>NC_137455.1:345376152-346576152 GCF_964235325.1 Thermobia domestica
CTACAGGATTGGCGAGCGAGCGAAGACATTGCCTAGGGCGCCGATAGCAAGAAAGCACGGAACGTGCAAGCAGAAAGAAAAAGTGTTGGAAAAGAGTACATAACGCGGCATCTCGTAAAAGTATTGACCCTATTAAATCAATATTGTTTTCGGTTTACAAAGAAATAGATTTTGTAGAAATTTTCTAGCGATTGCTCCGCTCGCAACCCACACGTTTCAATAAGAGATACAACAATTTTTTACTTATTATTTTAAAAAAGTTATTATATATGATTTCCTAATGACGATGTGATATAAAAGGTGCCGAGTATTGACTAATAGTGTACACAGGAGCATTCTCAAATTCAAAACTATCAAAGTCTGAAATACGTGTTCGGTGTTTTTGGTGGTGACGAGTTGGGTTAGTTGATCCCGCTTTTCTACTCAATCTACTTAATCACGACGGTGAGAATAAAGGTATGAAAATGAGAGGGGTGAAAAGAGACACGCAAGCTGCTGTTTGCGCGGGAATATTAAAAATGAATGTAAACGAGGAGAATAATAACATTTTCGAACTTAAAGTAGTCGTAGTATAGGGTTTAAGGGTTGAGAACTAAACGAATTTCGTCTTTTTCAAAGACTGATCACAACCAGTGATCTTTTTTATGTCATTGATATATGAAATCTTTCCAATCTGATATGAATAAAATTAATATGGGTATCTAGTTGTGATACTTTTATCTAGCTATATATATACATAACATGTACACACATTATATATGTATATAAGTGTGTGTCACTGTATTTTTAATGCGGTTATTAGTAATAAGAAAACTTAACTTCAGAACTTTGGTTCATTATGAAATTAAGTAATTACTGTAATTTCAAAGATATGTAGTAGACAAATAATATTTTGGATTTTAGATTGAAACATTAAACATATTATTCAGCTTCATCTAGCTCCATCTATCAATACTGAGAAATTAGCAAAGAAGGCTCCTGAATTTCCGCTACATTTCACAAGATTTTTTTTTTTTTACTGAAAAACAATCGGAATTAACCAATTTACGTATTTGGTTACATATAGAATAAAATTTCAAAAGTTTACAATTAGACCCAGATATTAATGCTGTCACCATTTCAAACACTTTAAAAACACATAGTTTCTAATGTATTGAAACAGTGTTCGATTTGTAGGGGGGATGCCTGGGATATCCCCCCGTCTGGAAAAATCATCCCGGATATCCCCGATACTTTCCTCTATCGATCGTAGCCACATAGGGGCGGGCGTTAAATTGACAGCAATACACCACTTCGGTTAATTTGGATTTTCAAACAATCGAAGAGTTATATAGGTTCCATTTGGCTTTAAAGAAAAAGGAAAGAAATAGGGAGGGAGAGGACTTTAGAGTTGTTCACAGCAAGTTAGATGTGGATGAGCCCTCTAGTGTTCTCTCGTGTTGAGTTGATGGTAGCTGTGCGTGCGTTCTTGCGCGGAGTGCATTTTACACCGGTGTAAACCGAATACTTACTTATATCGATCAATATTCTGGTAGTTATATATATATATATATATATATATATATATATATATATATATATATATATATATATATATATATAATGAAATCATAAACCTATGCTTGTGTATTATTTTTGAACATTAAGAAAGCTGTGGAAATAATACCGATATCAAAGGCAGAATGTGAACGTGTGTTTAGTGATATGAATCAAACATTGAATAATCTGGGGAATCGTATGCAGATTGTAACACTTAGCAAGCTCCTTTTTGCATCTATAAATGGTCCACCTTTGCGTTTCTTTGATGCCGAAAAATATACAATAATGTGGATAAAATTGAAGCGTCACAGTGCTACAGACAATCCTACCGGGAAAGCAAGAAATGTCGAAGGATGTTCACATGTATCTCGTCTTTTCAACTAAAATGTAACTAATGTTTTTCTTTACAAAAAGACAACTTTAGTTAGTTGTATGCACGTACTTTTTGTATTAGTCTATCTTTACTTCATTTTCTGTCTTTTTTTTTTTTTTTTTTTTTTTGTTCCTTTTGATAATTGAATGTTTTGTTTAGCTAGATTTTGAATTTGAACATAAAATATTACTCTGATTAGAGGAGGCTCCAGGAAATATTTTTGGCCATCTCACAACTTTGAAGCCCCACTGCCCCTAATGTATATGCAAATGCACTACACATTGTGATCCATACCCCCCACTGGTAAATTAACAAATGGAACCCTGTATTGAAATTTCATCTCTTATGGATAGTATGTTGCAAATAGTTGTACTATAAATTTTCGTGACTCTTTACCAATTAGATCTGTATACCAACCAAAGGTAGTTTTGTCAACTTTAAAAGTCCAAAATAAGCTCTTGAAAAAAGGTCTTATTTGTATAAGAATTCATAATTATCATTTTTGGTTGTTGCAATGGTTGGTTTTGTGTGTTAACTCAGTATATGTGGTACTTTAGTTACGTATTCCATGGTACGTATGGCTAAGGGCCGGATTTAGGGGGGTGCAGCACCGGAGCATGTGCAGTCCCCTTCGTTGTAAATATACACTATCTAAAATGGGAAGCTAACAGTGGAAATATCAACACTTTCCGAAATTTTCTGCAGTCATGTTTCCATTTGGGGCTTAAAAATAAACCGTGGTTGTTTGCAAAGGTAATAGTTTAAGTCGATTTTCTGAAGATTGAAAGCAAAGGATTCACCAACCAAAACAATATTCCTCATTTACACCGCAGACACCTAAAGGCATTTAAAAATTCAAATGTAGTGGTAGTTATTGATGAACCCCCGTCAAAAAATCCTGGATCCGACCCTGGTATGACTTACTCAAGTCCGAATAATGTCACTTATCTGTTGGCGGTATTGCATCGTGCGAATAACATGTTCCCTTAAAAGTAAAGACAACTGCATGTTATAGTTTTTCATTTAGGTACAAAGTAGCCTTGTTCGCTTGATTTTAAGTATTTAATAATGCATTTGTTTTTGGATAATTCGAACTTTGTTTATTGTTCCCTTGGACATCAAATTAAAAAGACTGCGCTGTATTATGTTTCTCATATTGGTGATCAGTGTCGAAACCAGGCCGGTAGCCATCCCAAAAATGTAGGGGAGTCTGGCTAAAGTTAGGGGGGACCCGATTCAACCATAGGATCTCAAATATAAGAACCCCAAATATAAGACACTAAAAGTTAAGATGCTATATACTGGTTATTTATAGCATGAAGAAACACTCTTGTTACTTTAATATATTCTGTGGAATGTCTAATTTATGATACAAACCATTAGAATACCTAAACATATAACAATAAAAAATTATATTAAAAAAAGTGACCGAAGTTGCTATACTGCCATTTTTAAGAGCGGTACCTAATAAGAGACCCCGGCTATTTGTGTACTCTTAAAAGAGTTATTTTATTAATTCATCATTCAGCATTGTCTTTAAGCCTAATCTTGTGATGGCACAAAAATATAAAAAGTTACACTTTCAATCTAACTCATTTTCTTCAATTTTAGAATATATGCTCTGTTAAATTTACACTTTTTGTGCGCATCAACTGCAAAGATTTTTGATAACTCCTTTTAATGTTCAAATATGTACCAAATGAGAAGAAATGTGTCCAAAATGACAGTACAATGCCAACGAAATCACTGACTCTATATACAGGACTAAGTCTAAGAGACTACTTTATGAATACAGAAATGTCGATACAAATGAGCTCCTAATATAAGACCCAATATTACTATACGGATCACATTATGAGACCGGTGTCATATACTGAACCCGTTAAGGGTCTCATAATAAGACAATTGACCGATAAACAAATGACTAACGCCATTTCAAATGTAAGTGGAAGAAAATCGGTAACTCATTACATGTTGCAATATGCATATTCACTGGTATATAAAAAAGTAAAGATAGAATGAATATCAATTTACCTTCTCCATTTTCAGCGCCTGATGTGTACACGTTAAGAAAACTTTGTAGGGGCGCAATTTTTTCGAGTCTCCACTATACTAACAGCTCTCTACATAACGAGCTCAAGTGAATTCCGGAGCTGTAGTGGGCTATTTCCTTTTGTTTTAGCTCGCTTCTACTAGATTGCAGCTCTTGCTTCACAAGATAGGTAGGGGTCTCAATTTAGGTCCTATCCTCATATTAGGGGTTCTTACAATATTATAGTTCATTTACAAGCCTACCGTTAAAAGTTTAGTGGGGGCCAGCAAAAATTTAGGGGGGCCCGGTCCCCTAGACCCCCCTGGATACGGGCCTGGTCGAAACAGTAAATCGTTCTCGCCATCTCTTTCCGTTCTTACTATATAAAGGATAATAGTATATTTCAATCGCCCCAAGTAATAGTAGATTTGTACCATTTCCGATTGCAATAAAGAAAGAAACTCAGAGGTAAAATTTGTATATGTGCACTGAATCCATGTTTAAAAAATCTGCTGCTCACTATATATCACCGTATTTTCATTGTAGCGATCAGTTTTGAAACCGGAAATCATTGATTTTTACCATTTCCGGTTTGAAAAGGGAGATAAAAGTCAAGATGAAACTTGTTCTTGGAATGCTTAATTCATGCCAGAAACCCATTTTTGCTCTCTTTCACCATTTTGTCTGTAAAACAATCAAGTTTGAAACCGGAAATCATTGATTTGTATCATTTCCGGTTTCAATAGAGAGATAAAAGTCGAGATAAAACGTTAAAACCGGAAATGATGAAATTCTTTCATTTCCTGGTTGAGAAGATGCTTAATACTGAGGATGAAACCTATTCTTTTATCGCTAAATCGATTCCACAAAGGTCGCTTTACGATATTTCCTAACCGTTTATACTCTTTTACCTGTCTACAGACAGACAGACAAACAGCCGTTCTATAACACGTCCCATCTTATACGCGACATAGTTCAGAATCTAAGAAACAGTTATGGAGTAAGGATGGAAAGTATTTATACTGCACTGCAGTTGCTAGAAGTTTTCAAATGGTTACACGAAGACACCTTCTTAAGTTCTAAATAATGTCACGGCGCTGGTAGAAGTTGTAGGAAAAAGAGATAATTTGAGAATAAGTCTGCTGACAGAAGTAGCAGAGCTTTGCTGGAAAGATATCGTAGTTGTTACACTGTTCTTTTGTTCCAAGAACCTGGGCGATGTAATGCAAAACCAATTTCGCGGAAAATTTTCTTTCATTGGAAAGTTTCGTTCCTCCTAGTTTCTGGACTTTGGCCAACAAGAAACTCGATTGACTCCGTAACGTTTATTCAGGTGGATTCTTCCTGTGTCTACATTTTACGCAGGAAACTAAAGAGACTTCCCGCAAACTCTAGGTGCTATTATAAAACAAAGGATTAGATTATTGTCTTAGTATTTTATTGCTGTAGAAGAATGGTTCTCAATCTGCAACACGTGTATTTGTTTGTTTTGGGGAGCTCGGTGGCTCAGCAGTAAAGCTCTTACCTTTGGTGTGTGGAGTCCCTGGGTCGATCTCTGGCTGTTTGTGATGGCCGGTAACAATTCCCACCCTTATTTCCTCCCCCTTAATGATCAAATTAAAAAAAAAATGCTTCCTTAGTTCCATCTTACGTCACAGATCCTATTCTCTGTGTAAATTTGAAGTTTCCAGCTTCAGTAATTTAGCCTGGGGTTTAATCAGTAATCCAATACTTTTTTATTTTACGTTTATATAGAGTAGGAACGTCCTTTGGGAAGAGCAGAAAGGGGTGGCTGACTCCTCAGTTTGAGAAAAACATGCTTTGTAATAAATTGAATACCAATAAAGAAAACAACAACCGAGAAACTGTTGTGTCGGTGGAAAATCTCCTCTACCAGCAAAATCTGAAAATGACGTTACTGATAAAGAGATATGCACAAACGAATGAAAGACGATTTTTGCACTAGCAGATAAGAACTTGTTAGAATCTAAATATACACAACCAGTGGCGTATTTACGATTTTGTTTCAGGGAGGGTTTGCTAACTTTCGGGGGGAAGAAGCTTTGCCTGAAAATGTGAAAATTCAGCAAGATATATAATATACTTTACTATAGTAAGATATCGGGGGGGGGGCGGTTAATCCCGGAAGCCCACCCCTAAATACGCCACTGTACACAACATCTAGTTTAAATGTAAATACGGAAAGATGAACAAGGTTCTGTCAGTGTAAGTACGGCAACAATTAAAGATCGAAGCTTATAATTTGATATGTAAGTCCTTCACAACAGAAATTATTTTTTTAAAAAAATGTTTGCTCTGCCAGGGAAAGAACTACAAGCTTATGTAAGCTAAGTACGGAACATTGCAAAGAGAAGCATCTAACATCATTATGTTAAAATTCTGAATTCATTTCATTATGTGTAAGAGCAAGAGCACCTATCAAATGGATGACTCATTCTTTTACATCAAAACTTTTGGTTCCATTTCATTGAATGATTCTGAGCTAATACGACGTTCTTAAATAGGATTATTCTTGGGATTTTGGCCCCAAAAATTATTTGTGTGTTACCATACCCAACTAGGGTTGTCAACCATCTGGTATTTTACCAGGCAGTTCGGTTGTAATGTCCTTGTCCGGTGTCAGATAATTTTTCCTCTTACTAGTCGTATTATCTGTTCTATTCAGATTATTTTGGAGTGATGAAAGGAATCGTTTGTCAATTAACATGGTTACTACAGAGCTTATAATTCGTTTTGATATCGACCAGTTATGCGTGAAATTTGCTAAAGAGTTGAAGCCAGGAAAATTTACTAAATTTATCAAAATTCCTAAAGGACAACAAACGTACATTTTCAAAGACTTAAGTTCTACCAAACTTCATTTGAGTCCTCCACCTGTTCACCATTTTCTCCAACTTGTGGAAATTCAGTATTCTGTCATTCTTCACCGTTACAATGACTACAAGCCACAACACATTTTAGGTCGTACTTACGAGATGAGCAAATACTTGTTCCACGTTACCGCTTGGAGGACATCTTGTATTTACAACTTATCGCCTTTAGCTGGTCATCAGGATCAGGTGCTTGGTCAGTCATTATGGGTGCCAGCTTCCCATGCTCGAGCTTCCAGGCCCATTCAAGAGGAAAGTGAAAGTTGCTTCCATAAAACAACATGAAGATGCACTCACAGGCAGTGAAAATACGTTGCTCTTTCTGTGGGTGGCAGTCTTACGTTGAGATAGAGAACCTCCGGTTGCATTGCAACTGTCTTCATGTATAGTTTAAAACGCGGGACAGTGAGGGAGTCTGAGGCGCTACCACAATATAATTTAACAAGAAATTGGAGGCCACTGGATGCAATAGTTTCTTGGGTAGAGTTAACTTTGCCATTCTGTTCACTGAGGATTTGACGATTCTTTAATGCTGCGAGTATTTTTTACACAAATTCCTTTTCCACATCCAAAGAGAGGCTGAAGATTTTTCTCCCACATTCTGCAACATATGGTACACACTAATATGTTTAGTTGTACCTTTCCGTCTAGTTCCAGACATGAAGCAGACATTAACCATTTTCGATTTTAGATGATAAAGTAGCATAATGACAATATCTGTATCATCAGCAACTACGGTCACTTCATAACGATCTAAAGTTATCTGAAGTGAGGCTACAACGACTTCTGTGTCCGCGTTACCAGAAGTTTGGATCACCTTGTGCCCATCGTCTGAAAGATACTTGCAGAGTATGGAAATGAACTGCCTTTTGTTGTATGGATTTACGAGGAAAGCATTTTGGTTTCTCTGGATTTTCGTGTATTCAGTAACTTTTACGTTGGCTGACATGAGTTTAACAGAGCGCGGTTGATGTTTGTGGTCTTTAATGGAAGACTGGTCACCATAGCTACCAAATACTACTATAATTTCATTGGACCTTCCATATTTGCAAAAATATATATATTACTATTGGCAGATGTTTAAATAGGTTTCAGTTGTAGGCCATTGAATGTGATGAAGAAGAGCTCCATCATCTAAGACATACCTAACACACATTTTAGGTTGTGGAGCATCGGGCATGTCCTTCATTAATACTATTGGATTAGCCTTGTCGGGCTTTCTCATGTAGTCATCTTTGAACAATGCTGCAAACTCAGCGGTAAGCTTATATTTGAGTTGCTCAGCCACATTTCCATTTCGTTCAGCAATGGTAATATGTCGCAAAAACGAGTACGGACAGATCAATGTGGAGCACTGTCTGGCCAACATTGATTCCTTCCTGCGAAGTTATTAGTGTTTGAACTTGGTCTGATTTTCGGATTGATGTATTGCACACTTTCCTGTTGTTCAACGTCTTCTGTATCCTTGTGCCAATTAGGGATGGCCACAAAGTTCCGGTTCCGGCGGAACCGGTTCCGCGAGGAACCGGTTCTGTTTTCAGAACCGGTTCCAGACCTGGATCCGAAGAACCGGTTCTAGATCTGGATTCGAAGAACCGGTTCTAGATCTGGATCCGAAGAACCGGTTCCAGATCTGGATCCGAAAAACCGGTTCCGGAACCGGATCTTCAAGAACCGGATCCTTTCAGACCCGAAAACCGGTTCCACCAGGAACCGGTTCTGGCCATCTCTAGTGCCAATATCTTCAGCGTCATCGCAATTAATCCCAACTTCCAAAATAGCACGAGTACCTGATGACTTCTTTCAAAATGAATCGTTACTGATGTCAAATGAATTGTGAACTTCAAACCACTCAGATACCTGATTTAGATCTGCTGCATCACGGTTCCTTCTAGTCGTTCTCATTTCAATGTGTTGTTCTCCGGAAATGTGACTATTTACAGTTAACAAAGTCATAGTTTCGTGGACAGCGGAGCACATATGCATATTGTGGACTCAAAACAATCTTACATTGTCAGAGAATCCTCTTCCTTGAGTCATGTCGCCTCTTAATAAGCGTTTGTTCAATGACAAGGTCTGGCCATAAACAAGCCAATTCAGAACTTGATCGACGGACTGTACAGGCATTTGATAAGAAGTGTTCATATAACTACGGGTGAGATGTCGGAAATTTGTACATGAATTGCAAGTACAGGCGAGCACATTTTGCGTATTGTATGTATCCAGTTGCTGCAAAGAGACTGAGCATACGACTGACGGCTTAGAAAGAAATATAAGTGTCAATCACCAATACGCTCAGCATGAACAAATAATTTCACAGTTTCCACATACTCGAGATACTGCAATCACAATCGTGATATCCAGGAATTTTCTGCAAAAAAATTCTTTGTACCTCTGGAGTTGTGGGTAAACTACAAGTAGTACTTTACTGAAGTCACATTCACTTAATACTTTAAACGAGAAAATACACCTTGCATGATAAAACATTTTACATCTCTGCCAATATATTTGCGCATATATATATATATATATATATATATATATATATATATATATATATATATATATATATATATATATATATATATATATATATATATATATATATATATATAAGAATTTTAAAGTTATTTACTATTAAACACTGTAATGCACACTATAAAAGTCGATTTCTTTTGTTGTTAGACACCATTTCTGATGTATTCTCTAAGAAATGAACTGAAAATTTAACTTTCCTATTGAACGGTAGAGGCTTTATGCAATTTTCAATGTACTGATGCGAAATTCAGTGGCGGCCTTATTGAGACGTCTTATCTTGATATTTCCGAGGGGGATTTTGGTTATGTTGAAGTACTAACATTAACTTTACAAACAATGCATAAACAGGGGAGGATCCAGAGGGGACAGTCGGGGCGATGGTCCCCCCACCCCAGAAGACGAAAGTTTCTTATTTTATATACCGTATATAAATAAAACCCATTTTAAAGCTTGGAGCCCTTAAAAGTAGCAGTATGACAACCCACCGTCCCCCCCCCCCAGAAGTCGGTCCTGGATCCGCCCCTAGGCATAAATCACTTCTGTATCAATTTTTTACGGGTTTCACCTAAATGAAGTGTTCGGCTACTGTACTATTATGCTTTTCGTCGAAAATCAGTCGGATGTCCAACTTCGGATTAAATTGCCGATTGGATGATTTTCATTGATCACATAAAATATATGCTATCCTATACGATCGATGATTGATTTCTCAAGAAAAATCTAATACAGTATGGAAAAGAAATGGAAGTAATTCACTCCCACTGCCCTTAAGTTATTTCAATTTAAAGCCCATAGATGTGACTAACGATTCTCACAGGAAACACATCTACTGTTTCACGTAAATCTAAGAGTTTTAAGGAAGTTATGATACACGTTTTGTGGAACAATATTTTAGGACGTGAAAAGATTTACTTTCTTATTCTTGTGCAATGCAGATTTTAATTAAACAATGCCAATAATTGAAAACCCCAGCGGAGAATACGTCTCTATTTAGGTATATTATACGAAAACCGACTGCTCTCGAGAAAAACATCCGCCAACGCCTAAACCTATTACGAAACTTGAAAGGCACAACTTGGGGTCTAAGCGCCAAAGTGTTACTATACACCTATAAAGTATTTGTCCGCCCAGCTATGACATACGGCAATCTGGCGTGGCTTTCAGCTCCACCACATTTCTATGACCGCCTTCAACTTCTCGAGCGCAAGGCTTTACGCATCGCCTACTCTCTCTCATACCACACCCCAAACGCTCATATCTATCAAAATACCACCATGCCCCCTATTTTGGACCATCTATATACTCTCCGAACCCGATATATCACACATCATATAGCTACATCTCATCTTATAATCATGGAACTCTTGGATCAGACTCCTGCTCTTCCACGTTCTGAATATCCTCCTCTGGACCATCTCCTCGCCATTTACGAAAGAGCTACAAATTCACCTGACTACAACCCGGATCGCAATATATACCAAACC
This sequence comes from Thermobia domestica, assembly GCF_964235325.1. Classification (NCBI taxonomy): domain Eukaryota; kingdom Metazoa; phylum Arthropoda; class Insecta; order Zygentoma; family Lepismatidae; genus Thermobia; species Thermobia domestica. The sequence goes on from NC_137455.1 coordinate 345,387,010, forward strand.
CATCCCCATCTCTATCGATAAAGATCCGAGCACATAGGCCACGACTTTTAGCCTAAGCTTACCACTCCTTTCACAGGCACACAAAATTTGACATTTTTACCTTAGGTTCTCCACCATCTTATTGAAACCTGACGTCCATCTCTACAGTACTTAACGATTATTAATCTAAACCACTGGCCAAAGAGAAGGCGTAACCTTCTACGGCCCGCCCATCGACAGATGGGAATGAAAGTCAGTTAAAAAAAAAAAAAAAAAAAAAAAAAGTTAAAACATGTTGAAGTTCAGTTTTTGCTTGCTCTCTGTGAGTCTCGTTAAGTATTCTTTTGTCTATAGTCTTTGCTTTTTTTAATAATCGTTTCTTCCTTGCACAGATAAATTAAAATTTTCATAGATACAGGAAATGTGATAAAATACACAATATCAGAAATTTTAACTAGAGAAAAAGATGGTGTGACCAGCAATAGGAGAAACTTTTTTTTTTTTTGTTTACAAATTACCCTTACGCTGCTTTGAAGATAAATTGCTCATCCAATTTTCGTAAAATATTTAGCTACATAAACATTGCTGACTCAAATGAAGATGAAACTTTCTCAAGTCTACCCAATTATATTTTCGGGATGAAATCCCAAAATATATATATATTTTTTTAAAGGTCATTCGCAGCTCTTCTGTTGTTGATTCCTGTTGCAAAAATACAACAATGTTTCATAACTGTTTTGTATATTAGAATTGTTTATCCTAAAGTGTATACAAGATAACATAATTGGGATAAGTCTGTCTCCAAATTAATGACCGATTTTACTTCTAAATTCTCCAGTATTATTCGAGATACATTAAAACCTTCAAAATTGAAACATATACAAATCAATAGGACTATTCAAACTGAAGAAAATGACATGGGTGAGTCTAAATCTTTATGAGTAGTTTTCGACAAAATCGACAAAAAATGTGTCTAAAAATGAAAATTGGTACTATACTATAGTCTTGCAACAAAATAAAGATGAAAATGATATGTTATACCCTCATCGAGGATTTCGTTATGACACTAGTAAGATAAAAGTACACTGTATTGTTGATGAGAGAGCTTAAAGCGAACTTTAAGTCTTGTAATAAATTCCAGTGGAAAGCTACACTCAAAGTAATGTATAGTTTCATTCAAATTGGATACATTTTACTTAAGTTCTCGTGGAGCATACAGTAAGACAGGCAAAATATATAGGGATGCGCACGAGACGAGTCGAGACAGGATTTTTCTGACAAAATTCGAGTCGAGACACGGCTCTTCCAATAGAGAAATATATATTTTTCGAGTCGAGACATCTCTTTTACAGCACATTTTTGAGACGAGACAGCCACAAATCTTGTCTCGCGCGCATCCCTAAAATATATAAACATTTGCTGTATAGAATGATATTATAGTCTCGCCGGTCTATGAACAGTCTTCCAATCACGTAGTCCTAGTGTCTAAACCAACAGACAGTGCACTTGTGATTGGTTGCTGCTGATTTTATGTCCTTGAAAGCACTCGACTGTTGCCATGGTCAAAAAGCCGCACAGCTAGGGAGGTTCAGGGGAGTGCGCTAAATTGCAATATAGTATTAACTCCACGTGTTTTCATGTCAGCGAAATAAACAGGTGGTTTTGGCTTGGCCTGGAGTAACAGCGGCGGAAGTATACTTTCCATATCGAAGTATAGTTTCAATTTAATAAAAATAAATAAAGTGAACTTTAAATTTATTATTATTATTATTATTATTATTATTATTATTATTATTATTATTATTATTATTATTATTATTATTTTGTAAATCATTTTGTTCTTCCGTGTAACCCAATGATACAGGTAACATTGCGGTATGATTTTAAACTTTAGTTTGACGCTCAAATAGTGTTCGTGAGTACGAATTCTATATACAACAAGGTACTTAATAGTTCATTATTCAATTATGGGTCAGCAAAAGTCGTCGAAATTTAAGTAAGAATTAACAATAAAATCTAAATCACTTGAGAATGCTCCAAGAGCATTGTCAGAATAAACTTAAAAAGAATGGAGAGATGGAGTGGGAAGGATAACTGTGATTATTCCTACATGTAAATCTTTTTACCCGCACCTTGTTCTGTTTCTCGCAAAATATCATCTCTCTATGACTTAAAGTTCCCGAGATATGGCTCCTTAAATCTCCTGAAATTCGAACTTTTTTTGGGGAATGGTGGCCAGTTGATCACCGGTTTCTATTTGGAACTAAAATGTTCACTATCCTCTTAGGCATTGATCAACAGCAATATGATCTTTCTGTGACTTCTGGTTCCCGAGATATGGCTCATTACATTTCCCGAAATCGGAACTATTTTTTGGCCAATATCACGGGAACGGTAAGCCATAAAGAGATTATATTGGTGTTAATCAATATCTAAGAGGATGGTAAATATTTTCGTACAGATATTAATTGGTAGATAGTGGCCAGCGATTACTATTTGATACTAAACTATTTACCATCCTCTTAGGTATTGACGATCACCAATATCATCTTTCTATAACTTATGGTTCCCGAAATATGGCTCCTTAAATATCTGGAAATCTGAAACTTTTTGGCCAATATCACAGGAGCGGTAAGTCATACAGAGATGATATTGGATAGATAGTTTTTGATGCTCTATCGAATGCATTGTTCAAAATTGAAAAAAAAAAAATCGGAAATAACAGACAGACGTACACACAGACAGACACATAAGCATCGATAAATTAGTAATGACATTTTTTAAGTTCGTTGAAAATGTATCTCAAAACGTAGTGAAATATACACGGATTGGTTGATGTGAGCATGGAGTTCGGTTTACTGTGGAGGCATATAATTGTTATTGTTGATTTAGTATTGAAGCATGCATAACCATTTTTTTTAAATATATGAATTTATTATTATGTTAAATTGAAGATATCTATCAACTTATTTATCAAGTATTTATCAATTTAATTATTAAAACAGGGGTGCCTACAAAGGGGGTGCTATGACGCAAACTGCGTCATTGAAATATTTGGGGGGAGTTAAAAATCTATATAAATACGTATGTTTGAGGGGTGTAAAAATTAATCGAAAATATTTTTTCATGGAAGAACACCTACGGATAGACAATTGAGGGAGGGAGTGCGTCATGGACATGAGGGGGGCAGCACTGATTAAAATGTCGCAGGTAGTGTTGTAAAGCTGTTCTCCACTAAAATGTTTGGAAGAAAGCAAATCAAGGAGTACATTCAAATGTACTATTCCAGCATTCGTTTGGTGATTTGGGAAGAAACTCTAAAATATTTTGTCCTAATGCGCAATTTCAACCTAGAAATTCCGAATTGCAAATCGATAACAATAAACCTATTCCACCGCAGTTATTTAGTAGCTGAGATTGTCAGTCCCGATAAGGGAGTACAATTTATACAAATTGGATCAATTGATGTAATTCGAGAAACAATTTTAAAAATAATTATATAAAATTCTTTACCTTACATTCTCTGATAAGAATAAGTCTCGTATTTTATCAGTTTTCATATACCACCGTCTTTCAAGAAAAGCGGGTGAATAGTTGATTTCATTTGAATGATAATGTAATGGCTATGGAGTTTCATGCCGTGACCGGATGGGTGAGAACATGAAAAGTGAAAGTGGAATTAAAAAAAAATAAGAATGGCAACAGAAATATTTCGAAAGACCAAAAGTCGGTTAAGTGGGTTCTTGAATAATGAATATAAACACTTTAGCCAGTAGAGGCAGTAAATCATGTTTCACAGTTTATGACGATGGATTTTGGTGAGTCAGAGTAGGTCACAGTGGACGAGAGTGGTTCATGGTGGGTCACAGTGGGTGGTGGGTCAGAGTGGGTCACGGTGGGTCGTGGGTCAGAGTGGGTCAGGGTGGGTCATGGTGGGTGGTGGGTCAGTGGGTCGTGGGTCAAGTTTTCATTGACCCACACTAACTCTGCAACTGACCACTGGCGAAACCAGCGACCAGTTGGACAGGTGGTGTGTGTACTCTACGGGTAAGGAACGCGACGAAGAAAGATTGAAAAGTTTCGAAATGTACGTATGGAGAATAATGGAAAACATTAACTGGATTGAACAGAAAAAATATGAGGAAGTGTTAAAAGTAATGGGAGAGAAAATAAGAATTTAAATGAAGGTTAAAAGAGAAAGAGAATCTGGTTGGGGCATTGATTGAAAAGAGTATATCACGAAGGACATACTAAAAGTTACGTAAGCAGAAAAAAGAGGAAGAAAGTAAAAGAGAGTTCAGACGATGATTGGTATTAAAACAGAAAACTGGTCCTTCAAGAAGTAGAGGTTAACGGAGGACCATGGTACATTAGAGCTTCTCAGTTTCCAGCAAGAAGAGCTGCCAATAATGGAAAAATAATAATGATGATGATGATGACTGGGCATGACACAATTCGATGCACGCCTTCTGACCAGTGATAGATCTTCATCAGTTGTTGTGGCATCAATTATTTTTTAGTTTATTCTAGAACAAGGAAACTTTATAGTGAATGAATTCTACTGTGTTCTCTTTTACCTATCCCCCCCTCAATCGCACTTAATAAATGTCCATTAGCAGCATCTTTCCAAATTTTATTTATTTACTTATTTATTTATTTATTTTTAAAGCGCCATACGCACCAATGACTATTCCACATTACTACAGATCACTTAGACCAGACCAAAGATTCCGAATCTACTGAGTCAAGGAATTGCTGCATCGTAGCATAGAGAACATTTTAACTGCCTAAGTTTATAACAGAATTTAAAACTATGAATCTCCCATAAAATAGACCGGCCGAACATTGTGTCTTATCCATAGGAGAATCTCCGCTTTCTCGTTGCTTTGTCTCGTACCGCCACCGAGAACAAGTAGCGTACAAATGAATGTATCTAACGGAATTTCTCTTCGCTCTCTCTCTTTTACCATCATTTCATTCTGTAGCGAAAATTCAAGCTTTCTCGCCCATTCTATACCCATACACACACACACACACACACACACACACACACACACACAACACACACACACACACACACACACACACACACACACACACACACACACATACATCCCATGTCCCTCCTCAATTCTCAACCTCCAAAAACCTCTTTCCACAATGCTAACAGCGCTAAATTGAAATTTATATCCATGTGGACTTGGCTGCGGCCGAAACCTCGTGAAACAGTTCCTCTTGGAAGGTGGTACACCATCAAAGCGAGGGAAGGAGGCAAAGGGATCACGATAAAAGGAAAGAACATAAGAAGCAAATTAGACCCGCAGAGCGCGGACCAACACGAAGAAGAGAAAAGAGGAAGGGGAGTGAAAATAGGAAGGAACAAATAGAAGCGAATACGTAACAATACTTTGTTGAGGTGAAAAACAGGGGGAAAAAATTACCTCGAGATGAAGAATAAAGAAAGATTTCTAAAGAAGGCAAAGACGAATCATCTTTTTTTTCTTCATTTCTCCCTTTCTTTGCGCATGCGCACCAACCTCTCATTCTTTCTTTTTCCTGTCCCTTTGTCCATTCAACACATTTTATCTTTTTTTTTTTTATTTTCGTTATAAAAAGAAGGATGCTGCTTATGTTTAGTGAGATAATGAATAGAACACTTCATTTAGCGTGGAGATTTAGGAGAAAAGGAAGAAAGGGACACAAGTCATTAAAAGCTATTACGTCTAATTATAACAATAATTGGTAGAGAAAATAGGACAGTGTTTATTGATGGAAATGCGCAGATGTCTTCATAAATGGTGCCAGCTACGGCTTGAAGGGAAAGTATTCTTCCACAAGTCAGTGTACTGAGTAAAACTATAAATAAAGGAGATCTGTAACTTCAAAAAAAGCAAAATCAAATTGAACGGTTCGAAGGATTTACACGTTCAACAGTTTACATGTCTAGTAGCACGGTGAGTTGACGATAGAGCCCTCACCTTTGGCGCGAAGAGCCTCTGGTTCGATCTCAGACCAGACCAGGGGCGGATGCAAGACCGACTTCTGGGGGGGAGACGATGGTTTGTCATACTGCTACTTTTAAGGGCTCCAAACTTTGAGATGCATTTTATTTATATATATAAAGAAAGAGTTTTCTCTTCTGGGGGCCCCGATCTACCCCCCTGGATCCGCCCCTGGACCAGACTATATGATTTTGTGGTGGACAACAGGACAGCATTGTGTCTGTGAATTTTCTCCCACTTCCTAACACATTATTATTCCACCAAAGACTTTCCACTACAAATTCCATCAATAATCATTCACTTTCATTAATCAACCATCTCCTTTAGTAGGGTCTATACCGGCCATAACAATGCGACCAGAAATTTCAAAAACTAGAAATTTTATTTCATTTTAGTCAGATGTCTGAAAGCATACTTTTTGATACTGACTTTCAATTCGTTTGTCTGTTCGTTTCCACATGTGTGAGAGACCTAAAAGGCGACAGCATTCAACTTGCTAAAACCTAATTTTTAATAGTATGTGTGTGTTTTTTTAATGGGATTCATCGCAAAGATTTTCATATATTTCTCCTTATAATAAGGATATTTTACTGGTAACAAAAAAATTAAAAATTGCTCTTTCTCGTAAAAGGGTCAGAATGAGTATGCTTATTCAGTACAGAAATCCATTTTACAATATAATTAGTGTATAGCCAGTAGGGACACTCGATCGAAAATATGTAAAAGTTTTTTTTTTTATGCCAGCCATTCTGGGCGAGGTTTTCCTGAGTTTTCCTGATTCACACCAGGCAAATGCCGAGATGATACCTAACATATAGATCCCGGCCAGCTTCCTTCTTCCCCTTTCTTCAAATAGTGTGATACACCGAAAGGCATAATCCTTCATACGTGACGGGTTAACATGGGCATAAATGCATAGGCAAAGCCCAGAAATCTCATTTCCAATGCTAATCCTAATGCTAGTGAAAAAGAAGTATTCAAACTTCATACATATGCTAATCGCTATATTCCATCGAGCAAAATTATATGGATCAGTATAAATCTTCATGCGTAGCTTTTGAGAGAAAATTGTTTAAACCTAACCGTTGAAACTATACCATAACTATACCAACTAATAGGATAATGAGTTATATAACCTAAATTTATGGTTAACTCTAAAATTATAATTTTTATTCAACTCTAAAATATTCTGTTAAAACATTTTAATTCTGAGAAATGACGTCAAGTTGTAGAAAATAACACCTTCGGTGACAGATAATGTCAAGTTTAAGAAAATAACATGTTTGGCGATAGATAATGGGTCAATCCATCTGAAGTGGTCCAAAGATGGTGAAAATGGTTGTTCGACCATCTCCAAAAATTATATATATATATATATATATATATATATATATATATATATATATATATATATATATATATATATATATATAATGAGTGTGATAAACCGTGTATATAAGAAGGTCAATAACATCATTCACGTTGTCGTATGTATATACAAGTGTTCCTGAATGGCGGCCATCTTTGATATCGGTCGAGTGCTAATTTTTGCATTTGCAAGCGTTTACGAAAACTACAGTTGCTCAGAACATTCGAATCAGACGAATAGCAAACAAATACAAATCTTTACAGGAGAGACTGAGGTAGCTACACGAAGAATATAAACTTTTGTTTCGAAATAAATATGCAGGATTTGCAAAACCAATACGTGAAATCACCAGAAAAGCTACAGAAAATTACACTTTTAAAGGGGCTGTATTTTGGAATGGCATAAAGTGGCGGATTCGTAAGTTTTGTGCTGAATACTATTGCACGTAAAGAGTCTGCAGAAATATCCACAGCTATGATACTACTGGCACCGTAGATTTATGGGGGTCCGAAATTTAAAGTTTGTGAATTTGATGCCATTTTTGGGCGTAATTTCTCAGAAGGGCAAAGTGCTAAAATAAATAAATAAAATAAAATTTAAAAATTGCTGCTTAGGCGACGAAGTAGTTATGTACGTGAATAAACTATTACTAAAAAAAATCATGACATATTACATGGAGAAAAAATTGAGGACATTGCTGAAAAAAATTTGCTGTTTTTCTTGACGTGTGATCGATATTAACCCGGATGAATTTAAACCAGTAAACATAGTTCCATAAATTTCTCATCCTTCCTTGATCATTTGTCATAAACCGCATGAAAATCGGACTTAATTTAGAAATTCTAGACCCAAATGAAATCCGTAAGTTTTAAAAGAATCACCCTGTATATAGATATCTACAAGTGTTTATTCCATGTCAACCGAACGTAATTTAAATTATGTCAACAGAACATAATTTAATAACCAAACATTTAGTAATAAAACAAAGTATATAAACTACAGCTATTATTAGAGCTATTATCAATTATAGCTTACATAAAAGGTAATTGTTTCAATTCACAAAACGTTATATATTTATCTGTAATCAGATACCTCTAGTGCAGAGGTCTGCATCAGCCAGAAGTTTTAGCCCGGGCCCGGAAAAAAACAGTTCGGACCGAAAAAGACGAGAAATATGGTTGTATATTTAAAAAAATACTGCCCGAATCCTCCCCCCGAACCCGTGCAGAGCCCTAATCCAGGGAGTAACAGTGAAGAAGAAAGCGGGGTGACGCCATCCTCCGCCTCGAAAAAATATGTATGGCGTCCCCCTAGTTCCTAAAATATTACAATTAGTGATGGGTAAATTCCCGGGAAGATATTTTTCGGGTGGGAATTTATCCGGGAATTTATGTACAATCAGAAAGAAAATTGCATTCTATTACTATATTATGATTCCAAAGTGGAATTAAGTTTTATATCACAGCATATTATTACTGTTGCCCACAGAGAATTCTTTAAAATGTATATTCTAAATTACTTTACAAAATGGTTCCTTTTCATCACTTGTAAATTCGTACTTTGGTAATTTTGGCTGTTCTTTAGCATTGGGGGCCAGATTTGCACCTACTTTTTTGCGATATTCTATCCCGATGCGGTTGTTTTATGGTTTCATACGTTAAATTACGTTACCAACATTAAATTCAGACTACATTGCAGAGCGAGCGTTAGCGAATGAAGGGGAGTTAGTGCCACCCATACCACATTGTTTTCTATCTTCGATACCAACAATTCCCTTCACTTTCTTTTCTCACATAAATCACTTCCACTTACCTTTCCGTTTTGTATAAATCCCCTACTGCCCTAAAAAAAAAAAAAAAAAAAAAAAAGTGTTCGATACTTTCTTGACTACTTGAGCATCACTATCAACTCATTTCTTCCGTAAATCATCCTACTTTTTGCTATTTTTGGCCCCCCAATACTAAAAAATTACCTTACTTTTTAGTGCAAATGGAAATGGAACTTAAAAAAATCATATTATTAGTTATATAAAGTACCGTCAAGTAATTTTAAATTTTTTAACTTCCAAATTCTTTAAAACCTAGAAGTAAATCATAATATATTAAAATAAAGTAATTAGTCATATGGTTCTTATAATTTGGAAGAGAAAGTAAAGAAATGGAAATAAATTCCTTCCCGGGAATTTATAGGCCAGGGAAAAACCGGGGAATATTCCCATTTTTAAAATTCCTTCCCACCGAGAATATTCCCACTGCCCATCACTAATTACAATGGGCAAAGATAGGCAGGGGGAACGGCGTGACGTCATGCCGCTACCTACCGTCCCCCCACCTTTTCAAATCCAATTTTACCCCTTGGTGAGATCAAGAGCAGGTGTTTCAAAACAAATAATTATATGTGACCTGCCTTTTCAACAAGACAATCTTTTAATATGTTAAAAATGATATACAACTAAATGTTTTCACAGTGAAGATTAAAAATAGGTGTACTAACAAGAAGGATATGTTATAGAAGCACAATAAAAATTAGACGCGAGGTAATACTCTATAATCAATGTTATATTATTCGGTTCAGGTTTACTTCATGGGAATATCAAGTATTATGGCTATAAACACAGCATTTTGTGGGCTAGCAAAGTTTGACTCAAACAGTCTTAAGAAAGAACTAAAATTACGTTTAAACGTTTTCCAGATAGTAGTAGCCTCAGCTGATAGCCTGGGGAAAAGAATAATGTTAGTAACGCCTGGGTAGCACACCCTAGCGCTGTAAGTGAGAAATATATGAAAAGCAGGGAAGTTGTACCCGTGGCAAGGAAGAAACATTGAAAAAGGCATGTTGAAAAAAATCAAGGTAAGTTCTTATATATCAAAGTACCATTAATTTGCATTTGAATATTTTTTTAATGTTTCTCTTGTAAGTTACACTGAGGTATGAGCTTGCAATCCCGGTCACAAATACTACTACGTTGTTAATAAGAATATCTTAGTTGTTTGAACAAAATTGACATCCGGGCAAAGTGGACAGACATCCACTCTAACCGCATATTTTAACACTTCCTATGAGATTGAATTTGACAAAATTAGTACTATTTAGAGCAGCCGTGTGCAACAGCCGGCCCGAGGGCCATATGCGGCCCGCGTAACCCTGTCTTCCAGCCCGCTGGTCAGTTATTGAAAAGAATAATTATTATAATTTTTCTTTTTTTACAAAACCTGTTAACAGTGAAAAGGAAATTTTCCATCGACCACACAGTGCGAAATGTGGTTACGCCCTGAAGAAAAGCACTTGGCAAGCGCAGGTACTTGGGGGATATTTTCCTCGGTATAAGGATTGCTAGATGTACCGACAAAGTTTTAAATACATTATTCTGCTCCTCTTTAGTGGGTAAATACCAAGGGCGACCATCAGGGGGAAAGGGGGGCGCTCGCCCCCTAAGAAAAAATCATACTTGGGCATATCGAAAGCCCAATAGAATTTTTACATTAGTTATAGGAAAATTTGAAACTATATTTGGAACCTCGCTTATATCTGTCCCTCTTGAAAACCACAACATGGGCGCCCTTGGTAAATACAGTATTTTGGTTACTAGTATAACAATGGCTTTGTGTTATTGTGATGTAAATTACGATGAACATGTTCCATCATTTAATACTATACTATTCAATTGCTGTAAAAATGATATACCTACAGTGAGGCCCGCGACGCCATTTAGTGCTCTGCGATTGGCCCAGTCACTGTTCCAAGTTGCACACCCCTGATTTAGAAAGAAACAAATTACTTAAAATTTACGAGAACAATAGTTTCTTCTCAAAGTTATATGCACAAAGAGAGAAGGTTCCAAGTACTATATACCCAGTGGCCTATTTACGATTTTGTTTCGGGGAGAGCTTTGCTAACTTTCGGGGCAGGGGGGGGGGGCTTTGCCTGAAAAGGTGAAAATTCTGCAAGATATTTCATATACTTCACTATACTAAGTAAGATTTCGGGGGGCTTAAACCCGGAACCCCCCCTAAATACGCCACTGTATATACCACTGGATGCATTCATTCAATAGTATTATATTTATACCCGTAAGAAGAAGCAGGATAGACTTTTTGATAGTGCTCAACTTGACTCACACTAGACACATACAGTGTTGCCAATGACATCTCAAGAAGAGAAGGCTAAATGCCCTTCAGAAATAAGACTCTTTACGTAAATATTAGGTAGATTTTGAACTGCTAACCTATAGCACATATTGTAGACTTTTTAAACATCTTTTTTGTGTGTAGATTTATAAGTGAGTTATAGTAAAATTTGAAATGTTGAATTTTATTCACTGAAGACTATCAAGTAGAGGAAGAACGGGCAAATCGGATAACCCGGTCAAAGAGAGTAATGTTAATAATTCTGAATTGCATATACTAGAGCGCCAAGCGAGAAGTGTGTGAGAAATAAGTAAGATGGCTCTTTTTTATTTGTTACGTAATAAAACATCCTATGTCTTCAAAAATAAATTAATACGTTTATATGTAATAACAGGTAGGGTTTCTTTTTTTAATTTTGCACTTTATTTTCAAAGAAAAAAGTATTTCTAGAATTAATTTGCACCTTAACGTGTACCTTTGCACCCCCTTAAGTCCGGCCCTGATTGTCTTATATATATTACCTTATTCGTTACCGATAAAAACTGATAGTCTATGTTTTCCTAGAACAGATTGATTAGTTTCTGCGTGAAAAAAGCTACACTATTAAATAACCGATTTTGTATATATACCTGTTCGTCATATTTTAATGGTGACACACATATGACTAGTTCTGTAATTCATCGTTCAGAAACTGTTTCTAGGTATGATCTTGATTGGGATTTTAGCAACCCGTTCAGCACCGAGGCTATACCTTGTTTATGGCTACACATTAGCTATGCATTGTGACGTGGCCCTACAGTCTTAACGTAGATCCGAACCACATGAACCACGAATCATTACAAGAGCTTCCACCAGAAATCGAACCCGGGCCTCTCGTGCTGGGTATGATGGTACTATGATCTCTTAATAAACATGAAAGAGAATTTTTCCCCATCGGGTATTGTATACATGGATTTTCAGAAATGGTATGAATAAAGAGTGCCTGTTTTGTATTAGCTTTATTTGGCTTAAACACTGCAAAATTAAAATACCCCTAATTTTACAATAATTACGTGATATTTTCAGATACATAAAAGATAATCGAAATGTAGAACAAGAGCACGTTAGACAATATTTTGCATGAGGTACCGTTATCATGAGTCACCTAGTAGCTTTCCAGTTGCAGCCATTTAGAAACGCGGTTAGCGTATGCGCCTTTGGCGTGGGAGACCCGGGTTCGATTCCCGGCGGGAGCTCATGTGGTTCGGATTCCACGTTAATCAGTAGGTCCACGTCTCATATAGTCTCGCTGCTGAAAGGGACGCTAAACTAAAATCAACTCAACTCAACCCATTTAGAAACGCGAAAATAAATACCGATTTTCTCTAAATGGCTGGAAATCGAAAGCAGATAAGTGAGTCGTGATAATGGTATATAATGTAAAATAATATTGTCTAGCGAGCTCTTGTTCCACTTTTCGATTATCTTTGATCTATTTGAAAATGTCACATAATTACTGCAAAAATTAGCGGTATTTTAATTTCGGCGTGATGGGGTCTCATCATCAAGGCTATATGAGATGTGGACCTACAGTTTAAGGTGGAATCCGAACCATCATAACACGTTCAATCCCCCCCCCCCCCCATTGAATCAAACTCGCGATCTCATACATTGTTTGCTTTCGCACTTATCGCGTGTTTCATTCATTGCATAATTAATCGTTGAGTTTGAATATAAAACTTTAAATAAACAGCAATTGAACCTCGATTTTTGGTCAAATGATGTAGTGTCAAGATTTACACTTGACCTTAATATTACTCAATATGTTTGTTGGTTGCAATATTTCAAGCTTCAAGTGTATATGTTACTAAATGCATCATATTACTAACGATGAATGTGAAATCCATAGTTTGGTGTATTGTATTTTATCTCCGAGAGACAGACATTATTTCTTCGAAACGAAAAAGCTACCTTCCTAGGGATGATACGCTGGACCACAACTCACTGCCTGCTCCGTGTAATCATGGTCTCTTTTACTCTCTCTCTCTCTCTGTCTCTACCCTATCTTCTGGTTCCTTTTCTCCTTGTCTCCCCGTGGGTACAAGTAGCCTTATCTTAGTGGGACAGGGGTCCGCGCCTTGATTACTCCCAATCCTTTCAATAGCTTAAGCTCAGCGGAGGAGAATGAAAGGGCATTTTGTTCCCATCATCTGCTGTATTGAACCGAAACAAAAGACGAATCCTTCTCCTGACGACCTCAGGCACTAACACCGGTATTAAACCGTCCATCCACCCCTCGTTTCTGTTTTCATCCTTTTTTGGGTTCTCTAGCACCACCACCTCCTCTTAAACCCCCTGAAGCAACCAACTCCCACTCCCCTTACTCACACACAATCCCTTCAACTAGTCCTTAAAACTTGACAGAGTAAAATCGCCTTCTTCAGTGTCGCCAGCGGAGGGATACCAACCAACGAGTCAGCGCAAGAACTAAATCTTCCTCTTCTAAAGCCTCCAGAAAATCACCTTCTCTCCTTTATGTTTCTTTCTTTTTTTTTAGTTTCTCTTTTTTCGTGGAGTAAATTACTTGAAAACAAGCAGAGATATACTAAATATACCCTGAATAGATCAAAGATAGCAACTGATTTACGAAGCATGTAATTTAACAGGATTTAATCAGCAATTAACACTAGTTCAGTCATACAGAAACTAAATGAAATAGAACAACATATTTAAATTATGGTATTAGGTTTTCCAGTGCGTGGTCTCAGGTTCTTGACCCAGAACTTCGTTCATAGGGTGCTGCTGAATTGGAAGTTTCCCAAGCCTAGAAAGTCGGAAGTAAACATAATCGGAATCAATGTGCTGATCATATACACCGTCTAATTAAGTTTGCTGAATGTCCATAAACCTTCGTGAGCAGTGTTGCTTATTGGTATGGTTCAAATTTCAATTAACTAAATACTTTTAAAATATAAATACATTTATGCCGTTAAAAACGTCAAAATATAACCTGAAAGCAAAGGCGTCTTTGGGGTGCGGTAGAAAGGACATTTGCCCTCCTGAGTAATATATTGCATATACAGGGTGTTTCAAAACAACACCGACAACGTTTGGGAGGTGATTCCTGATACCAAGATAAGACAAAAAGTATAGACCAACCTGGGTGCACAAATGCTTCCTTTCGGAGCTATAGGCTGCCGAAAACTTGAAAAAATGAAATTTGAAGCGCCATAGCTCCAAAACTATGGAACCTACCGTAGTCGGGTCAAAACTTCACTTAGGAACTAATATGTGCAGTATCCAAAAATACATGTTGTTTTTATACTCACGCAACAATTTGTAGAGAGGCAGTTTGATTCCGGGCATATAATTTGAAGTACTCACTAAGTACCTGTATAAAAACTGTTGCGAAAGTATAAAAATATTCTGAAACATGTATACTTGGATAGGGCACATACTAGTTCCTACCCGACTACAGTAGATCCAATATATTTGGAGCTATGGACCTTTAAAGTTTATTTTTTCATGTTTTCGGCAGCCTATAACTCCGATAGGGAGCATTTGTGCACCCAGGATGGTCTATACTTTTCGTCTTATCTTGGTGTCAGGAATCATCTCCCAAACTTTGTCGGTGTTGTTTTGAAACACCCTATATATATATACTGTATGATATAATAATACACTAATAGAAAAGATGAAACTCTTGTTGTATTGGGTGGGAGACCTGGGTTCGATTCTCGGCGAGAGCTCATGTGGTTCGGATTCCACGTTAAGCTATAAGTGTACGTCTCACATAGCCTCGCTGCTGAAAGGGACGCTAAACTGAAAATAAAATGAAATCAATTCTTCTTGTATCGAAGAGTTTTCCCCTCCCATGGAAGCAAACGCTAAAATGACGTTACTACTAAAAACCACCCAACTTCCCACTACTAAAGGACATGACTTTAGGCGTCTTGAAACTATATTCAGAGATGAAAGGTTCTATTACCCCCCCCCAAAAAAAAAATCTGTCTAAACAAAATAATGAGACAGACGGGTCTCGTCATAAGTAAAATTGATTTTTTTCAGGAGGTGATTCGGGGCCAAATTGAAGACCTGAATTGCAGAATATCCCAAGTCCATCGGAGAACTTTTGTGATTTAGAAGAAAGACGAGAAGATTATACTTGGCATGCTATTCTGTGTAGCTGAAATTATTTTACATTTTTTGTAGAAAAAAAAAGATTTTGATTATGATTAACGCATTATACAAGTGAATAGCCCTTAAAACATAGATGCTAACATAAAAAGCAAAAAACGCAAAATACAAAGAAAAAGAGCGGACTAGGGATATTATGCAATTCAGGTCTTCAATTCTCCCAGGTATCTTCGTTCGTGTTCAATGTGGATTATCAATATTTTCAGGGTGGATGCGACTGGAAATAATTTCCACCAATATACAACAAAGAAACTGGACACAAGTATTTTTTCCAAGGGAGAAGAAAGAGGGACAGAGAGAGACAGAAGCTGTGGTGGCAATTTCTCTTGGACAGGAGATACTATCCCATCTCTGCACTGCATAGGGAAGAGGTTCCTCACCCATCTCCGCGCTGTACTGAGCAGGAGGTACTATCCTCTTTCTGAGCTGATTCGGGCACAAGGTTCCTAACCAACAACCCTAAACCTCTGTGCTGTTATTTGTAATCCAGCGTATAAACAGGATAAAAAGTTTTATAATAAAAAGGTGAGGAAAACCAGCTTCTCTATCATACATTACAATATATATATATTTCATCTCCACCTTAATCTTTCTACTAAAACCAAAAGAGGTGGAAAACGACCACTTCCGGTTTTAGTATTAATTTTCAAAGAGCAAAAAAGGTCAAAGATAGCGAGACATGGCTTTCGATGTAGTTTCAGTGTCCCAAGAATAATTTTGTTCACGACATTTATCCCTCTAATCGAACCAGAAGTGTTGAAAATCTACGGTTTCAAGTTTCAACGCTAATAACCGTTAAAAAAGTAACAAATAGAGAAATTGAGTTCCTTGAAATGGATTTAGTACCAAGAATATTTTCGATTTCCATCCTTATTGCTTT
This sequence comes from Thermobia domestica, assembly GCF_964235325.1. Taxonomy (NCBI): domain Eukaryota; kingdom Metazoa; phylum Arthropoda; class Insecta; order Zygentoma; family Lepismatidae; genus Thermobia; species Thermobia domestica. The sequence goes on from NC_137455.1 coordinate 345,403,543, forward strand.
ATTTCAACGGAAATGATACACCTACAACTTCCGGTTTTGGTATTAAATTCACATAATCTTAACGTCAGCCATAGTTCCATAATATGAAACGAAAACTCGTTGGTTTTTAGGATAAAGAACTATAATTTGTACCGCTACAATTGACAAAGTATTATCGCTACCCCGATGTCGATGCATAGAATTCACATCAACTTCCCACGTAGACAAACAGCTAGAGCACCTGCTTCAATGCACGTGTTCTAATCAGTGATGATTTCAGGGTGTTGGCCCGGGAGGAATTTATCTCTCCCTACCCCTCTTTGGAGCCACGACCGGGATAGTGCTTAATAGGGATTAGCAGTATATTTCCAGCACTATTTTAACTTCCTGTTCATTGAAACCTCTTCCTCCCCGCGAAAAATCGTCTGAAATCTTCACTGGTTCAAGTCCTCCTTGACACTAGAATGAGTTGAATAAAAACATGAATAGTTGTTCGGATCCTGCTCTAATAGTATTAGATTTCAGCCTTCCTCATTGGCTGAATGGCTAGCACAGATGCTTTTCATACAAGACAGGAATGCCCAAAGATAGGTTTCAAGGCACAAATTGATTCCATGAGAACATTGAGTGAACGTATTAAAAAAAAAAAAAATCATATGTATAGTCAACGACAAGACATCTTTCCGTTTGGTAAAATTTATTTTGAAAATAACAATGGTTTGGCTGAAACATACAGAGAATTACGTTCTTTTTAATGTACTGAAAACTATACACAGATTGTCCTTCTATTCTGAGCTTATTTACGAAACTAATTTCATCAAACGGAAAAAAAAGCTTTTGTCACTGACTGTACAATGAGAGTGTCGAAGAGCCCCGTAGCCATAACATTAAAACAAGAGAGCAGAGCCCCTTATTTGGGGTTGAGGGAGGTAACTTGAGTTGATCTTACATATCAAAGAACTGAATACTTCACAAGAGCTGAAGGTAATCCCAGAGACTAATTCTCTGACCAATCCCTTGCTACGAAACTTGTAGAAATTGTATATTTGGGTGGAAGAAGGGTACATTTGTGGAGTGGAGTGGTAGAATGGTGAATTTTGTGGGAAAACTATTCAATTTAGTGAGGAAACAGTAAATTCGGGAGGTTGAACCGAAGCCTTTGGGGGGGAATTATGAATATTTTTTATGCATTATGAAGCATTCTCAAATGCATTATGAAGCATTCTTGTAACACATGTTTGCGACTCATAGTAGAATACAGTATCACTATTGCTGATACGAAATGGTGAAAATTGGTACAAAACCGTTTATTCACGCGGGATATGGATTCCTCACCTACACCATGACTCCGCCAATAGAGGCAAAGTCTTACCCACAATCATTAACAACAACAACGTTTCTTTCCTTTTCTACAAACCAACCTATTTTATTACATCTTATTAATATTGGAATTATTAATACCATCTTGGGAGAGTTAGTGAGTGGGACACCCTGTACATGAAATACGATCATGTTATTCGTCATTACTTTAATTGACGAAAGACGTAAGAATTGAAGGGAGTGTCTCTCTTTAGACGAATCTGCGCAAGCATTTCTCTGATTAAAATGCAGTTGATTTGTGTGTTCTACTTCGTCGGTTAGACGTTGCTTTTATTGTCATTGTCAAGGAGAGAATCAATAGCACTGTTTTGATGTGTGTTTTCGTAAGAAACATGAATAATGAAAATATTACTGTCGTCTACGTAGGTCTTACTCCAATATCGGGTACTTTTATGTAAATTACCCATATTTTTTTGTTTCACTTTCAATTCTGTAGAAAACAACGTAATACTATGTCGAAATTAGCATAAGGTCTTACGTAAGCGGTTAATAAATTTAATATTTAAACCAAAATTAATGTGTAGTAACTTTTGGCTATTAAGGTAAAACTAGAATGGTAAACTTTATGCTTGTTTTAATTTCTTCGGAGTTTAACGTCTTCTTTTGCGCCAAGTTTGTATGAGATGGAGGCCTGGAGTTTAATATGGGAATCCGTTGTGGCTCAGTGGTAGAGCGCTCACCACTGGTGTGTAGGTTTCGTGGTTTAATCCCAGCCCGTTTCAAGCAAGCTTTGTGGTGGACAAATACCACGTGTAGAGGTTCTCTCGGAGTTCTCACATTTTCCTCTACATCTTTCATTCCACCATTATCGTCCATCTCATCATCGCTGTCTCCCTTAGCCTAGGTGAGTAATCGTGGGACGTTAAACTCACTAGTCAAATAAATACATAAATAAATAAATAAAATAAAGCGGGACCAGAGCCAAATTGTACTCCCACCATCAATTCAGAAACTAAGAGAAAAATTAAATGAAATCTTCGAGTTTTACATCCCACAATTATGCCGGCTAGGCTAAAGGAAACGGTGATGATGAGAAAGGACCCTATGCACCAGAGGTAAACACTCTACCACTGAACCACCGCGGCCCCTAGAAAAGAAGCGATACTTCTAAAAAAAATCCTAAAAACTTTTCGAGTTGAAATTCTGCTTTGCGTATTCCGTCTACTAGGCGGGGCGAGTGGGTTACATGCAGGGGCTCAGACACTGAGGAGTTCGCCGAGTCCGGATTCCCCCAGAACTTCCTAACTCAACATATATTTGTAAATTTTCTCAACATGCCGTATTCCGTGGGGTCTAGGGGAGTGCCCCCTTAATTTTTGCCGGCCCCCTAAAATTTTCATGGTAGGCTTACAAATGAATTATAATATGATGATGAACTATAGTATGGTTGGATTGGGCTTCCCTAACTTTAGTCGGGCCCCCTAACTTCAGCCGCCCCCCTGCATTTTTGGTGTGGCTACAGGCCTGTTTCTCAATAAAACAATTATTTTTAACAGGGAAATGATTAATGTAGCATGAATATTTGATCCTGCACTCCATCTATACTCTTTCTGTTATAAAAAGCAAACTAGTTTTCTGATTCTTGATTTTTGATTCTGAAAATATAGCTGGAAGTATTTTACAATTACTTATCGTATTTTCGAGTGTAGAAAAAATACCCGTTCAATACTTCATAGACGTAATGGCTTGTGTTATTGGAAACCTCCAACAAAAATTTGTTCGTGCGCGGCTGACATGTTGTTGAAAAAGATGACTTGAATCTCCACTTTCTAATTTATTGCTTTCTTGGAAATTTATGCAGTGATTTCTGACAAACACCGTATCTAATAAGTTCTAAGGAGTTTCATTCACCGAAACTCTTCTATAAATTTTACCATGTCTGTCTGTGTGTCAGTCAATCCGGGAAACAAACAAACAACAACAACAAAAAAAAAAAGGTCCTAAGAACCAGTTGGCTAGTCACCATTAATTTTGGCCAGGTTAAGTCAAAAGTTAGGACCGGAATGAACCATTTCCGGTTTTAATGTTGATTACCACAGAGCAAAAAACGACAAAAGACAGCTAGAAGTGGTTTCTTGAAATCGATTTTAAGTACCCTAAGAATCCATGTCATCTTCTTCCTTCACTTTATACTATAACCAAAAATTAATTTTAAAAATCCGGTTTCAATATTGATCTACTTAGAATCGAACTATAAGAGATAGCGAGACGTGGATTTCTTTGGATCGATTTCGCATTCTCAGAGCAGGTAATATCATCTCTTTTAACCTTCCACTGAAACCAGAAGAGGCAGGAAACAATCACTTCCGGTTTTAACGTTGTTCGCTATGGATTAACAACGATAATAGATAGCGAGAAGTGGTTTCCTATAATCGACTAAGCTCCCTAAGAATGCATTTCGTCTTCATCTTTAACTCTGTATTATAACCAGTAGTGAAAGAAATCCACTAAACTTTCGCTTTGAATATTGTTTTACGTAGTGTAATAACATAAGAGTGATACGCGGATCTTTTTGATTCATTTAGGGTTCTAAAGCTAGGTATCATCTTCTCTCTTAACCCTCTATTCACACCAGGAGTGGTAGAATATAACCACCCTGCTTTTAACGTTGATTGCTATAGAGTGAATACGGTATTAGCGGTTTTGTGCAATCAATTAATCAATTCGACAGCTTATTTCTTAATGTACTATAAACCAAAAGAATACAGTGTTACGTAGAAGATTTTTTTAAAAGAGCAATTTCATTCCCATCGGAAGATGAGAGGGCCGTAGAAGGTAACGCCTCCTCTGGGGCCACGAGCATTCATTTATTGGTAGTATTATTGGCAATGGGTATCAAGATTTCTTTATTTATTGTCTGATTAGTGATCATGTAAATGATAAGGTGAATTGCAATGAACAAAACACAAGGAGATGCACTAGTTTAAGCAAGGGTGTTATCTCTTGCTTTGCACTGAGAAAAATTTGGAAAGCAGTATATTGTACAAATATGCGGAATCCTTATGTTTACTACGGAAATCAGTAGGAGGATACGTTATCCATATGCTACGTACTTTTTCCGCTTAGATGTTACATCATGTCGTTGCAGGATATATGACATCTAACAGTCTCCCGTAAATTACATAAATATATATATGTTACATACATCCATCTGAATATGAAATCCTGACCACCTATATACAGTTCTTTCGTTCTTACAGAAAGTGCGTTTATTCGGAATATTTATACAGAAAGTGTGTATAAAATATGTTTTCCGTTATACGTTTGCTGTAGGTTAAGTCCAAAGACTACAGGATTTACACATGTGACCTACGTTGTTACGTACGCCAAACATTTTTTTTTTATCTTAGTGTAGGTGATAGAGAGTATGCAAGGCGTAAAGCATGACGTTCCAGGATTTGTAAACTGTTATAAAACTTTAATGGAGCTGACAACGAGGCACATATGAATGAGTTAGAGCAGGACGTACAAAAACCTTGTAAGTATAAAGTATCAGTCTCATATTGAGACCCAGTTGGACGAAACAAGTTGATGCGACGACGAATATTAGTTTTGAGGATGGAAGAATGAGTTTTTCCAGTGAGATGTTTGTCAAATATGACGCCAAAAAACTTTAAACTATTTTGTAAGGTTAATGGGGAACCTAAGAGTGTGAGATGTAAATGCTCCGGATTTGAGTTGGACAATATTTGTTGCATTTTAGTCCAAATAACGTTATTTGAGTTTATGTTGCATTTAATTTCAGCTCGTCGATTGCCTGTTGCAATTTAGCGTTAATACGACCCACTGAGGATCCAACAAACTGTAGTAGAAATTTTTTTTTATCTATTTCTATTTCTGTGGCTTGGGTCTGAAAGGGCCAATGTAACTTTTTGGCGAAAATGAGTTTTTCAGCAATTTGAATATCTCTAAATGTGTATTTTCCTGTGTAAGAAGAGCAAGTGTCAACATGGAATAGTTTTAGAATAATTTTCCAAATAATGTTATAGGCCCTTGCTCAGGATGAAGTATTTCTGTGTTTAAAATAGGCCAAAGTATACATTGGTCTTCCTTCAATTTACTAAAAATAATGTGTATTAAGGCCAAAGAGGAACAGTGACCTTTTTTGATTCAGTATTGCTAATATTTTGACGCGAACGAGGTGAAAATTGGCCTTTTTAAATCTAGTATTTCGGAAACTCTGTTGAGGCCAATGTTTAAACTTTATGCTTATTTCTTTGATTGAAAGGAGGCGTTTTTTGTATGATATCTAAAGGAAAACAAGGTACTAATGTTGTTCATTTGTGTCTGTGAGTGTAAATCCGACAACAATCTGGTTCATGGTGACCAATCATGGTTAAAAGTGTATATTTTGTTAACACTGCATAGGGTTGCCAATTCAGCCACTTTGTGGCTAGATCTGGCCATTTTGCGAACCTGGTTAGTCACAAATTTTCAAAAAATCCACTAGTAGCTTTTCTAGCCATATGCTTTTTGCTTTTAGCTATTGCTAAAAAACATCTGAGTTTAACCACATTTTGAAATAGGCTTTTTATCGTTAGCTTGTGTCTAGCGTTGTTTTGGAATTTGTAATACAATAAGGAAACAACTGTTAAAATTTCACATATATGCTTAATGTTTCACTTCAAGGAGAAGATTAGCTAAATAATTTTCATGGCAATTGCATATTACAGAGGAATGTGTTATCCTCAAAGCACAATTTGTAAGCAAGGTCAAAGTTTAAACTTTCAATAAAGGGCCAATGTCATTGTATCTGTAAAAAATTAAGATAAAAAATACCAGTGTCAAGAGATATCTCAGAGATAAGCCGAAATATATTCATGAGAATGCAAGTATCCGATAGGGCATAAACATAGCGGTGGAAGTATAAATTTTCTATTTCCAAGTATGTTTGAAATACATTCAAACAAAAAGTTGTAAGAAACTTCAAATGCGTTCTTCTCAAAATGGTATATTTTTGACACTGGCCCGTTTAGACCCAAGCTACAGATTTGTGTTCTTCGCATAGTGATGCACATACTACTTACAAACGTTTTGAAAACCCAGCTTTCCCAATGTGCGAAATGTAATTTCGTCTTTAAAAACGCAAATAAAGAATTTTAAATTTTTAAATATCATAGCATAATTATCTGCTTTCTCCTTTTAGTTAGCTATTTAATCAAATAACTAAATCGTGTGGACCTTTGCTTTCAGAAACCGCACACAGCACTGTCTAGTAGGGAAAGAGGGAAATATAAACGTGAATCTAAAGGAGGCATTGTGTTGTTTAGATTTTCAACCAGATTGTGAACAGTTTATTACAAGTTTCCTGCAAAGGGGTAGATAGAGACAAAGGAGCTTTGGTGAGGGAAGAAAATGAGATATGAGTACGGTGGAGGTCCAGTGTGGTCCTCTTACTGCTGATAATCCTCCACTGCTTGTTTCGTAATTATTTCAACGTTAAGTTTTCCGTGACGACTGGCTTTTGGAAGTTAGTGGGTCGCCATTTGTAAACTGTGACCTGGAGCAGGGCCAAACAACAGAGATGGTGCTCCATGTGTGAGAAAAGAGAATGGGCAAACTATGCTAAGATTTCCAATTTCAAACCCAATCTATCGACTTTAGAAGGTAAATGAAGAAACGTCTAGCTACGTAGACTGTAGTCTTTTTTTCTTTTTTTTAATCGTGAATCAAAAATAGCGATCTCCATGCTCGATCTCGTATAGAATGGCAATTAACTAGAGCACTTATCAGTCACCTCTATTCCAATAGAAAAATATTAAAACAAAATAAACAATTTAAATACATCATAAAAGAAAAGGAGATATCTCAGATGAGACAGAGTGTTTGAGACTTGCAAGACGAAGGTCTTTAGTGGGCCGCAGTGGCTCAGCTTAAGAGTGCTTACCTCTGGCGAATGGTGACCTTGGTTCAGGGGTGGATCCAGGGAGGGGGCGATCGGGGCAATTGCCCCCCCCCTGAAGAGGAAACTTTTTTGTTTATTTTTTGACGCTCTTAAAAGTAACTCTAAGTAGCAGTATTACAATCCCCCGCCCCCCCCCAGAAGTCCGTCCTGGATCCGCCCCTGCCTTGGTTCGATCTCAGCTCCCGCTAAGTGAACATTGTGGTGTACAAATACCGTGTGCTTTGGTTTTTGTCGGGTTTCTCCCGTTTCCTTCCGTTTTCGTCACTCCATTATCATTCATCTCATCTTCACCGTCACCTACGTGAATAATCGTGGAACATTAAACTAAAAATAGGAATGTCTTCGGGGATCATAGTGGTAGAATGCTCAACACTATTGCAAGGAGTCAATGGTTCGATCCCAGCAAATTAGAGGTAGACAACATTGTATCCGTGAGTTTTCGTTTTTTATACTCATGTTTCCTCCTACATTCTCAATCCACTAGTTGTTTCAAAATCACTCACTATTACTTATCATACGATTTCTTTAGCTTAAGGGACGTTAAGCTAAAAGCTAAAGAAGCTCTTGATTCCAGGTCCTACAATGTTTATAGCATTATATTTGTTTCTATGTTTAGATTAATTGGGACTTTAATGTCTATTTCCGCTACCAACAGTATACGAAACGTGAACGTTTTTCTTACCGTGAGATCCAAACTACCTATATTACTATCGGATTCGAATCTGGGTTTCACGCACTTAAAAAAAACGTAAACTAGCCATGAAAGAGCTATTTTCCATTTGCATGGAGTTATCTATTAATTTTCTCATGCTACCTACAGTTTAAGGAGAAATTCGATCGTATTTCCGAATTCGAGTTTTCTCCATGATATCAATTTTGCATTAACTTCAATTATCATGAATTGGCAGCTCTTCGACTTCAATGGAATTACTGCGCTTCAATCTCACTGGGACACGCAAATTCGGATATTATCGCTCGTAAACGCTAACTATTCAGCTGTTATGGGTCTTCTCCAGCTTGATATGCGTTGTCATTGGCGAATGTAACGAGCTTTAGGACTTTTGTCCGGGGTAGGGTTTCACTTCTTAAACCCGATCTAACCCGGACAAATCCGCTTACCTAAACATACTTAGAGAGGCAAATAAACCTGGTGACCCGGACAGACTCCACGACCTGGAAACAACCAAAATATCAGCCGTACTACATCACCGCAGAATTTAAGGATGTCTACTGCAAGAGCTCAAAAATTCATGTGTTTTGTTTCCGACGTGATTTGTGTTTTAAGTAGCGGCGATACCTCCATGAGCAGACGGAGCCCGCGGCTATACCTTCATGAACATACTGAACAGTTACTTTGTTCCTGTTACTTGAATAACTGTTACTTGAATAAGAGTTACTTTGTTCCAAAACATTATATTTGTTTTGAATGTATTTTCTGGAAGTAAAAAGTGCACTCACTAGCTTATATAACCAAACGTAGCACCGAGAGAAGGATGTTTTCTTTCGAAAAAATAAATAAATAAATAAAGTAGATATTGGTGACGAGGCTTCAAGGGAGACAGGGTAGACACGTCTACCCTTTAGAATTTCCTATGTAATAAGCTTAGGTCTTTTTCTAACTTCCGTTAGAAAAATTTCTATAATTTCTTTTCCGTTTTTTTAAATTTAAGTTGAAAATTGATCCTCTTCTAGAACCCACTTCCATGTAGGTCGACAGATCACCCAACATCTAGCTGAACCTTGAACATTATCCCTGTTAGATCCATATTTCTTTCAATAACCTATAGAAACGTGGGAGTACCATCCGCAAGGGAAATGAAGGGCCAAATACCCGTTCAGCATTCTGTCTATTACAGGGTTTCTACAGCTTAGTTTATTTTACGGTAGTTTTCAAAGTGCCAGAAACACTGGTACTTTCTTGTTGTTGTTGTTTACTTTAAATCATCTTTCCAGATCCCTCTATAAACTAGTAAATTATTATAACGTGGCTTTGAAGAATGATTTTTTAAATACATCTTGTCGTTTTATGTCTAATATCGAAAGAAAGAAAAACTACCGAAACGTTCAGATGTTGGATTGGCAGCTCTTCCAGTAGTGTGTATTTCGCGAGAGTAATAAGTAGAAGTGAGGTGATGAGGGTGATTTTTTCTAGATGTGTGAATGTTTACATTATAGTACTTTTATGGATGTGTGCAGTAGGAAGCAAAAGGGACATGCCCACCCCCCCTTGGATTTTCGAAAGAGGTTCAGTTGTTCAAAAACATGCCAAAACATATTAGACTTTCTTATTCACCCCTACAGTATTTGATAAAGTTATACAATGTCCATCAACAATAATTGTTTTACATAAAGTATTATGTGCATCCGCAAAATTGTGCTACATTTTACAATTTTATTTCGATAAAGTTGTAAAGTTGCGCTGGGCTATGAAAAAAAAATTGTGCTGTTTATGGCCGAGATATGTTATCAAAAGCAACGGCTAAAAGTTGGTTCAGTCCCTTTCTTTCAATATCCAAGATGCTCCTTACAGTGGGCGACAAATTTCAGCAAAACTTAATGATATGTTGGCAAAAGTCTAGTAAAACTGTCATGAAAGCAATCATGACATCGCCAATTATCTAAACATCCCTTACCAAATAGTGTTAAACAACACTGTTAAAAATACTTTCTTAAATCCGAGAAACCGTTTCTTATCTGTGCACCGAGAAAATCTTTCCTTAGAAACAAGGGTTTGAAACTCTCATTAATGAGAAATGAAGAAAAGTAGATGAGGTTGTATAGAGCAAAAAGAGAAACATACTGTTACTTTCCTCATGAATGAGAATTGCCAAATCTCATTTCTAACAAAATATTGTCTCGGTGCACAGGTAAGAAATGGTTTTTCAAATTTAAGAAATTACTGCATTTGGACAAAACTGGATACAAAAAGCTCAACGTTTGGTTGCCAATGATCTGACTCAAAATCATTTACTTGATCGATCTGTCTACGATTCTCTACTAACACGTAACGAGCTCGAACCATTTCTGAAGAAGTTGATAACAGATGATGACAAGGGGATATCCCAAGACAACAATAGGCGAAAAAATCGTGATCGAAGCAAACAAAGGGAGCTGCACAGTTTGTGGCAAGGCCCACATTGACACCCAGTAAGGCTATGCTGTGCGTTTGGTGGGATTGGAGTAGCATCATGTATCATGAGCTGATAACGGTGGGAACGATAGATTAAGATGTACTCTCGATAATTAACACGAGTGCACATAGAAAATCAAAAGAAAGCAGTTGGAACTGATCAGGAGAAAAGGTGTCGCATACTACACTGACACACCAGACTGTATATATATATATATATATATATATATATATATATATATATATATATATATATATATATATATATATATATATATATCTTTATGTCCAATCAGAAATTGAGATGACTCCACTATGAAGTTTTAATGCATCCACCGTATAGCCTGGACTTAGCACTACTATACTTCTGTCTCTGCAGAATTCTGTGAATAGTTTTGTTAGTTTCAAAAATGGCCTGTGAAAACATGTCATAATTGTTTGACCAGAAACTACGGAAGTTCTAGAGCTATGAGAATATGCTGTGACCGGAATAATGGCAAAAGTACATTGAACAAAATGGTGCTAAGTGATATTATAACGTTATTGTCAAATCACAATAAATGTGTACTCAACGTTGACCTCGAAACAATCAATACTTTTTACACAACCCGATAATTCCATTATTTTACTAAAACCTGAGCTACTGAAATGTATACTTCATTATAGGAAATATCTAAATCATTCAATAGAAGTATTAGTGTTCCTTGTTATACTGTATACAACCTATATATATATATATATGGTTAATAAAAGTATTTAAATATCTATTATTATTATTATTATTATTATTATTATTATTATTATTATTATTATTATTATTATTATTATTATTATTATTATTATTATTATTATTATTATTATGTGGTATGGAGCTAAAATGAAGTGATATAATGAGAAATGCTTATACAAAATCTGAGTAGTTATCGACGTACATTAGTTTAGACTTGTTAGCGACTTGTGCCTCCCCAACATATTTATAGCCCTGACAAATTTCTATGTCTGATTGCGGGCTTGCCAGCATATACCTATATTAAAAGTTGGAGTTAATGTCTAGTGAAATGATTTATACGGTTTTACCTCTGCCATTATATTGGTTGTGAAATGCAATAATGTGTTCTTCTGCTTACCAATTTAGTTATCACTCTCAAAAGCGTCTTTGTGAAGAATTTTCCTTTCCCTCTAGTATCTTCACAAATTGGAAGAGCTATTGTCTTTAAATTAGTGGTTGCTCAGAACTTTCTATATTATCACATGAGAAATACGCTCTTATGCCACTATTTTAGTGCTAGAATTTTATCTATGAAATCTAACAAATGCTTAATTCATTGTTTCCGGCCTTCAGAAGAAGTTTAAACAGTGGTAAAAAAAAAAAAAAAAAAAAAAAAACTTAACTTTAAGAGAGATTTTAAATCAATGTTCTTCAATTTTCTAAACTTGTTTTATAGATGAGGAAACATTCTCAGTAGGGAGGGCAGGTAAACAGGGGCTCAGTCTTCCAAACGATTTCATAGGATCTCTAAATCTAATTCCCTTTATATGCCTTTATTAAGCGTATTTACCTAGGTACAGTGTTATGTGAACTAACTGTGAATTACTAATGTTTCAATAACGCAACCTATACTTTATTAGTTATATGATATACAAGTAATAATATTATCTATATTACTATGTATGTATTTGTGATATATAGGATTTTTCCTAAGAGGCATAGTTGATGCTCTCTTTACTGGAAAAGGTGTACAAAAAGTGATATTTTCTTCTCGAAGAGGGAAAATATTCCTATTGGAAGAGCTTTGTTATATTGGAACAAACGATGAAGTATATTTCAGTTAAAAATTTTCTTGTAGGCCTTATATCTGGGAAACTACAGATAGTGTAACCAAACTCAAACTATCATTTAACTCAGCATGATGTGCTTATTCCATAGAAAATATGAAAACTTGATTTAGGGGCCGTTCAAACATTTTATGGTCCGTGATCCAATTGGCCCAAAAGATTCGATATATTTGTCAAAAATTTTCTTGTAGGGCTTATATCTGGAGAAATATATATATATATATATAGTGTAGCCCAACCAAAACTACATTGAACTCAGTATGATGTGCTTTTTCCGTAAAAAAAAAAAAAAAAAAAATACGAAAAGCGCGGCAGATGATACGAAGATGATATGAAATTTTATAAGGAAATAAAGAATAAGGATGATGCAATCAATCTACAAATGGATGTAGATAGCTGCTACAGTTGGAGTATTGATAACAATTTGCCTTTTAGTATAAATAAATGTTGGGTAATAACGTTCTCGAAAAAAGGTAATCCAACATTATTCTAATTACTCGATGAATAATGTAATGATAAAAAGAGCTAGACATGTAAATGTTTAAGGAGTCCTTACAGCTTCTAAACTATGCTTTAATCAGCATATTCACAAAATAATTAATGAAACATATAAATCTTTTGGATTTTTAATTAAAAATACAAATAAATTTACTAACATAAGAGCTTGTACGGTTTTGTTTAATAGTATAATATGTAGCAAGTTGGAATATACATATAGTGTGGGCTGCTCACTATAAGCAACATGAAAGAAACGTTGAAAGAATACAAAATAAGTTTTTAAGATATTTGTATTTTAAAATGTATAGAGTGAAATTCCTATGATATTAGAGTTTTTTTACAGTACATTATTGGACATATTTAAATATTCGTTATTAACTACTCGGCGGGAAATATCTTAATTGATTCTCTTATTTAAATTAGTGAATTATATTATACTAGATAATCATGAATGCAAAAATCTGTTAAATTTTAATACCACCAAAACCAGATTAAGGAATAGAACGCTATTTTATAATGTGAAATCTAGAACTTCTATGCATATCAATTCTCCCCTAATTCGAATGTATCAGAGTTATAATAATGTATCAACGAAAAGTTCAGAGATTGATCTTTCTCTTCCATATCTTTTATATCCGAAATTGTTAAAACAAACTTTAGACAAGAAATACGTCAGATGACTAGTGGAATAATGTTTATGCTGTCTTCTATTAAGTTATAGAGATAACATTGTTTTTTTCTTTACAGCAATGCCAATCTTATGTATTTTTCTCTTTATTATATTTTATTTACGCTTTTTTCTTTCTTTTTTATTTCTGTTTTATTCTTCGTTTTATTCTTATTATTGTACATGAATAATATACAAGTATTGTACTGTATAATATATTATTGAATATGTATAATATCTCTATATAATTAAATTTGGTAACCCTATTGTAATTGGGACAGTATCCTGTTACAAGTGAAAAGTAAATAAATAAATAAAACTCGATTTAGGGGTCGTTCAAAAATTTTGTAGCCCCTGATCCAAAAATGCATCAAAAGATCCGAATAATTTCAATCAAAAATTTTCTTGTAGGCTTTATATCTGGAGAACTACATATAGTGTAGCCAAACCCTAACTATCACTTAACTCAATATGATGTGCTTATTCCGTAGAAAATACGAAAAATTGATTTAGGGGAAGTTCAAAAATTTTGTGGCCTTTGATCCAAAAAGTAATTCTTGGCCAAGATAGCAATTTTTTGATTCACTTTTTGGAATCATTCCTAAAATTCTTGTTTTATCTTGTATCTCGTCACGAAAATTTCTGGCTTATCTTGCCTCACACAACCCTAGTAAGATGTGTGAATGTGTGTAATATATATGTATGCGGCGGGCGCTCAGTTGGGGGTCAGGGGTAAATTTCCCCGCTCAGTTTAAGACATATATACATTTAATCAACATTATAGTGAAATACTAATAAATATGTATCAGCGGTAATTTTTGGCCCATCCTCCTGAAGCAAAAGCGATGTTACTAATAAATATGTATGGCGAGTTGTTTGTGCTTTCAATATTTTGGAACAATTCTTTCAATTTTCTTTTAATACGAAAAAGCTCATTCCTTCCTTGAGAAAGTTACAGATCTCCTTTAGAAACATTTTTGGCTAAACACTGAGTATTCTTACAAGAGAAGTTCGGGAGAAAGCACTCGCCTACAGAGAAACTAAGCATGTTATTTGAAGGGCTAAATTCATGCTGATTACAACAAGCTAATAAAATTCCTGTACGGTTGAGAACTGTTCAAGAGGTTCAATTTGGAATTTTATATGAAAAAATGAGTATATGCGTTTTTAAACGCGTTAAGTACAACATTATTAGCAACGACTATTGACATACGAATTGAAATCTATCGGATATAACAACAACAACAAATCTGTTTTGCAGTAACTAAGGGGTTTCTTAGTTAAAATTAGTCATTATGCTGTTCACAATAATGATAGATTAGAGATGAAAATTGATCACTGTTGTTCTTCTCTTCTATGAAGAAATGGCCCAGGCAAAAGACTTCTTTGCACCATGAACATTTTATTTGTGCAATTGCGTTGCATCCATCAAGGGAACAGTTCGCATAATTAAAGCGAAAAGCAAATTCGACAGTTGATTCAGAAGGTATATAATTTGTTCGGTAACCTGCCTTGTGGAACGCAAACTGAAACAATCTAATATATCGCGGTGATCGAAACTGATTCGTTAGCATGGGCATTTGATTGTTTCGTTGGTACATCATAACGTCCGAATGAAGAAGTTTCATACTTGTACAAGTCTCCTGCCATAATCTTTGAATTGGTCGGAATCCAAACACACCAAATGGTTGTACAGCGGGGGACACTTCTAAATGGTACAGCCATATGGAGATTTACAGCTAAGGTGTACCATTTAGAAGTGTCCCCCGCTGTACAATGTCTTGTGCAATCGTGCATTTAACCTCGCGAAAAGTTCTCAACCGTGCAGGAATTTTATTAGCTTGTAATCAGCATGGATTGGCCTTTCGAATGGCATGCTTAGTTTCTTTGCAGGTTCTCCCGAACTTCCCTTGTTAGCTTTAGCTACTAGCATTGCTTGTTTACTTCAACCTGGTACGGTACTCATGTCCAAGATGAGAAAAAATAAAAAGAAAAGAAAAAAGAAAGAAAAAGAAAAGTTAGTTCAGTCTGCTTTAAAAAGGTGAAGTTCACCAGTCGATCCGATTCTTGAAACTGTGACAAAGAACACCTCCTTCATCAAAGGATCATTAGAAGTAACAAAGAACAGAAAAGTGAATAAAAATGATTCTTTTCTTTGTTTCGTTTTTCACCAAACTTCGATAAAGCAAATATTGTTTCTATTGATTTGAATTTCCTGCACATGTCCCTCTTATCACTATTGAATGCGTTTCGTTAAACATTTAAAATTCAATAATACACTTAAAGGATACGCACATGAGGTATTATTGTTTTTTTTTTTTTTTCGTTTTGTTTTAGGAATGGGTAAGTTCTAAAGGGATGGGAGGAAACAGAAGGGACAATTTGCTAGCTAATGATGTTGAAACTTACTAGTTCTAAGCATTTTAACTTATAATTTTCTACAAGGTTGTTTTCCACTGTTTTGTTGCACAATATAGTACTTGAAGCAAATGCGACTGCTTTGCGCAGTAACACGCGTTCAATACAACTTGAGTTATTTTTTCTGGAAT
Organism: Thermobia domestica; assembly: GCF_964235325.1. Lineage (NCBI taxonomy): Eukaryota > Metazoa > Arthropoda > Insecta > Zygentoma > Lepismatidae > Thermobia > Thermobia domestica. The sequence continues at coordinate 345,419,487 of NC_137455.1, forward strand.
TCTGAAATGATTTTGTTTCTCTGGAAACTTTGTAAGAGGACAGCAAGACAGGTTTATAGCTTACAGGTAAGAAAACAAACGATTTCATTTTTCACCTTTGTTTGACTTCTTGCAATACAGGTTTTTAAGTATCACTGTGTACACAATTTCACTGCCTTTTTTGTCAATATGTTTATTTATGTATCTAAATGTAGAGTGTTTCACAAATCCTGGTGCAGTGTTTAACAGATGATTATGATCACGAAAGATCTTAGAAGTGTCTTTGAAGCAATGTTGAAATCTACATAATTTTTTTGTTATAATCTTCAAACTACGGTGCAGTGTTGATAATTCGAACCTCAATAACCCGATTATCCAAACAGTGGCGCAGATTTCTGAATAATTTTACGGGTAGGGTTGCCAACTTTTGAAAATGGAAATACCGGACACCCTGCTAGAGTAAGGTCAGCTACTCTTAAGATTGTGACATCGTCGCTGGTCAAAAATATGGTAACCTGAAAGTGGTAACTTCATATAAAATTGAGCGATTGGGAGTTCGAATTTAATAACTTTGGTTACTTTTGAAATATTTATTATTAAACTTACTAATTCCAGTTTTGGTTGAGTAGGCACATGCAATTTTTGTAGTCTATCATCAATATATCGTTTTTAAAACAGAAAAGCAAATATAATTGGCAATATAAATATGGCATGTATAAAATATAGTTGAAAAATAAGTCTTACCAGCTTCGCTGAGGCTAGTAATGTCTCATAATGCCCACACAGTTTTACTGGATCTGGAAGCATTATTTAATTGAAAGATGTAACTGAGGATGAAGCAGCGCTAGCAGCGCTCTTGAAAATGTACTTTTCTTGACCTTTAGAAGTTTTGACAAGTTCAGTAAATTTTCCTGCCTTCAACTCTTTAGCACGACAAGTCGATATGAAAGCGAATTATAAGTTCTACTTTAATTATGTCCAGCGACAAATGATTCTTTCCGTCACTCCAAAATAATCTGAATAGAACAGAGAATAGGATTAATAAGAAGAAAAAATTATAGGACATTTAACGGCCGGTTTTGAGATCGTACCGGACCCCGGACACGAAAATCAAAAACCGAACTGTCTGGTAAAATACAGGACGGTTGGCAATCCTATTTACGGGGGCCCGCTCGATCGGGTATGCAAGTTTTATTGTAAAATATCCAAGCAAACGTATCAGATACTAAAGAGATCGAAGCAAATTTAGAATTGGCTTCGCCCCCTTTCTTTGGATCGACACCCATGAATGAGAGCCAGCAAAAAAACACGAGGGCAGAAGTAAGTGAGAAATTCCATTCTCAGCGCGAATTTAAAACTAGTTTTGTCGTTGTGCTGTATGTTAACAACAATAAATACTTATTACCATGCATTTTTTTTTTTCTGTTTCGGCTTAAGACCAAGAGAGTCGCGCACATTATTGCCAAGTACTATAGGAAAATGATACGAAATTTCTTGTTTTACGTCTCACAATTATACCTTTTAGACCAGCACTGCTCAACCTTTTACACCAAAATACTACCACCGTAAGTCGTAACAGCGGGTCGCGTACCATAGACTGAAAAGCTCTGTTTTAGAATAAAGAAGACGAATAGTTAATAAAAGTGAATGGTTATGACCCTGTTGATAGAATAAGGATGTGGAAAAAAAGGGAAAAATCCCGGGAAAACTCACGGATACGATCAGTGACGTTCCGAAGGCTATTAAACAGGGTGGATTTAATGGGTTAATCTGCCGAATGGATACGTATATACCGAATAACGAGATGCAGTATCAGAAGTATTTTTTAAAATAGGAAGGCCCCGGGTTCGATTCTCAGTCCAGCCTTTCTGAAGTGTTCTCCGCTTTCCTGCGGTTACGTTAATAGTCTTTTATTTTATTTTTCAATAATACACAATTTTAAAGAACAGAATGCGTTTAACGATTTTTATTATATAGATTTACGAGGGGGTACCGTAAAGTTTTAATTATCATAGTAAAAAAAATCAGGATACACGGATTATTGTGATTTGTAGTTGTTAACCCTTCTCTATGTAGTTACCATCCAGATGTAGTTACCATGTAGTTTCTTCAATTTACGAATACCGTTATTATAGAAATCTGCACGTTGTGCTTTAAACCACTCTTCCACCTGATGAATGATGTCATCTGTGTTGTCAAAATGGTGACCACGCAATGGATTCTTCATTTGGGGAAAGAAGAAAAGTCACTGGGTGCGTGGTCGGGAGAATAAGGCGGATGCTGCAATACCTAGAAGGCACATGCCTTTGCTGTGTCGACAGCAACTTGAGATGAATGAGCTGGAAGAGACGAAAGGTTTAAGCAAAGGAGGAATCCAGTGCGCAGATACCTTAGATATGTGGAGTTCGTCATGGATAACTTTTCACACACTACCATAATTGAGATCTATCTCACTCACAATCGTTTGAATGGCTACATGTTTGTCTTCAAGAATTAAAACACTCCACTTTCTTCACAATCGCCGCATCGTCCATCAGAGGTAATGTTCCAAGTCTTGGGTCGTCTGTGAGGCACACATGACAAGTTTGAAATTTTCTTTTCCACTTTACAATTGCGCCATACTCACCCTTCATATCGTCATGAATTTGTCTGGCATTATTATCTTTCAAATGCAGGAACTTTATCACACTGCGAGCCTCTCTTATTCATCTAGCGCTTTGGCCACTTTTGACACATCCTAAGAAATAACAATCATTAGGAGCTAATTTCATTAACATCATACACGTAAGAAACAAACATAACACAAAATTTCGTCATCATATCTTAATAACTTCTTAGTGATAATTAAAACTTTACGATATCTTCTCGTATATCAGCGGCTAGTGGAAACTTAATGGTATGATGTATTTTCTAACTTTCGGGTAAACTTGAAAAGAAGGTTTAACATTCTCACGGAATTAAATACAATGACACTTCCCAAACAACCTTTCTTTGACATTTACAAGAAAATTTCCAAAATTAAACAAAATACGTAGTATTCTGTGGTTCAATCCCAATTCATTCCACCTAATAACTCGATTTCAAGTATTGACGCTTTAGTATTATGTTCGCTCGTGCCGCTGATATACCTGATATGCTGATATGCACAAGGGCGCCCATGTTGTGGTTTCCAAGGTGGGGCAAGTATAAGCGAGTTCAAGTTTCCAAGGGGGGCAAGTTTCAAATATAGTTTCAAATTTTGCTGCAACTAATGTAAAAATTCTATTGGGTTTTCGATATTCCCAAGTACAATTTCCTCTTAGGGGGGTGGGGGCAATCGCCCCACCTTGCCCCCCTGATGGGCGCCCTTGTCTATGCAACACACCTTTGATAACACTAGTATAGTACTTTTCTCATTTTTAAATGAGCCTTCTACTTTACATGATAATTGTTAACACAATAAATAATCGATTTTTGTTTGAAGAAAACACTAGACCCTACTGAAAACAAAATATTGTACGTATACTAATTGAGAGATATCTTTACAAAAATGTAAGTATGCCTTTGTATAACAAAATTCACATTTTAAGGGGTTGCTGGATAAGGAACTTATAGGAAAATGTATTGCGAATTTGAAATTTGTGGCAAAATGAGCTTGAGACGGTTATCTTTGGGATTTGTAATTAATTTCTAGGAGACGTTGCTAATATAAAAATAGTAACACACACATCAAGAATGATAACTCTATTCTCAGTTTATTGTAAACTTTTGATTTGTAGGATTCTCTCATGTTGTGAGATAATATTCATTTACTATCAGCATATAAAACTTTTACTAAAATGAACATCCTGTGTCTCTTTATATTTGAATACCACAAGTGAGAAAAAGTATTACAGTTTTGTCTTGTATTAAAGTTACAAAAAAATAAGATAATAAGCAGGTATCTTTTGCGTGTGAAATTGCATTTTCTTTTATCTGGTGTATTCTGTAAGTTAATAATAACAATAACATACTTCTAGTCACAAAAATGAATTTCACATTATATAATTATAGCAAGGGGTAAAAGTGGATCTGAAAAGGTAGAGAGGTGCACGACGTCATGACGTTCCCCATAGATATCTTTGCATATTCTTTTTAGGAAGTGGGGAATGCCATAGATATTGTTTGGAAGGAGAGTAACATCATCCTCCGTGTTCCCCCTCACTTTTACCCCTGATTGTAGCGAAAGAAGTGTTCTTAGTTGAGTACTCCAAACAAGGATTTATGTACCGTATGAAATTTTGTTGCCTGATAATCAACACAAAATCATGCTGCAACTATCTAGACACGGTGTTGCAGGGGCGGATCCAGGACCGACTTCTGGGGGGGCGGTGGGTTGTCATACTGCTACTTTTAAGGGGTCCAAACTTTGGGTCTGTCCCTGCGGTGTTGTTTAAGGAATGCTCATCTGTGAACAATTTGATTTATATCAAGACTAATTATAATATTCTTCTCGGAACACAATATTATGAGGGAATCTAATCATATGTCCGTCATTGTCTTACTATATAATGCTTAACTTACTTTAATTTGGTGAACGAACTTTTACTAGGTGTAATTGACACAGCAGGCAAACAGTAAAACGACAAATGCTGTTGATGATACATTTTCATATTTTGAGATTTTACTCATTACACCTGATAATGACACTTCATTACTGCATATAACACTGCAAAACTATCAAGTCTCTATCAACATGATGTTCCAGTGCATAGTCATTTTTAATGTCAATATGTCACGACAATCAGCCACCACACTCGTTCCCGTTAATTGGCCCTGACTGGTTATGCAGATTCCTATCTATTCGAAGGAAATTGATAAGAGGCAATAGCCAAGAACGATAAACAATGTTGGTAGCGTAAGAGAAAATGGGGGAATGGCGGCCACTTAAGGGTGCCCGACTAGTGAGAGGCGAGGGGACTCACTCTCAATAAGCACCCCGAATAGTGAGAGGCGACGTGACTCATTTTAAATAAGCACTCCGAATAGTGAGAGATGCAGAGACACTTTAATCAACCATCCCGTTAAAATAAGTAAAGAAAGGGGTTTCAAATCGGTCTGCAACTTCCCGCAGTAACCCCTACCTACTATAATTGTTTTTGGCTAACTGCAGAGAATTTCAAACCAGAAGACGTTTCGTAATTGTAATCACCATATTGGATCCGCCATTTTGAATTTTGTAATTTTGAAGTCAGAGTCTGAATCAGCAGTGCTGAAATCCCCTGGGAGTATGTTTTCTTCTACATTAAATGATTGTTTGCTATCTAAGCTTGGATACTACCCCTAACATTCTAAGTGTGATTTCTACACTTAAAAGCTCACCATTACCGAAATAAAAAAATACGTGTAGATTATTTTTCAATGTTCTATAAGTATGCAAAGTTTCATTCAAATCGGTGAGTTATCTTCCGTATATTTCCTTGTCAGTAACTATATTAACAGTAAATCAATACTATTTGGAGGATATTTCTGGAGTTTCGTCTGTTATAGATTGATGAGGATTGTGATTTAATTTTAATTAATGAAATCGGCAATTGTGCAGAGTTTCAACCACCTACGATGGTAGTTTTAGGTAAACAAAAATGGCGGGTCTTGCGAAGAAGTCTGCTCAGTTATTTGATTTCTATGGGCGAGACCGTGACATAATTACGCGAAGCAATCAGAAGGAAGCTGCCAGGACATCTTACCAACGGCGTCATCTTCCTTCAGAACAACGCGCCCGCATACAGCCCAGAGAACCACTAGGCCGTTGAAGCACTTTCTCTGAGACACCATCGACCACCTTCCCTACAGGCCCGGACCTCGCTACAAGCGACTTTCACCCGTTTCCACCTTGAAGGAGCACCTAGAAAGCTGTCACTTCGCTTCAGACGAGGATATGAAACACTTCATGACAACATGACTGAATACGCAAGGACAGGAAGAAATCTTCAAATTCATCCCACGATGCGATAAGTGCCTCAACTTATACGAAGATTATGTCAAAAAATAACCTAATGCACGTACTATCTGCTGGCCGTATTGATTCTATGAAATAATATACAGTGAAACCTCTCTAAAACGGACAGCCGTGGGGAATCAAAAATTGTCCGCTATAGAGAGGTGTCCGCCTTAGAGGGGTTTCAATATCTTTTTACGTAAATTAATAAACAAGGTAATATGCAATTAGAATTTTTTGCATGAATCACTTATTTACGAATATTACCAAAATCTTACTGTACCTGCATTATCTTGCGCCATCCAATTCGAGGCACAACATGGGAAGATGTTATAGTTGTCTGCAGTTTACACTTATCGCTACTTACTACGTTTTCGGTGTGTTGCTTTAATTTGAGTTAATTCCAGTCCAGCAATGACTTTTTTTGAAAGACAATATGCGTACCCGTGGTCAAAAATACCAAACTTGTCTTCTGTTTGGTTAGAGATTCCAGAGGGACAGTAGAATGATGTGTCTTTCGAGACAGTGGGCAACTGTCAATCAGTTTTGTTTCTGAAGCAGGTTGGGTGGGAGTGGAATGCAAGCAAAGGATATAAGGGTGTTGTGAAACAGAGACCCTTCCTCTGGATTGTTGAACAGACAGTAGAGGAGGCAAAATGTTGTCACACCCACAGGTTCTTCCTTGGTGACATACGTATGAATTACTAAGTGTATTTTTACTGCACTTTCCAACTTGTTTCTAGAGAAAGTGTCCGTAATACAGAGGTAAATAATAGGCCTACCTATAAAAGACAAGAAAGACTGTCCGTGTCCGTACTAGAGAGTGTCCGCTTTAGAGAGGTTTGCCAATATGTTTTTTCCTATTACTGTGTTTGGGGATTACAAAATATGTCCGTTATGGGAGAGGTCCGCTTTATAGAGGTGTCCGTTAGTAGAGGTTTCACTGTATACACATTTCACTGCAGGCTTTGTAACCTTACTTTTTGATCAACCTTTGTATATTTCTTTGTATTATTATATGGTCTTTAACATATATGCTGTTTTGTAAATTTTCTTTATGTTATTATCGCAGACGAAATAGAATAGTTCTTAAAAATAATCCTTTTTTATTATTTTATTTAACAGATCTTCATGTTAAAAAGGTTTAAGCTACACGGGGAGAGAATTGATCACTGGATACACCTCGCAAAGAAATAATTAAGAGAGAAATTGCTGTGATTTATCTTCATTTACTGTAATGATATTGCTATACAGGAGACGATTACGAGGTAAGTTTCTATACATATCTACGTTTGAATAATCTTATTTCTTGTTCTGATCTGGAAGTACATGTTTCAATTCTCGATGGAAGTACTTGTTTCAATCCCACACTGAGCTGCTTTCTTCACAACATAAGGGTACACCCCGAGTTCGATTCCCGGTGGGAGCACTCTATCGAAGAAGAGTAAAAAATCTTTTCCAGGCTAGCCATCCTGAATGAGGCTTCCCGTAACATGGCCATAGATGCCGAAAACCCAGAAATCTAAATCCTAAGCCCTAAATATAAGGATACATCTCTATACTCTGGTTTCATGTTAAGCATCGAACTTATTACATAATGTTGGCTATCCCAACGATACCTGCAATATGTAAACATTCAAAAGAAAAGAAACTATGGGATCTCAAGAATCATTTAACAATGTTCTGTGTTGTTCTAGAGATCAATCAAGCAGTAATGATCTCTATTTCCAAGTTGCACTATGCATAAGAACAGTGCCGTAGCTTGTGGAGATCAAGTGGGTTACTGCTCTTTTTTCTAGCGTGTGGCCTCGTGTAACGTGGCCGCTAATGCTCTCACCTTCGGTCGAGCGGTTCCGGGTTCGATTCCCGGTGGGGTCACTAGGTGAAAAAGTGTAAAACGCTTTTTCTGGTCAGCCACCCTGAATGAGGCTTTCCTCATTCACACCAGGCAAATGCCGGGGTGGTACTTAACTTATAGGTCCCAGGCCAATTTCTTCCTCCCCAATCCTTTCTTCCTTTCCTTTCCCCAGATTGTGTGCTCGCCGAGGGATGTCATCCCTCAAATCGTGAAAGGCTAAATGGCCTTAGATGCTGAAAGCCCAGAAATCTAAATCCTAAATTCTTTCTAGCTTTCTGCCGTTTGTTGAGGGTCTCACTTCAAGATAGAACTTTCTTTCTTCATATCATACGATACGAATACAAACATATAAATGAAATATGAAATAGGTTCTTCACATTTAAAAAATCTAAAAATGAAATAAAAATGTAATATAGGCTCATTTCAGTAAAATGTGTACTATTAGGGTCGCCATGAAAAATAATATGGAGTAAAGCTGTAAGTTTTGTCAAATATTGTCACCTCAATTTAACTAGTGAAGCACGTAATAGACCCACTAGGACTTGCTCGTTTGTCAAGTAATGTCCCCTAAATTTAACTAATGAGGCACGTAATAGACCCACTAGAACTTGCTCGTTTGTCAAGTATTGTCCCCTAAATTTAACTAATGAGCACGTAATAGACCCACTAGGACCTGCTCGTTTGTCAAACATTGTCCCTCCAATTTAAGTAGTGAAGCACGTAATAGACCCACTAGGACTTGCTCGTTTGTCAAATATTGTCCCCTCAATTTAACTAATGAAGCAAGGATTGGGCCCACTAGTGCCTACTCGCTCGTAAAATACTGTCCTCTCAATTTAGCTAGTGAAGTACGTAATAGACCCACTAGGGCCTGCTCGTTTATCAAATATTATGCCATCAATTTAACTAGGGTAGCAAGGAATAGGCCCACTAGGTTCTCCTCGTCCATATAGGTGAACTAGACAGTAAATTTTAGTAACGGTACGATTTTTTTTTTCGCCGAATAGTTCGTAACAGTAATAGGTCAAATTGTTATTAAAACAACGATTGAAATCGAAATGACATTAATTTACGTTCAATTCAGGAGGATTTTGTTTCGTTTACATAAGGACCCTTCAACAACAATAAAAGGATATCACTAAATCAGGGGATACATAAGTATTTCTCGTCTAGGGTCTCAAAATACCTGAGCTGGTCCTAGAGCCCTGCATATCAATTCCAAAATAACTGAAAATCATTTAAGGTACTTCTGTTGTCCCATCGTCTGAACAAAATATTGATTGATTGATGGGAAAGAATGGGTAGTCGGCAATAAGACCAATTGTCCCCGTCACGACTGAAGAAAATATATTTCTCTAAGATAAAGAATGGAGCTAATCTGGGTCCTACTTCATTACTCGTAAAACGACAATCCTAAAATCATTCCTAAAATTAGACTTAAATACACAAAAATTTAGAGATTTGGGGTACGGGTCCGTACTCTGAGGACTTATCCTCTACCTACGTGTCTGCTTGTCCCTCTATTGCTTTTTGATGTTTCTCGTCACTTCACAATTGGGAAAGAAACCCACTTGTTTCAACGTGAAATAATAAGAACTATCAGTAAATTTTAATTTCACTTAACATTAACGTAATTTGATAGCTTAAACTCAAGATTGAGGTAAAGTCAGTATAGTTGTGGTTCGTAGAAAATACACTGTTAAGAGAAGTTATTTAAAACAGTTTCTCAAGAGCATACATTTACATAATGGAAAAATAAAAAAAGTGCGCTGTTTTCAAGTTGGTGTAGTTTTAACTAGATTACGGCTAACTATATTGATATTTTGTAAATACAATCTTCACAATTTGTTTCTAAGTGTACTGCAAATTGTGATTATTTTAAGAGAATAGTACCTGCCACCTTTGAAGGAGAATGTGTACCGTCGTTACAACAAAATTCACTTGTCTTCTCACTACTTGTTTCATTTATTCATTGTGGCTTTGGAAAATTCAAGATGCTAATAAAACTCCAACTGACCAAAGCAGTATATATACAGTGGAACCTGTATAATTCGAACTTCTGTAATTCGAAAACTTTTTTATTTCGAATTTTTCTCTTGGTCCCTAGAATTTTATATACAAACAATGCTTAAAAAAATCATGGTTAATTCGAATTATAATTTGGATAATTCGAAGTTTTTACCGTGTAAATCTAAAAGGAGGTCAAGACATCGGGTCGGATTTTCCAAGAAACGGATGCAGATACGTACTGTAACAGGCTTTCCGCCCCGTCCGCGGAATTTGTTCCCTGAATTTGTTAGATTCGTTTGTAATGACCGAGAGACTAAATTCTAGGAAACAAGCAAAGATCTCAGCATTTTTTGAAAAATTTTTATTTTTTGGAGTCTCATGACAGTTATTTGTCTATTAATACAGTAATATTCTTTTCTGTTTTTATGATTTTTTCAATGTTCATGCATAATACAGTGCTAGTGTATGTACGTACGTATTACAGTACAGTATTTTACTTCATATTGTATTAACCTGTGTTTTTTTCTAGTTTTACAATGAGTGTATGGTACTTAAAACCTTATTATTAGCTCCAATAATGATGTTTATGTTAAAATTTGAAGTTTGATTGTTTATTTCAACCATTTACAAAAACTATTCTAATTCGAATTTTTGTATAGTTAGAATTTTTCTACTGGTCCCTTGAGGTTCGAATTATCCAGGTTCCACTGTATTCTTAAAAAATAATTGCTTTGGCCAGTTGGAGTTTTATTAGCATCTTCTTTCATCAATATCATAAGAAAAAAAGGTTTTTAGAAAACTGAATCATGAAGGGAGGAAAAGATGCGGAGCCGGATTAAGGGGAAGCTTAGGGGATCTGTAGCCCAGGGTCTCCAGATGGACAGGGTCTCCACTCTGATCAAAATCTCAATTGGCTATCTGAAAAAAAAGGTTCACTCGGACAGACAGTTGTACCAACTAAAAAATTTATAGGTAAAATACGATGAGAAACAATTTTTTGTGAAGGGGTGAGAGTGTGCTCGTAAGTAATTACTGTCAGTACACAGTATATTGAAATGAATTTTGAGTGATACTGAAAGTATTGTGTGTGTAACTGTGCTTTTTCATTATCCTCGTTTATGCGTATACCACCCGTCGCTAACGTGCCTGCTCCCTATGAACACACCCCTTCGCTAAAGCTCGCCCCCCCGCTGCGCTCCTGCCCTGTCTAGTTTAGATAGCATTCGTGCTTCTTAATGGCCACCATGCACAAGTTGATTCGTGTTTTATGCACTGTAGTTTTTATGCCATACATTCACACTGTATCTATACTGAGCCCTCCTGAAGTCAATCTGCAAGTAGTAATGAAGCTCCTCCTTTAGTACATGCTGTGCTGAAAAAAATACAAAACTCTAACCGAATCTGAACATGTAAAAAATGTGTCAAAATTTGGTAGATCCGTCTACTCGAGTAATACCTAAAAAATCCTAAAGATACAATCATCATCATAAAATAAAATATGACCAAAAATATGAAACGTACTCCCTTAACTTTCCTACTGTACTTTCATAGATATAGATATATACTAGGTGAAATCAGCAGAGGCCTCATATTTTTTTCTAGCGCCGTGTCTCCAGATGGACTAATCCAGCCCTGGGAGGATTGATATGAATAACGAGAATTTCCCGAAATTCTTGAGCTTGCACTTATATATAAAGTAGCAGCTCACGTTATTTTCAAGGAACAGTAATGCATTTTCTTGTTGAAAGTTATGTAGTGAAACACCCTTCTGTTCCCCATGTAGATGCAGGCTGAAAGGTGTAACTAGCTTAGTTATTTTGTCCTGATCTACTGTTTGGACAACAAACTGTCTTTAAATTTTAAAACTGAATCCAGATTGCAAGTTCGGAAACACGACGGTGTGGCCCTCGGAAGAAGGTGAATATGATCGGATGATAAATCGGTTGTATACTGTACACAAGTTAAGTTATAGATAACAATATTTAAAGTAAGTATACTAAACACGTGACAGACTCTTACAGCGATGTAACACCAACGGACCATCCAACGACCATAAAATCAATGTGAGCATTACAAACATATTTGCATATCATCTTAGTTGCAATTCATATAATCTTAATCCTTTCGACTTAACCTCACATATGTACTCTAATACAATTGCTTCTGTTCATCGTTGCAAAAATAATGAATGAATGAATAGCAATATGCCACTAAATAAAAATATTTAGACTCAATTAACATATTCAATCTTCTTTTAAGAACCATTTATATTAGTGAACGGAGAAATCTGAATTACAACATAAATGAATAAGTACATTGATACGATTTAATGAATTGGTGATAAAACATCGGATGGTCAAGTTAACGTGTCTTCAGAAATCATGTCGTGAACTAAATATGATGACTTTAACAACTTACTTGTATTGATAATGATAAATTAAAAGTACATCCGATATATTTCTGTACAGCAAATGTTATCTTTTGGATTCCGGAAGGATATTATTTTATAGACACATTGTTTTCACAGATCTTTAATACCAAATCAAACAAAATTAATCTCAAAGTAATTTGTCGTTACCTTTTCTTTTACGACGACTACACAATGTACATCACGCTACATGTTGTTTCAATCTTGGTTACAAAACTTTCAAAGGTAATTTATATCTGCTAGAAAGTCCATTCTGCAGTATTCTAGGCACAGATAAAGAATATCATATCCTATTACTAGACATTAATAAAAATGGAATATGATTTTCACTGCACATAACATAAGTTAATTAACAAATAATAAATGAAAATAAACAAGTACAGATTGAGATAATGTCGGCAAATAACAAATAATAAAATAAACATAAATCAGTCGATATTTGAAAGTTGAAATAAAAATGAATACTAAGAAATTAATTCTTGAGATATTACTCTGTAAACGGATCGGTAGAAACGGTCCGTTACAGTTATATTTTTCGGAAGAGAATATGCACTGTTAAAAAATGGTTTCTTAAGTTCAACAAAAGTTTCCTCGTATTTGAGAACATCTGTTTCTTACCTGTGCACCGAGTAATACATTCTTAAAAGTGAGATTTCGGTTTTCTCAAATCATTTTGAGAAATAATGACTCAAATGCGAGGAATTACACCCTGTTTCAAAAAGAATAAACGTATTCCGAAGAATTATTTTATCCAAACTATCGATCGCTGCACCTCGGCTCTGCTATTGGAGAAACGAATACATAGTCTAGTTTATATTAATAGCCGCTAGATGTCAGTTGTCTTCTCTTTTGCTTGGTAACCGTCATATTTCTAAAATGGCTACTCCGCAGCAAAAATCATTTTGTGTTCTCGAGTTTGCGAAGTGCAATTCCGTGATTACGGTGCAAAGACGTTTCAGATTGAGGTACCAAATTGATCATCCGAATGGGTGGAACATTCGCAGATGGTATCGACAGTTTGTAGACACAGGATGTGTATGTAAAGGAAAGACTCCTGGCCGCCCTCGTGTTCATGAAGAAAATGTTGCACGAATTCAAACTGTTTCCAACGTAGTCCTTCAAATTCAACTCGTCGTGCCAGTTAGGAGTTACAAGTGCCACACGAAGACAACTTCAGTTTTCAACAAGACGGGGCACCCCCTCTCTGGAGTCGCTAAATGCGTGAATATCTGAATGAAACTCTACCGAACCGTTGGATTGGTCGTCAGGGAGCTGGCGACTTACCATGTCTTAGCTGGCTTCCACGGTCACCTGATTTACACTCTGTGACTTCTTCCTGTGGGATTTCGTTAAAGACAACGTTTATGTACACTCCGCTGATGAAAACAATGATTGAATTTCATTAGTATCCAAGCAGTGTTGCCTGATGTAACGAAGTATTTTTTTTTCAAAACGTAAAATGGAACATAATATACTGTATATGTGGACATTCTGTCGTTAATTTTGAGTTTTGTTAGGTGGAGTAGCTCGGCATCTATGGCAATAAAACAAGAATTGCTCATTTCTACAGACAGCCAGTCGGTGAGGCCTCTGTGCAGAAGAATTAGGGAAATCGTATTTTTTATAAACTAAAAATGTGAATTAGCAAACTGCTGATGTTTCAGTGCTTATTAAAAATGCGTGTTCCAAAACTGCACACATCATGCAATTACTGGAAATAATGAAAATATGGAAACTTGGAACATGTATGAGTGGGTATGTTTTGTGGTGCCACCCAGCATAGCCTACTTATCTTAACTTACTTTCTCTTTACAGAATCGGAGCTCCTCGTGGTTAAGCGGTTCGCGTACGCGCCTTTGGCGTGGGAGACCCGGGTTCGATTCCCGGCGGGAGCTCATGTGGTTCGGATTCCACGTTAATCAGTAGGTCCACGTCTCATATAGCCTCGCTGCTGAAAGGGACGCTAAACTAAAATCAACTCAACTCTTTACAGAATCAAAACATTTATTGTCAGTGTGCATTCTCTATACAGTAGATATTTCTCTTCCACAGCTTTGTTAGTATAACAAAGCATAGTTATATGAACCATACAATTAAATACAGTGTAAGCTCAAAGTAACAGTCATTTTTACAGAGAGTTAACTCTATTGTTCTTTTTTTTTTTTTTTAAAAAAAAAAGAAACCAGCTAAATTAAAAAAAATCGATATAAAAACTTTGACTTAGTGTTTTGACAAAAGTGAGAACAAAAAGTATTGAAGCAACACTGTTTCTGTTTGTCTGTCCAAGCTTAAGTTCTGGTGGTGACAAGGTGGGAGAGGGCTCACCTCTAGTACGTGAGGTACTTGGTTCGATTCCTAGTCAAGTAAGTTCTCCCATGTTCTCATTCCACTTCCTCTTCCATCAATCTTCACTTAACCAAATATCCAAATATTGTCCCGCTACATGCACTTTCGAGTGAAATTTAGAGAAAGTCTTGTGGATATGTATCCTTACCCATTATCCTTAAAGTTTGCACTGCATGTGTGAATACTCGGAAACAGGAATGGGACCTTTGGAACATTCCACGTACATCGTGCTATGTGGGAAACGCCTTAATCATCACTCTCCCTTAGCCAAAAGGACATAATCATATGTTGATTTCATTTCAAGCTTGAGCGCCAAATTATGATAATAAATAACGAATTGTCTTTTCTGTAATGTAACAGTATCAGTGCCGTAACTTAGATTTTTTTCTAGGGGGGGGGGCAAGCATTAACACGCCTAATACTGCCAATAAATGTTTTGATTCTGTAAAGCGACCGTAAGTTAAGATAATTAGGCTAAGCTGGGTGGCACCACAAAACGTACCCACTCAGACATGTTCCAAGTTTCCATATTTTCATTATTTCCAGTAATTGAATGATGTGTGCAGTTTTGGAAAACGCATTTTTAAGCACTAAAATATCAGCAGTTTGCTAATTCACATTTTTGGTTTATAAAAAAAAAATACGATTTTCCTAATTCTTCCGCACAGAGGCCTCACCGATTGGCTGTCTGTAGAAATGAGCAATTCTTGTTTTATTGCCGACCCTGTTTGATGCTTCGTTTATAATTTCATGTTCGTATCGTATATGGAGTAAGAAAATTTTATCTTAACATGCCCCCCCCCCTCGAACTTCAGGAGCTTCTTTGGGGTGCAGTTGCCCCTTCTGGCTCCCCAGAAGTTACGGCCCTGAACAGTATTTTTAAAAATTTGTCTTCTGATGTTATAATACTATGTATGGTTTTCTTTCAGTTTAAGCTTCTTTCGTACTTTGACCACCGCTATATACCTATAAATTTTGTTCTGTGCAACTGTACTGTGTAATACGCAAGGGGATGTCACTTACTCATAAATTCAACTAACAGTAATTAGATAGAATCGTCCGTCCCTTGGACGTTTGTATGACCTTAATCTCGGGATCTAGGAAAGCCCATGTTACGTCTCAAATTTTGTCCATGGTCGTTCTATTGACACCATGCAGAAATCCATAGTACGCTTATGTCACGGGAACGGAACTTCCTGCGGGATTCCTGTGGAACATTTCTGGGCTCTTTGATGAATATTAAAGGGACGAATTTTGGATATCCAAATATTGTCCCGCTACAAGCACTTTCAAGTGAAATTTAGAGGAAGTCACGTGGATATGTATCCTTACCCATTATCCTTAAAGTTTGCACTGCGTGTGTGAATACTCGGAAACAGGAATGGATCCTCTGGGACATTCCGCGTACATCGTGCTATGTGGGATATCTTCTAATGCAGAAGTACGCATAATTGCTTCAGTGTTTTCAAAAGCTTTTTCCTGACTATTGTTTTGTTTTCTATTTCGATTTGTTTTTGTATATAATGATTTAGTTCATTTGAATCAACAATTACACATAAGCTTATATTACATAAAATGCAGGGCTTGAAAAAAACTATGTAAAATATACAGGGAGTATGGAGTTTGTAACAATGGGAGACAAACGTGATAACACTACGCTCTGTAAGAGTTTGCTTCGTTTAGTTTTGTGAAATGTTATTAGAATTTAAAATTCACAGTTTCTGTTAGAAGTATATCAAGTTTATGGTATTATCACTCTGTCAATGCGAAAGGATACTTAGCGGTTCGATACGATTATTTTTGTTTTAACGATACACAGCTACACACTCTATTAAGAAAGATGCTTCAGAAAATTGAAAAAAGAAAAAAAAAACGTGGAATAGGTTTGTATAACGTATTTCTTGGACTTTATTTTCTATTAGAGATGAATACACTGAAGAAGGTTATATCTTCTGTATGGTTAAGTAATTATTACGATTATGTAACAGGGATTGTCGAAATCGGTGTAAATATTAGAATACTTACTGTATCTTTTTTTCTTTATTGTTATTGACATATATTTGTTGTTATTGATATATATTTTTAATTCTCATATATTTATTAATTTATCTCTTCTTTTAGATTTTTCTCTTTTGCAGCAATACTTTTGTTATATTTTGGTATGTTGGTTTTTAATTTTTATTTACGACAGTCCGTGTTTGGGTAGTCGTATTTTGTTATATTTTGATATGTTGAATTTAACTTCTATTTACGGCAGTCCATGTTTGGGCAGTTTTATTTTTGTTATATTTTGATATGTTGGTTTTAACTTCTATTTACGGCAGTCCGTGTTTGGGCAGTCGTATTTTGTTATATTTTGATATGTTGGTTTTAACTTCTATTTACGGCAGTCCGTGTTTGGGCAGTCACATTTTGTTATATTTTGATATGTTGGTTTTAAATTCTATTTACGGCAATCCATGTTTCTGGAATCGTGTTGCTTGTGGTTAAATAGTCAAGACGCTCATGCCCCATTAGAGCTCAACAAAAGGAGAAGTATAGAAGCAGAAGTATATTTGATTGATAGTAATGCTTTTCTTTGTTTTATTGCTTCTTGTTATTCATATTTTAGGTACATTTACTTTTTTCAATAATTTGATCCAAGCATTCTTAACGAAAAACAAAAACTACAATCTTTATCCCGCTAACGTTATTTCGTAATTTAAATTTCGTTTATGTTTTACTCCAATTTCGCACGAACTCTTCTCCATTGCTTAGATAGGATATAGTTGCTTTCTCAGCGACATCCATGTTTGTCCAAGCGAAGAGGTTTAGAACTCTGGGCCAAAGAATGGAGACTCTTAATGGACACTTTTATTAGCCATTAAAGGAATTCGTGAAAGCGTACTAATAAAAGATGAATGCAAGGCTATAAACTGTATGGTCTTGGGTTCTAAAGGCGTGTTTAGTAGGTGATGTTATGCATACATATGTGTTCTCAGGCTTTAAGTGTAAACACGTGCAAAAATTTAAATATCACGAATATGGTTTCATAGCTTAAAATATTATACAGAAAACCTTGAAGTAAATACATGCAGATATTACGTGTACGTATTTTTGGTTGTTTTGTGTTCTTTGCTGCACATATGTAAATCATTATGACAATCTTGCGGACGAATTGTGAACTTAACAATTCTTGTTTTGTTCTCTGAACATAAACGAACAAGAAAATAATTTCAATATCTCATTAGCAAATGGATAAACTATCTTAGAAAGGTAAATCTATCTTTTTGCTATGGAGTGACAGGACTGTATCCATGGGGGGCTAGGGGGGCAGGCTCCCCCTAAACTTTGGCTACCCCCCAAAAAGTTTCACGGTAGGCTTGCAAATGAACTCTAATATAGTGATGAATTATAATATGATTGGGTCGAGCCCCCCTAACTTCTACCGGCCCCCCTAAATTTTTGGGCTGGCTACGGACCTGTCGAGTGATTTCTTTTAGACCATTTTGCTACATACAGTCTCTGAGGCGTTTGTTCAGGTATGTGGGAACGTTGATCTCAGAGCATGCATATGAAAGAAAGAGTCATTTTATCTCAGTGATGACCTCAGAAGGAGGAAGAGGTGAAGGAGCGTCGTGTTGATTCCGCCTGCCATCTCGTCGCCCCCTAGACAAGACAGCTTTAACAAGTAGCGTTGCCACGTGTACATCACGTGAGTGAGTTTGGTTTCTATTTCGTGACGTTTTCTCAATGAACACTGAAACCAGGAGTGGTAGACTTCTGGTTTTAGTAGAGATAACAGTGAAGATGGTATATTCTCTTGGGACGCTTAATTGATCGCAGAATCCATTTCTCGTTGTCAATTATCGTTTTTACTCTATAGGCCGTCCCGTTAAAACCGAAATTGGCAGAGGCGGATCTAGAAGATAAAAACTAGGGGGGGGGAGGGACAACCAGACCCCAGACTGTGATAGGTATATCATGAGTTTAGTATAAACTTTCAAAAATATATAGTTCTAAATAATAATTTCAATTATTTTTGTCACTCAAAAACTGAGAGGGGCTAGACTCCCCCGCCCCCGGGCTAGATCCACTTTTGGAAATCGGTTAATTTCTGATACTTTCGGTTTGAAGACAAGATTAAAACAGAACATTTTACCTATTCTTAGAACGCGAAGCATATTGCAAAAGATCTCCAAACGGATTTGTTTTTTAAAAAGGGCA
Organism: Thermobia domestica; assembly: GCF_964235325.1. NCBI lineage: Eukaryota > Metazoa > Arthropoda > Insecta > Zygentoma > Lepismatidae > Thermobia > Thermobia domestica. The sequence goes on from NC_137455.1 coordinate 345,438,270, forward strand.
TTTCTGATCGCTTTGCTCTATTTAGATCAATAGTAAAACCGGAAATACTAGAATAATTTTACCATATCCGGTTTTAATAGAGAGTTATGGTTGGAGACTATAATTGTTTTTCTTGGGTTCTTAATCGATTTTTAGGAAACTGCTTCTCGCTATCTATTACTGTTTTCGCTCTGTATTGAGCAAAGTAGTTTTACCACTTCCGGTCGCATATCATCTCCATAAACTAGGGATGGCCATTTCCGTAAAAAGAGTTTTCCGGTTTCCGGAAATCATATTTTCCGTTTTCCGGAAAATTTTCCGTCTTCCGATTTTACGGAAAATTTTCCGTTCCCGTTTTCCCGGAAATTTTTTCCGTTTTCCGGAATATTTTCCGTCTTCCGTTTTCAATTTTCCGTCTTCCGGCTTTCCGGAAAATTTTCCGTCTTCCGTTTCCGGAAAATTTTCCGTTTTCAATTTTCCGGTTTCCGGAAAAAAATATTTTCCGTTTTTCTGGAAAACGTGGCTATCCCTACCATAAACGAAATCGAGTATGTAATGTTCGATCATGTACATTCTGGCTAAATTTGATGGTGATCCATCAAGTAGCTCTTCAGATTTGTTTGACCTCCCGGGTGGACGGATATATAGGATAAACATATAAAGGAGTTTTTTGGTAAACCAAAATATCTTGAAAATCTAGATCAATGTACTGCAGTCCTATTCATGTTGATAAGCAAAACATGTGAATTTCATTTCACATTGCGAAATTACAGTAGACTTCCGAACTGTAGGAGTTCAATATTGAATGCAAAAGGGATAGATTTGTTAGTTCCGGTTTCAATAGGAAGATAAGAGGAGAAATGGAATCTGCTCTTGCGATGCAGAACCTATACTAGAAACATTTTCTCCCTATCTCTTACGATGTTTCTGTGCTTTAAGAGTCTTCATCCCGGCGAAATTAAAATACCGCTAATTTTACAGTAATTATGTGATATCTTCAAATAGGTAAAATATAATTGAAATATGGAACAAGAGCGCCCTAGACAATATTATTTTGCCTGAGGTACCGTTATCACAAGTCACCTAGTGGCTTTCCGTTTTCAGCTGTTTAGAAACGCGAAAATAAATGCCGATTTTCAAAATGGTTCGAAATCGAAAGCAGATAAGTGAGTCGTAATAACGGTTTCTCATGTAAAATAATATTGTCTAGGGCGCTCTTGTTCCACAGTTAGATTATCTTTTATCTATTTGAAGATATCACATAATTACTGTAAAATTAGCGGTATTTTAATTTCGCCGAGATGAAGATTCTCAAGAATTCATTACTCAAACTGGAAGCGGCAGATTTTTACAATATCCAGTTTCAGTAGATGGATTCAAGTCGATATGGCAATCTCAGACAATAAATTCATATCAGAAAAGATTTGTTGTTATTTGCAATGATTCTTCTTTTACAGTGATCGATATTAAAACCAGAAATGGTAAATTCCTGCCAATTTTGATTACAATAGAGATGGAATTCGTGTCAATTTCAGTTACTACAGAGGGATTAGGGTTGGTTATAATAAAGGGATTAGAGATTAAATTACTGCCAATTTTGGTTACAATAGAGGAATTAGGGTTGGTTATAATAAAGGGATTAGAGATTAAATTACTGCCAATTTTGGTTACAATAGAGGAATTAGGGTTGGTTATAATAAAAGTATTAGAGATTAAATTACTGCCAATTTTGATTACAATAGAGGAATTAGGATTGGTTATAATAAAGGGATTAGAGATTAAATTACTGCCAATTTTGGTTACAATAGAGGAATTAGGTTGGTAATAATAAAGGGATTAGAGATTAAATTACTGCCAATTTTGGTTACAATAGAGGAATTAGGGTTGGTTATAATAAAGGGATTAGAGATTAAATTACTGCCAATTTTGGTTACAATAGAGGAATTAAAGCTGAAGTTCCTCCCAGTTTTGATTATAGTAGTATAATCAGAGCTTAAATTTGTGCCAATTTTCGTTATAATAGAGGGATTAGAGCTGGAATTTCTCTCGATTGTGGTTACAATAAAAGAATTAGAGCTGATATTTGTGGCGAATTTGGTTACAATAGAGGAATTAGAACTGAAGTTTTTGTCAATTTTGGTTACAACAGAGGAATTGGAGCTTAAATGCTTCCCAATTTCGGTTACAATAGAAGGATTAGAGCTAAAATTCCTCCCAATGATGTTTACAATAGAAGGATTAGAGATGAATTTTTATGCCAGTTTCGGTTACAATACAGGGATTAGAGCTGAACTTTGTGTCAATTTCGGATGCAAGAGAGGGATTAGGACTAAAATTCTTCAGAATGTTGGTTTCTATACAAGAATTAGAGCTGAAATTGGCCAAATTTTATTACAATAGTGATATTAGAGCTAAAATTTGTACCAAATTCGGATAGAATAGAGAGATTAGAGCTAAAATTCCTCCCAATTGTGGTTACAATAGAGGAATTAGAATTGAGATTGAGCCTAACACTAAATTTATATATTAAAAAATCTGTTTCTCGGCTTAAAATTTTATCTCTGATACTTGTTAACAGGCAACCTGATGAACATAGCCGTTCTATAAGACGTTCCATGCTTCTGCATTTGAAAATGTAAAAGTGGTTTCTAATATTAATCTCAAAGTAAATGAAAGGGGCCTATCCTACATATTTTATATTTAATTTTGCTTATCACAAGTGTTTAATTTAAAAAAAGATTTCTCTTCTTAAGTGTGTGTGAATGAAATGGAATGGATCTGTTAACAGATTTATTGTATTGATAATGAATAGATAAAATACATTGTCACATTCTGCCTTTGGCTATTATTATAGGCACTGTTAAAGAGACTACTTAATTATTTAGTTATATGTGCCATTAGCATTAGCAGACATCTTACAAATAAACATTAACAAATGGGAGCCAATTTGAGATTTGCATTCTCAAAACAAATGTACTATTTAATCACACAAATTATAAATCTCAGTAGTATAAGTGATGCCTATTGTTGGAAGACCTACCAACAATCTGGCATAGCAAATGTCATCATAACAAATGAGCAATTAGGAGAATTAGGACAACTTACTGACCAGGAGAGTGTGCTGCCATTCTTGAAAGAACTCAAAGAACCTTGGTAGTCGAATCTTCAATTCCTCCAAATCAAATCATATCTTGTTGTTACAAGTGAGTCCTTTTATATGTTTATGGCAAGACACTTTCCCTTTCACCAAGTTGTTTACAAAATTTATACATCTGATGAAATTTGTGGCTTTCAAAGCGTGTTGCTATTGCTTTTATGTTTAAATGAGTTTTAAAAAAGTTTTAATCATACTCAAATATAATTATCAAATTTATATTAAACAACACACAAGGGACAATGTTTAAGATCATCCCATAAAAGATTGATGAACATGGTCAACTAATGAGAAGGTACAAATATTATATAGCTGTTTGGATATGCTATGTGCCAAGTAGCTTCTCACTTCTTATTGATCATATATTGGAATATCCAAGGAAGTTCTTCTAACAAGCACGGTTTGACAAGTGACACTCCGATATATATCGGGCATCGTCGGGAATGAAGGGGTAAACACCTCCATAAACTGGGACAATAGGACAATATGACACCTTTTAGCAAGGCCACAACTAGCAATGCACAATGCTGATTTGTTTGAAATTCCTGCAGTGAATAAAGGAATCAAAAGTAGGACATACTTTTTTATATATCGGCCAACGCGAAGAAGGGATAGACACCTCCCTAAACTGCGACAATAGTGCAATATGACACCTTCTAGCAAGGCCATAACTAGCTACGATCAATGCTGATTTGCTTGAAACTCCTGCAGTGAATAATGGAATTAAAAGTAGGACATACGTTTATTTTTATATCGGCCAACGTGGGGGATGAAGGGGGTAAACTCCCCCCTTAAACTGCGAACATATCGCAATACTACACCTATTAAGAAGACCATAGTCGTTAGCCGTTAGAGATACACATTGGCTAATGTTAGAAAACAGCACTGATATTTCGAACACTAGGTGATATCACATTCCTTTTCCGTGGACATGCTAATAATTACAGTCCGCTAGGCATTACAATGACAACCTACGAGACAATATATATGAATCAAATGTATATACTTTGTTCTCTCTTTGTTCTCATTAACATCAACTAACATCTCTTTGTTCTCTCTAACTTGAATTCTGTAACATCATTTACATGAATAGAGGAATTGTAATTCAAGTAGCTGCTTGCATTTTTGAGTAGAGCCAAAAGGAACACTTTGTCAGTCGCTGTAAAGATCAGTCGGAAACTCGTTTAATTACTTTGTTTCCCCTTTCCAATAGAATATGGTGTTTCCGTTTCGAGCGCTGAACTCAGTACGACTGAGAATTATAATTCCTTGATCTTCAAACCCTTACAAGATCAGGAAACCTACCTTACTGACCAATCTCAAGTGACTTACCTAATATAAGATCTACTTATTTTGGTTAAGATGTTGGAATTTTCTGGGTGTAAAAGTATCACAATACTTGTTAGCAACAGAGAAAATTGTGCGCCTTCTGTTTCTGCTTTCAGAATAAAAGTGTCTGTTTATAAAAGAGTACATCCAGGGACTCCTTAGATCAACAAAACTCTTGAACTGAGAATCACAGAAGTTTCACAAATGTCTTCTTAAACCCTACACTGTAGATAAGACAGGTTTATGCGAAGTTTGACAACTAATTAGCAGGCGGGAATTGGGTTCAACATTTGATTGAGCTTTACTAGATCTTCGAAAACACTGGACACATAAACTTCAAATTCTGTACATCTGTTTCCCTTACACTATAAAAAGTGGTAACATGGGGTCGATAAGTGAAATATTTTTTACTATTATTGTATGTTTCTTTTAACTAAGTAGCTACACTGAAATGTATACTCGTATTTCATGATGTGATGTGTGATTTTGAGTTTAGCTTCCCCTTCTACAGCAGAGATGGTCATCCTCCCTCATTTTGCCCTTATGAGGGCGTTGGAGGGTGAGGGCGATAAAGTAATTGAGGGTGAGGGTGAGTGTGAGGTCGTCAATGGAGGGTGAGTGTGAGGGAAGGTGAGTGTGAGTGCGTCAATGGAGGGTGAGTGTGAGGGAGGGGAGGGAGGGGGAGTGTGAGGACGTCAATGGAGAGTGAGGGGAGGGCGTCAATGGAGGGTGAGTGTGAGGGAGGGTGAGTGTAAGGGCGTCAATGGAGGGTGAGTGTGAGGGCGTCAATGGAGGGTAAGTGTGAGGGAGGGTGAGTGTGAGGACGTCAATGGAGGGTGAGTGTGAGGGAGGGTGAGGGAGGGTTAGGAAAAATGACAATCTCTGTTCTACAGTGAGGCTATATGAAACGTGGACCAACAGATTAACGTGAGATCCGAATCACATGAACTCCCGATGGGAATCAAACCCTGGTGTCCCACGCCAAAGGCGCGTACGCTAACCGTTTAGCCACGAAGGAGCTCATGAATATTTCGTGCATACTGAGTTTATGACTTACATCATATGATTATGTTATTTATTTTTGCATGATTTCAATTTGGATAAAAGCGGAGAGGGGTAGAGGATTTCCTCTCGCTATCTTGATAGGGAGGAACAAAACTTAATATACAGTATAATATGAGATATTTTTATTAGATAATACAAATGTATTATTTTCTTACATCATTCAAATGGATGCCAGTGACTTTATATTAGTTCTATCTACAAAAATGTAGTATTCCCTTTCCTTTCTGTTTTATTTCTCCAAAACGAATCTTACTACCTTCCGCTACAGCAGCATTAAAATTTTCCATTACAATTATGCATGTATTGCTTTTTCTTTCCCTTAATCATTCGTAACTTTCTTCTATGTCTTACCTTATGCATGCATGATCAACTGATATGCCTGTATTACTAGAATGTTTCTGTTTCTTTCTAGGTCTGACCGCCAGAAACCTATCATCTACAAATTTTACTTTCATTATAACTTCCTTCAGTTGCTCTTCACTACACTATCATGTGCGTTGTTTTAATTAATCGACTAGAATGCTTTGTAATTTGAGATTGTTGTAGGGACGCGGTGACTCAGTGGTAGAGCGTTCACCTCTGGTGCATGGGATCCCGGGTTCAAACCCTGCTTCCGCCAAGTGAACTTTGTGGTGGACAAACAACGTGTGCGTGGGTTTTCTCGGGGCTCTCCCGTTTCCTCTCACTTTCTTCATTCCACCATTTCTCATAATTACCGTCTCCTTTAGCCTAACCGGCATAACCGTGGGACGTAAAACTCAACGATTTCATTTCATTTCATTTGAGTTTGTTGTACCTTTTTCTTTCCCCTTCAACCTCTCACACGAAAGTTATTTCATCATTCTTTCCTTTACCCCTCCTTTAAATTTTCTAATTTTCTTTCCTTAAAATGATATGTATGTCTCATGTTCCCATTATCAATATTTCAACCATTAAGAAAAAAATTGAATATTTATCGTTCTACGTTCGTTCTATTTTCTCGTTCAATAGTCTCACCCAATACATCCCATTTGCAAGAATTCGAATGTGGTACATTTCTTTTTACAACGAAATCTTTTTTCTTTCGAAAGACCATTATACAAATAATACAGTGTTTTGGCTCTGCTGTTTTACGTATGCATATAATAGCGTTTTCAATCTACGTATGTAGTGCGTTTGCAATCTATATCGTACTATATATACATATAATCTATATTGTAAGATCTGTACGTACCATCTATATCGTAACATCTGTGCATAGCATTTATATCGTACTATCAATATTGTACCACATATATATATCATACTGTCTATTGGTATCATCTATACGTAAAGATACGTTTGCCGTTTGAGACAAGCTAACGTAGTCGGCAGGCTTTGTAAATAAGTTGTGACGCTTTCATGACCCCTGTCCATACAGAAGATGATCCAAGTAACATTGCGTCTCTCTCCTTGGCTTTTTCGGATACCATTTGACAGAGCTGTGTGAGAAAAATTGAATGTCATATGAAAGAGGGAGTAAATTCTGTGTTACCGTGGACAAACTCGAGTCGTGGTATTGATGGCTATGCACCGTACCTATTGTGCCAATTTAGTATAAATGGTAATGTTTATGTTATGTATTTTTTGTAATTCCTCCGCAGCATGTTACTATAGTTATCAACCTTGTTTGACCGTACATACACTCTCCCTTCCCAGGAATATCTTAACGAATGTAGGCTAAAATTGTGGTAAAGATAACTAATGGTGCACTTAATTGAGAACGTCAAATTTGATTTATATTGGCTTATTTTTTTGTGCGGATAAGACAAATTACAGATAGATAGGTAGATAAATTGTAGTTCCCAGTTTGATATGGCTGTGGAGATAATTTAAATTTCTGGAGATAATTTGAAGGTAGAATAAAACGAAAGTTAAAAATATTAAATGACGGAAGGTTACACATGATACATGAAGTCATTATATGCCTGATGAGAATAGAAAATAGAAAATAACCTCTTGGAGTAGCCCTAGATATTGCACTGACGGCAGTCAATGTGCGACCACTATTGGAGTATGTAGTTCTTCACATGCGATTCTCTTATCTGCCTTTTTAAAGTTTTTTTTTTTTTTGTTTCATGACAACTATCTTTTTCCCTCGCATGGCATCTCTCCTAGAAGTATGCCATACGTCATTATTAATAAACTTAATTAATTATATATTATATATTTTTAAAATATTTTTACAACTATCTTAATATCTGAGTCTATGCACTTTCTCATCAAATTTACTATCATTGAATTTGTTTATGTGTACTTACAGAACGAGCCAAAATGGTGTATTGTCTTACTTGCAAAAGAAGTTTCAACACTGAGAAAGAACTTCAACATCACAGAGAGAAAAGTACTTGCTGTGCCCAAAGCAATACGACTGCCAAGAAGTCAACAGCAGCTAATAAGCAAAGAATACACCCAGAGTATTGTAAGGAGTGCGGGAAAATGTTCAAAGATCTAAAAGCTCTGCAAGCACACAAGACAAGAGACAAATGCACACTCGTTGTCCCTCCATTTACAGAAGTCCAGAAAACTGGAGAAACTGAAACACTGTCAGATCCACAGCAAAAGAAGACAAACAAATTGAAGCGCGATGAATCTTTGGAAGGTAAAGGAATTACTTCACAGCATGAGCCAAAAGATAGTTCTGTCCAAATGCCAACTACAAGCCAAACACTTGTTAATTACACAATCGGAAAGGATGTATCTATGTTTTCAGTGTATCCAATATCTGAGCGACAGAAGCCCAAACTTACAGATATAGAACCCTCCGGTAGTGTTGATGATGATAAACAAAATCGAATTCTGAAATTGAAACCTCAAAATTCGATACTAATAGTAGAAAATCAGCGTAATTACGACAATCGCCAACCTTTAGCTATTGGTTCCAGTAAAATTGCTGCCAACGTAGCTCCAAAGAAGGCATTCGATCGTTTGCCATACAAGGAGATAATCAAATTAAGACATGTATCAGATCCAGAAGAGAATATTGCTTCACGGGAAACTATCACAGACGATTCACCAGTCGATGCAGGAAGCTTGAAGGTATTACATCGTACCATTGATAACACTTATACGACAAGTAATGTCCAAACTCCTAATACAGTAGATGATGATCAAATAATCTTGATTAAGCGAGAAGTTGAAGAAGACGTCGATCCAATGGCTGGTGTACTTCCGGCAAATATAGTAAATCCAAAACAATTTGATTTCAAACATATTGGACCACCAATGGATGCATCCGAAGAAGAGCTACGTATAGTACGTGAAGGCGTTTTTGGACCTCGAGAAACGCAAACTGCTTCGTCAAAGTCAACAGAAATTGTTTTACACCCGGAAGCTCTGGTAGAGAAAGAACCCAGATATAATGCACGAAGAAGAGCGTCAGCTGCTATGGAAAAGGCCTTAGTTACTGATCCATTGGAGTTATCGTTACTTTCATTGCCGGTACGCGATAAAGGTGCATCAAGACCTTCAACATCAGCTGCTCGGAAGAAGCATTGCTGTATGGTTCTTTAAAATCAAGCGGAACAACATATAAAACTGAGAAATATGCTCAATTTTAATTAACGTAAATGTGATATCACAATTTTCTTTGTTCTTGCATTAAATATTCTACTACAAACACACTTTTGTCTCAATAATTCCAATAAAAATAGGACAAACGAAATTGTGCAAATGTATGTATAAGTATAAATAACCACTAAGTCCGAGTCACCCGGCAATTGAACCAAACCTCTCCCATGTAACTTCGTAGTGTTTTAGTCATCAAACTCCCACTATCGTAACGACCTTTAACAACATTGCTTTCAACTATAACGAATACTCATTAAATTATATTCGTTAGTAACAGGAATGCGGGTACACAATTATAAACAATCATTTCTATTCTTTTCCTGTTCTGTTCTGTAATTCCAGCTGTTTCCACAGACAAATTCTAATAATTCTAATATGTTTTAAAGGTTGAATCACCCATTTCCTATCTTGATGATATTCATTGGTCACTTGGATGTCGGACAATACCAGGATCTGAAGAAAATCGGAAGAAAAGTTTATTAGCTTTTACGCAACGAATGGGGGTTCCTTTCCAGTGTGAACGTTTACAAATGTAGACTTAGCTGCAATAGCATTAGTATTACAACAACAGGAGGAGAGTATGTGACACACAAGAAAATCAAGACGAAATAATAGTGGAAGAAGAAAAAGTATGTGGTTTACGAAGAATGGAAGCCTGAGCAACTCATTTGCTAGGCAATAAGTGAAATAATTATGTCCAAGATTTGAGCAAGACAACATTTCATAGAGTGTTATACAACACCCTTGTACGAGGGTAAATCAAAAATTATCCGCAATGTAGTTATAACTTCTTATATTACTCACACTGACCTCTGTCCTCGTTTATTTTATTGTTATGCTATTGTGGTCATGCTATAATAGAGACCTGCACGGGCCGAATTTTTCGGCCCGAGCCCAATCCAGCCCGAACGTACCTAGGTCCAGCCCAGCCTGGGCCCGAAAAGTTTAGGAGATTTTCGGCCCGAGCCCGGCCCGGCCCGATGAGTTTTTTAAAAATCTTGGCCCAAGCCCGGCCCGGGCCCGATAAATTTTAAAAGTTTTTGGCCCGACCCCGGCCCGAAAATTAGCTCGAGCCCCAATCTTTCTAAAAATTTAGCACTAAATTTGACCTAACCTCAGAAATCTTTTCTAAACTCTGGTTTACAACCTGATGCTTGCCTCCCGAATGGTACCATTGCCTCCTAGAACTTTGAATGTCATCGAGAGAACAAAAACTCCATTCCCTGTAACAAAAATCTAACTTAATTGATTTTGAGCATAAAGTGAAGATGGCAATATTGTTTAGCGACAGGCAAAACATTCCCACCCCTTCTTGTTATATTTTGAGTTCAGTGAAGGTCAAGGTCAGAGCTCAATTTACCGCATAATGCCTGCAATCCTCTATAATGCAAGTGGAGCCGTTCAGCAACACAAACTGTAAATAGCTATTGCATTCTTTGTAACATTTTTCACGGACACACTTCTTCAACGTTTGGCTTTATTCCAATTATCGTTTAACGAAAGTCAATAATTATTAAAGAATTGCAATTGATCGGCCCCAGCCCAGCCCGGCCTGAAGAGAAATCAGTGTCGGCCAGCCCAAGCCCAGCCTGGCCCAAAGAAATAACAGTGTCGGCCCGCCCAAGCCCGGCCCGTCCCAAAGAAATAACAGAGTCGGCCCGCCCAAGCCCGGCCCGCGGGCTGGGCTGGGCTTCGGGCCTCGGGCCAGGCCCGGCTCATGCAGGTCTCTATGCTATAAAAGTTTGATCCTAATACCTCCATTTGTCTTCCTTTTGTTGCAGATAGATCATGGCCGCTCAATTACAATTTTGCGCCAAAGAGAAACAAAAACAGTGATCCGGTTTTTGTGGTCGGAAAGTGTCAGGAACCATGAATAATGTCCAGACAATGTGTCACTTAATCAACAGCCACTCGTCTGTCTAACAGAACCATGTCACGTGTACACTCCATGTTGTTATCATTTGTGTCCGTAGATGGTCGTCCGGCTTCTTCCTCATGCGTAACACCTGTGCAATCAATCCATTCTTGCGACAAGACACTATTCCCGTATTGTGCCGAAAGTCTTTGATGGATTGCGGTCCTTGATACACCTTCCGACCTCAAAAACCGGATCACTGATCGTTATCTCTCTTTGGTGCAAACTTCTAATGGAGCGTCCATGATCTGCAACAAAAGGAAGACAAATGGAGAAACTAGGATCAAACTTTCATAGCATGATCACAACAGCATAACAATAAAATAAACGAAGAAAGAGGTCAGCATGCACAACGTATGAAAAGTTATAGCTACATTGCGGATAATTTTTGACTTACCTCCGTATATAACTGCACTGCGGTTGTTTAATGAGGGAACTAATGCATGATTCCTTACATTCAAACAAGTGCGTACAAAACTTCGTAAGTATCGTAAATGCGTATCTTTTCACACGTCGTGGATCTTCTTTCCAGTTCTCCCTCTTTCCGATCAAGAGCATCTTGTCAATTTTTGCTGGAGCGGAGGATAATTGCCTTCCTCTACCCGCTCTAAATGGCCTTTTCTTTCCGACAAGAGTAAATACACATACTGTACCTACTAACTTCTCATTCTATCACCCGTCGAAAGCAATATTTCCCTCCACATTGGATGGATCGGAGACATGTGAACAGCTCTATTCGACACTGTTGAACTAATCCTGATCTTGGTGTAGTGCGATGGACAGATGAGTGTGATATGAAAAGGGACTGGAATATGTCTGTGTTTAAAATCTTCTTTAGGTGGACCAAATGCACAAGAATTTATCTGTAGTTGATCTGGTAGAATGGACAGTTAGAATGTCCAATATACAGTACAGTGTACGGATTTTGCATTATGATAAAGGATTATGCAGTTCCTTAATAAGGATATATATTCAGGTAGAAATGAAGAAATATTCTTTTGAAATGAGAAGTAAAGTAGATTAGTGAACAAGCTGTAAAGATACAGTAAGGAGAATGCGCAAAGTGTAATTCGCATCACACTTCTTTATTCATTGTTTCTACACTCTACTTCGGGCCTCCACAGTAGCGTAACGATCCTTAACAATATTGCTTTCAATTGTAACGAATACTAACTAAACTATATTCGTCAGTATCAGGAATGCGCATACACACTTATAAATATCCATTTTCATTCTCTTCCAATTCTAGCTGTTTTCACAGACAAACTCTAATCCTTATTTAATATACCAAATATGTACTTACTTCGCGCACAATTCCCACTGAGATAACATATCTACGCATTCTCACTAGATCACAACCTCGGACAGCAATCCTAAGTGCTTACTTCGTGCACAATTCCCACTGAGATAACATATCTACTCACTCTAACTACATCACAACCTCGGCCAGCAACCCTAAGTGCTTACTTCGTGCACAATTCCCACTGAGATAACATATCTACGGACTCTCACTAGATCACAACCTCGGTCAGTAATCCTAAGTGCTTGCTTCGTGCACAATTCCCACTGAGAGAACATATCTACGCACTCTCACTATATTACAACCTCGGTCAGCAATCCTAAGTGCTTACTTCGTGCACAATTATTACTGAGATAACATATCTACGCACTCTCACTAGATCATAACCTCGGTCAAAAATCCTAAGTACTTTTGTACCGGACAATCAAGGCCTCTTTAGAGACAAAATGTACTATGGTGACCGCGACGACTTGTGAAGCCTGTGTTTTACACGAATCATAGAACTGCTTTCCCCTACAAGTGATGCATCAGAAGAATTTGGTACGATTCGTGAAGCTCCCTTCCGAACACACACTTGAGAAAAAGAGTGAAATAGCAGAAACCTTGTACCAAAAACGTTGCCAAATTTAGAAGACGTGGCAAAGGAAAAAAAATAATTTAAAGAAATGTAATTTGAACACTAACAATTATTCGAACTAAACGGTAACAACAATAATAGCAATAATATAAAACAATATAATAGCAACAACAACAACAAAATAAAACTTAGCGACAATCCGACAACACTGTTACCTACGTATAGCGCTACAGATGACACTGGAAAAAATTCATGTATGGTGTTGACAATCGGGACACACCCTTGCAATCTATTCAGTGGTGAAATTATTAAATTTAAGTTAAGCTTCAAGACTCCTCGCGATCACTATAATTAGCATTTCACTTTCAAAAAGTATGTTAAGAATAGATCCAAATGCTCATCGGTAGATCTCAACACAATTTAATTTGACTGATTCAAAATACCTAAGATCTATAAATCACGTAGTTATTTGAAATTTTCTTTGCTGTTCGGACGTTATGTTAAACATAGTACAGGGTGTCCAATATACAATGCAACCTGGAGTTTGGGATAGTAGAACTTTTGAACCTAAAGGGATACACAAATAATGGTTATATCAAAATGAAGCCTTGTTCATGCACACATTTTTAAACTAGGAAGCAACGATTAAAATACACTAGGAACCACGCAGTGTTGCCAGATGTAACCGAAGGTGAAAATCAATTTTTTTTTTTTTTTGTTTTTACAAAACATGTAAATTGATTCATAACTCATACGTATGGACATTCTGTCATTAATTTTCAGGTTGTTTAGTTGGAATAGCCTGGAAACTATGGAGCAGAAGAAAGAATTTTTCATTTCCACCGAGGACTAATCGCAGTGCTTGCGGGTGCATGTAAGTAAACGTTTTATCATGATTTCAAAGTTTGTTTTTCATTGTTTTTAGGAATTGCATAATGCAAGCAGATCCTTAACACACCTTTTGATGCACTGAAACATCAGCAAAGCTGCCAATTCAGAGTGTTAATTTATGAAAACTACGATTTTCCTAGTTACCCCTTACAGATGCCTCATCCGATTAGTTACCGGTGGAAATGAGAAATTCTTTTTTCTGCTCCATACTTTCCAAGCCACTCCAGCTAAACAAACTGAAAATTAACGACAGAACACCCATACGTATGAGTTACGAATCAATTTATGTGTTTTGCAAAAAAAAAAAAAAAAAAAAAAAAAATTGATTTTCACCTTCGGTTATATCTGGAAACACTGTGTGGTTCCTAGTGTACTTCAATCGTTGCTTCCTAGTTTAATAATATGTGCATAAACAATACTTCATTTTGGTATAATCACTATTCGTGTATCACTTCAGGTTCAATAGTTCTACGAACCCAAACTCCGTGTTGCATTGTATATTGGACACCCTGTATTTTCAAGTTTTGATCGTATGTTTTCATTATCGAAGTTGGGAAAAAGAGAAGCAATAAATTCATATAATTTCAGTAGTTTCTAGTATGTTTTTAAAATATACACTGTAAAAAATAAAACAGCATTTAAACACTTCTAGCACAGACGTTGAGGGGGGGGGGGAATATATCAACAGTGTGTCTATAAAGTGTGCTTCGTGTGTCGAAAAGCATTCATTCTCCGAAAACAGTACCTAGTATGACATATTTAAAATATTTCTTCTCGGAAAAGGGTTCGAAAAAAAAGTTACAACATATATTTTGCACATTTTATTCATAATTTCGGACATACTTGAGTAACATAATATATACAAGATGTGAATATGCGTCATCAGGAGATGTTCAAATAATGTCGGTAATGTGTACAATGTCCTACTGTGTCTAAAAGTAGTTTCTGTATTTTTTGCAGTGTACACAAAGCTCTTAATAGCTGTGCATACCTTGTTACTACTTGTATTATGTCAAATTTACTATAGATTCAATGTATTCTAGTTGCTCATAGTGATTTAGAATTTGAATAATTACTAATATCATCATAAATAGTTATGTCTTCCCGACACAATACTTAAAATTTGTAATCTTATAACAGCACGAATTAGTAAAATATTTCAGCAGTGATGGATATTAAGAAATCATATCGGTAAATATTAAACTGAAGAATTCCCTCAAGAATCACCACTGCATTCCAGATTTCCACGTTCTATTCGTGATAGGACTAAATATCGTCCGAATACTACACAAAGCTCTCGTTTGATATAGCCTCAATACAGAAAACGCGTTAAACTATACAAGTAAACGAAGCTTTGGAATCAGATAGGTACTCTCTACCAATTACAAAATTACAGACTGCGCCAACTATCAAATCAGCTACGGTAGGTCACTTGAAGTAGCACATAAATGCACACAATACATTAGTAACGAATACCACGTTTGCTGAGCAAACTGAAAACATAAGCCAGTCAGTATTTACTCACAAGGAAGGGTCACTCAGTGGCTCCGCTGAGATCCGAACGAGACAATTGTGTTTGCATTTGATATGTTATAACTAGATGAATTCCCAAGTTATACGTGCCACCGGGAGGAATATCGTGAGTTACAACGTATTTTGTAATGTAAGAACTACAAAAAAATTACATGGCAGAATAGTCTGAACCGAGTCATTTGTTCGGAAACGGTTGGGTAAGTGGAAAACTCGGCCAACACGTATCCCATCATTTTCAACGACAAACATTTTTGGGGTAAAAGCTTTGTCCCAGGATCCCCCGCAGGGTCCCAGACGGGGTCCAACTCAAAATTTTCAAATGGCAAGGGGAGTTAAGTGGTACATCATTTGAAAGCTGTTGTAAAATGAAAGAAAATGCAGCAAGTCTCGACTCTACAACAACCCTGTGCAAAATGGCGACGTGTCAAAGTGTAAACGAAAACTTAATTGAAAAGTCCATGGTCACCCCTATAAATCGGAAACGGTAAGACAAATGTGAAAACAGGAAAGGATGTGTGGCATTATTTTCAAAGTACAACGATTAAAGTGAAAACGTCTTGTCCCAGAGTCCCCACATGGTCCCAGGTGGGGTCCAAATAAAAAGTTTCAAATGGCAAGAGAGGTAGGACATCGTTTGAAAGCTGTTGTTAAGTGAAAGAAGATGGAACGCATCTCGACTTTCTACGACAACCCTGTGCAAAATTGCGGCGGGTCAAAATGTAAACAAAAGCTTAATTGAAAATCTATTGCCACCTTGAATCCAAGAGGGCCGCTTCAAACTTATATCGAAAGGATAAGCGTACCAAACTGCTGAAGCTACGAAAACAAATTTGGCATTAATGTTGATTAGTAAGTGACTAAAATATGAAAAATGTTCAAAAACGCAACATCCTGAGTTCAAAATGCCGCACTATGTATCGAACGCATATCCAGCTCACACCACTGGTGTTGAAGAAGCGAGCGTTATTCGTTATATTCAAGTAAATAATGTCGAGAGAACCGTGACGAACGTGCATTAAGAACAAAACATATATGTGTTGTTACCGAATGAAACAATAGTTGAAGTGAATCGAAATTCAATTGTTCTTTAGTCTTCCTATTATTTCTAAATACATAATAGAGAAAAATAGAGATTTAGATTTCTACTGTTATGAATGACATAGGTTTTAAGCGGCCATCTTGGATTCAAGGTAGCCATAGTTTTTCAATTAAGCTTTTGTTTACATTTTGACCCGCCGCAATTTTGCACAGGGTTGTCGTAGAAAGTCAAGACTTGATCCATCTACTTTCATTTAACAAGATCTTGCAAACGATGAGCTTCTTAACCTCTCTTGCCATTTAAAACTTTTTAGTTGGACCCCACCTGTGACCCTGTTGGCACCCTGGGACAAGACGCTTTAACTCAAATTGTTGTACTTTGAAAATAATGCCACACTCCCTTTCCTATTTTCATATTTGTCTCACCGTTTCCGATTTATAGGGGTAACCATGGACTTTTCAATTAAGTTTTTGTTTACATTTTGACCCACCGCCATTTTGCACAGGGTCGTCGTAGAGAGACGAGATTTGCTGCATTTTCTTTCATTTTACAACAGCTTTCAAATGATGTGCCACTTAACTCCCCTTGCCATTTGAAAATTTTGAGTTGGACCCCGTCTGGGACCCTGCGGGAGACCCTGGGACAAAGTTTTTACCCCAAAAATGTTTGTCGTTGAAAATGATGGGATATGTATTGTTCGAGTTTTCCATTTACTCAACTGTTTCCGAACAAATGACTCGGTTCAAACTATTCTGCCAGCTTTGTAGCTTTTATATTACAAAATATGTTGTAACTCACGACATTCCGCCCGGTGGCACGTATAACTTTGGGATTCGTCTAATTATAACATATCAAATGCAAACACAATTGTCTCGTTCGGATCTCAGCGGAGCCACTGCGTGACCCTTCCTTGTCAGTTATGATAGCAATAGTTAGCGGAAACTATATACATATAATGCGAAACGAGTGAAATGTAACGTAAGTAAATGCAACTTATATAGCTAAAGACATGGTGCCGTGTTTGTGTACACATGGTTAATGCAATCCCGCAACTAGGATTTACGAGTATGTCACCAGGTACAAATACAAAATTCGGCATCCCCAATTTATTGCCGTTTTTAGGCGTCCCTCCAACTACGCGCCTGGAGCATATGCCCTACTTGCTGCTCCCTAATTGCGGCTCTGGGTTAACGCGTGATTTTTTTTTTTTTTTTCCGGAATCACTCTCCGATGAGAGTACAAAGTTAAGTAGTGGTCTGGATCTTACTTTAATCAGTAGGATTCAAGTTAGTTTCGGTGTTGAAAACAGGCATTAAACCAGTGGCAAATCTTGAGAGAAGTTATTTAAGTAAATATTAAAAAATTGTATTGCTACAAGAGTAAGGAATACTAATAAATATATGCTAAAATTAAGTTTCTTTCCCTTAAATTGTAGCGATAAAATTTTGATTTTCACCAATATAGCCTTCCTCAAGGGACGCCACTGCATTAAACCTCAATATATTGAATCGAAGAAAGCTAATCATACATTAACGTAGTTAATATCAGTTTACGTGACGTGGCGGAAGACATAAGTTAAACAGGGATGTCATTTCGGACTTGAGTATGGGAGGGGCAATTCACCCTGTATGTGTATGCATCTTAATAAATAGTACAGTAATACAAAAGAGAGTTCAATTAGTTCTGCACAGATGGTTATAATATTGTCATTAGTTGCAGTATGATGATGAAATTTTATGTGCATATACTTTGATCCTTTTGCTACAAGACCATGTCTCTTAATGTAGCCTTTATCTACTGTGACGCATCTCGTCCAACGTTCTTTCCATGGCTTGAATCTACTTCGTTAAAATTCATGTGGCTGACTTTTACACTATTGTTTCATACTAGAAATGAGGGCGTTGGCACTGTTTAATGTTTTTTCTCACAGGTGCGCCTTCGGATGACCAAACAGGTAGAAATCCAAAAGAGCTACGTCCGGGTTATAGAGAGGCTTAGGGACAGCTTTACATCCCATTTCATGATTCTCTGCGGTGTAATCATGGCTGCGTGAGGCTTGGCATTGTCATATTGGAGTTTGATGACCTCACTTTGCAGCTCTGGCCTCTTAATCTGGAGAATACGTCGTACCTTATCAAGTAACAAACAATAATGGTTCTTGTTAATTGTAGAGCCATGTTCCAAGAAGTCTATGCAAATGACACCGTACTGTAGGAGAGAAAAAATAAGGTCTAGCCTGATCTGATAAGTGTAGGTTTTTAAACCGCTGCAACAAAGATATGATCTGAGATATAAGAAAGCACAAGAATTAGGAGGGAAAGCTAAGAACTGCATACGTACATTTGGAATTGAAGATCAACGAGGCCATGTAGTCACTGGCCATCAAAGAATTCTTAGAGTTTGGGAGGAATACATAAATGATCTATATGACCAAAAGAACTGCCCCAAAGATATTGCGTTTGAAGCAGAGGAAGAGGTGGATGATGATGAAAGAGGACCCAGTATATTGAAAAGTGAAATAGTACAAGCCATCAAGGACATGCGAAGGAGGGAGGCTACTGGAGACGAAGACACACCAGCAGATTTGCTCAAGGTTTTAAGAGATAATGCATTGAAAGTACTGACTTCCCTTATTAACAAGATCTACCTGAGTCGGGAATAGCCAAATGATTTTCTTGATGTTACAATGATTGCATTACCCAAGAAAAAGGAAGGAAAGAAGTGCAGTGATCATAGAACCATTAGCTTTATTTCCCACAATGGAAAGATAATTGCCCGCCTACTTAACAGACGACTGGAAAATAAGATAGAAGATATGGAGGAAGATCAGTTCAGATTCGGAAAGGAAAAGGTAGCAGAGATGCCATTGGGTTGATGAGAATTATCTCAGAACGAGTTCTGGACATAAAGGACGAGTTGCGTTTGTGCTTCATAGACTGGCAAAAAGCTTTCGACAGGGTCAATTGGAGGAAACTTTTGCAAATACTTAAAGAAATTAGGGTCAACTGGAGAGACCGACTGCTCATTCGCAACCAATACATAGAACAACGACTCAAGTTGCACTTGAATGAAGGAGAAATTAATAGTGTGGAGATTGGAAGAGGAGTCAGACAAGGATGTAGTATGTCGCCCAAATTATTCAACATTTATACTGAATGGTTAATGAAGGAAGCATTAACTCGAATTGAAGATTTCAAGATTGGAGGGCAGATCATTAACAAGATTAGGTATGTAGATGATATGGTTATTATAGCTGGAACCGAAGGACTACAAGAGATGATTAACAAAATAGTTGACACTAGGAAACTATATGGAATGGAAATCAACATCGAGAAAAGTAATGAGAATATATCGTGGAAATTCGCCCTTACGGGTCAGAGTAGAACAAAGAATACTTGAATAGATCGATCATTTCAAATATCTTGGAAGTAATTTGACGAAAGATACGTATTGCACCAGAGAGATCAGGTCGAGAATTGACATAGCCAAAGAAGCATTCAACAAGGAAAGGTCACTCTTAACTAGCAGCCTTAATATTGGATTAAGGAAGAAATTGGTTAAGTGCTATATATATATATGAAGTATTGGGCTTTATGGTTCAGAGACTTGAACATTACGGAAGTTAGAGAAGAAATATTTAGAGAGCTTCGAAATGTGGTCTTGGAGGAAGATGGAGAAGACAAAATGTACAGAAAGAGTAACAAACGAAGACATTTTAAGACGAATAGGAGAGGATAGAACGATTCTAGCCACCATCCTTCGTAGAAAGGCCAATTGGATTGGACGCATCTTGCGAAGAAATTATTTTCTTCATACCGCCATAGAAGGAAAGATGGAAAGAAAGCGAAGAGTAGGGAGAAGAAGAACACAACTGATCGATGACTTGAAAATTAGAAGAAAATGTTGGGTGTTGAAAGAAGAAGCTGAAAATCGAGAAACGTGAAAGAAACATTTCCAGGCACAAACTATAAATTAAGAAGAAACCTCATTAGTCCCAGGACTTGCCAATAGGCCGAATACTTGATAATAATAACACCTTATGAATTGATGTGGTCGTTCAGCACCAGTTTTGAATTGGAATTCCATTGCCGACCTTTGTTGTTTCCTGATGCCTACTTCAGAGTCTATTGATTTTTACCTGTGAACAATAAAAAAACAACACTTATTATTATTATTTTGAAGCCAGAACATCAAAATATGTTCACCTAAAATTTCATAATCATATTGCAACTAATTAAAATATTAAAATCAGCTGTGAAAAAATTATTGAACGCCCTTCTTTTAAGCTATAATGAGAAATTATCTAATCTGAACATCACTAATAAATAGATTTATTTTAATTATAAGATGCAATCTTAAAACTCAGATCAATCAACTAACAATCAATCAAGCAAGTTATCTTTTAGCTTTGTGCGCTATTATCATTTTCATTTTAATACTGCATATATTGATCACTAAATGTGCATTATTATTTTAATATTTCTTTATGTTTGTTTCATATGGCCAATACTACTAAACACATTTGAAATGGAAACAGAAAATGTCAGTGTCCAGTTTGACCCTTTGTTCATTACAACGTTTGGGTTATTATTAATTTGACACCATTGCTGTTTAAAAATAATTTCAAAGTTCATTTTCTTTGAGTGATGTTGAGCCCTTGGTGGTCTTTTGTGGCTCTAAGGGTCAGCCCCTCAGTTTTGAATCATTGATCTATTCGATTTACTATTTTTTTAAAAAAGAATACGGCACTGTAGTTTATCTTAACGTGGTGATGGTTGTGTTAGAAGAATTTAATTGATTTTGAGTTTTAGTTCCGTTCACCAGCGAGGCTATATGAGACGTGGACCTACTGATTAACGTGGAATCCGAACCACTTGAGCTCCCGCCGGGAGTTGAACCCGGGTCTAACACGCCAAAGGCGCGTACGCTAACCGCTTAGCCAAGAAGGAGCTCCTAGGTGTGTTAGAAGAGTAATGAGACTGGGGACACTATGAAAAAACTGAGAAAAAACTTTTGCCTCCATCTTCGAGCGACAGCGAAGTTAACGCTTGTCCTTGACTCAGTATAAAAGTTTGAAGTTCCTTTATTGTTACGTGATTGTTGAGAGCGTCTGAAGTGAAGTCCTGTTTGTGAGATGTGTTGCGAAAATGGCCTGACAAAAGTTGCAGGAACGTTCTGCCATCTAATTTTGCATAAAACGTGGCGAATTTACTACTGTGACTTATAGAATGTTACAAAGGCCTAATAGAATACATTCTCTATCTATGGCACAAAATTTCAGCTTGTACAAGTTGTTTTTTTCAGAAGGCTGAGAACAAATAGAAGATGAAAGTCATGCGGGAAGACCTTCAACCTCAAAAACTGATGACAATGTGGAAAAAGTGAAGTCTCTTGTGAGGTCCAATCGTCGATTGACGGTGAGAATGATCAATAGTGAGTTATGTGTTTACCGTCCATCAAATTTTAACACAGGATTTTAACATGAAAAAAATAGTGTGCGGCAAGAAAGTTCGAAAGAATCATATCACACGGCAGTCTCCATCAATTAATTTTTGGCAGAAAAAAAGAAACATCTATTTGGTTCCTCAGTTTCCTATTCGTTGGATCTCAGTCTGTGTTATTTACTTGTATTTCCCTTGCTCAAGAGCCACTTGAAAGGAGCGCCATTTTGGTACTTTGGATAATATCCAGAACAGCGTAACCGACGTGCCGAAATTTATTCCAGTTTTCCAGCACTGCTACGAAGAATGGAAACGACCTCTTCATCACTGTGTAGTTTCACAAGGGAACTATTTTGAAGGGAGGTTAACTCTGATTTATGAAAATAATAAAATTCATCATTAAAAGAAAATCAGTCTCATTAACTTTCTAACACACCTCATACAAGAACCGAAGCATGAAAATCCTTAAAAATAAATAAAATTCTGCATCTGTGGCTATAGTCATTTTAAAATTGTATTTGTAATATTCACTTTTTTATATTACTTACACTAAACCTCTGTACTCAACGTTTTCAGACAGCGAGCATTAGTAATAAACAAATTGCCTAATGACCTAACATGCGCCAACAACAGCTAAAAAAAAGTTAGATCTAGTACTGTCGAAATTAATTACACTATTTTCAACATTCAGGCATTTAGGCAACGCGTTATTCAGACAATTAATTTGTTACCGTAAGAAGCGATTATTTTGCACTTTCAGGGGTTACTTGGCACAAAATATGAAAAGAGTTGCAGAGTCCTCTGTTGATAAAACCATGAACTGTAAAGAGAAAGCTTAAGCTGCCACCGTAAGATAAAGCATCTAACTATATTTTGGCTACAATGTTGGTGGTTAACATCAGTTGTAATTATCGGGAGGGTTTGTCGTTGCAGAGGTGTGGAAAGCAGTCGCTGTAAATGACGACAAAATTTGAAATATATATATATATATTATCTACAAGAAGTTCCGTCCACGGTAAGTCAGTTGCGTAGAATACTATTGTGTATAATTGGATTTTGAAGCAATAGTTGAAATTGAAATAAGTAACATTTTAAAATCATTGAAAAAATAAAAGGAAAAAGCGGTTTCAGCCTCTACTTAAGGTTACTTTGCACCGGTCTAAACTAGCCACTTAGATACGAAATTATAACCGCCGGTACCTCATGCCTTCTAATTTTAGGTAAATTTCTTATTTAAGTAGATGCCAGAATGGATTTCTTGTTGGAAAATAATTTACGAACAGTTGCGGATCCAGAAAAATAGTTTGAGACTTTGCTCAGATAGGTTTCGTATTTTCAGAAATCAATAGAATTTTGGGGGGGCTTGAAGCTTATACGCATAGGAATGACTAACATTAGATTTTGTTTTAAAGAAATCCTGCAATTTAGGTGGGTTTCAGCCTGAAAGCCCCAAACCCTATAAATCCTCCACTGGTAACGGTTGGGATAATATACTTGGACATAAAGAGCAACCAAGGCAAATCAGTTAAGGAAGGATTTTTTTTCTGTTCCTGAGTTGGCATTTTTGTAGGACATGTGCTAAACAATCAGAATGTGGTTCTCGTGCCGGTACCAAAAATTAATAATTTTGTTTACAAATATTGATAATTCACACTAAGTACTGATACTGGTACCCTCGTCCTAGTATGAATATTTGTAGACTGTATGAAGTTTTGTCTAGGAAATTAAATCTATAAATATTGTGGGGAAAACATTGTATGGAAACATTATGTTCGTATGTTGAACATACTTTTTTTTTTTTTTTTTTTTTTTTGTATGTGGTGCAAAGTTAGTGATGGGCAGTGGGAATATTCCCGGTGGGAAGGAACTTAAAAAATGGGAATATTCCCGGGTTTATTCCCTGGCCTATAAATTCCCGGGAAGGAATTTATTTCCAATTCTTTACTTTATCTTCCGAATTATAAGAACCATATGACTAATTACTTTATTTTAATATATTATGATTTACTTCTATGTTTTAAAGAATTTGGAGGTTAAAAAATTTAAAATTATTTGACGGTACTTTATATAACTAACAATATGACTTTTTAAGTTCCATTTCCATTTACACTAAAACTAGGGTAATTGTTTAATATTGGGGGCCAAAACTAGCAAAAAGTAGGATGATTTACAGAAGAAATGAGTTTATAGTGATGTTCAAATAGGCAAGAAAGTATCGAACACATTTTTTAGGGCAGTAGGGGATTTATACAAAACGGAAAGGTAAGTGGAAGTGATTTATGTGAGAAAAGAAAGTGAAATGTTGGTAACGAAGATAGAAAATAACGTGCCATGCGGGGCTCTTACCCGCCTTCATTCGCTAACGCTCACTCTGCAATGTTATCTGAATTTAATATTGGTAACGTAATTTAACGTATGAAATCATAAGACAACCGCATCGGAATAGAATACCGTAAAAAAGTAGGTGCAAATGTGGTCCTCCAAAGCTAAGCAATAGTAGTAGGAAAGTATTAATTTACAAATGATGAAAAGAATCCATTTTGTAAAGTAATGTAGAATTATGTAGAAATAGAGATGAACTACTATTAATAAACCCTGAACCACCGTTAGTCGGTCTGTCTCCTCTCTCTGACTCGAATTTCTGAAGAGGTACTCTGACTTTTTTTTTATATGTGAATGAACGTATGGAATTTCGAGAAATAGATAGAATGAAAGATCGTGTATGGCAATGTTACGTGCTAAAATATAAAGATAAGTATCTTGCAAATTTTGTGAACATAAATTGGTGAGACATGCATCTCCTAGCATTTACCAAATCTAATTGGTTTATAACATTTATAAATTTAATGTGTTTATAATATCAGTAATAGAGTCAAGTTGAACAAATCCACTTACATATAAATTTAAACTGTTACTATATAATTTATTATATAATTTTCTCACACATATTTAATTGATAGAACATATTGTAAATAAATATACATTTATGCGTACTCTCTAAATATAATAAAGTGTTAATAAAGTAATATAGTACCGCGATGGAATATACATTTTAAAGAATCCTCTGGGGACAACAGTAATAATATGCTCTGATATAAAAATTAATTCAATCTTGAAATCATAATAAGGTAATAGAATGCAATTTTCTTTCTGATTGTACATAAATTCCCGGATAAATTCCCATTTTGGGAATCTTCCCGGGAATATTTCCAGGGAATATTCCCGAAAAATATCTTCCCGGGAATTTACCCATCACTATGCAAAGTATCCTCATCTATGGGGTTATTTTGCAAACAAGTTTATATTTCACTAACCATGGTCATACTGAATGTTTACTAATACACTTGCACGAATGTTTGCCATATATATATATAGCTATTATATGTTTAAAATACAGTGTTCTAAAACATTACGTTTTAAGTTACATGCGATTTTGTTTTAAACATCCGTTGACGCAACTGATACATCGAAGCTTTAAACCTCAATAGCTCAGCCCCTAATTAAAATAGAAAGGTGATGTTGGTACCAATGTATTTCGGAAAGATGTAGCTTTCCACCGGTGTGTATTTTATGTATGTGAGGGTACTATGATCAAGGGAGGAGACTTTAGTTCATTTTTTTATTTTTTCATCAGATTTTGGGGGGAACATTCAGTAGCGTACCCAGGAATTTATTTCGGGGGGGGTTCAAACTAAATATGAAGCTATTTTATATTAAAATTGCTAAAATTGCCCCTAAAATTAGGCTAAATTTTTAAAAAGTCGAAATTTCGGGGGGGGTCCGGACCCCCGTGTCCCCCCCCTTCCGTACGTCCCTGGGAACATTCCTCCCCCTTTGTGAACAATGAAGTAGTCACCTATATGATAATAGCATGTATGTGTGCTTGCTGCTTATAGGGGGGTGGGCAAATTTGGAAAATTTCGTTGCAAGGGCCCCGCAAAGTCAATTTTTCATATTTTAAAATGACTTTGGTGTTTCTTCTTCTTCTTCTACGAATATGGCAGGAATTACACGAATATTACCTTGTTGGAATCTGTGTCTAAATGCTTCCCAACTGCATATGAATTATGATTCTGTGATAATTAGTGGGGTCATCAGAGCCCCCAACATGAGGGTCTACGATTTTAGACTCTGGTGGGCGTCTAAAGGTTAAAATTCCTTACATATAGTGCAAAGTAACCCCGTCTTATGGTACTCAAGTTCTTATTTCTTAGCTAATCACAATTATTCGAATAGTTAATCGATAACAATCAAACAATTACTTTTGTTTCAAACAATTATTTGAGTAATTATTCGCTATTGAAAGAAATATTAAAATAATTAATCGTAATTAAAACAATTATTCATTAGTCCTTTCAGCCTCTACGTGATTTCCAATGGGCATGTAGTTAATCGTGTTATTTTCCATTCCTATAACGTACAATTTCAGTTAAGAGTATCTGGTGTCTTAAATGGATACCAGATGGTGCTGTTGAATGGGTAACTCGATGTGTGTGATTTACATCTCTTTTAGTTCCCTAAATTCCCTTCAATGTAGAAATATTTCTTAACGATTAAAATAAATCTGGTTTGAAAGAGTTAATCTAACACTTATTTGAATAACTTTTCGTTCTTTTAATGAATAATAGCTTTCGTCCAATGCTAATGAAGAGATCTAACATCATGCAGAATTCAAACGCGCTTAAAACAATCGTCTTCCGATTGCATTCTTCCAATTGCAACAATTAGAACCACTGACCTATGTTTACGGATATCGTCAATAGTTTTATCGTACATGCTATCAATGTAAACCTCTCTCAAAGATGATTCACTTGGAAGTTTTTGTTTTGTGAATTCCGAACATTCCATGAAGATTGTGATTTCCACCAGCTGATGTGCGTGTTCTTACAAATTTGAGATTAGCAGTGCTTATATGGCGTATGGCAAAATAACACTTCTCAGCGGCAACATCAGTTTCACACAATTTGAGAATCAATACCGAACCACCTCTTGTAATCACACAACACCCAAACTCGCATTTTTTTTCATCTTCTCTTTCCAAGTAGGACCTATTTTCGACATCTTGAAACATTGAAATGCACATCAACAGCTGTTATGTGCGCTGCTCGCCAGCGACTTACAATAACTATCCATATCTGGATTTTTTAAAAACATCATTTGTTTGCAATGGCAATAAACGACTTAGACAGTGTGATTGCTTGGCCGGACAAGAGCGACCCAAGTCTTTAGTATCTTGTCATTCCTGCGTGGAGAAAGAACAGGGATATGGCAACAAAGTGCATTCTTCCTGAAAATATCATGATAATCAAAATACACTGTAAGACCTTAATTTTATGTAGCTACGACAGGTTAAATTTAGTTTTTAAATTTATAATTAGTAGTATATTGTGTAGCAGTAAAAACTCATATTAACTTAAAAGAAACTTAAATTGGGTTATCTCTATGGTTCTAAGAATAAAACAACCTACGTTGCGTCGTTTTACTACAATAATCGCTTCGCTCTAAACTATGAAATTTGATGTTAGGTTTTTTGAAGTGAAATATCTGTTTGACGTGACATCGGGTGGTAAATTAACCTCAGCAACACAGACTATGGTCAGACACAAGACTATGCTTATGTGTCTAACGTCACAAACTCTGCACTTGTATAGCAAGAAGGTTGGGCCACTCAATAGGTGAAGAGACAGTGGATTATTAAATAGGTACGTATGAAAGTGCACTATGAACGACACACAATTGCGAGAAATTTGTCTTTACGTATTCATCACAGCAAGCTGCAAAAGAAAAACACAGACAAAAACACAATTCGCAGTTCGTTAAAGAAATTTCGTTCCGGTGACACAGCATTGCAAAATGATCCTTTTGAACACCGACTAACACCATGTTCGATTGAGTGTCTCAAGAACACCATGGAAGCAGACCCATTAAAATGGGTTATGCCATTGAAGATAGACTTAGGCACACACCATACACTATATTACTGTCGTTCCGCAGGTTCGTGCAAGCGATAAGGTAAAAAGTTGGGCCCACCGCACACTGGAAACTTTCTGCCGGGCAACTATCTTATTGCTCTGGCTAAATGCATTGTCTTATGGAAGTCCGCTTACTGAGACAACAGCGACAGAAAAGTTGCCGAGGTGTCGCCAAGCAGGACAACAGCTCGACGATGGAACAGTTGCGCAACAACTAAAAGAGCATTGAGTCTTATGAGAGTCCGCTCAATGCTAAGACAGAAAAGTTGCAGAGGTGCGTCCAAGCAGGAAGATAAAATATTAATGTTTTCTACAAGTTTTTTTCTCACATCAGTTCGTTCTGTGTGCAGCACGTGAAGAGAAGTGTTTGCAATGGAAGATAATATGTCTTTAATTAGCGATGAAGACAATGAAAAATTAACTGAAGAAATAGAGAAATGCTCAGCGTTATACAGTATGTGAGCTTCACGGAATAATTACGTAAATCACTATATAACGTGTAAAATTTTCCCTTTAACTATCTCTCACTATAGAGGATGCATCTAGTATTTATTTTTCTTCTTTTTTTCATCTTCAGTTCAGCATTAGCACACAAGCAATTGTACATTCTTCCGAAGTTCATCGTACTGTGTCTAATCACGCCCAAATTATGATATCAAATGCCAGGCAATATTTCTGTTGGCGTTGCCAGTGAACGAGAGTGCAGCAACAAAACTGTTTTGTCTCCGTGAAGTTGCTGACTGTAAGCGATAGCAACGAGATAGTTGCGCAACTGTTTTGTCGCCAGTGAGTGGTTGGCCTTAGACTCATGAATCAAGTTGCCCAACCACATGAATTAACAGTTGCTAAGAAGCTTCGCCGTCTGGAGGTGTGCAGTGTGTAAGGAACATAACAGCGAAAGTTTAGCACTTGGGATCTGCTTTGACAATTCTAAATGGTGAAGACGGTAGTTAGATCTTGATCAGCCCAAGATAGTTTCTAAAATCTCTAGATGTGTGTTCATTGGTATAGTGATCTATGGTGGCACTGGTCTGTCATTTCTTTCTCTGTCAAACACTGCGGCGGAAACATACAGCGTTGAACTTCATGAAATCCAACCTAACTTGCTCAAACGTCTGGAAATGTTCAAAAGTCATGGTGTCCTCATGTTGCACATTAACGCACGCACAAATGTTGAAGGGCGTCTCAGTTTCTCTATAAGTTACGGTTTAAAACTCTTCTTCTATGGCTAGTGTCCTTGTTTACCCCGGTTACATTTAGCTTCATACCAACGGCCATTTCATCAATTCAGCACTGTTCCACAACTTCAGATAAGGTTAGTAGCAGTTCTATTCTTTACAATACAATTAAGTATTTGGCTAAAACGGAACAAATCCCTTTCGTGGATGCTACAGAAATTTACAGGAAAGCGCTGCTATTTGATTAGAGGTGGAATGGAGTTATAACAAATAACTTGTCTATGAACTTACCTGCAGAAAGATCGTAGAATGCTAAATTCTATTTCTTTCTTCTTATCATGCCTGCACTTGCGGTGACGTTTACGGTAAGTATAAACTCAATCAAATGATAAAATTTTAAAAAATTCCAACTAATTTGCACATGAGAGACAAAAACTAATTGCTGAATACTGAATTTTGAATTAGTGAAACGTTGTGTAACCAAAAGATTACAGTCTACACCCCGGGATTTCTCACGAGTCATATATGTAACTTATAATTCTTACAAAAATTGACAAAAATGATTATTTTTCTTCCCAAGGAATTTTAAATTCAGTATTTTCTTTGAGGAATCTCCAAAATAATTGTTTTATTAAGGAGAGATTTGTATCTAACGCATTAACAATTAACGTCTGTCCTCTTCTGTGAAGCCAAGGATTTTCCGCTCTGACTACATAAGGAAATCCTTTTCTTTCTTTGTTCAAGAATATTTGACATAAGTTAATCTCGAACCTTTTCGTAATATACAATTTCTTAATGTTAGATAATATAGCTGTGGTATACACAATACTGTTAATAAGTTAATGAATATTGTAACTTGTAGGGATGGACTGTTTTCCTTTTTTTTTTTTTTTTTTACTCTTATTTATGTTAAACTCCTAAGTTTGAGATTTTTCTCGCGTGATAAGTCGGAGATAATACCACATTAGAACAATCATAAAACTTGTGGCAATTATGTTATACTGTTCCTCTCTCATTCGGTTTTTCTAAAACAAATTATCAGTATTACAGCAACAGTATTTAACGTACACAATCGCTGAAACTCGTCCGATTTTGATCGAAATTGGAATGGTGATAGAATTTTACCAGCTTAGTATAGGCTATATTTGAAATAATTTGTTTTGCAAACATTTGGTTCCTGAGTTATTGATCATGAAATTTGGAGTTCGATTTAGTGAAATGTCATTTTAATTATGAGATATGCTAGCGACTATGCTAATCTGATTTGACCAAATTGGTATGGTACAAGGGCGCCGATCCTGGGGGGTCCGGGACCCCCAAAGCTCATGTGGGACCCCTATTGTATTTATGAATATTCAATACTTGGCATAATTTGAATGCAATTTGTCTTAAAATTCTCATATATATACCTTCTGCATCTGAATACCTGCCCCCCAAATTTACAGAGAAATCGGCGCCCTTGGTATGATAGCAGACCTCGTGCACCTTACTACGTTCATGAAATATTATTTTATATATACCATTCATTCTCGAGCTATTGGCCAACAAAATTTGTATTTGAATTAGATCACTAAATTACAATTGATGAAACCCATTCGATCTTGACCAAGCTTGTAATAATTGGTAAAGGTAGACGAGCTGTGTACATTCATACATAGTATAAAATAGTATGGTGTGGCTGAACTTATTGGCCATCGAAATTGAGTTTGAACTCGGTGAAATCAAGAAATTTCACTAAAAATGCTTGATGGAACTGGGGGATAAAAGTGAGGGGGAACGCGGAAGGTAGTCGTTCTCCCACTTTCAAAAGTTTCTATGGCGTCCCTCCACTTAATGAAAATTACAATGGGCAAAGATATACATGGAGAACGGCGTCATGTCATGAGTCCTCCTACTTTTTTAGATCCACTTTTACTCCTGGATGGAACTCATTCTATATTTTGATCAAATTTAGTCATGAATTTAGTATGCATATGAAACATTATGCTATGCACATCTTTGGCCTTTGAGTTGTCATCGAAGTTAGGATTTGGGCTTACTTGAATCCAAATCCCAATTTTGATAGCCAATTACTCAAGAACCAAATACCTGCACTTCACTACATTTCACACGCTTATTAAGCTTCTTAAGATTTACCAATATGAGAAATTTAATCAAGTAAAGACCTTTAGTTCCCGAGTTATTGGCCACCATATTTCGGAGTTGGACTTTACAAACCTGTCACAGGAAGTAAGTGCAGTGTGTGTTTATTACCGAGATTTGCTAAGAATCAATGGAAGATTTTTTTTTACGCAATAGGAAAGTTAATTATTTATTTTATTTTTCTTCTATCACATCTCTCTCTCATTTCGTTTATGCTGCCATACGTTTCATCCTTCCGGTTGCTCACGCTTGATGGAAGCACCGTCACGAGCAGAATACACTTCTACAAACTTCTACAAGTATGGCAAGTCCTGAAGTATTTGATTGAGTTAGTGTTTTTATGCAGCGAAATTCATTGAAGTGAAGAGGAAAATTTGTCGCTCGAACTACATACGAGCACATTCCGTAAGAGTTTGCACCAATACAGCGAAATTCATTGAAGTGAAGAGGAAAATTTGACGCTCAAACTACATAGGGCACATTGCGTAACAGTTTGCGATTTAAGATGCATAATCACTGCAAAATTAAAAACTCCGCTAATTTTGCAGTAATTATGTAATATCTTCAAGTAGATAAAAGGTAATCGAAATATGGAACAAGAGTTTGTTAGATAACACTATTTTGCATGAGGACAGCGCATGAGGCACAAGTCACCTAGTAGTTTTCCGTTTACAGCCATTTAGAAACGCGAAAATAAATGGCTGGAAATCGAAAACAGTTAAGTGGGTCGTGATAACGGTATCTCCTGTAAAATAATACTGTCTAGCTAGGTCTTGTCCCACACTTCGATTATCTTTTACCTATCTGAAGATATCACATAATTACTGGTAAAATTAGCGGTATTTTAATTTCGCAGTGATGGGGCCTCTTAATTGGCGAAAATCAGCCTAGCAGTTAAAGACTTTAGTTACAATGGATTTTCTTTTCCATTTTTAATGTTGCGCTGTTGTACGCAAAATTTTGTGAAGATCGGTAAGGAATGACTCCCATAGTCATACCTCATCAACCGTATTTTCCTGCCGTCTCTTCCATCGATTGCCTTCTCTTCCGACATCTCGAATGGTCTTCTGGAGCAACGTGCATTTGATGACTTCGCATTGCAGACTAGCCCCTATAGGTTTCTTTCGTCACGAAATACACTTATTGGTTGAGCAACGACAAAAGAGTGTGGTTATAAACTGAAACTATTCCGCCTTATGCAGAGTCGTTTTGAAATAAGATTAGCGTCATACTAAAGGCCTGACTACTGCAGGAAACATACGTTAGTCGAAGTTTTTAGTATGGCACTAATCACGCTTCAGAACGACCCTGCATAAGGCCCATTATGTTTAAGCAAGTAATGTGATTTCATTTAATTTTACTTATTTATTTATTTTTGGTTTTTGGAAATGACACACTTGGGGTTTACATTTCTATCACACTAATCTAATACTTTGCAATGTGTTATTACATGTAGGCCCTACTTGACAAGCCAAGAGTAGATTATTTATTAGATGCGGGACCCCATTATGAGCAATCTGTCGAGTCAAGACGAGGAATCTGTCACTGGGTATTTTCACTTCTGGAAACTTTTACGTCCTGGCACACTTTAACTCTGATAATCTTTAGGTCCTTGTTAGTTTTTGGTTACTTCAAAAACAGCCATAAATGAATGAACCCTGGAAATCTTTACCTTCAGAAAGGTACCCCTGGAGATCTTTACCTCCCGAAACACCCCCTGAAAAAGCTTTACCCCATACCGTTTATTGGTAACTTCAAGACAAAGTTGGATGTTTCATTACAAACTGATACTATTGCATGTTATCTCTCACGAAGCACACTTACTTCGGGAAAGATGACCATATATAATAATTATTTGATAGTGGGTAAAAAGATATGAATATGTACTCACTTTGGAAGACACACGCACATTGAAACCGCCCAGTTTCTATTCCAAAGTAAGTGGACTTACTGATACTTCAAAAACAAAGGTATTTCCATAATAATTAATATCATTTAGTATTATAATTTACGAGGAGCCTTAGTTTGAGCTTTTTGCTCGATAGAAGTTGACGAGGCCAAAGTGAGATTGTCATTTAAGAAATAATACACAATTATCTTATTTAATAGTTTAACATACGACGCGACGTTTACTTTGATATAAGTGCACTGAGAGAAAAAAATGTAGGTGGCATACTTAAAAACGTAGGTTACATTCGTAATTCCTGTAGTTTCTGGACTTAACGTACAACCGTATATAACATCCTTCAGCAAACGTATAGCTGAAAAAGTATGTATTATACGTACTGTCTGCATAAGTGCAATGACGTCATTCGTGTGACGTCATCTGCACTAACAAGTATATACGGAGATGATATCTAGCTTTGTGACGTCAGGATCGTATGTAGCATGTGGGTTAATAATGACGACACACACTGACTATCAGGACGGAGCATAATTTCAAGAAGTATGCAATATACGTTCTGTACGTATGTTTCTTGCGTTCAACCCCGAGACAGCATCTATATCGTACTTGTGCCCCGTACGTACGACTAGATACAGTATACGTATTGTACGTATGTATTACACAGATTTTCCTTATGTCGCACACAGCTTGTCCAGATACAGCATACAGAATATCCGTATGCACCATACAGAGTGCACATAAGCTTACAGACTGTCTGCATGCAGCATATAGATTATACGTATGTCGCGTACAGGTTGGCCATATGTAATGTATGGATTGGATATATATAGCTAATAGGTTGTCCATATGAAATATACGGATTTTACCTGTATCGCATACGTATTGCCTTCTTGTTAAATATGGATTGGACATATGCAGGATCTAGATTGTACGTATAGTGCAACATTATTAAAGTGCTGCAACATACTGCAAAGTGCATGATGCATTCTTACTGTAATGTTGTGAAATATTGTTTTACTCTGTATGAAAACAAAAATAGCTTAAAATATGGTTGATCTCCTTTGTGCCAATAATAATAAAATTAACAATACTACACTTTTCAAATCTTAGTTTGGAGCAGTGAAACTGTCCAAAGAAATGTATTTACCTGCAGGGTGTCCTATAAGTTTGGGCTTCCTGTTAATTCGTTGGAAAGCTACTGCAAAACCAAGTGTTGAAAAGTGACAAGCGTTAATTTTAAAATTATAGACACAAAGGAGGTTAACCATATGTTAAACTATTTTCGTTTTCATACAGAGTAAATCAATATGATATATTACTGTAAGAATTTATCATATGGTTTGCAGTTAGTTAGTTGCAGCACCTCAATAATAATGCAAAATGCACAGCCGTATACAATCCTATATTCAAACTCAAACAAGATTAACGTACAATCATTTATTAAGCTGTTATCATCCATTGCTTGTACGATATAAAGATTATTTTACCTCATTCTTTTCCTTAATAGTATCTTCTTCTAAAGTGCAGTTGTTACCACAAGAGGCCTGAATAGAATTTTCCAGAAACAACTTCCCTGTACATTTTAATTAACAGGTATGTTTTTTTTATTTTTTTTTATGTCGCAATAATTAAAAGTATGGTGTCAGCCGAAAACGTATTCGCTCACAAGATGATTCCTACTCAGTACTCGCCATTAAAAATGAAACACCAAAAAGGAGACATGGTAGCTGCGCCAAAGTTCCCAGGCCGATACCTAATAGTAAGTGCAGAATACTCTTAAACGTCCGCTGTATTCCCTGTGTGACAACTTGGTGACAGCGGAGGCGTTGTGCAGCCATCGACTAAACATATTTATTCTTCCCTGCTCTAGACATTCTGCAAAATTTGGACTTTCCTGGATGCATCCTTCTTAGTTTTAAGCAACGAGCAGTTTAACAGTCTCATACATTGCTTAAAGAAAGAGCAATGATTCTCAGAATTACTCGGAAGATATATATACAATAATTTAAAACTGTTATCTCAAACTTTGCAATTCAGAGCACGAAAAGAACTATAGCTAAAGGAACACTGATTTTAGCCAGATAGTAACTAGTAAACTCAATCACACTCAGTACCATTAGTTGCTTGGTGTTATCCGTAAGTCAGAGATCGTGGTATCTCATTTCGTGTAGATTTTTGCATTTTGTTTAATGCTAAAAATGTATTTTATCGCTAATTGAACCCAGTATCATATATATACCGACAGGACGTACCTTAGTCACAAGGTGACATGAGTGAAACACTAAACTATTCGATTCACACCTGCGACCTTGTCAATACTAGAGAAGGTTACAAAGTGATTAAGTAAATACGGAACATAGTTCATACAAAATATAGCGATGTATGAAGTCTCCGTTTCATACGACTTGGATAAAGGACACATCTGAAATAGCAACAAAGAAATATATAATGATTTCTCTGGATAATTTGGATTAGTCCAGAATTCGAACACATATACGTTGGTAAGTCCAACATTTTTTTTTTTTTTTTTACTTTTTTCTTTGGATTCCCAATAAAGTTGACTACTGAAAAGCTGAGTTATAGATTCTGTATTAAAACAACACCTTCGCTAGACATGTTCAGTATACACATTGTCTTACATATAGAACAATACATTAGTTATTAATGCATGTTTGAAATAATAGTACTTCGTATAGAATTTTACTTCATCCAATCGTAATAGCACAAAGATAAAAAATATTGCGAGGGATAATGTTCTTATTACAGAGAAAAAGAGTTGAAATGACTTGACATTAACAAACATTTTCTTTAAACAGAGATAATATTTTATTCTAATTTATGGAAGAAAGAAATAATTTGTAGTACAGTATCTTTATTAGAGTTATACAGTATATTCGTACAAAAGAATGTAAGTACAACTGGGTCTGTCTTCAGAAAGGACGTACTTTTAGCCACAACCTACACTGCTTCTTTTGACTGTCTTTCAAGCAGAATCCTGGTTTGATGCACGAAATACCTGCAACAAAAATCACAAAATATTTAAAATCTTACATTCAGTGAGCTTAATTTGGTTGTACTTAACAATATAAAGTATCTTAATATTTTTGAGGTTAAATGGACAAAATCGTTCGGTCAGGTATGGACTTTTGGGTTGCACGTAGAAAAACTATGAAGTGTTTATTGATGCTGAACAACTGTTGGGAAGTGCTGCAATAAGTACACACATGCCAAAGTGAAAATATTTGAAGAAGATAAAAATGAGACTGTATTATGTGATTGTTTAAATTCAGATTATATAGTTTTTCCTATGATGTATTAAGTATTTGTTTATGATTCTATATTTTTAAATATGGTTTTGTTTATATAATCTTTTACATGGAATTATAGATTGTATAAAAGTATACATTCGCGTACATTTTGACAATGGTTGGTTTTAATGGGATGTCATATATATATATGGGAAAATTTATATGTCGTTAGGCTTAACTGGTAAGCCTAACGTTATAAGTAAACGTTACGGCTAAAGTATATAATGCAGCACTCACCACAAACCACTTTAACGGGTATAACAACAACAACCCAAAATGTATTATTATTCAAAAGTAAGTGGGTACCCCAATGGTGTTCGGGGTACCATGGGGCACCTAATGTCTGTATTTTTTTAGATATATTGAAATGTATGTCTCTAAAATGTAAAGAACTGACATCTGTTTACCGAAAACCTCAACTCGGTAAGCCTTATGGATATCGAGATATGGGAAAATAAAGAACGACACCATAGAAGTGTGGGGTTTGCGTACTAGATGGTGCAGTTTCGGAAACGTAATTACGAGGGCTTACAACAACCTCAAAAGTACTTTCAATTAAATACACTACACACACGCCCTGATGGGGGTTTTCGGGTACCATGATATTCGCAAAACTCTCATTTCTAAACATTCTGAAATATGTCTTAATATCGTTTTAAAGAACGTTAGAGGTGTGTGTTTACCGAAACCGCAAGTCGGTACGCCTAACAGTTACCGAAATATGGTGAAATAAAAAGCGACACCGTAGGTACGTGGAGCTTGCATATTAGACAGTACAATTTAGAAAATTAATTAAAATATGACTATCAAGATATTGTCAAATAAAGGGAGGATCCATACAGTTATGGGGTTTTCGTGTTAGGTGGTAAAATTTCCGAAACCGGTTATGGAAAGTTAATAAGCATCAGTAGCAATTTCATCTTAAAGTACTTAGGTATTTCCATGGAGTTTAAGAACATCATGGGGTCTACCAAGATTAAATTTTAAAAGCTTTGGAAAATATATTTTGACATTTGTAAAAAGTATTAGAAATATGTATTTACCTAAAAGTTCCAACTAGTACATTTAGCAGCTAGAGATACACCACACCATACAATAAAAGCGTATTAGATCTTGAAATTTTAGAAAACAATTATTGATCCTAACAAAAGTTAAATAAGATGGTACTTCTATGGATTAAGTGAGTACCTCAGACTCGTCAGTACAATTTCGATCGAAAGGTTAATTTAGCTCTAAATTTTCTTTGGACAATTCCAAGCGTTTATCGGGCTCTGAAATAAAGTGAACATTTTTTGTCAATATCTAATATAGCAAGCGAGATATAAGGAATTGTGTATTTTATGACCTCGTAAAAATAGAGACCCACATGGATTTGTACTTTTGAGTGTTTGCTGTAAGAAGAAGAAATTTCAGAAAACAACCGTATATACCTTAATAGGCAATTAAATGGGCGGGGGCACGGTGGCTTAGTGGTAGAATGCTTACCTCTGGTGTATTGGGTTTTTGGTTCGATCCGCAGCCAAGTCAGTTTGTAGTGGACATCGTATTCGTGGGTTTTCTAGGGGTACTCTCTTTCCTCCCACCTTTGCATTCCATCAATTCTGTCAACAACATTCACTTGCTTTAATCAAAATCTCCCTGAGACTTAAATTCATAATCGTGGGTCGCTACACTGAAATATTTCCTTTTATTTAATTTAAAATTAAATGGCGAGTTAAATATGATCGTATCTCTATGGGTTAAGTGAATACTCCAATAGTTTCTGCAAAAAAAGATTAGTTAAACACCCTACCACTAAGCTACTGTATCCCCGCCCATTGAATTGTCTAGTAAGGTATATACAGTAGTTTTCTGAATTTTTTTCTTATAGGAAAGACCCAAAAGTACAAATATATAAAGATCTCTATTTTTACGTCATAAAATATATAATTCCTTATA
Source organism: Thermobia domestica (assembly GCF_964235325.1). Classification (NCBI taxonomy): domain Eukaryota; kingdom Metazoa; phylum Arthropoda; class Insecta; order Zygentoma; family Lepismatidae; genus Thermobia; species Thermobia domestica. Next base: position 345,476,525 of record NC_137455.1, read on the forward strand.
TCTTGGTTACTATCTTAGATATTGACAGCGAATTTTCATTCTTTTGCACAGCTCGATGAACCCTTGGAATTGCCTGAAGAAAACCTAGGGCTGAACTAATCTTTCGATCGAAATTGTACTGAGGTACTCATTTAACCCATAGAAGTACCATCTTATTTAATTTTGTTGCGACCAATAATTGTTTCCGAAATTTCAGGATCTCATACGCTTTTATTTCACAGTGTTTCTCCAGATGTTAGATGTACTAGCTGGAAGTTTTGGGTAAACACATATTTCAAATACTGTTTACAAATGTCAGATTATATTTTCAATAGCTTTTAAAATTTAATTTTGGTAGACTCCATGATGTTTTGACACCCCATGAAGATATCTAATTACTTTAAGATTAAATTGCTACTGGTATTTATTAACTTTCCATGACTGATTTCGGAAATTTTAGCATCTAACACGAAAACCCCTTAACTATGTTGGTCTTCCCTTTATTTGACAACATCTTGATAGCCGTAAGTCATATTTTAATTCATTTTCCGAATTGTAGCGTCAAGTATGCAAGCCCTACATATTTATAGTATCGCTCTTTATTTTCCCATATCTCGGTACCCATAAGGCTTACCGAGTTGCTGTTTTCAGTAAAAAAAAAAAAAAATCAGTTCTTTACATTTTAGAGGCATGTATTTCCATTAATCTAAAATGCAGAAATTAGGTACCGCATTGGAACCCCATTGGAGTACTCACATAGCAGGGTAAAAACGCCAGTGGTTCTCACTTTAAGGTTGAAAACATACTATTTTGTCTTTTCTCTGAGCATTGTGGATCTGTCGGAGCTATACCGTAGTTGGAAAGACACACTGATCCTTCCTATAATGACCATGTAGTCAGAATTCAAAAAGGAGTAGCCGTTGAAGGAAAAACAATATTTTAAAATCCTTGCACCAGTAGTCCTCACCTTAAAATCAAAATGTTCCAGTAGTAGTCAGGAATTTCTATCAGTGTTCGTCACTCAAATAACTTGACATAATTTATTCAAAAACACACTGTGTATCAGTTTAGGGTTAAGAACACAATATAAAGTAGTAAGCTTAATAACTTTGCATCACTTTTAGTACTCAATAAAGAAAATAAAAACGTTTTTACATACTTTTTAAAGCAATTTCAGAAAGAAAAATGTTAACTGAATTCAAAAGTTAACTGTATATCACTTTCACGTTAAGAGTACAATATTAAATACTATGTTTAATAACTATACGTCCTTTAAACACTCAAGAATGAAAATAAGCGTTTGTACATACATTTGAAAAATAATCTGAGAAACAAAATAAGTTAACTGAATTCAAAATTTAATTATACATCACCTAAAGCTTAAGAATACACTATAAAATACTGACAAGTAAACCTTACGTTTGGGTGAATCGAGTTGCTGACTGAGACACATATGAAAAAGTAGTACTAAATGTGGTAAGTATTTCAGTGAAGTTTTAGGTGCGAAGCTCCAGGGGTTTAGGAGATACAGCTACCAGAACATCACATGGAAGTACAGAATAGTCTTCATACAGTTGGAGGTAAAAGCTCTGTAAGACCTCTTGTAACGACAAAAGATGAATAACAAATATATGGGTACATATTAGGACTAGGGGGAAGTCATATAGTAAGGGTATACCTAACGGCGGCCATCTTGAAATCCGCCATTTTGAATTAAGGTTAAGTTTTTAAAATAGGAATAGGGTCATGTGATACATGATTTAAGGCGCAAATTTAATCAGAAGAACAATGGTGACGTTAATTTTGATTTACGCGCAATTGGTAAAAAGTTACAGGGAAATTAAATATTGTTGCTGCATATGTATTAGTCCTTTACCCCACCTTGTAAATTTTGTGTTAATGATAATAATTAAATAAAAAGCAGATGGATAAATATTAGGTCTATGGTAAGAGTTGCCTTGATGGCGGCCATGTTCAAATCCGCCATTTTGAATCAGACAAAAGTTTTAAACAAAACGCATAACAGTGACACCTTATTAATAGCAAATTTTACCATAACTCCAACGGTATAACCATTTTTGCTTTATCATTAACCAGCACAAAATTAAATGGATCTCTCCTTACGACTACTGCTTTGACGGAATTGTTAACGACAAATGTGTTAAGTGTAACTGGATTGCCTTTGTAGGTGTGCTCACTGTGAGCAGAGCATTTGTGCAAGTCATGCACTCTTTTCTGAACTACATATTGATTGTACTAATTGAGGACTTTTCTGGAAGAAAGACCCAAGTTCAATTATGACTCAATTCCACTTTGGTCATTTTTCCTTAAATTAGCAACTTGTTTATGTGATAACAAGTGCTGGTTAATGATAAAGCAAAAATGGTTATACCGTTGGATTTATGGTAAAAATTGCTATTAATAAGGTGTCACTCTTATGCGTTTTGTTTAAAACTTTTGTCTGATTCAAAATGGCGGATTTGAACATGGTCGCCATCAAGGCAACTCTTACCATAGACCTAATATTTATCCACCTCCTTTTTATTTAATTATTATCATTAACACAAAATTTACAAGGTGGGATAAAGGACTAATACATATGCTGCAACAATATTTAATTTGCCTGTAACTTTTTAACAATTGCGCGTAAATCAAAATTAACGTCACCATTGTTCTTCTGATTAAATTTGAGCCTTAAATCATGTATCACATGACCCTATTCCTATTTTAAAAACTTAACTTTAATTCAAAATGGCGGATTTCAAGATGGCCGCCGTCAGGTATACCCTTACTATATGACTTCCCCCTAGTCCTAATATGTACCCATATATTTGTTATTCACCTTTTGTCGTTACAAGAGGTCTTACAGGGCTTTTACCTCCAACTGTATGAAGACTATTGTGTACTTCCATGTGATGTTCTGGTAGCTGTATCTCCTAAACCCCTGGAGCTTCGCACCTAAAACTTCACTGAAATACTTACCACATTTAGTACTACTTTTTCATATGTGTCTCAGTCAGCAACTCGATTCACCCAAACGTAAGGTTTACTTGTGAGATTAATAACAATGCATTACTGAAGAATGAAAACAAAAATGTTTTAGCTACCTATATTGTATTTACATGTTATTTCTCATTAACATTTTTTTTTTTGATAACTCATGATCAAGTCTAGGGATGCACAAGAGAAAAGATCTGAAATTGTCTCCTCTCGGAAAGGTGCCGCGAAAGTTATGTCTCGTCTCGAAAACTGGATCCGTTTCTATTGGAAGAGCTCTATCTCATCTCGAATTTCGTGACAAAAATTATGTCTCGTCTCGTGCTCATCCCTAATCAGATCCATAGCCAAAAACTTCATTTCGGAGGGAGGGCTTTCCGATATCCGAATTTAGATAGATAATCGATATCGACAAACTATCGAAACTTGTTCGAATTATCGAAAAATACAGCAATATCGAAATATAAACAATATCAAAAATCGAAAATATAGAAATATGAAAGAGATCAAAAATATGGATATATCGATCAAAAATTTCGATATCGATGTTTTGGTATTTGAAAATATCAATCGTTCGATCTAAATATCACACAGCCCTAGGCTCCAACTGTTGTCACCTTTAAAATTAATGTGAAAATTGCTGACTAATCTTCTGTAAGTACCGTAAGACGGGATTGTTTTGCACTTCAGGATTAACTTTGCACAAAATACGGCAAAAGTTTCACGGTCCTCTATCGGTAAAATTATGGACTAAAGAGAAAGTTTCAACTGCCACCGTAAGATAGAACATCTAACTGGATTTTGACTATAATGTTGGCGGTTAACATCAGTTCTAATTAAGTGAAGGGTTTGTTGTTATAGAGGTATGGAAAGCAGTAACTGTAAAGGCCGACAAAATTTGAAAGATATCACCTACAAGAATTTTTGTCAAAGTCAGTTTCGTAGAATACTCTGTGTATAATGGGACTTTGAGACAATAGTTGAAATTGAAGTGTGAAACGTTTGAAAGTCATACAAAAATAAAACTGGGAGAAGGCTGTTTCAGCCTCTAATCGGGGCTCCTTTGCACTGATCAAACGTAACCCCTCAGATAGGAAATTATTACTACTGGTACCTCCTGCCGTCTAACTTTAGAAAAATTTCCTATTCAAGTAGATGTCGGAATGGATTTCTTGTTGGGAAATAAATTACGAACAGCGGCGGATTCAGAAAAATAGTTTGAGAGGGACTTCACACAGAAAGATTTCCTTTATTTAGAAATGACTAGACTTTTTGAAGGGCTTGAAGCGTAGACGCATAGGAATGACTAACATTAGATTTTTTAAAAGAAATTCTGCGATTTGGGTGGACTTCAGCCTGAAAGCCCCAAATCCCGTAAATCTTCCACTGATTACGGTTGGGATGATATTCTTGGATATAAAGAGCAACCAAGGCAAATCAGATCTCGGAGATTTTTGCTGTTCTTGAGTTGCCATTTTTGTGGGACATACTAAACTATCAGAATGTGGTTCCTATGTCCGTACCAGAAAATACATAATTTTCTTTACAAATATCGATAATTCGTACTAAGTACTGACACCGGTACCGTAAGTCCAACCTCAATATTTGTAGACTGCATGCAGTATTGTGTAGGAAGTGAAATGTATAAATAGAGGAGAGAAAACATTGCACAGAAACATTATGTTCATATGTTGAAAATACTTTTTTGTGTGTGTGTTGCAAAGTATCTTCAGCTATCAGGTTACTTTGCAACAAAGTTTATATGAAATGAAATCTTTCAGTTTTACGTCCCACAATTATGCAGGGTATGCTAAAGGAGACGATGGTGAGAATGAATGGAATAGTAGAATGAAAAAGGGGGAGAAAACGGGAAAACCTCGAGAAAAACCACACACAGTGTTTCTCCAACACAAAGCCCATTTAGCACGTGCTGGGATCGATCCAGGAACTTCACGCAGAAGAGGTGAACGCTCCCCAAAACACAACCTCAGAATATATTTCATATAGAGTAGAAATAACAATATGTTGTAAAAAAAATGGCCGGTCTGAAAGGCATGTAAGCTAAAAAAAAATACAATTGCTACTCCATTTGTTTACTAGCATTGTTTAATTATCTATGGTACTGAACATCGCAACACCAATATCATTATGATATGTCACATCCTTTCAAAACTAGGAACTGCAAAGTAGACCTGCTTTGCTTCGTGATGTCCGAAGAGTAGACGACTGAAGGCGAAAGCAGGCAAGTAGCATACAAATTTATGATGCTGAAGGCGTTATTTTTCACAGCTATGGAGAAAAGAGAAACAAAAAATAACAGGAAATCTTTGTTTTACGTCCTACGAATATGCTATGTAGGCTGACGGTCACAAATGAGTATTGAAAATTGATGATCTTGGAATACGATTTGGTGGAATAATGACGGAGAAAATAATCATTGATTAAATATTAAATTGAAAAGAAATAAGAGCCTGACGCTCAAATACTTATCTATCCGGCACCCATCTTAATCCCCATAAAATATCATGAAGTGCTTGATTGATTCTAAACCCAATAATAGTAATTTAACAATAAACACAGAATATATAATTTAAGCACCTTGAAATGTAGAAAGTAATGATTGTAATCCCCAGCTTTCCAATAGACCTTTGATTTCTCCAAATGAAGATTCAGATATCTTGTTTCTTCTCAAATAATAATGGGTTACAATAATCAGTTGCAGTCCAAAGCCAAGTCACTAAGTTAAGCATGAAAATAAAAGAATTCATTAGTTAGATGCATACAAAATCCTACGCATGTAAATCCGAATCTACTTGTATTAAATTGTAAATTTAAACAAACTAAATTATACTACAGTGATAGTGACATCAAACATACATTAAATAAGATATAAAGGGTGTCTCAAAAGTCCCCTGACATAGGGTAACTCTGTTATTATCAGAGTTACAACAAAATGTAGGAGGGGAAAGCATCTCCAAATATGATGTTTTCAATCTAAAGTGAAGGAATTTTTAAAATCGGATGACTCGTTTGCGCTGTACACTCTTTATGCACCCAATGTGAAATGAAAGTGCAACGTTGCCATTTATCTAGACCCAAAACATAAGTGAGTGAAGTTACTGTCTTTTACGCTAACATGTCGATGGCCAGCCCCCGTTTCAAACAGTAACTTCATTCAGGCCAGGTAAATGACAACGTTGCATTTTCATTTAAAATTGGGTGCATAAAGAGTATACAGCACAAACATCTCGTCCGATTTTTTAAAAAGTGTTCACTTTAGATTGAAAACGTCATATTTCGAGATGTTTTTACCTCTTACATTTTGTTGTAACTCTGATAATAACAGTTACCCTATGTCAGGGAACTTTTGAGACATCCTGTATACATCATAAGAAGTTCCTTTCTAAATTCTACACGGATGTGGTTTCATTGAATGTGAGTTGGGTGATACACATTAGGCCTTTTGGGAGTACGTCACACGGACGACCGTAATTTTGTGTTCAAAATTTTTATTATGAACTGGTGAGATATGTGATACATATGGCCACGGGCTAGAATTTTCTTAGCGGTTCAAACTCGCGGGCCCTTTTTCCTTCCCCATTTTGAATCGGTACATGAAAATGGGATTTTCTTTATGCTTGCCTGCGCCGATTTTGAAAATTCCTTCACTAATCGACTTCTCTTGACGAGTACTACAAGAATCAGTTAAAATCTCGCGGGCCCTTTTTTCTTCCCCATTTTGAACCGGTACATGAAAATGTGATTTTCTTTATGTTTGCCTGCGCCAATTTTGAAAATTCCTTCACTAATCGACTTCTCTTGACGAGTACTACAAGAATCAGTTAAAATCTCGCGGGCCCTTTTTTGTTCCCCATTTTGAACCGGTACATGAAAATGTGATTTTCTTCATGTTTGCCTGCGCCGATTTTGAAAATTCCTTCACTAATCGATTTCTCTCGACGAGTACTACAAGAATCAGTTAAAATCTCGCGGTCCTTTTTTCTTTCCCCATTTTGAACCGGTACATGAAAATGTGATTTTCTTCATTTTTGCCTGCGCCGATTTTGAAAATTCCTTCACTAATCGATTTCTCTCGATGAGTACTACAAGAATCAGTTAAAATCTCGCGGGCCCTTTTTTCTTCCCCATTTTGAACCGGTACATGAAAATGCGATTTTTTCATGCTTGCCTGCGCCGATTTTGAAAATTCCTTCACTAGTCGATTTCTTTCGACGAGTACTACAAGAATCAGTTAAAATCTCGTGGTCCTTTTTTCTTTCCCCATTTTGAACCGGTACATGAAAATATGATTTTCTCCATGTTTGCCTGCGCCGATTTTGAAAATTCTTTCAGTAATCGATTTCTGTCGATGAGTACTACAAGAATCAGTTAAAATCTCGCGGTCCTTTTTTCTTCCCCATTTTGAACCGGCATATGAAAATGCGATTGTTTCGTGCTTGCCTGCACCGATTTTGAAAATTCCTTCACTAGTCGATTTCTTTCGACGAGTACTACAAGAATCAGTTAAAATCTCGCGGTCCTTTTTTCTTTCCCCATTTAGAACCGGTACATGAAAATATGATTTTCTCCATGTTTGCCTGCGCCGATTTTGAAAATTCTTTCAGTAATCGATTTCTGTCGTCAGGTACTACAAGAACCAGTTAAAATCTCGCGGTCCTTTTTTCTTTCCCCATTTTGAACCGGTACATGAAAATATGATTTTCTCCATGTTTGCCTGCGCCGATTTTGAAAATTCTTTCAGTAATCGATTTCTGTCGTCGGGTACTAGAAGAACCAGTTAAAATCTCGCGGTCCCTTTTTCTTTCCCCATTTTGAACCGGTACATGAAAATATGATTTTCTCCATGTTTGCCTGCGCCGATTTTGAAAATTCTTTCAGTAATCGATTTCTGTCGTCGGGTACTACAAGAACCAGTTAAAATCTCGCGGTCCTTTTTTCTTTCCCCATTTTGAACCGGTACATGAAAATATGATTTTCTCCATGTTTGCCTGCGCCGATTTTGAAAATTCTTTCAGTAATCGATTTCTGTCGTCGGGTACTACAAGAACCAGTTAAAATCTCGCGGTCCTTTTTTCTTTCCCTATTTTGAACCGGTACATGAAAATATGGTTTTCTCCATGTTTGCCTGCGCCGATTTTGAAAATTCTTTCAGTAATCGATTTCTGTCGTAGGGTACTACAAGAACCAGTTAAAATCTCGCGGTCCTTTTTTCTTTCCCTATTTTGAACCGGTACATGAAAATATGATTTTCTCCATGTTTGCCTGCGCCGATTTTGAAAATTCTTTCAGTAATCGATTTCTGTCGTCGGGTACTACAAGAATCAGTTAAAATCTCGCGGTCCTTTTTTCTTTCCCCATTTTGAACCGGTACATGAAAATATGATTTTCTCCATGTTTGCCTGCGCCGATTTTGAAAATTCTTTCAGTAATCGATTTCTGTCGTCGGGTACTACAAGAATCAGTTAAAATCTCGCGGACCCTTTTTTCTTCCCCAACCCAATATTTTTGTATATTTTGAATGTATTCAAGTATGGAACAAAAGTATTTAATTAATTCCCTTAGTAGGCTTCTCAACTTAATATTTTTCAACTTAAATTTTATTTATTTTAATTATTTATTTTCTTGTGACTCAATATTTAATTGCAATCGTTCATTAGGGAGAAGGGTGGCCATTCTCAAATATATAAATATAGTATTCTTAAAATTTGTGTGTTCTCGTATTATTAGTTTCTCCCACTAGACATGGAAATTGCAAATTAATACCTGGTAAACCTGGAAAATTCAGGGAAATTGAGTTCCATATTTATGTATGAACCCTGCTATTTACATTTTTTTCGATTAGGGAGAACTGTACAAAAGGATCTTGCATCGTTTGGCTTAATCCTTGTTTCGCCTAACCAATTATCTGACACTTTTATAACAAATAAAAGATAAGCTTTATGTCCGCCATTTTAGGCGAAATAAGGATACTCGTTTGGCCTAATCCTCGTTTTGCCTAAAATGGTGGACTATAAAAAAATCGTGGAGATAAAACTGGAGGGAAATTTTTCGAAAAAAAATATTCCCTACTATGTGAAGAACTGAGAAATACAAATTAGTTTTCCCATAACTAATTTGTAATAGGACTATTTGCTTTCGGAAAAATGTTTCGACAATTGTACAGTTACTTTTCCGTTCCATTTTGAGAATATTAATGCCCCCACAGGGTGTATAGTGACTATATTTGAGATGAGGGAAACACAAAAAGTTACAACTGTTATTAATTTTGTTTAAAGGTGAGTGCTGTTCAAAAGTAACTTTTAGTTTGCAGTTTGTTTCCAAATATCTGATATTGTCAAATGGTACTGCTAATCGGTATGTTACAGGAAATATAGTTTGTGTGTTTCTTCTTATGTAGGTGCAAAAGTTATTTTATTGTAGGTTTTGCTGATCTTTCAGACGATTTCATTCCAGTTTCAACGCTTTTTTGAAACTGTTAATGCATTATAAGGGATCATATTGTGATTCTATTGTAATTAAAATTCGTATGAAATTTGTAACTATTTCGAGCTAGATCTGACAAAAGATCCCTAAATTTGCTCATAACTTAACAATGGACAACTGTGATCGAAATGAGTGATTTGTGACAGATCGCTCCGCTGACAAATTGCTCTTTGGATAATTCCACAATTCAAACATCTCATTTTCATTGTATGTGTTTCTGTTTCTCCCTAAATCAACTTATGAATCTTGTTTCGTCTCGGTTTTGTTATTTCATTTTATCGATACTAATACATGTGTAGTTTGAAATTAGAATTGCGCTCATGTTGTTAGCTAATTTTAGTATGGGAGAGAAGAAAGGAGGAGAGAGACGGGTCTCTTTACCAGACACGATTATGGGATAAGAAGGTGTATATTGGGTGGCCTAGCTGCACGGCGATAGCTGTCGCAATTTTTTTGATGCGGAGTGTACAACATGTTAAAAAATTTTGTCACTTATTTACCATTTCTGATTCTCTTTCTGCGACTGTTTTGCTCAAACTCAACATTTGCACATTTTGTTTTGTTATATTTCAAATTCATATATTGGGATGATTGGCAAATTAATATTCACCCTATGTTAGTCCCTAAAGGGTTACAAACTCTTCCAGAATATAGTCAATCAGTTTAGAAATGTATACGGATAGGTATAATTAACTCCACTTGTAGTTACAGAGGGTTTAACGATTGAAAGCAGCTCAAAGCTCACGTTTTACAAAGAAGTTTCTGAGGAAGACAAAACCGAGAAAATGTTGATGCACCAGAGGACGACAACGACATGGATCTCCATTTAGTAGATGATGATGGAGAGGAGGTTACATAACTCAATTTTTTGCACATTTGGATCCATTGTTTTCAATTTAGAACAAAATCAATATAGCATTTATGTATCCATATTCAATTGTGCCAATTTTGTGCAATGTATTGTTATATATGTATGATGTTTTGTTGTTCTGTGATTGGCGTAGCAATTGTGTACACTTTCTTTTGTGAAATCGTAATTGAGATCACTTCTTCACTCTCCACCCAGTATTACAAAGTTGGTTCGGAGTCCAACTCTCTTTTAGCCTCGGTCTCGAAAACTTCTTTGGCTCACGGGTTCGAAGATGATGAGAAAGCGCACTATCAGTGGTAGAGCTTGGTACTAGAAATCGAAACCCAGGTAACATATGAAGACTGTGAGCTGAATCTAATTAGGTGGGATTAGCTTGACTAAATCAAAGAGACCATTCCACTTGACTGTTTATTGAAAAAAAAATAAAAATAAGAATACAGATGAATTTTTACAAAATCGGATACTTGGAATGACAACTTGAAAGTTATACTACATCATTTCAGTGGGAGCACAACCCCTATAATCCTCAATGGGTGCTAGAAGGTTTTTATACTAAACCGCGATTGATTGGAAATAGTGAAATATGAACTTCGTATATCGCAACTTGCATTGGCCCGAAGGGAAAAATGTTAATTCTCGAAGAGGGGATTTGGTCTCAGATTGAAGGGATTTCGTATTCGTCACGAAACATTCACAAGGTGCTACTACAAATCTCCAAAGTACTCATCCCGAGTGAAAGGGGGGAACTTAGAAAAAATAATCACATACCTGTTGTTCCACTAAGCGTCCGGGTCTAGGGAGCACACACACTCGTCGACGTTCTACTGAAGAATCAACCGGAGTGGCGAACAAGCCTCGTTTATATAGGCGTTACGTCCCACGCATTTCTGCCAGTTTCTGACGTAGCTCGAACGCTACGTCACGAGCCTCATCGAGCATGGGAGAGACTTCTTCACGCGCATGCTCAATAGTGGTTAAGACTTCTAGGTTTTTCTATGATTTTTTTCTCTATCACGCCGGGATTGAAATTCCTATTTTACATTTATTTTTACAGTTTTATTTTATACCTAACTCTAACTACATAATAGATTTCCTGTATTTATTGCTTTCGTGGTATTCCCTAAATATTGCATCTAGGACCCAGCTCTGTGATCTGAGTAAATCATAGCTAGGGTCATACCACTAATACATGCGTGTGGATTGGTGTCAATGAGGCATCAGGTCACTAATTCAATCTGACCCTCAACTGACTCCGTTCTTCCTATCTCTCTTTTCCTTACTACACACACCATTTGAAAAGCGCGGGCGTCTCGCCCCATAATTTGGGTCCGGCTTAGGACTTCGAGGCACAACTGTGTAACAGTTATCCGCCGACCTCGGTAAAAACAAAAAAAAAAAAATGTCGAAAGTTATCTTTGTGGCATTTATATTCAAGTATAGAAACGGTTGTCCAAGGCAAGTTGCTGGGAGTTAAAGGGTTAATATAGAATGGTTATAATATAGAACTGGCCTTACGTCAGGCGCTAGGAAACTAAAAACAAACTTTCTTGAGGGATTGGGAGATTATGCACGACTAAACTGCAAGAGAGCGGGATTGTAAGATTTCATGTGTCTTAACTAACTATAGTACTTTTAAATGTTACTCAATTCCATTAACAAACTAGTAGACTAAAACTATGTAGGATGAAACCTTACAATCGTGGATTCCTTCTAGCTTATAACTATCAAAGGTTTCGTATGAACTCACAATGGTATTTTTTTTTAACCCCATTCCTAACCATATTATTAAGTATGACTTCGAACCGATTATGAGTACAACTTCTAGTAATATAATGAAAATTAATATTTTGTGAGTTTACTGATTTTTTTTAAGTACAATTGTCTTTGCTGTACTGAGTACAATTATAGATATACGTGTCAAATGTGATTGTCTCAGGCTACTAATTTTATTCAACTATAAATGAAAGAAATTTAACATTAAATACACTTAAACAAGAATAGCGTGAAGCGCTTTAACATTGGACTGAATGAACGAGAAAATTACAAAAGTGGTTCTCATGGTTTATAGTATAAGCCAAATGGGATAAACATGCATTGATATAGACTAGTACATTCAATTGGGTTGCCTGAATTTTTTTTTTTTTAATTTATTGCGGGGTTGTGCCTTACAGTTTGTGAACAACATTTCTGATGTTGTGTCAATATACCAGTTATACTTCATAAATCATAGGCTATACTCTACGTTCCAGAATCAAGTGAATATTTTATAACCTGTAATGTACTGTAAGTATTTGAGTACTCCATTACATATCTGGTAATATATTTATTTGTAACATAGAAGCGATTGCAGACTAAATGATTAAACCGCATATGTAAAATAACTTGAATAATTAACAACTAGCGATTAACACAGTGGCTTAATGCTTATTAAATGTCATATGTGCGTCTATACGCATAATATATTTAAACTCATCTTAATGATGTCGGAGAATGAATTGCACATTATTAGTTATTGCTCTTTACATTGATAATGCAATAAATGTAATATATTACCAACTTACTGTATAGGTTTGTTCTATACAGGGTAATCATAGTATGTACATGTGTTTTTCTAAACTTCTACTCAGCTTGATTGCTATTTCGACCTCGATTTGGTTTCTCTCATCCTGTGTGGTATGCAATACACTATACACATTGATTACTTTTACGTATACTGACAATATACAGACATTACAAATGATTGGTGCGATTTTAGCGCACCTAGAGATTTATATGCCATTACTTTAGCTTTCTTTTTCCATGAGTGGTTCTGTTAGCAGAGGGGGGAGTCTGAATGGTTAAAGTACTGACCCTATGGTTAGTGTGTTAGCTTATGCCCTAATGGCCTATGGTAATAACAGATACAAAGTCTAATAATCAGGGATGCAGTTACATTTGCTATACCAGAGTACATGTTTTTACAGGGGACTACATAACATTTCTTTATAATAATGGGGGAATGTTAGGGGGGTTTATAGGTTAGTATTGTTAGTATTCCTATTCTTATTATTATTAATAATATTAACATATTTTATGTCTCCTTTTCTTTTTTAATGTACACACCGAAATCGAGAGGGATGTCTTTGTGGTTCCAAGGGAAAGTTTTACGAAGTAAGATTACATCATGTGTCATCATGTTGATGGTTCTTGTTGATTTATAGAATAGATTTTAAACGCAAAAGTTAACCACAACATAAGCTACGGTTGTTATGTTTTTAAAGCACGCCGGAAGTATGTTCCGTTCTTTCTTTTAATTCTACTAGCCTTGACTGATAACCGGCCTCGGTTTCCGTTGTGGTGAACTTTTCTGTTTTTAAATCTTAAATGCCTAGTGTAAGGGATTTAGTTATGCGGAGAATAACTCTATATGATGACGTCACGGTGACCTGTGGTGGAGCACAGGTTAAGTCCAATGTGCAATGGATAATTTAATAAATTACTTCCTTGTCTTTTTCGCTTCGGTGTTTGCCAAACGATAGCTTTACAGAGGGTTCCAAAACTTAGAGTCTTTAACATGGTGGAATGAAAATGTGTAAACTCGATTACCATACTCACTTATAGGCTTCGTACATGTTTAAAACAAACTTGTGCTTTTACTTGACCAAACAATAGAAATTTAATTTTTAAATTTAGACAATAACTTTTCATGGTTTTTGGTACGTTCGATCATGGTTATTACAAGGAAATTGAGTTGTTTCATATATTGAAAAAGTTTTAAAGTCTCTTGACATTGCTTACAATCTTCTTATGATTTTTCACAACGCTGATTTGAAGGAGTTTTTATTCCTTTTAGTTTTGAGTCTTATCACTTGTCCAATTTTCGTGTTTGTACTGATACGAGAAGAGTTTTTCACCTGTAATCAATGAACTGATGTAAGTAAATAGGAGTCTGTCCGTAGATAGACGAGATTTCCTTGTCACTGCAGGATTTTATAAAATTTTGTAGCACAAAGAAAGTTCTGGATCCGGATGGAAATTCAGATTTTAGATCACTGTTGCCCATTACTAAACAGTGATGGATCGATCAATAACAGTAATCGATTACCATATCATCCCTCTGGGTCAGCCCTGGATGGGGCCGACATGCGGTGATCTGGATCCTTGGATGCCTCCAGAACCAGGTCGGTGGGGGGGGGCCTTACTCTAGACATCACACTGGGAAGGCAATGGGTATAGATCTGGAATCAAAGAGACTATTAGCTCACATTATCATTAATGTGTTACATATTAATCTTGGCTTATGCAGAGTATTTGTTTATATAAGAAGTCCACTGATTCCTTTTTGTAATTGTTCGATATATATATATATTTATATATATATATATATGTATATTTTTTTTTAAACGGAGCTGACCACACATCAATTTGAAGAAAGGTTTAGTGATCGATGGAACCTACGAAGGTTACCAAAAGTGAGGCTATTCGAAAATGAGAATTGCATACCAAATGTTGCTCATTCAGATGCCTTGGGGGTGCTGTCCACACATCGTCAAAGTCTAGATATAGAAACTTGTTTAAATATGGTATGTGGTTGTAGTAATTTCACAAGAGTCAATTTTGTATCATGAACAACTAAACCGAAAGCCTAGAAAATAGTGTATGTGCGCTGACCACACATTATTGTTAGAATGCCTCTTGTGTTCAAGTCGTGACTGTGGATGAAGCTCAAACAACGTCACGGTAAGTCAAGTTCTTCTCAAATTAATTGATGTACCGAACTCGGTGTGTTTCCTTGTGAGTGGAATGATAATGATGGAGGAGGCTGAATTATTAACTATCCTTTCCATTTACTGTAATGATTAATGGGTGATGATTCATAGGGTGAGTAAATCCAAGGTACTTTACAAGATGGGCAATACCTGGTTTGTTATGAAAACGTCAGGGCGTAATTGCCATATTGGCATTCATTTGCCGTATATTTTGTTTTCAGATGTAGTCAGGTTGAGAACTAGAGTGTTAAAAGGAAGTTTGAATTTAGCCAGCGTGGCGGAAATGAGCTGGTATAATGATAAGTGGCTTGCAAATTATTAGCTCAGCTGACGAATGTTTGGAGAGAGGGAACAAGGGGGCTTGTACATCGCCACTGAGAGAATTCATCTAGTATGCTGTTACAGAGGCCGGCTTCCGACCAGCGACATCTCAGCCTTGTCAGATAAGTATATTTGCATTGTTTTCTCTAATTTAGAGGAGAGGAAGTGGTCAGT
Source organism: Thermobia domestica (assembly GCF_964235325.1). NCBI lineage: Eukaryota > Metazoa > Arthropoda > Insecta > Zygentoma > Lepismatidae > Thermobia > Thermobia domestica. The sequence goes on from NC_137455.1 coordinate 345,492,119, forward strand.
CGTTCGGATTTCTATGCATGAGTACAATAAAGCTGTTGTATACAATCTTTCATACCTTGAAATGTTAATATTAAACTTTAACAAAATTATGAGATTTGAATTTAGGTTACTTCGTAAACCACAGAACTAACGATCAGAGTTTAGATTCAACAAGATTTAATTAAATTTAATTATACCATTGCAAATATGCTAGTTAAGAAAATTAGTTCCAAGGTTTCATCAAAATTTGTTAATGAATTTAACTAAAAACAAAAATTGTAACTTATCTAAAGCAGACTGATATAAGTTTCTGGCAACTAATTGAACTAAAACACACTCAAGAAAAACTGATATAACTTAAACATGCAAGATTTCATAATTGAACTGCATTTCTAGGTTTACACTTTATTACACCTTATGTACTCATAGTGTTCAAGACAAGACGTATCTCACAATAGGGCAATCTAGCACTTGATAAATGCTCAGTTAACGTGCATATTTTTTTTTTAAATTGTATGATTGATTTTCCTCTTTTTTTTTAAACTAGTGTCTCACTAAAGTCTTGACAATATGTTATCCCAATTGTTACAGATTAATTATGTCTTTTAACAAAAATATAAAAAGGAAAATGGATACTCAGTTATTCCCAAGGCGTAGGTCCTGTCACTGCTTTTACCTGGGCAAATTCTGCTACTCCGGCTTCTGTAAGGAAAAACCTGAAACGAAAAAATTCTCCCGCCCACACATAGTATTATAGGCTGGACGCGGGAACCCGAAGTTGAAGAAGAAGAGTTATATTTATTAATTTTTTTTTTAATATTAAATATGATGCTAATTATTGCACTGTGTTATTATTGAGTATGATAATCAACGAGTTTAAATAAGATCTTAACTTTGTGGTTCATATTTTTCAGCTTGTTGGAGTATACGTACCATCTATTGCTCGGAGGACGCAAAAGAAGGAGAAGGGAAGATTTACGTCTCCAGAGACAATAAGTGGAAATTTCTTGTTACAGAGTAAGTACTATCTCCTTGAATTGTTTCTACTAGTGAGTGTTAACATAGTGAGTGCTAACTTGAGTGCAATGAATTCGCAGTTCATATCCCGGGAGTATCCCATACCGATTTTTATTATTACTGAATTAAGTGAAAAAAAAATAAGCACCATGAAATGGAGGGGGCTCGATCTACCCCTAATATTCTTACAAAATACATATGGTAGCCTTAACACTAACTTAAGTTTATCTTGCCACAATGAAATAATGATACAATATGATACCATCTAGTATTTTGATAAACATAACTGAAAACATTATTCTAGAATGAGCATCACTGTTAATACTTGATCATAATTCAACATGAACTGAACATAACTTAAAGGTAATGTAATCTTACTGACTAAATGTAGCAAGGATAGTACACAAGTAGCTATTTACATTCTTTTAAGAAAATGGAAGACATAATGTTACATTATGTACAATATGCGCAGTATGCACGTACATTGCCGTAGTTTGCCAATAGATTGGCCATCCTTACAACAGCAAAGGGTCACTTGTGTTCACCCAGAAGGGGTCGCAGAAAAATTTCACTCATATCTATGAATAGCAGCAGTAATAACAGCAGCAGAGAACAACATGTCAGCGACTAAGGCGTATTTCTCCATATTTCGTTTTCTACTTTATTGTATTTTAGTATAGTTTTATTTTTTTTTTAATTGTCTTGCCAATATGCTTCCCGCCCGAACTACGCGAAAAAAAAATAAAACAAAAGTAATAATTGCTCAAGGAAAACAAATGGGTTAGGCATTGTGTGGAGTAACCTATGTAAATGTCTGGTGGGGGGGAATTTAACTTCCCTTTTCCCTGTTTTTTTTAAACAGGTAGGTAACCCGGGTCACAATAAAGCGACCCGTAATCAACGCGTTTATTATAATTAGGCATAAGTTTGCAACGGAGCAACCAAAAACAGGCAATATTGACTTTGCTTTAATTTCCAGGTTAATGCTTTCCTAGACACGAAGAGGGAGAGCGGCGGATTTCTCGTAAGAGAGAAATGAAATAATCAGGCGGCGGTAACGGGTGGAATCCTGGACCGTGACTGAAGAGTTTGTATCTGCAACGACGTATGCTAAAAGTCGGAGTTACATATTCAAGGCGTTATACCTGTACGTATTAATGTTAGTAGCTACTAATAATATTTTACTTTTCGGCTATGTCAACATTTATTTTCCTTTTAGGTTCTCTGTGTTTGGCAGCATATTGGGAGTCCTATAGGAGAAGAAGAAGGGTAACACATTCGTGCCCGGGCACATTCACACAAAGAACACAAAAAAAAATTATTCATCCCAATATGTTGGCAAAACATTTATTTTGGTATTAATCCGACATAACTTTTCTGTGACGCGTCAAACTTTTCCTTGGTATTGTAGTTATGGAAGGTTTGGTAGATGTGGTAGGGCCCTAATTTTAAAAATGACTTATTTGCTCCTCAGACCACGTATTAGCGCCGCCCACTAGGATGACTGCCTATTTCCATAGTAGGCCATGGGTGTTTAATGCCGCATCGAATGGAGAGGAGAATGGATTCCAGGAAGTAACTTATTGTTTTTAAGTTGATGAAGAATATATTATAACTTTTTGTTTGTTTTTAATTTCACAATGTATTCTTTTCAGGCTCTATCTATAGCCCTGTATGCAAGTGTTCCGGTATGCCAGAGGTCTTGCATAACTACAGGTACTCCACTTTTGAGTGGTCTATGTGATGTATGTGAGAATCGACACACTCACTAATGAATATACGCCAAGTTTTATTTTTTGTTTTCTCTTTTTTTTGTCTAAGTTGATGCGGCTAAATCTCGTGAGCGACCTATATGTTACGCTTAACATTCCTCGTCCTCACTATCGCTAGAAACGTCCAGCTCGCGGGGGTTGTCTCGGGGGAAATACTTCTTTAACCTTTCAATAGTTACAATCTGAGTGTGGTTAGGGTTTGCTACTAATTCGATTTTACAAGCATTTGTGGGAGAAATACTCCTTAGGTAATACGGCCCCATAAACTTGGGTGTCAATTTTGGAGAAATATCCTTCTTAGGTAAATAATCTCTGCACAATACTAAGTCACCAACCTTTAATTTAATAGGTTGTCTAGTGCGATCAACGCGTAATTTAGTCTGCTGCTGTGTATGTGTCATAGCCTTCTGGGCTAGTTTACGGATTAACTTTAATTGTTTCTGATGTTCCTGTATTTTCGTGAATTGATACTGGGTGTCCCACTGAGTGGGAAACCTGGCCTTTTGACCAAAGACAATCTCATATGGGGAATATTTCCTAATAGGGGATGTTGATATATTATAGGCATATGCACACAAGCGGACATATTCCGCCCACTTAGTAGGCTGCTTAGCCGTGTACTTAGTAAGGAAACTTGCAATGACAGAATTGAATTGCTCACACAGTCCGTTCGTTGACGGTTTAAATGCTGCAGTTCGAACATGTTTAATGTCAAATAAGTCATTCAGTTCGGCCATTATCGTTGATAAAAAATTACTTCCTCTATCCGTCAGTACCTCTTTAGGGGGGCCAAAACGCGTGATTAACTCGTCCAACATGGCCCTAGCCACTGTCGGGGCTTTAATATTTCGTAGCGGTACTAATATTGCGAAATGGCTGAGATATTCTATCATAACCAGGATATAGCTGTAGCCTGCGCTACTATGTAGCGGGCCAAAAATATCTAAACTCCAGCGGGAAAATAATTCCTCTTTTACCGGTAAAGGGTGAAGAAAACCTTGTTTCTTTTCTCTAGGGATGTTCACCCTCTGACATTCGTCACAAGAGCGGACGTACTCCTTAACTATTTTCCCCATGTTAGGAAAATAGTAACGTTCGTTCACTTTAGAGTAAGTGCGAGAAAATCCCGTATGGCCTCCACACAGCGGAGACGAATGGGCCTCTTGTAATATGTCGGGAATAGCCTTTTCTGGTATCACTAGTTTCTTATCTTTGTTCATGACTCGATATAAAACATCGTCAACTACCACATAGGGTTTTAAAGCACGATCAGTGGGGTTATCTTTCTTCTTCTGTATTAGTTCTCTAATTTTATCGTCCTCTTTTTGCATTGTTTTGATATCTATTTTGGGACATAACACTAGGTTGCACACCTCTGCACAATCTTCTTCTTGACCAAATTTGGAGGGTAATTCATCCTTTAGCGGACATCTTGACAAAAAGTCGGCGGTCACGTTATTGCGGCCCTTGACGTGTTGAATCGTAAATTCATAGGGCTGCAAACGAATTGCCCAACGCATGAAACGGGAATTTAGCATCTTATTGTTTCTGAGGTAACATATGCCGTGAGCATCGGTCCGCACAATAAAGGGACGGTCTGCCAATAGAAAGTGGAAATGCAAAATTGTCTTAGTAACTCCTAGCGCTTCAAGCTCAACCGTGGAGTAGTTGAGCTCCGCTGGGGACAATGATTTCGAAAAATATGCTATTGGGTGTTCTTGGTTATCTTCTTTAATTTGTGCGACATATCCACCTATTCCGTCTCGACAAGCATCCGAATAAACTATGGCGTCCTGATTCGGGTCAAAGTGGGCAAGGACAGGAGCAGATATAAGACAAGATTTCAAAGTATCCCATGCTTGTTTCTCAGTTTCTCCAAATTCGAATTTGGCGTTCTTTTTAGTCAACGAAATGAGTGGTTTTGCAATAGTAGAAAACCCTTGAACAAAAGCTCTGTAGAAGGAACAAAGTCCAATAAAACTACGTATGTCTTTAACTGTTGTAGGGTATGGTACCTTGGCTATAGCTTCCGTTTTTGCGGGATCTACACAAATTCCTCGTCTACCGACGATGTGACCAAGCACCGATGCTTCTTCGTAACCAAAGTAACGTTTCTTAGGGTTGAGTTTTAAGTTGGCCTCCCGGAGTCGAGATAAAATAATTCTCGTTCTTTCTATTAAATCAGGGAAAGAAGGACTAGGACAAACCAAATCGTCTAAATAACAAATTACATACTTCCACATGATGTCACCAAATATAACATTCATCATATTTTGAAAAAGGGCCGGGGCCGTGCTTAGGCCGAATGGTAGCCTCAAAAATTCGAATTTTCCACGGCTGCAGATGAATGCAGTCTTCTCTATATCACACGGACGGATTAATAATTGGTTGTAACCATTTTGCATATCGAGCGTATTTATGTATTTGGTACCATTCAGAAACGCTAATATATCATCTATACGCGGCACTGGCGTATAATTGGGCCTTAATATTAAGTTCAGTTTTCTGAAGTCGACACATATACGCGGGGAGCCATCTTTTTTAGTTACTATCACAATTGGCGCAGAGTATGGACTTTGACTTTCTCGGATAATATTGCTATCTAACATTCTTTGGATCTCTGCCGCGACTATCTCTCTCTGTTTTGGTGTTTCTCTATATGGGGGGTGAGAAACAGGTATATCTGTAATGACCTCTAAGGGGCACATAAATTTATCGGTAGCCGCAGTCAGACGAGACTTGTCCCAAGCTACAACATCCCTAAATTCCATCAATAAGTCCAGTAATTGGTTTCTTTCTTCGGGGTTTAAGTTTGGACCAATATTTAGTACTTGAGCTAATTCTTCCTTGGTTTGGGGGACTTTCTGGGGTTGTTCAGGGACTTCCACGTCATCTGTTTCATCTTTGTTAGTGAGGTGTATGATCTGATTAACGGCCTGTACGTTATTCTCCGTTTCATCATTTAAGGACTCGGCCTAGGGTACAAGTTTCCCTAAATAAAGATTTTTAGACAAAGATCTGGTTCGATCTGAACTATTAAAAATAGTCAGAGTAATATTTCCATTCTCAGTGAAAACTGGACCTCTTGGGATCAAACAGGAGTGCCAATATCGAATTCCTTTGGACGGTAAAAATTCCCAAATATGTACGTTCCCGGTTGGTGCGGTAATTTCTATGTCATATGAAGCCTTGGACGGCACGCGGACATTTGCTGGAAGGTGTACTTTATAGGTAGTGTCCGGATAGATATCAAAAAGTTCGTCGCTCAGCCTCAAGGGGTCTGGCACGACCTCTTTCTGACTATGATCCTGAGCAGAACTCTCTAGGTCAGGGAGAGTTGCGGGATCATTTACACTTCCTTGCGTTAGGAATTGTTTTTCTAATGTTTCGAACTGTCCACTGTTTGATTTTTCCTCTACAGGCTCATGAGGCGCCTGGGAGGCCAGGGGTGACTTTACAGAGTGTTGGTTCTTTGTGTTATATCTTGTCACATAAGACGCATTCTCTTTCTTTCTCGGTATAATCTCTGTATCCGAACTATCTGTGGAACTAACTGCTAAAATTCCACTAGGGCCTGGTTGAGGGTCAAAGTTGGATAGGTTCTTTTCCTCTGTCTCTAAGTCAGGCGAATTGGTAAGTTCCAGCTCAGGAGCACTGGAAGACACCTTGCTTTTCTTAATTCGTTTACGTTTTGCTTTCCTACGTCTATTGACTATTCTATTCGTTTTATTCGTAGGCTCCGAGGGGAATTTTGTAGTTTCCCTGGAACACACGAATACGCGGGACGTAATTTCTTCAGTATGAAGTTTTTGTCTCTTATCAGCTACACTATCGACGGGATTTATGGGACTTCCGGTGACCAATTTTGGATACGGATCCTTACTCCTAAGTGGGAGGTTCCGTTTCCTATAAATTGGTTTGTTTCTATGAGGGGGAATAGAGAAAGCCGTTTGTCTAGCAATATCGTGCGGTCTTGATTGGAACTCATTATACGATCTTTTTCCTACTGATGGTGGGTATCGTTTAACATGCTTTAAATCTAGGGTATGAATCACACCGTGACGATGCCCATATGTACTTTTTGGGATTGTAAACCATAGGTCTTCAACATGATTCCCGTCTTTATCTGCTAGTTCCATATATTTGGAATGAATGGTTGTGACATACTTGTGCAAAAAGTCTACGTCATAGGCGCAAAACTGTGGGTCAACTATAGCTACGTCTAGAAATCTTCGTTTGGTTGTTTTCAAGTGATCCTTGAAACAACACGCTATTCTCACTACAGGAATGTAATCTGTGGGCTGAGCACCGACGCCGCGAAGCTTCACATAACCCTTCAGTCTTTCCGTTAGTGGAAATTTTGGAGGTAAGAGGGTTTTCGAAGCTATCGAAATTTCAGAGCCAGAATCGATAAGAGCTTGCGCCCAGCGGTCTCCTATTTTTATCTTGACTGTACAAAGCTGCGCCTGCCCATGGCCAAGGCCATAGGTATTTTGGTGATTGTTCCTATACGTTTTGTAACCCGGTTCTGCTACTACTTCGTCTGTGTAACAAGAACTAATCTGTACAAATCCTGGTTGGTGTTGTTCTTTAATGCTTGACCAGTCCAAGCGGTCATTTTCCCATATTACGTCATGGCTAATTCTCTGACTAACTAATCGTTGCGCTGTGTGAAATTTTCTAAGATATTGTAGGCACTTTTCGAGATTATCGCAATCATCCACTTCAAGCATCAGCTTATTTAGGATGTCTGGCAACAAACTCATTCTAAGTTTATAACGAAATACTTTAGTTTGTATAATATTTACCTGTACCGTGGGCAAAAAGTGCTCATAAATATGTAATATACTTAGTAGAATGTTCATTTTAAATTAACAGAAAAGAAGAATGTTTTTGATATATGTAAGAGATTATTATGGGATAGTTGTGGCTATGTACATGTTATGTGTTGACCTAGTCAAGTGAATTTATGTATTTTACGGTCTTAAAAAGAATATTTAAGACATATCAAGCAATAAAGGTGAGACTAATGATCTTTGAATATCTGAGTTGATTCTTGCATAAAGAAAAGTTATCGCTTCGTAACATATATTTTACCAGACGGACCAGGTTGACGACGCTTTCTATAGAGTCGTTATAAAAATTTGGTTTACCAAACCCGGGACTTTTGAAAATTCAGTTCCCGAATAAGGAAAGTAGGGCTGAATTTACTTGGATATTACCATTTATGAATACGAACTTAACCGTATTACGAAGCGGTAAGGTCATCAAAAGAAAAATGGATAGTGAAATAGTGCAACAGGAATCTAATACCAGTAATCCAGGTGAAATGAGTGCAACACCAAGTTTGTCATCTGAGGATCGACTTTTGTTAGCTGTGCAGCGACAAATTATGCAAATGACGACTGAGATAAAACAAACCATGGAACAGAAGCTCAATGAATCTAACACAAACATGGAACAGAAGTTCTATGAAGCTAACAAGACCATGGAACAGAAGTTCTATGAAGCTAACCAGACCATGGAACAGAAGTTCTATGAAGCTAACCAGACCATGGAACAGAAGATAGAACTGAAGTTCTATGAAGCTAACCAGACCATGGAAAAGAAGATAGAACTGAAGTTCTATGAAGCTAACCAGACCATGGAAAAGAAGATAGAACTGAAATTTAATGAAGCTAGCAAGCAGTATGAAGAATTAAGTAAACGAATAGAACGGATAGAACTGAAATCAGACGATACGAAACAAACAATCGTCCAGGTGATGAACGACATATCCTCGCAGTTTGAAGAGAAGTTAAAAAGGTTAGCCGATGAGTGTCAAGAAAAGCACGATCATCAAAATCATGAAATCCGTGCTGTAAAAAAGGATTTAACGTTAATAGAATCTTCCGTTAAACATCAAAAGATCCAGTTGGCTACTATGCAGGAAGAAATTAAAACGTTACAGGCTAGAGACAGCATTTATCGCAATAATCTGGGCAGTGATCGCTTCGAGTTTCCCCAATCACCGGATATAAATACGCCTTCGCCGGAATCTGAGGAGGATATTATATTAGAGGAAAATTGTCCGAAGATCACTGATGAACGAAATATAAATGGTATCATGACACAGCACGCTACGGACCGGAACAACCACACCACAAGAACAAGGAGTGAGAAAAGAAAGGTAAAGTTAAGTGTCAAGATGAGCGAAATCAAAGCCATGAGTAAATTTAGTGGTAAGTGCAATGAAAATGCTAGTTCTTTCTTAGAGAAGTTCCAAGACGAATGCAGTATAATGTCTATCGACCGATCACAATACATGAAATTAATACCCCATGTATTACTCCCACCTTGTTCCTTATGGTTTAAGGCAATACGTGATCACATTAGTACATATGAGGAATTTAAAGCGGCATTGATCGCGAATTACGAAAATGACTTTTTGCTGGCAAACAGAGATGCCACTCTTAGAAATCAACATTTCAATCCTCGATTGCACAAATCTATTGTAGAGTTTGTTATAAATGTCTATAATGAATTAAAGGTTGTTAATCCCTTGCAATCGGAATCAAGAATAATTGCATCGATTCGCAATTTGCTTCCATTTAAATTACAGCAGATCTTATTTTCCACACAGTGTATGAGTTTCAGTCATTTATTAATGCTTGTACAATGCTACGAAACTCAATACCATGCTATGAATCTAACACAATCAGGAATGGGTAAAAATAAGAATAATTCAGATCATTTGGTCCCTGTTCGGAATTTGAATATCCGAAGTGTAAATAATAATGAACCGAACCTAAGACGAGTATACTCTAGCAATCAAAATGAACAAAATAGACAAGGTTATGTAGGGAATCCGCCTAACCTAATTAATCGTAATAATTCCTATGTTAGACCATATAGTCAAAATAGGTTTAAAAATAGACGAAATGTATGGAGAAATTCCACCAACGCAGCGAACTACGTGGATAGAAGTAATGGAAGGATAAGAGATGGCACTTCACATCAAGATCCAGGTATTGAAGTAATTTCTGTACAAAACAATAATACAGGACATAATCATGATTGTGCGGTACAATGCACTTTATTAGATTCATATGCAAGTTCGAATGTAACCTGATTACCGTTAATGAAATTAGGTTAAATTCATGTTAGTTATAGACTCTTGTAAATTTTCATTTTAAAGTTTATGTGTTAATATCAATAATGAAAACGATTCTTATAAATACTTGAAATGCTTAAATAGAGTTTTAAGTAGACTGGAAAATTGATTTTCAAATGATTTTTATTCAATTTAATTCTCTTTAATTCTCATTAATCAATGATAATTTTCAAATGTTTTTAATATATGAGGAATTATAATTCGATTTATAATTAATTAAAAGCAAAGATTATTTATATTAGATTGATTTGTGTTTAATTGTCAAAGATTATGTTAAGAATAAGATCCATTCTATAAAATCAATTATTCAATAACTACCTTGAATGAAATTCTTCTTTATTTATGACATCTTAGTGCTACTATGTATACATTACAATTGCAACATCTAACTTATTTTGTTATACAATGCGCCCGAAAAGAATAAATATTATTTGTCACATCATCGTTTGTAGACTAATAATGATCGAAACTAGTAATCTTGATAATTTGTGTTTCACCCTCGTTAATTATATTTCTAAGCGACGATGTTTTTAATGATAAAGAATAAATAATAATGTAATAAAAGAGAAATATTAATGAAATCAAAGATTTATTGTAAATGTATTTATGTGAATGATAATAACTAATATTATATATATATATGAGGGTTAACCAAAAAAAAAATAATGAAGATATATACGAGGTGTGATCAAAATATAAAGAACATATGTAATATACGAACATTAATCTAATCAGACCAGTGGTTCTTGAATATAAAAGCCAAGCCTACTCATAACTTTTATATTCAGTCCCTTTGTCGGGCGACATTTTCTATAACGAAATACTTTAGTTTGTATAATATTTACCTGTACCGTGGGCAAAAAGTGCTCATAAATATGTAATATACTTAGTAGAATGTTCATTTTAAATTAACAGAAAAGAAGAATGTTTTTGATATATGTAAGAGATTATTATGGGATAGTTGTGGCTATGTACATGTTATGTGTTGACCTAGTCAAGTGAATTTATGTATTTTACGGTCTTAAAAAGAATATTTAAGACATATCAAGCAATAAAGGTGAGACTAATGATCTTTGAATATCTGAGTTGATTCTTGCATAAAGAAAAGTTATTATCGCTTCGTAACATATATTTTACCAGACGGACCAGGTTGACGACGCTTTTCTATAGAGTCGTTATAAGTTTACTCATCAATTCACTTTCATTAACCCAACCTCGTAAGAATTTCAAATCCTTTATTAACTTATAAATGAACGCTAAAGTACTCTCATGGGGTTGTTGTTTTCTTGTATCAACGTCATATTCTAATCTTGCAGTATACTCAATACTAGGAAAAGCCTTTTTAAGTTTTTTCTTCATTTCGCTATAGTTTAAAGGTAAGATGTTTGCTAGGTCTACTAAATAGAAGGAGAAAGCTTCCCCTTTTAGACAGTAAGGAAGATAATTTACTATTTCTAGGGTTGACCATTCGTATATGCTAGCCACTAATTCATATTCTTGCAGGAAAAGTTCCACACACTCATGTCTATTACCAGAAAAGGAGGGAATTTCAACATTTGGATAAATCTTAAAGGCTTGTGGTTTAGCACCAATAGTAGAATTTTGATTGTCACCCTCGGGAGGAGGGTTGCTAACTTTGCCTGTTACTACTGTATCCGTAAATTTAGGTTTCTCAAAACTATATGGTAATGATGGTTCGGTAACCGGACTAGTTTTAATTTCTTCCTCAGATTTTAAATTTATGTGAGGCTTATCCTCAGGATCTACTTTTAGAAAGGACGAAAAATTTGATTTTTGCTTATCAGAGGGCTTATCGTCACTCGAAGAATGTGAAACGGGCTCATCTTTCAGATCTAAGGACCTGTCTAAAGAAGCCGAGGTGTTGAAGTTTTAAGAAACGGACCTATAGTCGGTATCAGTTACACTTATATTTTCTAATTCGGAGGGTTGTTCTGAACTAAATTCTGAGGTATAAGATCTATCTTGTTCGCTGAATGCTGATTTTTCTGTCTTTTCCCCTTCGCTAAACTCTAATTTCTCCATGGGGGCCATGGGTGTAACTACGCTACTAGGTGGCGAAACAAACACTATCTGTAAGGGATTTAACTTTTCCTCTTGTTGGTATTTTTTCATTTCTTTAGTCGCAGGTGATTCACTAGGTTCATTATAGGAACTAAATTTAGAACTAGCACTAGCCGAAGGTTGTAAACCAATATTCTTGACACTATCAGTTTGTTTGTTAGATTCACTTTGGGTTGGAGAGGTTGAGGGATCGTCTCTATTTTCTACTTCGTTTAAACAAATTACCGAGGCACCAAATTCCGCGTAATCAAAGATTTTACCAATGTTTTCGTTTATTCTACTTTCAGACCAGGAATCGTTATTTTCTTTTTCTTCCTCTTCAATTTGCTTCTGGTGGTCAGAGCAAACTGAGGGGAAAACATCATCACTTTCCTTCTCTTCGCCTAACCTCCTCTCAACTGGAGCAGGGGCGACGAGGTCATTTCTCTGGTCAGCGTCCTCTGTGGGAGGGTCTTGGTTCGCTGCTCGGGGAGTAGAAACCGTGGGAGGGTCCCAATGGTCATATCGGAGTTCTTCTTCGGAGTTCCATGAAGGTTTTGACTCATCCTCCAGGGATGACTCAGGAGAAGACTCCGGGTTGTCGTTTTGTAATTTCGCTATTTCTTCGTTTTGTAATTTCTGTAGTTCGTAACCTAACCAATCGTCTTTCAACGACTCACCCCCATCTGAATCTGCACTATTAATATCTCCGTTTGACCACCTAACTTTACTAACTACACTGAGTATGTTATCTATACTGTCCAAATATTGCAGTTTCTCTTGGAGGGTAAGGCTATCTTCAAACATGACAGGGTTGGTTTGGGTAGCTGTTGTCCGAAGAACCTTAAGTTCACGATCTGTATCAATTCGGATCATTTTAGGAAACTTATATTCGGTCTGAACGCTAACATCTTTCTTTTGAAAAACGTCGGTCTGTATTTCCATGTCAAAATTTCCAACTACATTTTCCTCAGGTAATAAGTCTTCAAAGGGGGCTGAGGGGTCCGCTTGAAATAAAATACCTAATTTCTCTTCTTCGTCACCTTGGCGACGAACAACTGTGACCTGTACTTTCTTGTTTCGTAGTTGTTTAGTTAAAGGTCGAATTAAGTTTCCTACTGCTGGGGACAGTTCTGTTTGTAATGAATGCTTAATCTGGTCTATTAACGCTTTATCGTTATATTGTGACAAAGAACGCGATTCATTTTCATTATTCTCGTCAGAGTTCTCAATTTTCGTTTCCCTTGGTTCGGTTCCTATATTTGCATAAATTGGCTCTTTATTCGTAATTGCCTTGGGTTCGAGGCCAATATTTTCGTAAATTGGCTCTTTACTCACTGAGGTTCGTGATTCAGTATCTAAGTTAGCATACATAGTTCTAGGACCGATCTCAGCATAGACAGTTTCATCACTACTACCAGCGTAAAAAGATTGAAAGGTGGGTCTTTGCATTTCTAACGGCGTTTTAGGATCTGACAGTTCGTATTTAATAGGAAAATATAGCGCTACCGGGCTATCTGGGCTTTTTGATACACCAATGTCTTTATTCTCTGAACTTAACACTAAGTCACTTAATCTATTTTCCTTATCAGCTAACTTATTATTATCTAAGGGACTTTGGGTCAAGGAGACATCAGGTATTACACCTGCTGTTGTTTCTATCTCAATTGTTGCCTGAGGCCATTCCTGACCTGCAGTTATTAGTTCGGCTATCTCTAGTTCATCTTTTAAATTTACATCATTCACTAGAGTTTTCGGATCTACCCCCGGTGGGGTCTCATCCGTATCTGAATTCACATAAATCGTCCTAGGTGCTGGCATTGGCTTTTCACTTGAACCAGCACTTTGTATTTCTATATCATTTCTAGTCGGGATAGGACTAGACGCGGCCAGCGGCGTTAGATCGCAACCACTCGCTGGTGCTTCTGGGGTTTGCGGGCTCGCGGTCGTTGGTTCACGATATCTTGGCTGACTCCACGTATCCAAGTATCTCGGTAATGGATTCTTTTTCCAACGACCAAACTCAGGAGGAGAATGCCCGTGGACTTTTATTTTATTGCACTCAATACAATAATAATTATTCCACCGATCTAAAATATAACGGTGCTTGCCCGTGGGTGTCTTAGGACAATGAGATTGCCCTAAATCTAATAGCTTTTCTTTTATTTTCTGCGCGAAACTCATTTTTGATAATGATTCTGTTTTTCACAAGTCAGTAGCCTTTTAAACCAGGGCAGTGGGTAATCAACCTATTTCCTCTGATATAGTAAGAATTTAATCACTGATAGCTACTTCCTTCGGAAATACTACGTCAAATTGTTACGTATTATGAGACTTATTATTATTTCAATATCTTCATTTAACTTCCTTTGAACTTGATATACTCAACTTCCCTTTCTTTATAAATTTTGCTTCACTTTTTAGAACGGGAAACGGAAAGTGACTAGACAGCTGTATATAACAGATAATGCTTATATGCTCACTTATGATGATTTTACTTTTTACTTCTATTCTTTAACTTGTTTTGTTTTGTTTTTTAAACTTCATTTTTTTTAACTATTTTGCTTTTAAATTCACAAGGGGGACTTCGATCATCCAACCATTGGTTCATGTACTTGCATTTTAATTTTAGGTATTGCATTTGCATAAAGGTGAGTTTTAGGCAGTTATTCCCAGGCAGCCGTCGGGCTTGCACCCCTAGTACAGAGGGGCCCTGCTGGACCAAGAGAATAAGATACCTGTGACCCCCAAGCTTTGCATGGGAAAGGATTTTAGACACTTATCGCCGGACAGACTAGTCGAACTTTCATCCCGTAAAACGGGAGGTTCTGCTGTCTAGTAATAAAACTGTCTGTGATCCTCCCCAAATAAGTGGTAAAGTTATTAGCCACTTATCGCCGGACAAACTAGTCGAACTTTCATCCCGTAGAACGGGAGGTTCTGTTGTCTAGAGATAAAACTGACTGTGACCCCACCAAAGCGAGCAGAAGCATAAGCAGACTTAGGGTTTTGCAAGTACATGAGACAAGAGCTGAGTTCTGTATTAACACTCGCGTCCCGATTTTCCATTTCCCTTACTACACAAAAACCGTCGTGAGGTGAACTGAGTCTTGTTCTGCGGAACCTAGCAACTATTCCGCTGACTTATGACAACTTAAAGCGAGAGAAGTTGAGACTAAAAAATTTTCGTCGCCACTTCACTACTTGTGAAACGCACTATTCAGAGCAGAAAAAATTATATTTGTATATCAGAGTCATAGGCTGAACACCGCCTAGGCTAAGTACGCCACTGAACTTTACTGACTTTACATATTACAGATAACCCACTTGACTAGTCAAAAGAAAACTTTGCGTACACTTTTCACTTTTATCTAGTGAAAGCTCTTCGGTAAAAAAAAAAAATCACTCCCGATTTGCTAAAATCGCGTTTTAGGACAACTGAGATAGTTGGTTCCCCTATAAAGTGAATGAGCACCAGAGATTTGTTTAGAGATTCAAGAACACACAGTTGGCTACCCGGCGAACACCGAACACCATAAAATGTTATATATGTATGATGTTTTGTTGTTCTGTGATTGGCGTAGCAATTGTGTACACTTTCTTTTGTGAAATCGTAATTGAGATCACTTCTTCACTCTCCACCCAGTATTACAAAGTTGGTTCGGAGTCCAACTCTCTTTTAGCCTCGGTCTCGAAAACTTCTTTGGCTCACGGGTTCGAAGATGATGAGAAAGCGCACTATTAGTGGTAGAGCTTGGTACTAGAAATCGAAACCCAGGTAACATATGAAGACTGTGAGCTGAATCTAATTAGGTGGGATTAGCTTGACTAAATCAAAGAGACCATTCCACTTGACTGTTTATTGAAAAAAAATAATAATAAAAATAAGAATACAGATGAATTTTTACAAAATCGGATACTTGGAATGACAACTTGAAAGTTATACTACATCATTTAAGTGGGAGCACAACCCCTATAATCCTCAATGGGTGCTAGAAGGTTTTTATACTAAACCGCGATTGATTGGAAATAGTGAAATATGAACTTCGTATATCGCAACTTGCATTGGCCCGAAGGGAAAAATGTTAATTCTCGAAGAGGGGATTTGGTCTCAGATTGAAGGGATTTCGTATTCGTCACGAAACATTCACAAGGTGCTACTACAAATCTCCAAAGTACTCATCCCGAGTGAAAGGGGGGAACTTAGAAAAAATAATCACATACCTGTTGTTCCACTAAGCGTCCGGGTCTAGGGAGCACACACACTCGTCGACGTTCTACTGAAGAATCAACCGGAGTGGCGAACAAGCCTCGTTTATATAGGCGTTACGTCCCACGCATTTCTGCCAGTTTCTGACGTAGCTCGAACGCTACGTCACGAGCCTCATCGAGCATGGGAGAGATTTCTTCACGCGCATGCTCAATAGTGGTTAAGACTTCTAGGTTTTTCTATGATTTTTTTCTCTATCACGCCGGGATTGAAATTCCTATTTTACATTTATTTTTACAGTTTTATTTTATACCTAACTCTAACTACATAATAGATTTCCTGTATTTATTGCTTTCGTGGTATTCCCTAAATATTGCATCTAGGACCCAGCTCTGTGATCTGAGTAAATCATAGCTAGGGTAATACCACTAATACATGCGTGTGGATTGGTGTCAATGAGGCATCAGGTCACTAATTCAATCTGACCCTCAACTGACTCCGTTCTTCCTATCTCTCTTTTCCTTACTACACACACCATTTGAAAACCGCGGGCGTCTCGCCCCATAATTTGGGTCCGGCTTAGGACTTCGAGGCACAACTGTGTAACAGTATAGTTGATAATACCTACATTCCCCCTCCCAATATTTTAGTAGGCATAATACTGATTTCTGACTCTGACTCGTCCAGATGCCGCTCGTCCAGATGCCAGAAAAATGGCCGCTCGTCCAGATGCAAAAGCTGTTATTTCCATTTACATACACAAAACCTGTTAAGAGCTCCTCCGTGGCTAAGCGGTTAGCGTACGCGTCTTTGGCGCGGGAGACCCGGGTTCGATTCCCGGCGGGAGCTCATGTGGTTCGGATTCCACGTTAATCAGTAGGTCCACGTCTCATATAGCCTCGCTGCTGAACGGGACGATAAACTCAAAAATCAACTCAATCATCAACAAAACCTGTTAAATCCAAACTATTTTCTTCAATAACGCAATTTACAGACTAGTGTGATTATACAGCTTTCGACAGACCAACACTCACATTATTCTTAATTTTTTAAATGTTCTCTAGTTTCTAATGTTATTTTACAATTATGACGTGTTTAAACAGTTTTTCTCGATTTGTCACAAATTTTAAAATGTGAATTTAACGGGTTTTGCTATTCGCCTATTCATATATATATCCATGGTCCTAGTAAATACATAAAGGAGTTTTGGTAATCCTAACTGCTCGAAAATGGTTAATATAATACTAATCTATATATTTTGCGTTTCTTAATTCTGTATATACTAGGGAATTTTCTCATATAATTTCCCTCTAGTTGAATTTCCACGATTTTTTCTTATTATCCGCCATATTAGGCGTAACGAGGATTAGGCCAAACGAGGATCCTTTTTTTGCCTAAAATGGCGGACAGAAATCTTATCATTTACCTGTCATAAAAGTGTCAGATAATTGGTTAGGCGAAACGAGGATTAGGCCAAACGTGGCGACACGGTACAAAAGGGTGTTTTGGGAATGGCATAACAGTAGGTTTCTGGGGGTGTTGTTCGAAATGAAATGACATCTTTAAGTTTTGCGTCCCACTATTATGCTGGCTAGGCTAAAGATGACGGGATGTTGTTCGGTGGGGGTCAATGTTGCCAATTTTGGGAAAAGTCGCTAGATCAGGGGAATTCGCCCTCAACGATAGCGTAGAGTGACCATAAAATTTTCAGTTAAAAACGGGACAGGTTCTGGCAACCCTAGACTTTTAGATCTATCTTTGTTCTTATCAGTGCCTTAATATCAGAGTTCCCCCCTCTCTCTCTCTCTCTGTTACAGAGCGGGTACTTATGAAAAAGGAAAGACACGTTGAAGTTTGTTCAACACACAACCAACACACAACCTCTGCTGCCTTTCGAGCAGTACTGCAAACTATAGAGTATGTTTAATATAGGGAATTTCAGTTCAATTTTTGCCTCTTTGTTATTATTAATTATTAATACTTTTAAAAGGAGTAAAGGTACTGGGTTTGTTTTTACTTCTTTCATTTACATAAAACGGGACGAATACTACTTTTTTCCACCTACTGGCGGGACGGCTGGGACACACCCCTAAAACGAGACTGTTCCGGTCAAAACGGGACGTATGGTCGCCCTACGATAGCGACAAAAAATAATTTTTCCGGTTGGAGACTTTTTTGGGTGATTTTTAAATGACGATTTGGCTACTTACAAATTTAGCGACTTTTTGCTGCAAACAAAATGTTAATCTGTAGAGAAGCATTATTAGTTCAAAACAGTTTTTACGTTCTTTTTTTTCTGTTTGTTAGTTTTAATCAGCGCAAGTGATGAAAAGTTTGGAAATACAGCGTACCAACTGCCCCACAATCCTGCATTGTTATGTTACCCTTGCACTCTAACGAAGAACAACTACAAACTTAATGTCCTTTAGTTCGCAGAGTTTCCGTTGAGAGGCACACGTAATACATCATTACCGATAGCAACAAGATTAGCTATAGATGCGTGAATAAAGGCGAAGTGGGTGTTTGTTATATTTGTCCTTTGGAGTCTTTTAATTATTCTGCACTTTTTCTTTTACAAAAAAATTGCTTAATGTAAGTACTGTAGTGTTAATTATTTCGGAACTATTTTGACTCCACAATATGAACAAAAGTACCCGAAACAATCTGAAATGATCCCTGAATTAAAGGATTGGTTGCGCCCTGTTTACAAAGATGTGAGTAGAACCAGCGGCGCAAATCTGTCTTCAACATTGGGGGGGGGGAGTTAGACCATTACCATACTTTTTTTTGGGATGTCCAAAATACTTATGAAGTTGAAAAACAATGTTGTTTAGGATCAGAGTTGTCTTCAGCGTTGGGAGGCTGCAGATTTGAGGCTTATTCTGGGGGACGTCTATTTTATCTCACGTTCCTTTGTAGGAATCGGACAAAAATCATCAAATTTCTCCCAGAAACACATTTCAAATCGGATTATTGGGGAGAAGTCCCCCTCAGTTCCAAGATTGGAGGGGACATGTATCCGTCATCCCCCCGGGATTTGTGCCAGTGAGTAGAACATATTGTTTAGTTTACATCTACAACTTTAAAACAATGCTTATAGGCAATGAATTTCTCGATTATTTTTTATAGCGACTTTTCACCCAAAATTGGACTCGTCACCTCTCGTTTCGCAAACTTATTGTCAACATTTTGGCAACACTGGTTGCGGGGAGAGCTACAATGGATGAGTCAAGTTATTTTGTCGCTTCCGCTGTGAACCTAAGTACAAGATTTAAAAAATTAAAATGAATGTGTTTTTCTTCATTTGCATACAAATGTGTTGCCTTTCCTACCTTATCTTTAATCCCATAGTAGCCTCTTCCCGAAAGTTAAAAAAATGCAATTCTTCCTTTCTTAATAGTATTTATAACTCAAAGTATTACGTAAGCATTGTATATTACTTATGTAGCTCACAGAGCCGAAGCTATGGGCGAGCAAGCAAAGCATGTGCCCCGGGCGCGTGGTTGTAGGGGCGCCTAAAAGAGAGGTTATATATTAGTACTTTTCCTGGCGGTATTTAATACTTTTCATCAGAGTGCGAAATCGTTAAATCAAAGTGAGAGGAGACTGAAGGAGTGAAGAGTAAGAAAGAGAGAGAGAGAGAGAGAGAGAGAGAGAAGAAAACGCTCGAACTTTTACACTTCAAAGTAAATTAAGTCTTATTTATTTTTTCTGTCCCCCTCTTCCCCCTCCCAAAGTAAATAGCTAAAAACACTCCCAGTCCAGAACCGCATCTACGTTGGAAATTTGATCGAGATCGGTCGGATGGTTCAAGAGATTAAGAAAAAATGAAATTAAATGAAACCTTTGAGTTTTACGTCCCACAGTTTTGCCGGTTAGGCTAAAGGAGACGGTGATGATGAGCAATGAATGAAATGGTGGAATGAAGAAAGTGGGAGGAAACGAGAGAACCCCGAGGAAACCCATGCACACGGTGTTTGTCCACCACAAAGTTCATTTGGCGGGGGCTGGGATCGAACCCGGGACCCCAAGCACCAAAGGTGAACGCTCTACCACTGAGCCACCGCGGCCCTAAGAGATTAAGAGTCACAAACATAGTCACTTTCAATTATGTAATATATATATATATATTGCATCACTAACTAAAATGCTGATAACTGATAACTAAAATGCTTGGATTGTATATATAAAAGTCGCCCCTGCCCGTAAAAAGCTTCATTCGAACTCGAAATCGAACAATTGCATCTGTAAAGCAGTGCTGAGTTGATTTTAACGTTCCTTTCAGCAGCAAGGCTGTATGAGACGTGGACCTACAGATTAACGTGGAATCCGAACCACACACGGTCAGGCCGGAAATCGAACCCGGGTGTCCCACGCCAAAGGCGTGTACACTAACCACTTAGCCACGAGGGAGCTCATCTGTAAGGCAATGTAAGCAAAAAAAAAACACACTGGATGTTTGCGCAACTGAGGATCAAAACATTCTTAATGGAGTATGAGAAATATTAAACGTCAATCAAAGTGTGCTTTTGCTTATTCATTACTTCGTTAATACTTAATTCCTTCTAGAAATAGTGAAACAATACTATGAAGGAACACTAATTAAACTAATAACTATTACGTTGTATTTCTTACCACACCACGAAAGTAATATACCGTTTTTACCAGCCATAGAATTGGAACCTAGTACTATACTGCATTAGTCACGTCGTAACGAAAGCTGAAATTCAAACACCTGGCACTCGTAGCTGTTGAAGCTGTGTTGTAGCTACAGTATATCACGCGGCCTGCGTTGGTACTCCTCAACATAAATACGTCACAGCCCAAAGCCAGGAAACATCACAGACAGAAGCCAACGACACAAGCAGTGACTGACACTTCACGAATTCAAACCCGCCAAGACTCAACTCAACATGACCTTCAATTACGTTCTAGAAATCAAACCAATGCTAAGGCACAAGCTCACCAACTTCCTATTTGAAAACACAAGAAAAAAAAATTCTAACTTTTTGGTTCCAAAGTGATGACATGACAATAATACTAAAAAGGTTTTAATTCTCAATAACCCAAACATTAATTAACTAGGGAAAATAACAAGCAAAAATAAATAAATAAATAAAAATTAAATTAAATTTAATTTAAAAAATAAAAACCTGACAAGTAAGCTCTCCCTGACGAGTCTTTCTTTTTTTTAAATTTCAGTGAGGTTGTAAAATATGTCAATATCTTCGTAATATATATATATCTATATTTCAATATAACAAGTTCTTTAAACAAAAGAAAGCTCTGTAGTAGAGCGCTTACCTCTGACCCGTTAGGTCCCTGGTTCGATTCCTGCTCCCGACAAATAGGCTTTTGGTGAACACTGTGCGTGTGATTATTCTTAAGACTTTCCAGTTTTCTTACATTTTCTTGATTCCACCATTATCATGTATCTCATCGTCACCTTTTCACTTACATTGATGTACAATCATGGGGCGTTAAACTAAAAGAAAAAAAATCTTGCAAGTATCCTAGTAAAAATGAGTTTTCTAGACTACACAAGTGGCCCCGCGTAGCGTAGTCGCTAATGCTTTCGCCTTCGGTGCGAATGGTCCCGGGTTCGATCCCGGTGGAGGAACTCTGTCAAAAAAGTATCAAAAGATTTTAAGTCCAGCCATCCTGAATAAGGTTTCTTTGGGTTTTCCTCATTCACAGCAGGCAAATGCCGGAGCGGTACCTAATATATAGATCCCAGCCCGTTTTCTTCCTCCCCCAATCCTTTCTTCCCTTCCTTTCCCCGGATAGTGTGCTCACCGAGGGAAGTCATCCCTCATATGTGACGGGCTAACAAAACCATTGATGTCGAAAGCCCAGAAATCTAAATCCTAAATCTTCTCTAAACAAGGAAATTTTCGCGCTGAAAACGGTTTCTTAGCAATTATGTTAAGCAGTCCTGTAGAAAATCTGCACCAAGTAATAAGTCGTCACACATAAAACGGAATAAATAAACACATAACATTCATTTTGCTACCTTGAAACGTAAAATGTTTCAAAACATTAATATTCAAAGATTTCTCAAAATTCAGATACACCCATTCCATTCTCCTCAATCATTAACGAGTTACAATAGTAAGAATTGTAGTCATAAACTACATTACTTACTTAGTACTATATTAAAGCAAGTTACACTAAAAGAATATATAGTTAATGGAATATTTAACTAAAGTAATAGTTAACTATTGTACTTACCCAGGCTTTTGTTTCCTTCCTCTCTTCTGTTCCGTTTGTAAACAACCTCGTTTCGTAAGCAAAAGACGGTAGTTCAATGACGTCAGCCATGGAGAAAGAAAGAGTGTCTATAGGCAGTCTGGATCTCACACACAGATGGACGTATATAACATATAGCTGAAGTATTTAACATACGTATACGTATGTAAAATACAGAAGATTGTTAGATGTCAGACATCCTGCAGCCACATGATGTAACATCTAAGCGGGTAAAAGGCAGTACCTGTGTAGTATATGGATAAAGTACGCTCCGTACAGATTTCCTTAGTAAACATAACGAATCCTTGTATTTGTACAATATACCGCTGTCCGGATAATGGATTTTTCTCAGTGTGGAAATCGACAAAGTAAGTATTGATTTCCTAGGAAATGTTTACTCCTATGAAATCGTTGGGTAGCAACCAGAAGAACCCAAGGTCTAGAAAATTTTATCATCTAATCGTCGGACAGAAAGCACGAGAGAGCAAATTGAATGCGTGTTGTATGATATACTAGTACATTATATTCATCAATGCTGTAACTTCCGACTTAGTCTTTGAAATATCTAGAAGCCGATAGTGGATCACACTTTCTGAACAGAAAGAAGGAGGTCAAAATGAATGTGTCTGTTAATATATAATGTAAAATAATATTTTGTAACATTATAACACCTGACTAACTATGAAATCAGCAGAAAATACATCTTCATCATAATAGGTATTTTGCCCTTATTGGTAGGTCACTTGCCGCAGCTGAGAAGCTTCCATGATTCACGGTCTTCCGCTAAACTCTTCGCATTCACGTATGATCTTTCTGCTTTTATATCGTTCTTTAATTGTAGCCTCCTTCATCCTCTCCCTCTCTTTCCTGCCACCATACCCTCTAACACGTCCCTCAATATAGTTCCTGATTAGGCAATGTCCCAAACAGTTTCTTATCCTCTTCTCAATAATATTTAAAAGTGTTCTTTTCTCCCCAATCATTTCTAACACTTTCTCATTCGTTTCCTGCTCGACTCAACTAATTCTTTCTATTCTTCTCCACACCCACATTTCGGCAGCTTTGAGTCGTTTTTCATCACTTTTACGTAATGTCCATATTTCTGCACCATACAGTACATCACTCCACACGAAGATTTTATGTCTTTTTCTCAACTCTTTATTCAAGGTCCCACAAAACAGACTTTTTTCTCCTATGGAAGAGTAAAATTTTT
Source organism: Thermobia domestica (assembly GCF_964235325.1). Lineage (NCBI taxonomy): Eukaryota > Metazoa > Arthropoda > Insecta > Zygentoma > Lepismatidae > Thermobia > Thermobia domestica. The sequence continues at coordinate 345,515,773 of NC_137455.1, forward strand.
AGAAAAATTTTACCATAGTCTATCAAATTTTTGTATATAATGTCATCTTACCCAAAACGAATGCGTCTTCTCAAATATAATACTAAAGGATAATAATTAATATTATAACATCTGACTTTGTCTTTTGAAGCAATCAGAAGCCGAACTTCCGAATAATAAATAGAAGAAGCTGTCAGCGTGCGCGCCTTTGGCGTGGGAGACTCGGGTTCGATTCCCGGCGGGAGCTCATGTGGTTCGGATTCCATGTTAATCAGTAGGTCCACGTCTCATATAGCCTGCTACTGAAAGGGATGTTAAACTCAAAATCAACTCAACTAAATTAAATAGAAGACAAAATGAAGGTATCCTGACAGATAGTGTAAAATGAATCCAATTTATATGTAGCATCTAACTTTGTCCTGGAAGTAACCAAGAACCGATTACGGGAGTAATATTTTTTTTTAAGGAAAATATTATGATCTATCAAATTTTCTAATATAAAGCTTTATTTGCATATGTCAGTGCACTCCCTAACAGATAACACACAATGGTCTCAATTTATTATGTAACATCTTATTTTATCTTTGAGGTAAAACAATACTGACAAAGAGGTAATGATTTCCAAGGGTAAAATTTCCAAATTTCATTATCTTCTGAGTGCTTTTGAAGTAACCAAAAGCTGACAAGGAGGGTAAAGATTTTCAAGAGATAATTGTGTCCAGGAGTAGAAAACGCAAATGAAAAAAAAAAAGCACTGTAAATCAAGTATGTTAAGTTTAAGTCTGCAAATTTTACTTGCTAGAATCAGAAAGAAATGTCAATTAAATTTTATTCAAAATTCATACTTCTCTATGTTGTTGCAAATTACGAAGGAATCTTTTGCTTTAAAATACAAAGAAATAGTTAATACAAATATATATGTATTTCACATATTTACAAGGAAAGTTCTAACATCTTAACTTAAGACGGACATCTGTACTGATTACGTTATATGCACTACAAAAAAAGTACTAGAACACAGTACGTAATGATTATACTATTGGAAGTAAATACTATCATCTCAAACTTGTGTACAGTCGGCGACAAATGTAATTTAACCTCTGATTGCTTTAATCCCATTAGGTCACGTCCAGTACTTGTTCTGTTATCACAAACGCCTGGGCAGATGCAACCAACTTACACGTTCATTTGAAGCAGTTGGTACTCCTGTAGAGCACTGAAACAGAACTCTTGCTGTGCAATTCATGAACGAAAAGAATCTCCATTTTAAGTCTCTGTTGTTTGGAGCGTGTTATCCAATGAGTGTCATAAAATAAAGACATCATAACTCGTTATGTGTATAATGTATTATTTCACTACCTAATGCAAATGAGAAGAAAGAAATATCATTGATCATACATGAGTTAGAAACTAGTTGAATTAAACTGTGGAGTTCTAGTACCTATTTTTAGGTAATAGAGTAATGTCTTCATTATTCGATTTAAAAAGTACCAATAAAGCTCTTTACTTCGGTTCTTTTTTGTCTTTTACAAGCATACTGGCATTGTAGAACACATTACGTATGGTTTCACGTGTTTATGCGTCGAGAACATAGAGAATGATGACGTCATAACTTGAAAATATTTTTTGTTAGGTCTATTTTTATTATTTTTTGATGGGCTTACTTTTGTACCTACAAGATTGAAATTTTGCACAAACATTCAGTCCACCCAGTAGTGTTTGCCAGATTTTTCAGATCTCTGCGTTGACACGGTAGTTCCAGAGGGCGAAAAAGGTTAAAAAAGAAGAAGAAGAAAAGATATTTTAACAAAAGATCCCTTTTCCGTAACGTTTACGCCTCAGACACACGATGAAGATACGTGAATAGTACCATTCGAAAGGCTGTTCTATTCTAAAGAAAATGAGGTACAAAACATGACCCTAGGATAAATATGAATGTCTCAGGATTTTTTTTTTTTTTTTTTAACCTGAGATCAGTCTTTTGCGTTAATCTGCGGCATTGTGTGGATCATTTGTAAATATTTTTCTCGCTCTTACTATTCAAGATAGAAGCTTAAAATTTTGTACACATGTTTAGTGTACCCCTTGATATTTTTCCGTTGATTTTCAGATCTCTGCGTTAACTCAGGGGAGATCTAGAGCGGCTCAAAGTTTGAAAAAATCACAGAAAAATCCCGATTTCTCTCAAAATTTCCCGCCTCAGAGAAATGATAGGGAAATGTGACTGGTACTGTTAGAAAGGCTGCGCTACTGTAAAAAAAAAAAAAAAAGAAAAGAAAAAAGAAAAAAGAAAAAAAGAAAAAGAAAGAGAGAGAGAGAGAGATGAACCAAGATCCTACGATAAATAGGGATGATGCTGTAGCCGCTTGACTGACAGTCTATAATTTATCTTTAAAAATGCCGGAATTTAAAATGGTTATAAATCTTTGACTTCATTCATGGTTCTACGCCTATTCCCCGTCATTCCATCTCTTTGCTTCTCCACAATAGAAGATCTTGCTTATAACACTGAGCATGGATATTTAGAAAGTTTGGATCTACCAGGACTAGAACCCGAATATTTTGTTTGGAATTCGAGTGTGTTAACCACTCACGTACGCCAACCAATTCCTTGCGTTTACACAGGAACTGTCATATAGTAAAAACCAATTTCATGTAAGTCATAACGAGCCAGTAAAGGCTTATGAAGTTGACTTAGTTAATTTTCTTCATCCAATTTAATTATTTATAGCCTTAACTCTGAAACAGATAGTAAACTACAAACAAACCGAAATTGAAAGTATCCCTATTTGTACTATTTTCTGTGATATCGTATTTCAGAAATAGAAACAAGTAATTCGGGTCATTTTCTTGTTGTCTTGTGAAGTTGCAAAAGTGAATTACTTAATACGGCCAATGATTTGAGCTATATGGAATATAAGAAAACCGAATAACAAAGCGTTATATTTAAAAGCCTCCACGCAAACATTAGGTCAATCACTGTCCTCGAAAGCAGAAACGCAATCATCAAACATTTACCAAGCGAAGTGACGTACGGACGCCAAACAACGCGACAGATATTTTACAACATGAACAACAGGCCAACGTCCTTGTGAATCATTAACAGCTTTTGAGGAGATGGCTCTTGCAATATCAACCAGCAAAGGAAGGGATATATTCAAGGATGAACTTTTATTCCAACGATCAGACAGAAAGTTTGGAGACAGGCAGCCAGCAAAACGAAAAGATAGAAGAAAAAACATTTTACCCTCCCCCATTGGACTACTCACTTCGCTTTCCCTTACAGAGAGAGAGAGAGAGGAAAGAGTTACTTTGGAAGCTTCTTTAACGAAAGGACTAGTGACATTCTCCGGACTATCTTGGAAATCCTGCCAAATCGCTCAACATTAAGCCTGGATGTAATTTCTAATCTCAAGACGTTATTCCTCGTGTGGAAATCCTTTTCGGTATTACACAGCTTTCGGGTTTTTCCTCCCCATATCAACGGAAGAAGTTTTCCTTCTTCCAGAAGTACTCCCTTTCTAGTTTATTTATACGCATGTATCCAAAAGTTAGTAGCGTACGTTTCCATTTTCATCTCTCGGCAATCCGTTTATATATATATGTACGAGGTAATGGATATACCATATATATTCGTAAGTAACTACATGTGTTCTAATTCTCTTCACAGGAGCAATCCTAATGGAGGGCGATACATATATATACTGGAGAACTATTAAACTGTCTTTAACAGTGTGCATTCTTAAAGAAAGGAAGTTCCTTTGCATTCCAGAAAGAATATTTTTTTTCTTTTCTGGTTTGGATAAGAGAGTTAAGTAAAAGACTCGTTAAATATTTCAAGTGTGGGACTTTTGTAACATGTGAAGCAGAAGTATGAGTCTTTCTTCAAAGCGATGAAAAATCTCGAGGTACTTTTGGAATGTGATTATGGAGAAGAATGAAAAATAAGTTAGAGAGAATACCAAAGTAAACAATGAACAAGAGGAATATTAGAGTAGGAAATAATAATATTAGAAATGGTTTAGAAAAAAAAAATAAATCAACTTGTTTGATAATGCTTAAAGCTTTTCTCTAAGTTTTCATCCACTTTTTGAATTTTAGAGAATATCTCAAAGAAGAATAACAAAACTGTAGAACATAAGGTAGTACAAACTAATTACTATTAAATAAATTAATAACTATTTCTCGAGCTTTATTATAGCCCAAAAATTTGGATGTACAGATTATAACGTTGTTTCTTAAGTTTTATTATAGCCCAGAAATTTGGATGCACAGTTTATGACGTTATTTCCTAAGTTTTATTATAGCCCAGAAATTTGGATGCACAGTTTGTGACGTTGTTTCTTCCTAATTTTTATTATAGCCCAGAAATTTGGATACACAGTTTATGACGTTGTTTATGACATACAAAGGTACGTGTATAAAATTTTTCCCTCTTGAGGGAAATGTGTCCTAGTCTATATTGAATTAGCTAGTGCCCCGTGAAGGAGCCTCGCGTTTATAACGAGAGCACGTTACAAAACATACAATCAATCGTTTCGTTGAGAATGCATGTGGTATATGAACACAATATCTGATGTAAAAGTGCGTGGTTTATAATGCTCATTTAGGTTTATTTTTTCTAAATGTGTTAATCAATCACAGACTTGGATAACATTTAGAACGTCCATGCTTTCATCTCTGAAGAAAGATTGATAGCTGTACGTAAAGGGCTAAGAAGGAAGTGTTTTGGGAGTAGGTCTATACATGACAGAAGGTATAATAAACAGATGGGAAGAGAGGAAAGAAAGAATATTGCAATAATCAAATGGTATTGTAGAAAAAAAATCATTATAATTCGAGTAAAATAATATAATATCACACTGCATATTCTCAACTTACGTCATCTAATTTGCCAATAATGGCAGAATATTTATCATGATGACGGCAGCAATCAAGTAGTAAAATACAGAAAGGATCACAATAAGGTTTACAATTATAAACGTTAAACATTCCACACAAGAAACAACGGTAGAGATTCATGGCTCACTGAATTTAGCAATTCAAAATGTTTTGCCTCCGATGTACAAAAAATGGCGACTTCGCACACTGCAAAGCAGCATGTTTTCATTGTAAACGAGTGTTCGAAATCTACATTACCCGTATAAGCATACAGTCACCAAGCTATCCTGACCTTATACCTCTGATGTTTATTTGTGGAGTTTTCAAAGAGAGAAAATAATGCAGGCCTACCAAAATCTATTGAAATACTAAAGATATTGATAATCAACATCTCCAAAACGATTACCGTCGAGATTTGTGCAGGTACCATCGGGAACAGGCTTACCAACCATAAGATAATTTATCGTGATATACCGGTACAGTGGCGTTGGGAAGGGGAGGTCCACAGGGGCCGCCCCCCCCCAAAGAGTTCCGACAATGTACTTTGGTACTTTGATATTTGTAATTTTTTATATATTTTTGTGTTTATATATTTTTTTGTTTGTAATTTTTCTATATGTACTTATAACAGCACTTGGGCCCCCCAAACACACATCCTGTCTACGCTACTGTACCGGTATGATAATTTAACCCTTAATGCTGTATACGATAATGCTCTTGCGATAATAGGTCAATATACGATAATTTTAGAATTCTCACTTTTATTGCAGTTTTTTTTTGAATATGCAAATAAATTGTAAATGTGAATCAGAAAATTATAAAACACACAGAAAGGGGCTTTAACAGTCATTCTCGCTAATATAAATCAATATCGATTTGAGAATTGGAAGATGGCAAGTCCGCATTCACTCTTTAAATTCAATTACGTACCAGTGGGTGAAAATATTATTTTTGTTCAGAGTAGTGTTAGTAACGGGGGGGGGGGGGGATTATGAGAACAGTGACGCTCATTTGGAGTTCAAAATTGAAGATTACTAGATAAGTTTATTAGTATATATTATTGCCAGTGGCATATTTACTATTGTTTCGAGGGGCTTTGCTAACTTTTGGAGGTGGAGGCCTTTGCCTGAAAATGTGAAAATTCTGCAAGATATCTCATATACTTTACTAGAACCTATAGTAAGTAAGATTTCGGGGGGGCTTAAGCCCGGAAACCCCCCTAAATACGCAACTGATTATTGCTATTATTAGTCGTATTATACTTGTTTCTATAATTATCTCCTGCGTAACGAATATACAGTAAATTTTCGTAGTATACGATAATTTTAAAAACGAAAATCGATACTTTTGCTCTCTGCGGTTGACAACCCAGATCAAGAATGCTGGCCACAGAATACGATAGTGTTTGCAGAGACGTGATGGCCATTTTGAACATGTTCTTCGTAAATACACTTATTTTTTTATTTTATTTATTTTCTTAGTTGCTGAATTCAAGGAGTTATGCATTGTTACCAGTGGCGTATTTACGATTTTGTTTCGGGGGGGGGGTTGCTAACTTTCGGTGGGGGCGGCTTTGCCTGAAAATGTGAAAATTCTGCAATATATTTCATATACTTTACTATAGTAAGTAAGATTTTGGGGGGAGGGCATAAGCCCGGAACCCCCCTAAATACGCCACTGGTTGTTACTCTAAATGTTTTCCTGTTCAGAGGCACTGAAGTTTATAATAGTAAACCTTATGGTGGTCCACCCTGTACTTCTATACTTATAGTGTGTAGGTGAATGTTCTCTCTGAGTTGTTTTAAATTTTCTCTTCTCACAATGAATTCTATCAATGAATATCAGAGTGATGCCTTTAATATCATGGGTAATTCACAAACACTAACGGATGCAGCACGACCAGGTACCAAAAAAAAGCTGTAGTGGATGTTCATTGAGTAACGTTATCAACCATTTCAATTAGATTTGGTATTGCGATGTAATGGTTCACAGCCAATCTATATAATCATCAACGCTTTACACGACCGTTTCAATCAGGACTCATAGTAGACAATAATTGTAAATACAAAATTAATGAGGTTGTCAATCAAATACATTCTGTGTGGTTGAATAATCATTCTTAATGAAATTTAACGGCAAGAAAACAAATTAAAAAAAATAACTGAAAAACCAATTTATTACAAGGGACAGCAAAAGGAAAAAGAACTAGGAGATATCTTTCGCAAAGAACAGAACTTAATTTTCTACTTCTGCCCTTTGTGTTTGTCCTTCTTTCTCTGCTTTTATTTTTGGACAGAAGGCAAAGTGAGACGAAAGTCGGGTGAAAAGAGGAAAAGAAGGAAAGAGTGAAGAAGAACTCCCATCTAAATCCAACTGAAAATTTTTGGCTTCTTTCCATGTTTAGTTGTCACTAAAACCATCACGTACTCCTCAATTTCATGTCAAAAGAAGCGCAACTACCGCTGAGATGAAAATCACAAAAGAAGGAAAGTTGTTTATAGAACGTAGAGTTTTTACCCTTTTATAACAAGACAATAGGGAAAACTTTTTTCATGGTATTACTATCCAATGGACATAATTTCAATATTAGAATTTGAAAGTTAAATATGGTTTCATACAGTGTAAAAAATTAATTTCTTAAATTTTAGAAACTGTTTCTTACCTGTGCACCGATACAATATTTTCTTAGAAATGAGATTCAGCAATTCTCATTCATTAAAGAAAAAGCAACAGTGTGGTGTCTCGTTCCGTTTTACACAATCTCCTCCTCTTTTTTCATTTCTCATTAATGAGAATTTCGAACTCATGTTTCTGAGGAAAGATTTTCTCGGTGCACAGATAAGAAACATTTTCTCAGATTTAAGAAGGTATTTTTTTTAACAAGGCACTATGAATTTTCGACGGAAATCCAATGATAAGGACTCTATAACGTTCGAGTCTAATCGAACATATCCTTTTGGTTCCTAAGTTATACGTAAAAGCGAAATTAAATGAAGCACGAATTTTTAAGATCATGCATAAATTTTACTAGTTCAAACAGTAGATTTCATTAAAATTGAGTTTAAATAACATGATAATGATGTAAACATACAGCTCGGTGATAGAACGCCTACTTCTTTAATCTTATAGGCCATGTTTGACTATGGTGAACACCATTAAGCTAGTACATATATATTATTTTTCGTTTTGAAAATATTTGAGATTGCAACGTTTGGTGTAACAATCTTTATACGAAGACTGCTTACAAAGAAAGCGAATTTAAAAAATACGATGAACGGAATTCATGACTTTCTGTTTCACAGCTCAGTTTACAAGCTCAGCTCAGATATTTAGTATCATCCTGTCTTGTGCCATTGTGAGATTAAGAGCGTTGGAGTGAACTTGTATTCGATACCTTTGGCGATTTTGTGGTATGACCAAAATGAAGATTTTGTAAGATGAGCGTGTTTGTATCAAATTTTGTTCCAAATTGGTCAAGACATTCACAGAAACTTTTAAAACTTTGCAGGAAGAATACAGGGGAAAATGTAGGAGCCGAGCCTAGTGTTAACGGTGGTTTCAGCATTTCAAAACAGAAAGAACATCCAATCGAATATATGACAAAACTTGGAGGCCCTACAGTATTATGTGATGACGTTCACATTCAGAAAGCCCGCAATGCTGTACATAAAAGTCGTGTGGCCAACTGCAAAACCCCTGAGGAAGCAGAAATAATCATCCTGTCATACGAACTTAGTTGAAAATCTGAACATGTATCGTGTTGATGGAAATACGTTATACGTTTGAAAATGAACACACTAGCAAATGAGCATAAACACTCATGGATCTCTGTGAAGATCTTTGAATTGTTCAAAAGAAGACAGTAGCATAAAATATTATAACAGGATACAAGATTTGGATCTATGGCTGTGACGTCGAAACAAATGTATAGTCATCTCAAAGAGTAAGAAGAACTTTGCAGAGACTTAAAAAAAAGCACCTGAAAGTCGCTCGAACGTTCAAGTAATGGTTGTTGTTTTCTTTGATTTTTGTGGTGTTGTTCATTATAAAACAAGAGTATCATTTACAAGTGATGAGGCATTTGAGCGAAAGTGTGTGGAAGAAGAGATAAGCAGCTTGAAAAAACGGAAAACGGATGCTGCACCATGCCAATGCTGTGGTCATTCGGATCTCTTCATTAACGAGTTTTTGGTAAACCTTTCGGTTTAACGCCCCATTATTATCCTCTTTAGCTAAAGGAGACCGATGATTAAGACAAGTGAATGACGAGGTGGTGGAATGAGAAGGTGGGAGAGAACGGGAATACCCGAAAAAAACCACGATGTCGTCCAGCGTAAACTTACTTGACCAGGGATAGAACCAGGGACCCGACACATACCAGAGGTAAGCGGTCTACTACTGTGGGAGCTTGTCGTAAAGAACAATACAACGCTCTACCCCATCCACCCTATTCTCCTGATTTGGAACCTATAATTTTTTCTTATTCTTCAAGTTGAAATTCACACTCAAAAGTCGCCGTTTCTAATCAATACAAGATATAACAAAAACAAAATTGCTACCATTCTTCCAGGCTATTCCTAAAAATGTGTTACAGCAGTGAAGGACACGCTGGAAATGATGTATTAATAACGCTGGAAATTTTGAAGAAGATAAGTCTGAATAACTTCTACAAAGAGTAAGTACCATTATATTAATTAGAAAATTCCATTTATTTCTGGTGAAACCTCGTATATATAACGACTCCTTATCAACTATTTGTTAAAATTTGTTTCCTTATACCAAAGGGAATATTAAAAAGTCTGTATATGTGGTGTGTGTGTGTGTGTGTGCAGTTCTCCTGTAGTATTTATTTCCAGTTATCTCGATCCATTTTGAAGCAAGCATCACTCAATCTTTTCCCTTGAATTTGTCTCCCACGTGTGAAATATATTTCTCCCTCTTATCTAAAGCTCTTTCCTCCCCGCATCCTCCTCCTTAAGCAGAGAAAGAAGCCTTATTGTCTTCACGCGTCTCATCTTCCTGTTCCTATTTCCACACAAAAACCCATTCCTCAAAATCGAAGGACGAAATGCGAACAGCTGGTGATTCAATGACTTCGCATTCTATTCGAGATTCAACGTCTCTCAACGAGACCATCAACACAGGGCAACTATGCTGACGTAAGCAACGGATTTGGCTTCCTTTTCTTTTTCTCTTTCTTATGTCCGATTTAAGGAACAATGGAATTTCTTTTCTTTCTTTTAAAAAAAGTAAAATACGTAGGTATGTTTGACATGAGCTATTTCACCCTCTTCATTGTGGAAGATATCTGCGTTCAATAGATAGCCTCATTGATTATTAGGGTGTATGCCATTCTAGTATCGAAATATTATTAGCCCTAGTTTCCCCCAAAACTCCGTGTAAACACAAAATAATGCTAAAGTAATTGGCTGTCTGATTGTGGACCCTACGTTTGTGGACTTTGGATTTAGTAATGCAAATTTGCAAGCTGTTACAGTTAAATGCTTTACGCTTGCAAAGAAAAAGAACCGTCTACTAAGTGATTCTTAAAGAATATTTTCGTATTATTGATCCTCTTTGTTCCAAAGTTTCTGGAAAGCTTATAACAAGAATATTTAATGATCTGATGATTATCAGGAAACATGATGATTATCAGGAAACATGATGAATCATGCGTTCCTGTGTTCTTTTCGAAAGCAAACTGATTCTTAACTGATACTTCTCTCTCCGCTTCGGATCTCCTGAATATTAGACCAGGGGTGTAGCCAGCAGGTTAATGTAGGGGGGGCCCGTCGTTTTTCAAGGGGGGCCAAGCCAAAAAAAAATGTGTTGCAGCTGGTGTTTTTGAGGCCTGAAAAAACCCGGAAAATTTTGGTTTGTTTCCGGAAAACTAAAAGCACCGCTTTTTAAGATTATTATTATTATTATTATTATTATTATTATTATTATTATTATTATTATTATTATTATTATTATTATTATTATTATACTTTTTCTCCATGAATTATATTCCAGATGGTTTTTATTATATTTAACTCAGAACTACTGTCCCGGACCAAATGTTATACCTTTGTGCGTAACTATTTCAGTTTAAGCCTTTGTACACAGAACCTATCTATATAAGATTGATTTTCTTTAAAATTGCACTTAATTTCTTAAAGATTTCCTAACAAAAATATTTATTTATTATTCGTGACTGAACAAACATTTATTTTATTAACAGCTATATCTTACTTCCTGTTTTACACCAAGTAGCGTTTTTTAAAAAGCGAATGAAATCCAGACTGAAAAATTGAATAAAAACTTTGTTTTTCATCAAATTTCCCATATGATAAAAAATATGTTTTATAAAACACGAGATAGAGCATATAAAAATATAATGTACTGTACTTACAAATTAATTTAGTACCAATGTTTTATGGTAGTATTTATAGTACCTTGTTAAAACGTTTGTCATCAAACTGTCAAATATAAATCGCAGTAAATTGTGTAATCTGCTGTCACAAAAAAGTATACCATGCTACTTTCCGATCGGTATAAGAAAGAGATACCATCAGCGGCGTAGCGAGCATTACAAGATTGGGGGGCGGGGGGCGGATGAAACTTAACATTGCCAAGTCTTGATTTTAAAAATTGCCAAGTCTTATTAAAAAATGAAAAGTGTTTTGAAAATCTTAGTCTCACTTGTACCAACCCTGTGGAAATCTATTACAGCAACCTTATTTTCATATTCGTCCCATTCCATGCATCGTCTGAGGTACGAATACGAACAGCCCTTGTTCCACTTTGAAGTGCAATTTTACACCTTAACTCAGGATCATTATTACCATGCACGATGCACAACTGCTAATTTGACAACTTATGGCTAGGTTAGATAATCCGCGTCACCCAATCCTCACGAGAACCTCTAAAGCTATAATCTGTTGTAGAAATGCATTAAAAAACGTAGAATAAGGTAGGCTATATTTACTGCTTATTATATAGGGACATATAATTTTCATAAACATTCAATTGAGGGGTTCAGTGAGAGACCAGGCTAACCTGCACACAAATACCTCCTTAGCTCATCTACGTACTTCATATTTTAAGGACGTTTGCTAAAACGCCGGATCTTGTTGGGTAGGGTGCGGAAAAAGGCTCTGGCAGAGAAGTGGGAGAAAGCCTGAGAGAATGTCTTTGTAGTATGATTTTCTACCAAAATGAATAATGTATGTCGTTAGAGAAGATGAAAATGCACTATAATTCATATTATAATATGAGATTTGATTCTACAAAAAATTTATTATTTATTATCGAATTGAAATAGTGAAATTTATTGTGAAAAACAATGTGCGAAATCCTTGAGGAACAGGGGAATTCCCCCACTGAATATTTTTTGACAAAATTCCCTCACTAAATCCTTGCTGGGGGGGATAATACACTGAAATGTCAGAAGTTTCCAAAGTAATTACCGTAATTCATATGTAATCAACGTGTATTTCATATTTAATTATTAGATGAACTAGTGATCAGTGGTATACTAGTATAATTCCTAACTTTGTATAATTTACTACTTTTGGATGCCTAAATACGTGAACTTTCTATATCAAAACTTTAAAGCATAAAAGTGCGCAAAGTTTTTTTTTTTTTTTTTTTTTTTTTTTTTAAACTTCAGTCCTCGTCTTGTCCCACTTCGATTTCATGATTTCGCACTTTGATGAAATATATTAAATACCGGCAGAAAAAATACTAATATATAACCTCGCTTTTAGGCGCCAATCTAACCACGCACCCGGGGCACGTGCCTCGCTTCCTCCCCCATAGTTGCGGCCCTGTGATTTACATATGTAATGCTTTGACTTAAGAAAGAAAGAATTGCAATTTTTGTTTTACTTTCGAAAGAAGCAATTACAGGATTAAAAATAAGGTAGGAAAGGCAACATATTTGTATGAAAATGAAGTGAAACACACACCGGTCTATTTTTTCACCCAGCAGACGTTTTGAACCCCAAAATGTGACTTTTGAAATCTTGGACTTAGGTTCACAGTGGAAGCGACGAAATGACTTGACTCCAGTGCCGTGCCGTGGTAAGTCAGCGCCCGGGGAGAGTATACGACGGTGCCGCCGTACATATGGGTGAGATCGACAGATCAGCCGCGAAGCGCCACCATGGTTGGCGCGAAGCGGTAGAAAATTTTTAAAATTAAACCCTGCTTTCTCTTGAGTTTGAGCACTTTTAATTACTTTTTTCCTTGCATTTTATACATGTGTACGCACATGCATTTTTCTCCCGAACTTTGTGCCCCTTTACATCTGCACCCGGGGTGGTCGCCCCACCCCAAGGCACGGCACTGCTTGACATCCATTGTAGCTTTTCTCTCTACCGAACAACACTCCCAAAAATCTAATGTGATACCATTCCCAAAACACATTTTGTTCAATTCTCTCTACTCGAAAAGCCCTGTAAATAGAGTCTTACTGCAAAACAACTGAAATAATCTATTGTTTTCCTCCGTATTAATATGATCACTTTTTGTTCAAAGGGAAAGGTCTATTCACACACAAAGCAGACACGGTTACATAATATATTCACTCTGGTATCAAAATCTAGTTCCCTTTGATATTTTACTATTAGGAAAAAACTCCTAAATTTGTCAAATTTACATACTATACATAGTAAAAAGTTTATACTAACTAGTCACTGACTTGTTCTTATTTTATTAATAGGCCTATTAGTTCTTATTATTCTCTTATTAATCTCCACAATCTGCGTGTTGTCTTGTATAAGCTCTTGTATCAAATGCTTTTGCGTCCAATGCTCTACCTGCAACCGAAACGCTTTTTCTGTCTGTCTTTGTTTTAATTTTGCACGCCACCTCTATTCAGATTTTGTCAGTGGTACAATTTCCCGATTTTTCATTAAAGATTCTTCAAAATGTTTAGGAATATCAAATGAACAAAAGTGAAGTGTGATCACTTGCAGAGTCGGATTTAGGTTTAGTGGGGCCCTAAGCTGTTGAAGGTAATGGGGCCCTTTACGTGTCCAGTGAACGTAGGCACCCTGTATACAGAAATGGACAAACTAATGATATTTTAGGAAGTAACCTAGCAGAAGGGGCACCATCACTTACATCATAGTAGCCTACACAACAGTAAGCACTGTTGCTACGTCCTACGTATATGTAAATTGTATTTTATTGATTGATTTTCTTCTACATTGGAAATGGATATGCAGTTTTCTTCAGGTTTCCGGGGCCTACAAGACAGTGGGGGCCTAAGCTATAGCTTGTTTAGCTTGTAAGTAAATCCGGCACTGATCACTTGCAACAAGTAAAGAAGTTTTCAACAAATACCGGTATATCAATTTATTTCAAGATAGGAAACTACACAAAATTTATGCCAAGTCTATAAAAGAACTGATCATGATTTGCAGCACGAACAAAGCGGCATTCTTCAAATTGCCAACTAGGTATTTTAATTTGCCAACTGGTTAAGAAATTGAGAACTTTTTGGGGGGGATCTCCACCCTTACCCCCCTTAGCGACGCCCCTGGATACCACACTATTTTTCGATCGGTATGGCAAAATTGTATTTTCCATACTATTTTACCGAAAATTATCAATTATATGTAAACTTTGTTACTTTTAAATGACTTAAGCGAAGTAATCTTACGATGATGTTTTATAAGCTGGTCATTTGGGGGGGCCAAGAACTCATTTGGGGGGGCCGGGCCCCGGTGGGCCCCCCCGTGGCTACACCCCTGTATTAGACTATTATTATTTTCAAGACTTTTTAAGAATGTATCAGCAAGTTTATCATTCTATACTTTTCTAAGTAAGGGGCCGCGGTGGCTCAGTGGTAGAGCGTTCACCTCTGGTGCTTGGGGTCCCGGGTTCGATCCCAGTCCCCGCCAAGTGAACTTTGTGGTGGACAAACACCGTGTGCGTGGGTTTTCTCGGGGTTCTCCCGTTTCCTCCCACTTTCTTCACTCCACCATTTCACTCATCTCTCATCATCACCGTCTCCTTTAGCCTAACCGGCATAACCGTGGGACGTAAAACTCAAAGATTTCAAAGATTTCATTTTTTTTTTTCTAAGTAACTTCTGCCTTTCGTTTTCCCACTATCATGTTCTCCTAAAGGCATCAGAGTACCTTTCATTCTTTGTGTTATTAATTTCTTATATGGTCTGTTATGAATTTCCTGTCCCGCATTGTGTGTGATTTCTTTGGGTACCTCGTTTATACACTTGATAGAACTCTTGGGATTTTAATCTACTTCAGATCTGAGTGTGAAATTTCATTTTGCCTTTTTCATTCTTTTACTTCCTCTATGTTTTCCAGTTCCACAAAGTCAGTAATTGTTGACTCTCTGATTTATGAGGTAGGAGCCCAACTCCTCTGAAAAGGGCAGAGAGGAGCACAATAAGGAAAGTAGGGAGTGAGCCCACAGAGATACAAGGAGGAAAGAAGGGATAAGAATGACATAAAAGAGAAAATATTGGCAGTGAACACGAAGTCATGGATCAACAGGACCGAGGAAAGAAGGATTAAGAATAACATAGGAGAGGAGAGAAAGTGTTGGCAGTGAACGCCAAGTCATGGATCCACAGGGACACAATGAGGAAAGAAGAGATAAGAATGGCATAGAAGAAAGTTTTGGCAGTAAACGCCAAGTCATGGATCCACAGGAACACGATAAGGAAAGAAGGGACAAGAACGACATAGAAAAGAAAGTGGTGTAGTGAATGACAAGTCATGGATCCACAGGGACACAATGAGGAAAGAAGAGATAAGAATGGCATAGAAGAAAGTTTTGGCAGTAAACGCCAAGTCATGGATCCACAGGAACACGATGAGGAAAGAAGGGACAAGAACGGCATAGAAAAGAAAGTGTTGGCAGTGAACGCCAAGTCATAGATCCACAGGGACACAATGAGGAAAGAAGAGATAAGAATGGCATAGAAGAAAGTTTTGGCAGTAAACGCCAAGTCATGGATCCACAGGAACACGATGAGGAAAGAAGGGATAAGAACGACATAGAAAAGAAAGTGTTGGCAGTGAATGACAAGTCATGGATCCACAGGGACACAATGAGGAAAGAAGAGATAAGAATGGCATAGAAGAAAGTTTTGGCAGTAAACGCCAAGTCATGGATCCACAGGAACACGATGAGGAAAGAAGGGATAAGAACGACATAGAAAAGAAAGTGTTGGCAGTGAATGACAAGTCATGGATCCACAGGGACACAATGAGGAAAGAAGACATAAGAATGGCATAGAAGAAAGTTTTGGCAGTAAACGCCAAGTCATGGATCCACAGGAACACGATGAGGAAAGAAGGGAAAAGAACGACATAGAAAAGAAAGTGTTGGCAGTGAATGACAAGTCATGGATCCACAGGGACACAATGAGGAAAGAAGAGATAAGAATGTCATAGAAGAAAGTTTTGGCAGTAAACGCCAAGTCATGGATCCACAGGAACACGATGAGGAAAGAAGGGAAAAGAACGACATAGAAAAGAAAGTGTTGGCAGTGAATGACAAGTCATGGATCCACAGGGACACAATGAGGAAAGAAGAGATAAGAATGGCATAGAAGAAAGTTTTGGCAGTAAACGCCAAGTCATGGATCCACAGGAACACGATGAGGAAAGAAGGGAAAAGAACGACATAGAAAAGAAAGTGTTGGCAGTGAATGACAAGTCATGGATCCACAGGAACACGATGAGGAAAGAAGGGAAAAGAACGACATAGAAAAGAAAATGTTGGCAGTGAATGACAAGTCATGGATCCACAGGGACACAATGAGGAAAGAAGACATAAGAATGGCATAGAAGAAAGTTTTGGCAGTAAACGCCAAGTCATGGATCCACAGGAACACGATGAGGAAAGAAGGGAAAAGAACGACATAGAAAAGAAAGTGTTGGCAGTGAATGACAAGTCATGGATCCACAGGAACACGATGAGGAAAGAAGACATAAGAATGTCATAGAAGAAAGTTTTGGCAGTAAACGCCAAGTCATGGATCCACAGGAACACGATGAGGAAAGAAGGGAAAAGAACGACATAGAAAGAAAGTGTTGGCAGTGAACGCCAAGTCATGGATCCACAGGGACACAATGAGGAAAGAAGACATAAGAATGGCATAGAAGAAAGTTTTGGCAGTAAACGCCAAGTCATGGATCCACAGGAACACGATGAGGAAAGAAGGGAAAAGAACGACATAGAAAAGAAAGTGTTGGCAGTGAATGACAAGTCATGGATCCACAGGAACACGATGAGGAAAGAAGGGAAAAGAACGACATAGAAAAGAAAATGTTGGCAGTGAATGACAAGTCATGGATCCACAGGGACACAATGAGGAAAGAAGAGATAAGAATGGCATAGAAGAAAGTTTTGGCAGTAAACGCCAAGTCATGGATCCACAGGAACACGATGAGGAAAGAAGGGAAAAGAACGACATAGAAAAGAAAGTGTTGGCAGTGAACGCCAAGTCATGGATCCACAGGGACACAAT
This sequence comes from Thermobia domestica, assembly GCF_964235325.1. Classification (NCBI taxonomy): domain Eukaryota; kingdom Metazoa; phylum Arthropoda; class Insecta; order Zygentoma; family Lepismatidae; genus Thermobia; species Thermobia domestica. The sequence goes on from NC_137455.1 coordinate 345,533,129, forward strand.
GAGGAAAGAAGACATAAGAATGGCATAGAAGAAAGTTTTGGCAGTAAACGCCAAGTCATGGATCCACAGGAACACGATGAGGAAAGAAGGGATAAGAACGACATAGAAAAGAAAGTGTTGGCAGTGAATGACAAGTCATGGATCCACAGGGACACAATGAGGAAAGAAGAGATAAGAATGGCATGGAAGAAAGTTTTGGCAGTAAACGCCAAGTCATGGATCCACAGGAACACGATGAGGAAAGAAGGGACAAGAACGACATAGAAAAGAAAGTGTTGGCATTGAACGCCAAGTCATAGATCCACAGGGACACAATGAGGAAAGAAGACATAAGAATGGCATAGAAGAAAGTTTTGGCAGTAAACGCCAAGTCATGGATTCACAGGAACACTATGAGGAAAGAAGGAACATGAACGACATAGAAAAGAAAGTGTTGGCAGTGAACGCCAAGTCATGGATCCACAGGGACACAATGAGGGAAGAAGAGATAAGAATGGCATAGAAGAAAGTTTTGGCAGTAAACGCCAAGTCATGGATCCACAGGAACACGATGAGGAAAGAAGGGACAAGAACGACATAGAAAAGAAAGTGTTGCCAGTGAATGACAAGTCATAGATCCACAGGGACACAATGAGGAAAGAAGAGATAAGAATGGCATAGAAGAAAGTTTTGGCAGTAAACGCCAAGTCATGGATCCACAGGAACACGATGAGGAAAGAAGGGACAAGAACGACATAGAAAAGAAAGTGTTGGCAGTGAATGACAAGTCATAGATCCACAGGGACACAATGAGGAAAGAAGAGATAAGAATGGCATAGAAGAAAGTTTTGGCAGTAAACGCCAAGTCATGGATCCACAGGAACACGATGAGGAAAGAAGGGAAAAGAACGACATAGAAAAGAAAGTGTTGGCAGTGAATGACAAGTCATGGATCCACAGGGACACAATGAGGAAAGAAGAGATAAGAATAGCATAGAAGAAAGTTTTGGCAGTAAACGCCAAGTCATGGATCCACAGGAACACGATGAGGAAAGAAGGGAAAAGAACGACATAGAAAAGAAAGTGTTGGCAGTGAATGACAAGTCATGGATCCACGAGTAGTAAGTGTGTAGTGCATACAAAAAACACCTACTACGCCATCGATGATATTGTTTGCCTGTGAACAATGTACTTAAGCTACGTACTAGCTCCTTCCTCTCTCATTGAGAAGGCGAGCAGCAAACTATAACGTCACAGAACAATCAGTTGCAAAATGAGTACTTTAATTAGTTGTTGCTTTCATAGAACCTATCTAAATATTCCTTATTTATTTTCATTTTTCTTAAGAATGAATTTCTTCATGGTCAGTTATTTTTATCTTTATCTATTTGGTGTTCGTAGTTTTGAAATTCATCTTCTCGTCTTCCTCAACCATACCTACGTTTCCTATGTTGATTTTTATTTTTATTTCTTTAGGTTCATGTCTTACTAGGGATGTCCACAAAGTAGAAGTGATGTATATATTTCCTGAAAGCTTCGATCAGGGTAAGATCAAAACCAGTTACAAAAATTAAGGAGGTCTCAAGTATTCCACTTCAGGGCAGAATGTTACTTATTTTTGTTAAAATCTTTAAGCGTTTCCATAAAGTCCGTTGCAAACCCGAAAAATCTGAGACTGTGAGACAGATATGAAAACAGAAAAACATGTCTTTCATCATTTCAAAAGTACAATGTATGGAAGTAAAATAAATTGTCCCAGAGTCCTCCGCAGGATCCCAGACGGGGTCCAACTCAAAATTTTTAAATGGAAAGGTGGGTCAACTTGCATATCGTGTGAAAGTTGGTGTTAAATAAAAGAATATAATTCAAGTCGTGACTCTCTACGATAAGCCTGTGCAAAATAGCGGTGGGTCAAAATATCAACACAATCTTCATTGCAAAGTCTATGGCCACTCGTATGAATTTGAAACTGTGGGTTAGGTGTAGAAACAAAAACACAGATATGTCATTATTTCAAAAGTATAATGATTCAAAGTAAGAAAATGCTCCATTGTCTCGCGCAAGGTCCCAGACGGGGTCTAACTCAAAATGTTGAAATGGGAAAGGGGTTCAAGTTGAGTATCGTATGAAAGCTTATGTTAAGTGAAAGAAGAGCATCTGGCATGACGTATTTACGAATTCGCAGCAGTTGCAGCGAACATGGCGGCAAGCATTGTGTCTGTGGCTGTGGAGCAGTGGTGTGTAATCGGATTTCTTGTGAAGGAGAAAGTTAAACCAACCGAGGTTTTCAGAAGATTGCAAGCACAGTATGGTGAACAAACGATGTCACGGACAAGAGTGTACGAATGATGTGAACAGATTCGCGAAGGACGGGAGCTGGTGACAAATGAAGTGCATGGACACATTCGCCCGACTGCAGTCACACCAGTGAATATCGCATGTGTTGAGCAAATGATTCTTGAGAATCGGCTAGTAACAGTGAAGGATATTGCTGCTGAGGTGAACATCAGTGTCGGAAGTGTTGAAACCATCATTCACGACCACTTACGCTTCTGCAAAATCTGTGCAAGGTGGGTTCCCCGCCAGCTGACATTTGATCAAAAGTGGACACGCATGACGTTCTGTGAATAGCTTCTGAATCTGTTTCGAGCCGAAGGTGATGAATTGTTGCAATCCATTGTCACGTCTGATGAAACATGGTTGCATAATTCAGCCCCAGAGACCAAAACAAGCAGCATGGTGTGGCGGCATAAAGGTTCCCCGCCGCCCAAGAAAAGCAAAACGCAACCGTCCGCTGGAAAGATCATGGCAAGTGTTTTCTGGGATATGAAGGGTGTTATCCATGTGGATTTTCTGGACAAATGGAGCATTATTAATGGCCAGTATTACTCCACATTGTTGAGTGTGCTGTACGAAATTCCATTTGCAAGAAAAGACCTGGGATGTTGTCTGAAAATGTCATTTTTCTTCATGACAATGCCCATGTCACAAGGCCAATCTGACAATAACAACGCTGGCCGAAATGCGCTGGGAAGTTCTCCCTTTCCCTCCTACAGTCCAGATTTAGCACCCAGTGATTATCATTTGTTTACACCCCTTAAAGACCATCTGGGAGGGAACAAATTCAAGACAGTTGAACCACTCCAGAACGATGTTCTCCAGTGGCAATGACAACAACGAAGTTCTCTCTACGCCAAAGGAATCAGGGTGCCTCGACGCGCACGGAGAATACTTTGAAAAGCTGACATAGTTTGGTGCTTCTTGTGTTGTTTCCTCTGAAGAAATAAAAGTCCCGGTCAACCTTAAACGACCCTTGTATATGAATTATAATGAAAGGAAGTCAATTAGGTTCTATATTTAAAATCACCATCTGGTAAAACTAAGGAAGAACTCTGGAAAAATCTAAATTGACTTTCATGAATATTAATTTAAAACAAACGAAATATATTGATGAGAAGTTTGAGTAGTTATTTTGTAAACACAGCATGTACTTAGCTATTTGTTTCTTTAAAATATTGCTTTGAGAAAGTTATCGGAGATTGAATTCTTTCTAAACCAAACACCAATTGCAATGTTTTATTAATAAGTGATATGGGATAACAGGAAAAAGCAAATTTTAAGTAACAAAGTAAATGGCAAGTTTTCTTTTAACATCACATACACTACAACTAAAACACTATTCCGTATAAGTATTGAACGATATACATACTATATTTACTATACATATATTTTATGTACAGATTGATAAGTACATTTTGATTCAATCGTATAATATAACACTGAAGTGTAGTACGTATCCCACCCCATCTATTAACATCGCTAAATCTACAATTAAAACAGCTAAGATTAGTTTTTAATCCAAGAAAATACACGCTCCTTTCCTTGGGAATAATATTTTCTTTTTACCAAAGTTACCTGAAATACAAGTGCATCATTTGCTTTCTTTCCGGACTAATGTCGTGAAAATTCAAAGGAACGACGTTTCACCTCACTGTGTTTGTGTTTCAAAGTACTGCCTTCTTGCTGCATGTACACACCGTATCACAGCTGGAAGCAATTCTATAATCTCAGTTGTAGAATGCGACAGAGGTCCCTTCTTGTGTTATCTTGAATGCCCTGGACAGTGTTAAGTGTTTCCTTTCAAAGTGAGTTTTCTTAAGAGAACAGAAAGAAGTCACAGGGAAATAGATTCGACGAGTATAAGGATAGTGGACGGAAATAGCTTTGGTTAATAATTCAGACGGAAGTATGATACAGAACATTGTTAAAGTGAAAGCCACTGTCAAAATGGCTGCTAGACCGGCCATTTGTGACGGTTGGTATCTTGCTACCACTGTAACACAACTGTGTAGATTTCCCTATTGACACTTTAGTTACATTGAAAAAAATATGACGTATGATCTCACACATAAAAGAACTCAATCACTAGCACTTTCATCCAGATCGGATTTGATTATCATTTCTAGATCACAGGGATCTAGGCAGCTTCTATAGGACGACATTTAATTTGTTTCGGTGAAGTCATATTCATGATTCATCCTCTGTGATGATACTGGACAGGACTGTCGAATTGTTGGCGGCGGTTTCTTCTATTGACTGATCCTATATGTGAGAACTCTTGAGCACTAATTTCGTCAATGCATCCGCATTCCTATGTCTTAGTATAAGATTCACTGACATGACTAGATGTAAATTGTTAACTCTCCCGCAATTTCACGGGCAGTTAGTAGACGTTCGAATCTTACAAGTACACTGGCCTGGGCATATTTCTTGTCGTTCCGACTTAAGGACGATCGACGAGGACAAATGATTCTCCACGGACTGTTTTCCAACTTCAGTGCTCAATCTACTAATCCTGCCATGGCCGGTCCCAAGCCCGCGCTGACAAAGGGGGAGGGACCCCCTCTTCTCCACTGGGCAACATGCTATGTCGTTACTCGGCAACTGGAGGGGAGATAGTTTCGAGTGGGGCTTGGAAACAGGCTCCTATCTCGAATGTCCTGCTGCATTCGGTCAGTCCTCTTTTATGGACTGGATGAAGGTAGGACAACAACCTACCGGCGGAGGTGAGGCTTCGGCTATCCTCCGAAATGGGCGACTAACTCGTGCCATTGGATCTGGAAGAGTACATGTGACCTCGTCACGTCCTCAGCGAGGTAGGTGGTCTTTGTGGTCTTTGACTGCCGCCCCTACCGGCGGAGGTGAGTCTTCGGGTATCCTCCGAAATTGGCAACTAGGCCGTGCCCTTGGGTCCGGGAGATAAGGCTACGTCGTATTAAAGAGTGGGTAGCTGGTGTGTCCAAGAGTGTGGGCGGATCCAGCGCCCTACCGGGATGATGATGTCGGTACTGCCCTCAAAGATCGTGTAGTGCCTGCTCTTGGGTCCGGGATGGATACCTAGTATTCTAACGCCCACTTTCACCTCAGAAGCGCTGAGAAAGTGTAACTCCTTCGTCCCAGGATTTTCTTGATTTCACTGGGTGTAGGAGACACGACCTTACCAGGGGAGCCGCCGCTCTCAAATGGCTATTGTCTTTAAAGGTAGACAGTCTATATCAGCCATTGGGTCTGGTAATGTACGGTGTACTTCTACCGTAATTAGTGGTAGTTCCGTATTGTTTGAACGGCCCTACCGGGGATGGGTGTGGGTGTCCCTTTTCTAATGGTAGTTTACACGTACCATTGGGTTTCGAACAAGTAACATTACTACAACGTGTACGTGGTACCTAAACACGTTAAAGATAGGCACCCCTGTATTGCTTGGGCGGGCCTACCAGGGAAGTATGTCTTTTGGGCTCGAGGGGACATATCTCCCAAATGACAATGTTTGCCTTGAGCAAACGGTCTACGTCAGTCATTGGCTCTGGAAATGTACGTTGTACCTCTACCGTAATTAGAAGAAGTCCCGTATTGCTTGGACGACCCTACCGGGGGGGAGTGTCGGATTCCTGCCTGCCGGGGGGCCAAACGGAGGTGGAGGAGGGGCCAATCCCAGGAATCTGGGTAACGGTTCTGGTCCTGCTAAGGAGAGGCAACTCTGTAGGATATGGGTCTCCACCAAACTCAAATGGTGACTTAACACGTACCATTGGGTCCGGGGTGAAATACGGGAGTATCTCGACGTGTGCGTGGTACCTCTACACGGCAAGGCGGTTGCCAGTTGAACGATAGAAGTAGGCAGGGCCGGGATTGAACAAGCCCCCTCGAGCATTGCCTGGGGCCCTGGATTTGTGTTAGACTCTGCCGGGCTGTGGTCATACCGTGGGATTCGGTAGCTTGTGGGAGCCAATTCCAGGAATCTGGATAACGTTGAACATGGTCGATAAGTGAGCTTGCCTTATGTTCGGACGCCATGTCTGCAGAGCATGGTAGGACTGGCTCGCTAGCAGTCTGCCTCAACCAGTAGGTCAACTGGTAGGCATTCAGGACTTCGGTCTGGCCGCGCAGTGGGCGTATCCCACTCCCTCAGAGAATGGGGGTTACTTCGCCTAGGCGAGTCAGAATTATGGAACAAATTCTGGCGGTGCACCACGTACATGAGGATACAATTCTGTATCGAGGAAGTACGGGCGGGATGCCTTGTTTGGCGGAACCCGTCCATCAAAGAGACCGAGCGTTCGCGGGCCTGTTTTCCATGCATGCTACTAAGCGTGGCAGTAGTAGGCCACTAGCAAACTATGTTCAATCTACTAAAGGTCGTCCTGCAAATCAATTACACATCATCGAATGCTACTTGCAACGTTTAGCAAGTCTCTGTAGCCATTTCCCATGTCTAAATCAAAATTTAACGCAGATTCGTTGTTCCTTTCAATCATCCATTTCACAATCCAACACGGATTACACACCACACCATACACAATAACGTCTCACTGTACAATCCCTGGACTCAGATGAGTAATATCGCAGTGGCGACACCAAAATATCTTGCCACACGTACCTGTGATGAAGATTCCGGGTTAAAAGTAACACTTTTCGATACAAAATCTGCGAATTAAATTAACAAGAATCAAAAAGAAATCAACGTAAAACACGTCACTGTATTGCTTTTTTATGTGACAAAATTGTGTTGTCAATAATTGCAATCAGGTGCTGCAAGTGTAGTTTTCATCTACTGCAAACGTCTCTGCTGTTCTATGTCGAAGAATAAACTGAATGGAAAACCGTGTTAATTGTCTAGTTAATTGTCTCGTCGTAGTTAATTGTCTCAATTTGTTTCGGAGACAAATTCGTCTCATTTCTTAACGTTCAGCCGACTTTTATCCCTAATTGCCAACTCGTCAGATAACCAATACTAAAAATTGCATAACGAGAACGCTTCTTTTCAATTGCAAACAAGGCGTATGAAATGCCCTAGACTGCAGACATCAAGATGCAAATCAGCAAAACGATTTTGTGTATATGTGTTTCAGTGCAAAGGGCATTTGTTTTAAACTTGAGAGAATTCATTGCTTACTCTTGACCAGTTTAAATCACAATGTCTTAAGTTTTGAAAGAAACACATGTTTCTACAGTCCGCAACAAAAAATCTGTAACACGAGCATGTAAGTTTATTGTGAAACGACGAAGTCTTTTGCTCCAAAATAAGTGTTCAGGGCAGTGGAGGAGGCCGAGGTTTCTCCTGGTGTGATTCGTGTCACTTAGACGTTATGTTGATTCTCTGCACAGTTAGGCCTAGTTTCACAATAAACTTACATGCTCATGTTGCAGGTTTTTTTTTTTTTCTTTTTTTTTTTTTTTTTTTTTTTTTGTTGCAGACTGTACATTTAGCCCTTGTTCGCACAACGTTGAATTTGTCAACAGTTTCACTCCTCCATTGCCTGGATTTCTTTGGTGAAACTGATCTGTTAATAGCGGCCACCTCGACGACTACCACGGAAAATTATAAGTGTTTTGTCCAAGAACTGAGTTGCGAACACAAATGCCGATAGTGAACATATTCGGATTAAATCACGTACATAACTTATCCTTTATGACCTAGGAGTGAATTAACAAGTCAACAGTAAACAAATAGTTATGGTTATATCCTATGTAACTGTGAAATTTAATTTAATTTTATATTACTTTCGAATATTCATGAACAGAAACTTAAAACAAATGAAACCAATATCCTGTCAATTAAACAATATTTTATTAAGCAACAGATAATTAACAAAAGCAACAAGTCTTCAGCCTTTGAATTGTTGCACATTGAACAGCAGTTTAGAATTATAATAGAATAATAGATGCGTAGATTAGTACATGTAATATATGTTGATCACTTTTAGAACGAGAATCTAGAAATATTTACTTAAATGGCTAGATTTAGCTAAGAATCTCATGCCTACGAAAATTTGCGCTATAGCTTAGCATATAATATATAGAATAGTACCTGATCCTTTACGTAAAGTATGCATGTATGGTTAGTACTGAACGTAGTACCTTCTGTTGAATATTATATATGTGTAATCACATTTGTTAATAATATGATCTTCGTTTCAGGTATCCCATCGTCAACCGGGTATAGCTGTAACCACGACGTCTAAGTATTCTTAGTTATTTATCATTTATATAATGTGTCTCTTTCCATTGTATTTTATTATTTTATTTTTATCAACTTATTTATTATTATGAATTATATTTTATCTACCTTTGCCGTACTTAATAATATATAAATATATTCCTTTATTTATTTATATTTCACCGTATCATTCATTAAGTATTAAATCTCTTAATATCGTGTTACAAATTCAAGCAGCTAGCTCCGAAAATATACTGAAGAAGTAATATACAATTACAGAAAACAGAAGACAGAAATCAACAGAAATATACATAAGAATCTGACAGTGAATATTATTGCTTCTTCGTCTTTCACACCTTAACCATAGGTTGGTAGGCAACATGGAAATTGTAAAAATTTCTCTCTCGTGGGAGAGCTGTTTTATACTTTTGGTCTTCTTCTTCCTGGTTTTCCTTCTGCCTTTCCCTCTATCAACATGGTAATCCAATCTGAGTGCCAAACAAGATATCCAAGCATATTGTCTCTTCTTTTTCCTATTATCTTCATGACCTGTCATCCTTCATTAGCTTCTTTTAGCGCGTCTTTCTTTTCCTTTCGGTTCGTGATATGCCTAGCAAATCTGCGCCAACACCACATTTCAAATGCTTCCAGCATGGATATTTCAACTTTTCTTAATATCCACGTCTCTGATTCTTGAAGTGTCATGCTCCAAACCAGAGTCTTAATAAATCATTTTCGAACGTGCATATTTAGACTTGAATTCATATGTGCATATTATCAGGGGTGCCCACAAGGGGGGGCTATGACGCAAACTGCGTCATTGAAATATTGGGGGGTTAAAATCTATGTAAATATGTTTGATGAGGGGGGTAAAATTAATCGAAAAGAAGATTTTTTCTTGGAAGAACACCTACGGATAGACAATTGGAGGGGGGGGGTGCGTCATAGACATAAGGGGGGGTGGGCACCACTGCAATGGTCAAACAACAGCAAATTAGCTAAAATTGTACGCCACAATGCTTGTCAGTGGTATCATTTTTTAACCTCAGATTTTATTAAACTGTAAACATAAAATAAACATAAATAACTAATATAATTGAACGAGGTATGCAGTTACAGCAAACTTAATTGATATGTTAATCAAGATGGATATAAATTTTACGTCATTTCACAAATAGATGGCAGATAAGAAGAGGGAATGAAGATTTTACTTCACAAACCGGTGATACCTTCAATAATACTGTATTTTTTAGTATCATCTTCTTCCAAAACATATAAATAAGAATGGATAGAAAAACAACAATCCCTTGACGTTGATTCTACTTTCTACAGATGTCTAATGTTTGTTATTCTGAATATAAATATATTATTTCCAATGATTATAGATTAGAACATCGTGGTTCCCAACTTTTTAAAAATTCTTCAGAATGCGTGGTTCAGTTAAATTTTTACATTTACTTTCAATTTTAAATCTTGGAATTCAATCTATGGAAGATTTATATTTATTGTCTTGTCTTGTTTTCATCACCGTTAGCGGTATTAATTAGGTGCATCAGACATGACGTTCCTCTTAAGGATGGCCAGAACCGGTTCCTGGTGGAACCGCTTTTCGGCTCTGAACGGACCCGGTTTCGGAACCGGTTCTTCGGATCCGGGTCGGAAACCGGTTCTTCAGGTCCTGGTCTGGAACCGGTTCTTAAAACCAGGTTCTGGAACCGAGTTTTCGGATCCAGGTCTGGAACCGGGTTTTCGGATCTAGCTCTGGAACCGGTTCCAGAACTTTGTGGCCAACCTAAAAGATCTGCTGGCAGGCTGTGAACAGTGTGCTAGATGAAATGTTGGAAGCGACAGGCAGGCGCCCAAGCAGCGATCGCTTGTCTCATTTGCCTAAACAAACTGTATAACTGGCAAACTCATTGACTAAACAGGTAAATTGGCAAACTCATTCTGCTAAACACCCACTAGTGGATTAAACTTTTTTCTGGGGGGCACAAGCGGTTGAGTTGATTTTAGTTTAGCGTCCCTTTCAGCAGCGGGGCTATATGAGACGTGGACCTACTGATTAACGTGGAATCCGAACCACATGAGCTCCCGCCGAGACTCGAACCCGGGTCTCCCACGCCAAAGGCGCGTACGCTAACCAGGAACACAAGCGGGTCTGGGCGGAGAGGACACAAGCGCGTGGTCTCCTTTGCAGTGTTTTGAAGGTGAACTTCGTGCCTCCTTTACGGGTCTTTGGGAATTTTCGGATCCAGGTATGGAACCAGTTCCTAAGATCTGATTCTGGAACCGGCTTTTCAGATCCAGGCCTGGAACCGGTTTCTAAGTTCCGGTTCTAGAACCGGGTTTTCGGATCCATGTTTGGAACCGGTTTCTAAGATCCTGTTCTAGAACCGGGTTTTCAGTTCCAGGTCTGGAACCGGTTCCTAAAATCTTGTTCTGGAACTGGGTTTTCGGATCCAGGTCTGGAACCGGTTCCGCAGGAACCGAAACTTTGTGGCCGTCACTAGTTCCTGTGTGCTACAGATGTAAGTATATTGAATTATATATTTTAAGAATTGAATTATATATTTGAAAGTGTAAGAAAAATTGCAAATGGCTGTCGCCGCCATTTGCATTTATCGACTGTCCACAAGGTCGAATTGCCCAAATTACGAATTTATGTAATTGAAATAATGTAGACATATGATGCAAATGAGTCAGACTCGTGTAATAGATAATGTCGAAATCGAGATAGAAATGAATTGTCAATGTTACGGGTGTGTAAGTTTCATAATCGGAAAATGAGTTCAAGCGACGATAGAGGGGTAGCTGCCCAGAAAGTAAGAAATTACTAAAATAAAAAGTGTAAAGTATTTATGGATGTGTGTATATGTATTTGTAAACAGTTATGTAGGTGTATATGTAATGTAAAGTGTAAAATTTGCACTTACCCCCCTTACTCTTAGCAGCACAACACTAAAGTTATATTATCACTTCCACTGCTACCGCCGAACGTCCCATTTATATTTCTGACCAATTATTTTTTTTTAATATTTATTTATTCAACATCGCCTTTCCTTTATGTGGCACGATGTATGTAAGTAACATTATCATTTTTCGGTTCGAGAAATCATACTTAACTTAAACATAACAACATTTTTGAAATAATAATGAACAAACGAATATTGGGACGGTAAAATTGTTCTGACAAGGGAACCTTCCGAAAATGATAGTTGCAGTGAAAGATGTGGCCTATGCCAATTGAAAGAGCTGTAACAGAGATGAGCATTCCCAAAAAATTAGCTGCCCATAGCAATAGGTTCAAGAAATATGAGGGGTGGAAGTTCGGGAAACAGCAAGGTTGGACAAGGGGGAAAAGTGAAAATTCCGCAAAAAAAGGGGGGCACGGCAAAATACAATGCTGACAAGTGATGTATAGAAAGAGACTTGCCACAATAGGGAACAAATGAAGGCCACCAGTGGGGTTAACAGGGTTGCCAACTGCAATAAAAAGTACATGTTTTGCAAAGAGACTATATGAAGTGAGTGCAATATTCAGTGTCATGTAGAACATAAGATATGACGTGTATAACTAGTAGTACAATCTAACAAAAGAGAATAGGAAAAACAGAAGTACGAAAAATACGGAAAAGACGAAGTTCGCCGTAATGTGCCACATTTGATCACGAGCTGTGCATATTAGAATGAACAAAACAAGAAAGCACCGACTATGCAGGGAACCGACGTACCTAGAGTAAAAAAGAAAAACGAGCTCCAAAGTTGGCAGCACTGGCCATGAACATCCAGACAATTCTAATATAGTTAGGCCACTCGCTTCACAAAAAGAAAATTCCGGCAACAGGCATCACTCGGAATGCATCAATGCTAGAGTGATTGAGGCAATGTAAAGTCGGGGAACATGAAATAGTTGGGTTGAGCCAACAACCGATAATAGAAGTAAACATTATGTCATGGTTGGGTCGTATGTGGGAATATACAGGGTGTCCCACCAAACTTTGTGACCTGAAAGATTTGAGAAACGAACAAAAATGTGACGGATCCAGTTTTGCAGGAATGTACCAATGTCAGGGAGTGATAAAGGTCTGTTAGAAGCAAGTGTCCTCAGGATCCCCATCATAAGGCCCCAGGAGCCAACTTCAAACTTTCAAATGGCAACAGGGACCGAGTAGTACCTCTCTCGATAGATCATGGAATGTACAACAACACATATAGGAAACATTTGCTATATGAAGCATGTTTTTCAAAATGGCAGCCACAAATATATGTTGTGTCTTAACATGGCATCGAACATTGTGATCTCAAATTGCTGCGAAGCGAAAAGAGATGTTGCAAATCCAATTGCACAGGAATCTACTCATGTCGAGAGCCAAGAAAACTTTGTAAGAAGCAAGTCTCCCAGGGTCCCCATGATAAGGCTCGAGGGGTCAACAGCAACATTTCAAATGGGAACAGGGGGCGGATGATATTTCTCTGGATAGATACAACATCGCCTATAAGAAACATTTGCCATATGAAGCACGGGTTTCAAAATGGCCGCTAAAAATGCACGTTGTTCTTGTCACCGAGCAGATATTTTTGGCGGCCAATTTGAAATCCCATATAGTAAATATTTCTAATATGCGTTGTTGCATATTCCATGATTTATCGAAAGAAATATAACTCGACCAATGGTGCTATTTGAAATTTTGAAGTTGGCCCCTGGGACCCTATGATGGGGGACTTGGGGGCACTTGCGTCTCACAGAAGTTTGTCGCCGGCTGACATGGGTACATTCCTGCACAACTGGATGTGTCACATTTTTTTTCGCTTTGAAATATTTCAGTCGCAGAGTTAGATGGGACACTGGATAAATCATATAGGCGGTGATAGTACTGCAGACAGCAACACACAGCAAATCAAGCCTTTGATTATGTTTGACTTCTATAGGTGTGGAAAAGTGATAGAAAGACCACCAAAGGTTCCGACACCTCTAGAGTACATTCACAGGCGATCATTGTACCATGTGTGACGGATTGGCAGTATTCCGCTGCGCCCACTGCAAATGTATCTTCTGTTTGGACCATTGTCTCATCGAACAATTGCACATACAAAGTGGAGGAGCATGTACAAATGATGCGAAGGCTAATGCCTCTTGCCGGAATTTTCTTTTTGTGAAGCGAGTGGCCTAACTATATCAGAATTGTCTGGATTTTCATGGTCAGTGCTGCCAACTTTGGAACTCGTTTTTCTTTTCGACTCTAGGTATGTCGGTTTCCTGCATAGTTGGTGCTTTCTTGTTTTGTTCATTCTAATATGCACAGCTCGTGATCAAATGTGGCGCATTATGGCCAACTTCGTCTTTTACGTATTTTTCGTACTTCTGTTTTTTCTATTCTCTTTTGTTAGATTGTACCACTGATTATACACGTCATATCTTATGTTCTACATGACACTGAATATTGCACTCACTTCATATAGTGCTCTTTGCAAAACATGTACTTTTTATTGCAGTTGGCAACACTGTTAACCCCACTGGTGGCCTTCACTTATTCCCTATTGTGGCAAGTCTCTTTCTATACATCACTTGTCAGCATTGTATTTTGCCGTGCCCCCCTTTTTTGCGGAATTTTCACTTTTCCCTCTTGTCCAACCTTGCTGTTTCCCGAACTTCCACCCCTTATATTTCTTGAACCTATTGCTATGGGCAGCTAATTTTTTGGGAATGCTCATCTCTGTTACAGCTCTTTCAATTGGCATAGGCCACATCTTTCATTGCAACTATCATTTTCGGAAGGTTCCCTTGTGAGTGTTTCAAAATTTGGATTCTGTGCAACAAAATACATCCAATACATGCACTGAAATACTCTGAACAGAAATTTTTTGTATGGCTGTGTTATATTGTATCCTGACTATCTAACATCACTCACGTTTTTCGCCCGTAACAAAAATCTGATACGGTTGATCGTCGCGGGGTTTCGAAATTAGAATTCTGTGTAAAAGAAAAAAACATCAAATTCGTGCCCTGGGGTCCGGTGGACAAAACTTTTTTTATTTTGTATGGCTGTATAATTAATTGACTTGAAAAAGTAATTAAAATCACACAATTAAAATTCCGGTAAATTTCAAAGAAAACAGAAAAATAATTCAACGTATAAACCAATGTGATAAAAATAAACAATGTGGTGATATTCGACACCTTTAAAGTTTTCGAAGTTTGTTTGCATCTCTGGTAATAATATTATCAATTTATTTCGCTTCTAGTCTTTAGTTCGATGTGTTTAATACTCACTTCCTTTCTTTGACTATGCGTCAACAATCTAATATAAAGAAAATAAAGAGTTTGTTTGTGTGTCTGTCTGGGTGATGCCTGGAAACCAGACGAGTGGACCAAGAGTTACCAAATTTTGGTCACGGCTACCTTGGTCCAGGCTCTTAACCAAGACGAAGCGTTTTTCTTTCAAAATCGAACCAGGGGGGTCTCAGGGGAGGGCGTTTACCGGGACACGTAAAAGTAGTAGAAAATGACCGATATTAGTTTCGAATTCGTAGTTTTCGCGGATGCTGAGATCAATGGTGAAACTCCGATCGCATTAACTTCCAAATTGACCCCATTCTGCTGCGGGCCGGGGGTCACCTCGGGGGGATATCGAGACGGGTAAAAATAATCCAAAATATTACCGATATTACTGTCAAATCCATAGTTTTCCTGGTCGCTGAGATGAATGGTCATACTCCCATAGGCGTTAACTTACAGCCACCATCAACTGGGGGCCAGACGCGTTTTTTTTTTTTTTTAAATTTCGAAGTAGGTGGTCTCAGGGGGAAGTTTCCCAGGATATGTAAAAAGTAGTAGAAAATGACCGATATTGTTTCCTTTCGTTGTTCAGTTTGTTTGCGTAGACATTTTATCTGATCCATGCGAAGAATGGGTATTTTGGTTAGTAAAAAATAAAACGCAACTCAACAATTTGCTGATTTATTAAGTTGAAAATATCGATTTACCCATGCATTATAGCAAAAAAAAAAAAAAAAAAAAAAAAAAAAAAAAAAAAAAAGTATGTACTCAGGAAGATGATTCTCCACTTATAACTTCGTTTGAAAATCGATCTTCTTTTGTAGTAACGCTTTCTTTCTATCCACACACTTTTACACTTTTTTAACTCCAACTTCTGTTCTTTTTCCGGCCCTGGCTGTGTGCCTGCCACTCTTCAAATTGGTTTCCCTCTCTGTTAGATCAAGAAACCCCTTTTGCTTCTACTACTACACAACGTCTGTTCCGTTCCGTTCCGGTCCCCCTCCCTCCGTCGTCCTGCATTCTCCCTCTTAGAAACCTCTCTCCACCTTACTTCTCTAGTTTTGAAACAACTCCTTTTCCTGAGCACAACTTGGGTGAATAAGTCATTAGCGAAGGAGGCCTCAGGACTTGATGAATGAACGTGAAACTGCTCAAACTTCTAAAGATACGACCAGAAAGTCTATCTTGACGGCCCTCCATATTTTACATCGAGGGCATGAAAGATTTTTGGAAGCAGATAAACACTTGGTTCTTCCTTACCTATCTTACAACCCACCTACCTATATATTCTCTCTCTCTCTTCCTTTCTCTTATAAATTATAATTTATGAAAGGGACTGTGCGGTCCTCAGCCGGAACAAAATTAACCAATGAAGCCGAAAGCACAAAACTATATATCATATCATCCACATTTTTTTAGTTGTCCTTTTCAACTTTTATTTAAGAAAAAAAAAACACAAGTTATGAGAGTGTATCTTAAGAAATAAATGATATATCGTTTGTTTCTCGTTCTAATCTCTAATTCAAAATTCAACTACCTATATCTAATGTTACAGTACTTATTATCGTAATAAAAGTCATGTTCTGGAATGATTGCCAAATTCTTCTTCGAACTATTTTTTTAAGGACTCTCGTTATCTTGGGTAAAATATAATAAAAGTACTGGAATGATTTATTTAAATGTTTGTTACAAAATACTGATTCCACTAATTAATGTTCATAGAAAAAGTTGGTGAATTTTTATGCTTCTCAAAACAAGTCATTCGCGACGGCCTGCGTTTCGTTGTTTCGTTTAGGAATTAGGAATTAGATTTCTGGGCTTTCAGCTTCTATGGCCATGATGACGTTTATTGGTGATCACTCTATCCTAAGAAAGGGAAGGAAAAAAGGATTTGGAGAAGGAAGGAAGCGGTCTGAAACCTCTATGCCAGATACCATCCCGGCATTTGTCTGGGTGAATGAGGAAAAAATCCAGGAAAACTTCACTAAGGATGGCTAACCTGAAAAATCTTTTCCACTTTTTCGACCGAGTGTACTCACCAGTATGTTTTGTTGTCAGATATTCAAGCAAAAATCCAATTAAAGATATTCAGATTCTAGGGGTCCAAGGGTCCAAGCTAACTTTAAAAGTTGGAGTGGAAGACAGGGCCGTGCCGTGGGGGAGAAAGAGCGGAGTGACGGACCCGAGCGCCAAAGTAAGGGGGCGAAAAATTCGGGAGAAAAAAGGAAAAAAGATAGGAAAAATTGCTTGGTATATATGTATGGGGGCGCCGTCGTATACTCTCACCCGGGGCGCTGATTTTCCACGGCACGGCCCTGGTGGAAGATCATAGCTAACAATAATAGATTGACTGACGCACCACTTATTCATGTGAAACATACTAAAACACTTACCGTTCAGCTTTTCAATCTGATATTGGCTGTAGAACAGTTATTGAGATATACACATTTTGGGATACTGGAAAATAATCAATTCTTTTCATAAATTAGTTCATATTAGCCAATTGTTATGATATAAATAAGTACGAGGTTGATTGTTCTTTAAAAAGCAGACACCCTTTTGTACTTAAGGAACATTTTGTTTTTAATTTAAGATTATTGGTTCCAAAATTGATTTTAAAGTAGAAAAGCAGCATTTACGTCATTGCATTTTGGTTTTGACTCATTAAGGCAAAAGTGCTACCGAAATTACGAAAATTACTTGTCCAACCTATGGAAAAATATTGAAAGTTGCGGGAGCTCATGTGGTTCGGATTCCACGTTAATCAGTAGGTCCACGTCTCATATAGCCTCGCTGCTGAAAGGGACGCTAAACAAAAATCAAGTCAAGTCAAATCAAGTCAAATATTGAAAGTTAACGAATGTCAACGGTGGTTTTGGACATTACAGTCAAAAATTTTGATCTCTCAGATTGTCCTTGATATAAAAGTACCCAGACTCCAGCCACTGGTGGATCCAGGGGGGCGATCGGGGCGATTGCCACCCCCCCTAGAAGAGAAAACTTTCTTATTTTAGTATATATAAATAAAACCCATCCCAGAATTTGGAGCTCTTAAAAGTAGCTCTAAGTAGCAGTATTACAACCCATCTTCCCCCAGAAGTCCGTCCTGCATCCGCCCCTCACTCCAGATGATGATGCTCTGAAAACTCGTTGAATTAGATCCACAACAAACCATATAAAAATTAGCAGAGATAATGAAGTCATCAAGGTCAGTTGTTCAACAGCACTGACAGAGGCTTGGAAATATTGATAAACAGAATGAATAGGTACTGCATTTCATGAACATAATACCATCTGAAAGCTTGTTTCATTCTGAAGAGAATGATGTATGAGCCATGATATTCGCATGAACTGTACTGAAGCAGATATCACTTAAATGAAAGTTAACTTTTCTTCAAAACATGCAAGAAGCTAAAATGGATACATATTCTGTATAAAATGTTTCACTGGTCCTCTCATCGCTGGTGTAATGGCTAGCACGTGCGCAAATGATACACTGAGTTCTAGGTTCGATTTCCGGTGGAAGAGCATTAAAATTTCAATGCATTCCAGTGGTTCGAATTTCGTCTTAAGCTGTAGATTCACGTCTCATATAGCCTCAGTGCTGAAAAGGGAAGCTAAACCTCAGAACACGAACACGTTTTGAGGTTAAACGTATCAAGAACGCAACCTTCATAAGCAAAATGATGTCCTCGGTTGCATACCTTAAAGGCGTTTTTTATGAAAAGTACACTGTTTTGTCGCTCACCTTCGATCAAGGAAGCCTATCTCGCGAAGGCAAAACCGTATCTGCCTATCCTCCTTACTTTAAAGACAAGAACCTCGCTGCTTATTAATATAACTGAAAGGACACAATTTCTCCATTAATTTTGAAAAGAATTTTTTTACTTTTCTATTTTCAAATTATTATTTATTTAAAACATCTAGAAGCTAAAGGTAAATTTAACTCTACCAAAAATGATCAATGAGAATGGTTGATAATGCAGGCCGTGTGAAGTCCACAAGTACTTCCGGTGCGTCCTTATTGTGCGAAATTTTGTTTAAGATTAGGTCTTTGATCTCCTAACTTTTCAGTTTGTAAACAAATATATACGATTTTCAAATATTTACTGGCACATTAAAAAATTACTATTATCAGATGGTTATATATAATACCATGCGCCTCATAAGTCAGTTGACACTAACAAATTATTAGACTTTGATTTGACTAGGAGCCTATATATATAGTAGCTACTTGACTAGCCCAGTAGTTTCCAGAATTTAGTTGATACTGTTGCTAGAGGTGAAGCGTTTGCTTTAGAAGCTGTTGTTAGTTATCATCATATTCATAGTCAAGGATTGTCAATTCACTACTGGGTGAAAGTCTCTCCAACTTTTCTCCACAAGGGCAAGTTTTTAACGCTATTCCGCTGTACTTTTTGGTTTCGTCACATCACCTGTTAGATATAAGGACGTTTCCTACGTCATTTCTTGTTTTTTCGTATTCTGTCAAGAATTGCTTTTGTTTATCGGACATTATTCCTTCTTGAAATATGTCTAGTCCCCTGAAACTTCAGTGTCTATTTTCATGAGAGGAAAGGTCACTTCTGTCATCTTTATGATCCTTTTCATTATTTGTCTATCGGAATATCATAGTTAAGAATGTGTGTATACGGATGCCCATAATCTTGCAGTTCACGATGTACTAGTTAATTCTTCTAGCGTATCCTCGTCATTTTAAATTTACTAGATGGTGCTGGTTATCAATAATGAACTGTCTGGAAACATCTCTGACTGAGACTTTAATTTTCTCTCGCAATTATAAGTTTAAAAAATATATATAGTTTGTAGTAACTTTAAACACTTTATTCTTTTTCATGGTTTCTAAATATCTTTTCTGATACACTCCGTCAAAACGCACACAGATTGACGGTAAATAGCTTGTTTAAAATAAGAATGTAAGGAACTTTTGTGTAATCAAATTCTATTGTTTTTTTTCATCTATCTTATGATTGTGTGAGGGTGTGAATGACTAATCAAGGTCTAGGGCAAACTGAGGATAGAAAGTTAGATTTGAGACGTAAGGTACCACAAATGAAGAACTTTAGAAAATTCGACGAGGAAGAGGGAAAATGGGTGGCAATTATTATATTAAAATGTTCATATCTCCAAATCTCTGAAGTTCAGAGACACGACATTTAACAAAAGGACTTCTCATTTAAAATAATTAGGAACGCGTTTTAGTGGTTTTTATTTTATATTTGTGACCTAGAAAGAAAGAAAATGGATGAGAAGGAAAAATGTGTAAAGATAACAGTTATTAAATGTTCATATCTCGGAATCTCTTAAGGTAAGAGACAGGCCCGTATCCAGGAGGGTCTAGGCCCCCCTAAATTTTAGCTACCCCCCCTAAAATTTTCACGGTAGTCTGGCAAATGAACTATACTATGGTGATGAACTATAATATGGTTGCATCGCCCCCCCCCCTAACTTCAGCCGGGCCCACCCTACATTTTTGGGCTGGCTACAGGCCTGGTTAGAGACATGAAATTTGCTGTTTGGACTTTACACCTAAAATAGTGTTTGACCTAGAATGGAGGAAAATGTTGGTGGCTGTGCTTCCGTAAGATACCTATTCGAGACGTTCGAATTTGGTGCGATACTTTGAGTTAAGATGAATTCTATATGGAAAGTACAGCAGGAAGAAACACAATATGACCACAGTAACACGCAGGCACATTTGCTAGGCACCACGGCTGATATAGGCCGGGACCGGGGGCCTAGGCCCTCAGTTTGTGACAAAAATAATTTACACTGATACTTATTTTTTAAAGTTTATAGTAAACTCATGATATATCTATCAAAATCTGGGTTCTGGCTGCCCCCCCTCCAAATTTTACTTTCTAGATCCGCCACTGCTAGGCATAGGTCTCTATATACCTATTGTGTCTACAAAATGTAATACGAACTTTGAACTGTAATAGAAAATTTATTTTCCAACATACAAGCTTAAAATTCTGAGAAAAGAAAAGCTACAGTTCAATTTTAAAAAAATAAGAGTACTTTCTGATCAAAATGAATGATCCAAATGGTGGTTAAAATAAATTTTCAAAATGATGATCAGCATTGATACGTTTCTGAGTACGAGTCACGAATGTTTCCATACTTCGCACCAAAGTCACCAATGCAATTTCTAACACACACTGTTTGAATCTCATCCCACAGTGTGCAGGGGCGCGGTGGCTCAGTGGTAGAGCTTTCACCTTTGGTGCTTGGGGTCCCTGGTCGATCCAGGCTCACGCCGTGTGGACTTTGTGGTGGACAAACACCGTGTTCGTGGGTTTTCTCGGGGTTCTCCTGTTTCCTCCCACTTTCTTCATTCCACCATTTCACTCATCTCTCATCATCACCGTCTCCTTTAGCCTAATCGGCATAAGCGTGGGACCTAAAACTTAAAGATTTCATTTCATTTTTTTTTTCATCCCACAGTGTATCCATATTACGTAGTTTACGACTGATCACTTCATCTTTCACTGTGTCCCATAAGAAAAATAAAGTCTTGAGAGCGTGGAGGAAACTCGACTGGTCCCTTACGTCCGATCCATTGGTCTGGTACATTTTGATCCAGGTATCTTGCATGTCCCTATAATAATGGCGGGGCGCCATCTTGTTGGGTATAAAACCTTCCATTGCCTTACGTTGAAAGAATGGCAGGAAAAAAATGAATTAGCAAGCATTGTTCCGTTATGTAACCGTCAAAACGGAAAGGTCTAATGAATCCCATAGGAGACAAACCACACCACACATTTAAACCAGGGAAATTCTCACCATTCTCAACAATAATGTGCGGATTATCTTCAACCTAGTAGACACAATTATATCAATTGACAATTCCAATAAATTTGAATTATGCTTCATCCGGATAAACAATGCTACCCGTAAATCCCAATTCACATGTAACCATCTGAAATCATTCACTAAATTGTAATCTGCGATCTGGATCGTCGTTAGTTAGCTGTTGCAACAGCCATGGAATGTATACACGCATCTTACCTTTCTTCAGTATGCGTACCACACTACTACCACTTACATACCTCTCAAGTGACCTTTTTATTGAAGAATTTTATGGTGAAACAATTCCAGCACCAATCTGAGGATTCAGCATTTATTGCCATGTAAGCTTGCCCTGATCGGCCTTTCTGCACATGACACAGCAGAGCAGCAGAGAGCAGAGCAGAGATTTCTTGGCGGTTTTTGTGGTTGATTTAAGTACCGGGCTTGGGCCCTTGCCTTCCATTTGTGTTGTTGACTGTCGTTTGTTTTGCGTGCGTATTTGTTGTGAGAGAGAGGACGCAACTGTCGCGCTCCTCTTTTGCTGTTCCTATGTCAGTTTAGTGGTTGTGCGTTTTAGGGGTGCGGCATCTTGTAAGTTCGTCTTCTTGGGTTGGCCGTTCCTATGGTGGCTATGTGTTGGTGTGGTGTCCTCCAGAAGTTGGCTGATCTGTGAATTCTGTAGTCATGTAGAAATGGGAGTTCCAAATCTTCATGTATTTGCTCGAGGCGAGTGTCTCTCGAGTGTCCAGTGATAGCCCTGGCTACTCTGTTCTGGATGACTTGTAGTTGGCTGAGGTGCGTTTTTGCTGCGTGTTGCCATGCAGGGTGGGCATACATCAGGATGGGACGAATGCTCATCTGATATATATGGCGTTTGGTTTTCAGGGTGAGGGATGGGGAGAGGAGTAGCGGTAGCAAGGCTTGATGGCGTTGACTGGCTTTCTTGGCGATGGAATGTATGTGGTGAGCAAATGTAAGTTTCCTGTCCAGTATTATTCCGAGGTATTTGGCATCATCTCGGTTCTGGAGGGGTGTTCCAGCCATGGTGATCCTGACGTGAACCCTTCTTCTGTTTCTTGTGAAGTTTACTACTGAGGTCTTCTGTTCGCTGACTTTGATCTTCCACTCTTCAGACCATCGGTGGAGAAGTTCGGCGTGTCATCTGAGGTATAGTTCAGCGTATCTGATGTTTCCATGGCTGGCAAAGATTGCCGTGTCGTCTGCGAATGTTGCTACCGCTGTGTTGGGGGTTGTGGGAATGTCCGCCGTGTACATGGCGTAGAGGGTTGGGGATAGGCAGGATCCTTGGGGGACTCCTGCTAGGATAGGTCTGGAGGGTGTTAGGTGTCCTGCATGGGCAACACGAAAGGTTCTTCCTTGAAGAAAGGATTTGATGATTCTCAGAAGGTAGTGCGGAGTGCCCTGGAGCATCATCTTGTGAAAGAGGCCTTCGTGCCACACCTTGTCGAATGCTTTTTCTATGTCGAGAAAAAGCCCCAAGGTGTGGCCTCCCTCGTTGAATCTGTCACATATCTTCTCTACCACCCGTACCAGCTGCTGATCCGCGCAGTGTCCTTTCCTGAAGCCGAACTGGTGGTCCGGGATGATGTCATGATCTTCTATGAATTGCTGAAGTCTGCTCTGCAGTACTCTTTCAAACACCTTGCTGGTATGCGAGAGCAGGCTGATAGGGCGGTAGTTGGCCGGGTTTGATCTTTTCTTTCCTGGTTTGGCCAGCATTATGACTTTTGCTTCTTTCCAGGCTTCTGGATAGTGTCCGGTTCTCATAATGGCGTTGCACAACTTACAGAGTAGGACCAGGGCCTTTCTCGGGAGGTGCTTCAGTACTTGCGGCGTCACTCGGTCTTGACCTGGAGCCCGGTGTGCATTGATCCTCTTGATGATTGCTTGTATCTCCCGCGGTGTTGTGAGGGCTTCTGGAGGAGGTGGGTCTTCTATTCGGGAGAGGTGGTAGGATCTATGTACTGCTGCAGTGGTGGTTGCTGGCGTGTTGGTAGCGTTGATCTGGAAGGTGGTTTCCAGGGTCTGGGCGAAAAGTTCTGCCTGTTCTTCCGGTTCGTGTATTGTTCCTTGTGGAGTTTGAAGTGTGAGTGTTCTGGAGTTTGCTTCTGGTCTTGTGATGTTTTTCACTAACTTCCAGAATTGCCTGCTGGGTGCATCTAGCTCCTGGAGGTGGAGGTTCCAGTTTCTGATTTTGATTCGAAGGAGCCTTTTCCTGACTCTGGATACTACGTGGTTCCAAAGTGTTTTGAACTGGGGAATTCTGGTACGTTGCCACTGCTTCCGGGCCCAACGCTTCAAGTGGATCAAGGCTGAGGTGCGTCGTTCTTCTGGAGTGGTCTGCTGTGATGGATGAGTCGTTGTTGAGGTGGTTGAGGCGATGGCTATGGCTGAGTTGATGGCTGCGGTCAGGGACGCAGTGGTGGCCTCTATGTCTTCCGTTGTTTCAATTATCCGGCGTGGATCTAACATGTCGCTGAGCAAGGATCTGTAGTGGTCCCAGTCTGTTGTGCGCAGAGTTGGAAGGGTTCGAGTTGTGAAGTGGTAGCTGATTGCGATCGTTTGTAGAACGGGTAGATGATCCGAGTCGAGGCCGTGGATAAGCTGAGGTACACCTAGGATTGCCAGGTTCGCTGTCAGTACCATGTCCAGTACATCAGGCATCCCGCCGTTTCTTGGATAATGCGTGGGTTCCGTTGGAGCCGTGGGAGTGAAGTCTATGGTGGTGAGAGCGTGGTGGAGGATCCTTCCGTTTGCGTTTGACACATTGGAGTTCCACGCCGGATGTTTACTGTTGAGGTCTCCCCCTAGTGGAATCCGGTGTCCTAGCTGTCGCAGGGCTTGCAGATCTGTTGCGTTGAGGTTGTTGTTGTGAGGCTTGTAGGCTGCTATTATTATTATCGGTCCATTAGCTGAGTGGAGGGTGATCCCTGTAGCTTCCAGGGATTGTAGAGGTGGTAGAGGGAGAGGGTCGTACGGGATACTGTCTTTGATTAGAATTGCTGTTCCTCCAAGGGGTCGGTCGGGACGGTCGGTACGGATGGTGGAGTAGTTGCGGATTTTTAGGGTAAGGTGTGGTTTTAGGTGGGTCTCTGACAATAGGGCTATGTCCACTTCTTCTCTGCGGAGAAAGTCCTCCAGGTTGTTCTTCTTCTTTTGGATTCCTTCTGCGTTCCAGTGCAGCACTTTGACTTGTCTGTTGATTCTTCTTTTAGTCGGTGCCATCGTCAAGGATGGACGCGACTACCTCAAACATGATGGTGATTTTGCTTAGTGGGTCTGTCGTTTCTTTCACCTTCCGGAGTCCTACTTGCAGCTTTTCTAGCATTGAACGGAGATTGAGGCCCGAGAAGAGTTCTCGGATCTCTTTGAATGTGTCTGCCAATGATGGTTCAGTGCGTTTGTCCTCGGTGTCTTCTTCTCTGGATTGGGAGTTGTCCTGGGTTGTTTGATTTTGCTTTGTTTCTTGGTTGGGGGGCCTCCTGGTTTTCTGGTTGGTGTTGTTCTTGTCTTCCGGCGTGACTGCTCCTGCGTAAGATGTAGCGTTGTTTCTTCTGCGGCTGGTATCAGATTTTGAGGGAGGGTCCGACTTAGCTGGTGGTTGGGTTGGCTGTTTCCTCTTGGCTTTGGCCGCCTTGAGCGTGGGACAGCCCATGTAGTTGGCGGGGTGTTCGCCTCCGCAGTTACAACATTTTGCCGGAGTGTCCCTCGTTTTCTTCGGACATTCCGTGGAGAGATGGGATTCTTCGCATTTGATGCAGCGAGGGGTCGCCCTGCATGTTTGCGTGGTGTGCCCTACTCGTTGGCATCGGTGGCATTGGAGAATTGACTGACCCTTGTAGGGTTCCACTGCCACTCTGTAACTAAGAAGGTACTTGAGATCGTAAATCTTGTTGTTCGTTGGGTCCTTGGGTAAAGTAACAAGGAATAGCGGAAACAGGGGCCTGTTGCCAGACGGGTCACTGCGTCCCCTCATCTGGACCACATTGGTTGGGGTGAACCCCTGGTCCTTCAAGTCCTGTAGTATGTCAGCCGTTGGAGTGTCGAGTGGCATCTTCCGGATGACTACTTTGATTGGGCGTGTTTGTTTCGGAAGTTCTGTGGCAAATGATTGTCCGGTCTGGATGCAGAAGGCTTCCATCATTTCAAAGTCGCGCCAGGTGGTGCAGTGGATTTTTATGTATGCACTCGGTTGCAGAATTTTGTAGGGATCCTTGCAGTTTGCGGTTAGCGTTTTTATGAAAGTATGTCTTTTCTCGACGTCATATATGAAGAGGGGGGGTATCTTCCTGCTGCGGACGGTGTCCCCCGGATTTTCTTCTTCATATTCGGTGGGTGTTTGACCACCCCCAGCGTTGGATGGGTCGTTGGTGGTGTCCAGCGCCGAGAAAGAGTTCCTGAATTCAACAAGTGGCGTAATGCTACTTTCTGGTCTTCTTTTCGCTTTCTTCTTGGGGTGTTGGAACTCTCCTGCGCTATCGGTAGGGTCGTATTCTTCATCACTGGACCCTGCCATCTCGATGGACTGATCTTGGATCTGGGGGGCATTCGCGTGGACGGTTGCACTGTCAGCTGTTTCGTTGATGTGAGGGGTAGAAGTGGTTTGAGCCGTGAGGGCGTGGAGTTCCTCGAGACTCATAGGAACCAATTTAGCCTGACGGGTTGTTCTGCGGCGTTGAACAGAGCCTAAGTTACTAAAACTCATAGCTTTTAGTTGTTTCGCAAGGCTTGTTTCCGGTCCTGCGGGTGGTTTCCTGACGGGAGGCACTTGGTTGGTATGTGGATCACTGCTTCTTGGGGGGGGGGCGACCTGAGTGTTTTGCTTCATTTCTTGGCTGACGTCTAAACGCTGTCTAGGAACGTATTGGACGAGCTCCTAGCGACCAGTTTTTCTTTTAGCCGTATTGCTGGGATCTTTTATTATTTATGGGAACAGGACCTAATTTTTATTTTTCCCCAGCCGGGCTCCCGCTCCAGCGGGCAACTGAGCTAGTTGGAAATACGGAAATACGGAAATAAATTAGAGAATAAAGAGGGCCCCTTAGCAAGAAAGCTCGCCCCCTTGAGTGATGCACCAACCTATATCTACGTGCACCTCCTACATGCAGTTAGAGATCTAAAGCAGCATGTCGTCTG
Organism: Thermobia domestica; assembly: GCF_964235325.1. Lineage (NCBI taxonomy): Eukaryota > Metazoa > Arthropoda > Insecta > Zygentoma > Lepismatidae > Thermobia > Thermobia domestica. The sequence goes on from NC_137455.1 coordinate 345,559,852, forward strand.
TGAGTCGCGCCGCGGTTTTTATCCTAAGACATTTACCGGACAGTGTATATTAAAGAAAGAAAGAAGGGTAAAAAAGAAGATAGGAAAGCGCGTGAAGAATTTTTCACCTCACTATTGGCTTGGGTAGTAGGAGGAGAAACCCCGGAAACACATGGAGTCCAGGGAAACCCCCTTTATCGGTCATGCACATGCTCAAGTTATTTACATGGTAAACCACACAAAGAAGGGGTGGCAGCAGCAGTGTCATGGCGTGTTGGTCTGAAGTACCGGGCCGAAGCCCTTGCCTTCCATCTGTGATAGTTGTGTGTGATTGGTGGTCCAGCGTTTCTGGTGTTGGAGTCTGCTACTGTCGCAGACTCTGGCTTGGGAAGATCTGGTCGACTACTGGGGTTGAGGCATCCTGTGGTGTCTTCTGGCTGGTGGCGGTGGTCTCGCTAGGTCGGTGACTGCAGGGTTTTCGTGTTGTCGTGTTCGGGCCCAGAAGGTCGCTGAAAGGCTGCGTCTTGTTTCGCTGAGGAGCGGCAGATTGAGGTCTTCGTGGATCTGGTCGACTCTTGTATCCATCGAGTGTCCTGTTATTGCCCTTGCTGCCCTATTCTGGACAACTTGCAGCGGTCTGAGGTGGCTTTGCGCTGCGTGTTCCCATGCTTGATGGGCGTAGAGCAGAAGTGGCCGAATGTATACTATGTACACATTCCTTCTCGCCTCGTGGGATAGTTGTCTGGTGAGGAAGATAGGCAGCAGGGCACGGAATCTCCGGTTCGCTCTGTCTGTGGTATCTGTCAGGTGCTGCCGGAAGGTGAGTTTTTGGTCCAAGAGTATACCCAGGTATCTGGCACTCTGCTGCAGTCGTAGCGGAGTCCCTTGATACGTAATGTTGTATTCCTTCGGGGCTCGTTTCCTGTTGAAGTCCACCAGGGCAGTTTTGTCCGTGTTGATCTTTATTTTCCAGTTCCGCGTCCATGTCTCAAGGAGGGCGATGTGTCTCCTAAGAGCCATTTCCGCGTACCTGTGGTTTCTGTTGCTGGCGAACAATGCAGTGTCGTCCGCGAACGTCGCTGTCATCGTTGCGGTTGTGGTGGGCAGGTCTGCTGTGTAGATGTTGTACAGCAAGGGTGAAATGCATGACCCTTGTGGTACTCCTGCTCGTATTGGCCTCGGATCTGTGTTTGCTCCGGAGTGAAAGACTCGGAAGCTCCTGTTGGAGAGGTAGCTCTTCACTATTCGGGTGAGGTATCTGGGGATGCCAGCTGAGGTCATCTTATGCAGAAGCCCATCATGCCACACTCGATCGAAGGCTTTTTCCACGTCTAAGAACAAGCCTAGTGTGTGACCGCCTTCGTTAAATTGTTGGGTGATTGTTTCTACTGCTCGGACCAGTTGCAGCGTAGTACTGTGTCCAGCTCGAAAGCCGAACTGGTGGTGAGGAATGATGTTCCGGTCCGCGACGCACTGAGTCAGTTTCTTCTGGAGGATGCGCTCCACAACCTTGCTGAGATGACTGAGCAAGCTTATGGGACGGTGGTTTCTGAGGTCCGTTCTTGTGCCTTTTGACTTGGGGATCATGATCAGGCGCGCTTCTTTCCAGCTGGTAGGATAGTGGCCAGTTTGTAGAATTGCGTTTGTGATGCGACTCAGGAGTACCATGACTTTACGCGGAGCGTGTTTGATTGCCGCTGGTGGAATTCTATCAGGACCTGCTGCTCGCTGTGTGTTGAGCTTCCTGACAATCTTCTGGACTTCCCTGGGAGTCACTAGTTGGTCTGCTGGGCAGGGATCTGGTTGCTCTAGGATCTGTATGCTTCGTGCCACTGTTTCTGTTGTGCGTCGGTCGGGTTGTATGTTATGCTCCTGGAAGACATTCTCCCAGTGTGCTGCAAATAGGTCTGCCTGTTCTTGAGGTGAGTACACCAGTCCTTGAGGTCCGCGTAGAGGCTGTGTCCGGGGTGGGCCTGAGGGTTTGCTCAATGAGCGAAGGAGTTTCCAGAACTCTGGCGATGGCGTCTCCATTCCACGGATCTTCTGGTCCCACTTTTCCATATTTCTTCTCTGGAGTCTCTTCTTGACTCTGGTTGTAAGGTCGTTCCAGAGAGCCTTGTATTGGAGGTTGCGAGTTGTTTGCCATCTTCTTCTGACCCAGCGTTTCATATGGATGAGAGCTGTGGTCCGCAAGTCACCAGGATCCGGCTGGGGTTGGGGTCTGTCGCTTGTGGTGGTAGCCAGTGTAAGGGCGGATTTCATCGCAGCGGTTAGGTCCTGGACTGCAGTGTCGATGTCCTCCGGAGTTTGCAGAGGATGTCTGGGGTCAACCATCTCTGCTAGCAGTCTGGTGTACTCCTGCCAGTTTATTTCCTTGATCGTTGGAATCCTGCGGGTTGAGACGTGATGCCTTGTCGCTAGTGTGAGTACCACCGGGATATGGTCCGATTGGAGATCATGAATCACATCCGGTCCCTCTGTGATAGCTGCGTTAGCAGTGAGCGTAATGTCGAGGACATCAGGGAGTCCCCCATTCCTTGGGAAGTGCGTTGGCTCCCTCGGTGCTGCCGGTAGGAGATCAATTTGCCTGAGGAGCTGGTGGAGGCGCCGGCCGTTTTGATTGGAGACTCTCGAGTTCCAGGCCGGGTGTTTGCAGTTCAAGTCCCCTCCCAGGAATACTCGGTGGCCTAGTCTTCTTAACAGCTGCAGATCTTGAGCACTGATGAGCCTGTCTGGTGGCCTATATACTGATAGGAGATGTAAGGGACCATCAGGGGAATGGATAGTGATTCCTGAGGCCTCGATGGATTGCAGCGCAGGGAGTTGAAGTATGTCGTGTGGTATATGCTGCTTGATGATCACTGCTGTTCCTCCTTTGGCTCGACCTACTCGGTCGTTGCGGTACACCACATAGTTCCGGATCCGTAGTAGGTCGGGTGGTTTGAGAAATGTCTCCGAGAGCAGAGCCACATCTATGTTTTCCCTGGTGAGGAAGTCAGTGAACTCTGCTCGCTGTTTTTGTAGACCTTCTGCGTTGAAGCAGGTTATTCGGATGTCGCGGTTGAGTCTCATATTATTCGGTGCCATCATCCAGGAGTGAAGCAGCGACTTGGAGTAGGGTGATCATCTTTGTGGTGGGATCGGTTGCTTGTGCTATCTGGCGAAGGCCGGTTTTCAGCCGGTCGAGGAAGCGATTGAGGTTGATCCCCGCTAACAGGTCCTGGATTTCACGGAGTATACTTATTAGTGACAGGAGTTCGCCTCCGGTTGCTGGCTGAGTGGTGGTTGGGGTGTTGTTGCCTGCGTTGTTGTTGTCTGCGTCTGGGATGGGGTCGGCTGTTCCTGGGGGGTCCCGGTTGCGGTCGGTTTGCTGCTGGGCTGCTGGTGTTGGTCCTTGGGATGGCTGTTCTGCAGCTGCGCTGATGTGCTGCGGGGCGGAGCTGGTGCTTGCGCTTGGCTGAGACTCTGCGTTCCCTGGGGTGGTCGTGGATGCGAGTCTTGTTGTGGTTGACTTCTTGTCGGTGCTTACGTTGCACTCCGGGGTCAGGTTCAGGGGGGTGACGCCTGCATCCCGTATTTGGTTTCCTGGCCTCTTGTCAGTGGGGTTGTTGTCTCTCCGCTGGAGGTTGCGTGGTGGTGGAGGATTTGCTGGTGGAATCTCCTGCTGCTTCCCACTGCGTTTCTTCTTCTCTGCCTTGATGTACGGGCACCCCTGATAATTGGCAGGGTGGGGCCCCTGGCAGTTGACGCAGCGTGCTGCTGTGTCCCGTCCCTGCTTCTGGCATTCTTTGGTGAGGTGGTTTCCGCTGCATTTCACACACCTCGCCCCCGCGCGGCATGTAGTTTGTGAGTGGCCAACGCGTTGGCAGCGATGGCATTGTAGTATTTCACTGCCCTTGTACGGTTCCACCTCTATCTTAAAGGTGAGGAGATACCGGAGATCGTAGATTTGCGGCCCCTGACCTTTCGGTAAGCTGACCAGAAACAGGGGAAATTTCGGACGGTTTCCCTGGGCGTCTGGTCTGCCGTGTAACTGGCTGACTGATTCTACGGTAAATTGTAGTGATGTTAGTGCAGTTTTAATGTCTTCAGGATCAGCATCTATAGGCAGCTTGCGAATCACTACTTTTAGGTTGCGCACGTTTTTAGGGAGCTCTGAAGAGTACTCGTAGTTTTGTTGAAGGCAGAACGCCTCGACTTTGGCGAGGTCTGCCATGGTCGCACAGTGGAGCTTGACAAAGTCGCTGGAATGGAAGCTCTTGGGCTCCGCTTCCAAGCATGCTGACAGTGACTGGATGAACTTGCACTTGTTTTTAACACCGTATATGAACACTGGGGGCACTTTTCTTGGTGGGTAGTAGGGGAGTGGGGGGTCAGAGCTGGCTCCTTCCTCCATCTCTTCCATTTGATCGTTTGATGATCCTGTGGCTGTTTTGCTAAGTGCTGCAAAGCGGTTTCTGGATGCTATTACTGAGACTATGGTGGGCTCACTGGGCATAGATGGCTTTCTGGTCTTCTTGGGGATCTGGAACCCTTCATTGTGGTCCGTTGCGGTGGATGTGGAGGCCTCGGCTGCACTTTCTGATGCGTCCATGTAGTCATCTGGGGGGGTTTCTGTTGAGTCTTCGGGGGGGAGGGGGACCTGACATGCCCCGGTCATGTCGAATTGACTATTGGGCGTTGCAGGGGTGTCAGTTGACTGTTTTTGGTTTACTGTTTCCGGGGGGGGCGTAGGCCCCTCACTGAGTAGATCCTGTGGGGTGCGGTGATTATGGGATTGTGAGTCACCATGGTCTAGCTGGGCTGTGTTGCTCTCTTCTTGGACTGAGACTGGGTCCTGGGTGACGTCAACGAAGATTCGCTGCCGGCGCCTGGGGCCCGTTCCCAATGACGTGTACCCAAAAGCATTGCTCCGCAAGTCTTTCGATTTCTTGATGGCTCCCTTTGTGTGTGGCTGGGGGGGGGGCGCTTCCGGTAGTTGGCCGCCTGGGATGGTGAATTCGACTGCATGGTCGCTTATATAGCTCCTGGGTTCTGCCTTTTAAGGGCTGGCAGATAGCTTGTTTGAAACAGCCAATCAGAGGCGGGCTCTCGAAGCGGATTCGTCCAATCACGCGCGGGTGCTTTCCTTCGGGTCCGCGCTCCTGAACGACTACTTTTCTGGCGTGTCTTTAGCGGCAGGAGTGTGTGCAGTGCTTTGTTCGACCAAGCATGCACGTGCACACACTACTCTACAAAATAGCTAGCTGAATCACAGCACTTTCCACTGAAACTATCACTTTCACAACACTATAGAGAGTTCACAGAGTGCCAAGGGGTGGGAAAATGGTCCTGCTCTTTTATGTGTGCTGCTAGCGAATGCTGGCTTCTGATTGGCTCTCGCACCTGCGTCTCTCCGACCAATCAGAAGCAGGTTCTTGGTTCCCGTCGTCTCGGGGCCACGCAACTTGCTGAACAAAACTGTTCTTGTTCGTCGAAATGGCGGTTATAGTGCTGCCGTGCTTTGTTGCTAACTACCAACTCTACTGCTAGCTACGCATGCAACATGCACACTGCACCGCACTTTCACAGTCACTAGAGTTCGTCACAGCACTTAAATGTTCGCAAACACTGTAATAAATGTTTATTTCAATGTTTATTTAAGGTGTGGGGAATAACAGTTTATATTTTCACGAAAACACGAAAAGATGTCAGGAGCACAGGCACTCGCGTGACTCGCACTACAGCACATGACACGTTACTCTATGAACCTCCAATTGTTTCGTAGACACGTAATTGCTACTGTTAAAGATGGGTCAGTCCCATACTCATATCACCACTCTCTCTGAACCCAACAACATCCTGAAACTTTCAGTAGATTTTATTATTCTGCTTTAACTCTTCAAAGCGCCATCGTCCGTCCGCCATATTGACGTTACTCCCTTGCCACTATGCTGCACAGCTTGAACGACGATTCAGCTGCCACCTGTTGAGGAACCATAACATTATTTTTTTGCAGATAGTTAACCTTGCAGGTTGGAAAAGTAGGTTTCTATAAGAGTTGAAAGTGTGTATACACTTTTTGACGCACGTGGTATAGGATAAAGTACGGATAGTTCAGAAACAATTCATAAAACTTGACTAAGATAGACAATATTGAAGATATATGGTTGAGAATGATACAGTGTATAATTGCGTACCTTCTAAACAATAACAGACTCGTAATCACTGTTGCAAATAATTCTGCTAGTGGTTGTAGCCAATTTTCAAAACCCCTATTTTAGCGAATTTTCCTACAGGAGCCCCTAATGCAGGACGATGACACTAAAGAAACTATCTGGTGAAGAAAATATAAAATATGTGTTAGAAACACGACAAAACTGTAATCGAAATTTGTATGCTACTGTAGGATATATTAGGTATTTAATATCGGTACTATTAAAACAAGTAATCACATTGAAATAAACATTTAACTAAAGCCAGTAGCCAGAGTATTAAGATAGGAGAAAGGGGGCAACTTGTGTTCACGCTTCATGCATAGGGGCTACACTCCAACAATTAAAAGTTTCAGAGGGGTTGAATGTGTTCATAACGGGTCTCAACTTCTTGGTCACCTCCTAGATACGGGCCTGTATCTACAGAAATAAAAATGAAGTAGTTGTATATTTTCTCATTAGTTTTTTTTTTTTTTTTTTAAGTATGACATTCAATTAAAGTATGTTACTTATCTCACGTGCGTGCTCAATACTATTCTAGCGTTTAACTAAGGTCTGCGCAATCACTCCTACTTCATGATTGCGCGATTTGTCCTTTTGTGTAGGAGGTACGAAACCCACATACTTTTGGTGATACTAATTATTTTTTTGAATATTTAATACATCTTTCCTATGAATTTATAGCGCTACCGAAATGTATGCACTTACTTTGCATCACCCATATACGACGTGGAACATATCGGCGAACACTTTCTATCGTTATATGAATTCAATTGACTGCTACATTTGCAAGGTTGTCAATTATCAAGGGTGTCAATTCATCAATCCTTTTTCTTGTCTCCGATCTGACCCCGTAAAATTTATTGTTCCTGCGTATGGCTGGGTGAAATTTCCTGTTATATCTGAGTGTAAACAAACGGTTCTGCGAACTGGAAATATCTTAACAATCGGTTCTGGCAAACCGTTGCCAACCCGCTGAATAGCATCAGTCATGTATATATAAATCCAAATGTTCTTATTAATAACTAAATTCTATTGTGTTTTTCAGGCCCCGAAGTTATCATTTGTGCCCAACCAGCGAATTTCACGAATTTCGAAAACAGAGCTGTCATGTTCTTCTTCCACCAAAGAGTCACTGAAACATTTTAATAAAGAAATCAGTGAAACACAACCAGACTCTCCTCAATCATATGCAGTGGTGAAGAAGTGAGTGGTACAGTTTAAACGTGGCGATTTCTCAACAGATCGAAGGGGAGGAAGACGAAACACAATGACTAACCCTCAAATCGTGGACAAAGCTCATGACATTATTCTTGAAAATTGCAGGAATCTCCGCAAAACGTATGCAGAAATTTTGGTCATTTCTTGGGAACGACTCGGTAGCAGAGATGGAGTGGGTCAGTGGGTCGGTGGGTCAGTGGGTCAAGTTTTCTGGGTGGGTCAGTGGGTCGTGGGTCAACAGCATGTGACCCACCACCCACCGTGACCCACTGCGACCCACCACCCACCGTGACCCACTGCGACCCACCGACTCAGTATGATCTACCGACCCTCTCTGCTCACTGCATTGTAGACAGTATCTTCTGAGGGCTGGAAAATTTGTCTCCGTTTTACTTTCAAGACCTTCATTTCCCTTTCTTTTCCACTTGTTTGTGTCTACTTACCTGAAATGAGTAAATCTAATCGAGTTAAAAAAGAACTTCAGGCACTTTTGGATATTGATATTTTTAATCGTAATAATAACAATAGGACTTATACTACTACTTGGCTTTCGAGATCTCTGAGTTTTTAGTGGAGCTAACTACTGGAAAAAATAATTTTTGAATCACTGTAATATATAAATTATTATATAAAAAATTGAATGTAACTATGTTGCCTGATCATCACTTTCAAATTGCAAAGAAATCAAATTGAAATGAAATTACTTTTGGTATATAGTTAGGCCTTAATCCAAATTGGGATGTTATATTGCTTTTATTATAATGCATAATATCCTAAGGAGGTAGTGAGGATCCGAATTTTTGCGAAAAAAAATGAGTATCTCGCAAACCGTTAAACTTACGGAGATGAAATTCAGTGTATTAACTCTTTATTGAAAAAAAAACAGTGTGTGTCCTAGCATTTTTAAAATTCTTCTTTATGTGGGGGGGGGGGACTTTCTATATATGGAAAATTGGTAGTGAGTTGGTTTGTAAAAATGATCGAAAACGATCGATGTTATTTAAGAAAAAAATTAGAAACAAAAAATACAGTGCTTGGCTTCATATCGTCGACAGCGTCACAAAGTGTCGTATCTCAAAAAAATCGAAAATTGAGATATTTTACTATGTAGTTGCATACACTGACTTCTACAATTTCCCAAAGCGACACATTTGTAATATGCGTTGTTTTGACGGTGGTGATGACGTCAGTGTGTCGTATCTTGAGATGAAGCATATAAACCATTTTCACAAACAGTCGTGTCTTGAGTTACGACAGTTTGTGAGCAACAGATCTTTCGCAACTGGACAGATACGCCTATATTGAAAGCAATTTGTTTATATATACAAAGTGGCCCAAAAGTAGGTATACAGTCCCGTACTGATAAACTCATTGCTTTTTGTATCTTTTCTTATTGTTATCCATCAGGTAGACTTAGTTTCTTTATCATTTGTTCCTAATGTATTTTTACTTATATCTTAAGCTTGGAACAGCCGAAGCAAATAAACTTATAACCTAGAATGTTATACTTGATCAATGTGGGGCTCTATACATATATATTTACACGGCATTGGGCGTCCTCAGGTTGCGGATCGACATGACATGACATTTTTGAGTTTTATGTCCCACTGTTATGCCGGTTAGGCTAAAGGAGACGGTGATTATGAGAAATGAATGAAATGGTGGAATGAAGAAAGTGGGAGGAAACGAGAGAACCCCGAGGAAACCCACGCACACGCTATTTGTCCACCACAAAGTTCACTTGGCGGGAGCAAGGTTGGAACCCGCGACCCCATGAACCAGAGGTGAACGCTCTACCACTGAGCCACCGCAGCCCCAGGTAGCGGATCGAGGAGAAGGCCTTTAGATATAGAGGTTAGCTGCGAAGATACTAAATAAGCAGTCGCCGGCAGACAAGGAGTGGCCCCCCAGCTTGGAGGTTTGGATGAGCCTAACAAACTCATCCTGTAATAGAAAAAATACACTTTTTCAGAAACAATCACAGAAGCCTCGGACCAAGACTGATAACTTGGCACGACATCAGCAAAAGAAAATGGATATGAGATTTGGAACATGGAATATTAGAATTCTTTATAGGGAGGCGCGTTAAAATCCGTAATGAATGAGTTGGAGAAATACAGGATGGACCTAGTAGGACTTCAGGTTGGTTGCTATGATGAGGTATGCGGTGCAAACACGTAAGAACATCAGAGAAATTTCTCTCCGATTCTTTGAATCTAGGCATGGACAAAATGAGGGAGATTCAGTCCACAGTGCTATAAGCACATCTATTAAGCACTGTGGCAGTAATTTTGTACCCTCGCAACTTGAACCGATTGTTAAACTGGCAAGGAAAAAGAACCCATATACATTGTATTGACAGAAGCGATGTATGAGATTAGATCTCTGTCCCAATGTCTTTGTATTCTGTCAGTTCGACGTGACGAAAATGGAGATCCAATCAATCGGACGGAAATGCGCGAAGTGAAAGTGAACAAAGACTATCCAAACTGCATTCAGTTTAAGACAAGTCATTTTGAGGACACTTACATAACTATTTCTCTGAAAAGAACGCAAATTGAATCCACCAGATAGAAGTTCCTACTTTGCATACTTGTCAAAAATTATCGCTCCAGAGAAGTACGAGGACTCGTTTTGATTGATTGATTTTTAACGTCCCTTTCAGCAGCGAGGCTATATGAGACGTGGAACTACTGATTAACGTGGAATCCGAACCACATGAGCTTCTGCCGGGAATCGAACCCGGGTCTCCCACGCCTACGAGGATTCGTTATCATTGTGTCCGGGCCCAACTCCAATCATTCGAAACCCTGAAAATGTTCAATTTTACAGAAACTTACCACATTAGCCATCCTTCTCAAGTGCAAAATCAAAGCATGCAATTTGCAAATTACTTTGCAAGATTTTATATTCTGGCAACGACAACTTGATAGCATTATTTTATGTTATGGTTAGTATGCTCTTAATACTGTGTTTCTTGTGTGTTCTCAGGAATTTTGTTTTACCCTCAAGAATCTCAGGAAGCATTTGTTAAATTATTTTGTATAATAAACACGAAGTTTTTCAATAAAAGTGCAATATATATCCGATTGTTCATCTATTAATGTAGTTCTCAGTATAAAAAAATATGCGTCGTATCTTTCATACAAGAGAGGATTACCATCGTCACAAACTGTCGTATCTTTTTCCCGCCAAATTTTCCACAAGCTTTTACAGGCAAATTCCATAAAACTTTCTCCACTGATTTCTTATACTTTAAGTTATAACTTGGTAAATTTTCTCTCCTTTTGGTAAAATAGATTTTCAGTTATGGCTGTTCAAAGTTGTGTGAAAACTTAAAAATCGCTCTCCTGAAAAGTTTAGAAAACTGAGATACGACAGTTTGTGACGCTGTCGACGATATATCCATTGCTTTCTGCTATAATAATTGCTGAAGCTTATGTTTCTTATATGGAGCGCTTACAGCACAGGACAATCAACCCATAAAGTTGTGAGAAAAATAGACATAAAATTTGTATTGTAAGCTTAATTACACGGAAATTTGAAGTTTGGATTGTACGCATAATTGTATGGAAAATTTTACACTTTTTCTCCCTTTACGTTGGTCTACTTACTTTGATTTGGAACTTTGAAATTTCATCCTTTTTTCCACTGAAAAGTATTGATAATTCAACAAGGAAATAATTATACCATGATAATTTAATTGAAATTCATCGTAATTTGGCACATGGCAAACAGCAGTGTGATAATTGAAGTTGAAGAAGGAGGGAAATTCCCATTCACCTCTGAACACTTTCCAGGAACCTCGTTCCCTTTCGCTTTCTAGACGGGGGAGGGAACTTGGTAATGGTATCAAACCTTCATGTATAATTACAAAAATTAAATTTATAAACAAATAAGAAATCATCAGTTTATCAGGCTTTAATTGATAATTTATTCACAAGATTCCCTATCAAAGGCGTGGTAGATGAAGTTTCTGTTCTACATGGGTCGACATTGCCAACTGACATGGTAGATATGGAAAAGATGTTGTATGGTGATAGAGAGATGATATTTCTTGCTGAGTATTTCAAACCTGACCAAGAAAAATCGTTATCAGACTTAAGTCTAACAAGCAGATTGTCGATGAGAAGTTGCAGAAATCGGGTAGAAATATTATCGATTTCCACGACAGAGTGCGAACGGGGATTTCCCCTTATGAATTTACAGATGACTGATATTAGAAATACACTAAGTGCTCAAACATTGTCTAACTTGTTGCTCATCAATGTTAATGGCCCACCGCTAGACAAGCTCAAAGTAGACGAGCTAGTTATTTCTTGGTTGAAGGATGGACATCATTCCACTGCGAATGATTTACCGCCAAAAAGTTACCAACAGGAAATAAATCCGATTTCAGATTTGTCTTAAGGTGGAAAATTACCAGTTACGGAAAATGTTTACTTGTATTCCTAATGGCTTATTTGTGTTATTCAACTTTATATCTAATTTTTAGTAAGTCTCTTCTTTGCTTTAGGTAAACTACTTTGAATAAATATTCATAATAATTGCAATTATGCATATTTGTAACTTGAATTTAACGTGGTGTTTTAGTGATTACACAAATTACAATTATAAGCATACTTTATGGAGACGCTCTCACAGAGGGTACCCGAGCACCTTTATGCCCTATGAACAAATGATTTTTTAAGTCTTTTGTGAGAAAAATACTGTGAACTGAGAAACCACAACCTTTTCCATATTGTACAGGGGTATTTTCGTGCGAATAGAAGTTTCTTGTGGAATGCGTTCAGAAATTAAAAGAATACTCTCTTAGTACAAGTATATTTTAGGCACACACTAATTTCCCCCCACCTCGAACTGTTTCAATTTCCTCACTGACAAACACTTTATCATTTTATATCGTAAAGGTCAGATCCACTGTTATTGTAACAGAGTGGTGCTTGAGCGATTGACTAGAAATTTAAACTCCGATTAGTGACAATTTCGCACTCTTGTTTTATTACAAGTGTAAACTCTTTAGTCAGTTCAGAAGAGGCCGTGGATCGTGTTCAGAGTTGATGACGATGGATTTTGGTGAATCAGAGTAGGTCAAAGTGGATGAAAGTGGTTCATGGTGGGTGGTGGGTCAGAGTAGGTCACCGTGCGTGGTGGGTCAGAGTGGGTCACCGTGGGTGGTGGGTCATGGTGGGTCACAGTGAGTCATGGTGGGTGGTGGGTCAGAGTGGGTCACGGTGGGTGGTGGGTCGTGGTGGGTCGTGGGTCACGGTGGGTGGTGGGTCAGTGGGTTGTGGCTCAAGTTTTCATTGACCCACGCCAACTCTGCTTGGTAGTATAATTCGTAATGACTTAGGCATGCGCAAACTCTCGGGAAAATAGGATTTGCCAAAAATCTGATAGCAAATCAAAAGAGGGAGCCGTGGTGGCTCAGTGGGGATTCGAGTGCTAGCCGTCTTACTGCGCGGACGTGTGGAAGTGCTCTGCGAGTATATTACTGTAGTGTTTTGTTTGTTTAGCGAGCTATTTGCTAAACGTTTAGTTTCTGTTGGTGTTTTGGTTTATTAGTGCAATATGAATACAATACGTAAAAATACCGTCAAATTTGAGTTTGATAAGAGTTTACGCCATTTACGACCGACGCCACTTGAGGTTCATACTTGGCTTGCCGAGAAAGTAAAGCTCACCTTGGACCAAGTTGAAGCCATTCAATTGCACAACGAACATTATTGTCTTTATGTTAAGTTCAGTGCCCCTAGTACTTATGGTAATTTTTTGCGTACAACACCTGAGAAGTTGATTTTTACTCACTCCACTGGAGCAGAAAGTTTCGTCCATATTTCCAGTGTTAGTGAAGATGTCACACGAGTGCGGGTTTTAGAGTTGCCCATTGAACTTAGTCTCGAAGTGATTCAAGCAACATTAAGTCCTTATGGAACTATTTCTAAAGTAATAAATGAACAATGGTCTGATAAATTACAATTTCCAGTGTCTAATGGAGTTCGTGTTGTGTATATGACTCTAAAAAAGCATATTCCGTCTAAAGTGACATTTCAAGGTCATCGTGCTACAGTCATGTATCCTGGTCAGCCCCCTACTTGCTTCTACTGTGGCAACAGTTCCCACGTATATAGTAATTGTAATAAACGCCAACCCCGTAATCTACCTGCTCGACATTCGTCTGGTACTTTGCAGATGACTGAGTTGTTCGTAGGACCTCTACCTCAAACTCCTCAGTATTCAAGCTCTACTGCGTCTCGTCCCTCCCCTGCCGCCTCAGAAGCTGTGGAGATGACCGAACTTGAACCAGGTGTTCCTAACATACAAGATGTGCATCTTTTCCCCTCTTTACGAACATCGGATTCACAAGCAGTATCCCCTGTTATCACTAGTGGTATCGCCCCACGTTCCGATATTCATATAAGTGCCTCTCCTCCAGAAGTTCCGGAGAGTTCCCAGCATAATTCTGTGCCTCCCCTCTCTGTTACTTCATCAAGTCTACCCCTCAATAGTGGTGATGTGTCTCCTAACTCAAGTGCTTTACAACCCGAAAACTCTACAAGTGAAAAGTGTGCTGATAAGCTATTGTTGCCTAACGTTGAAGACACAGGTGGTCGGAACAAAAAACGCAAAGTGTCAACAACCAAACAACCGTCACGTGATTCACGTGTACTTACTCCAGACAGTGTTAAGCCTACTTCAGAAGCACCAAGTGAAGGTCAGTTACCTCCCAAGGTTACTTCTGCAGTTCCCCCTCAATTATAGTGTTTACGTTTTTGGTGCTTTGTTTTCGTATTGATACGAGCGCCTTACCTGTCTCTCGTTCACCAAGATGTTGTTTACATATTGGAGTTTGTGCATTCTTATATTTTTTTTTACTCAGTATCTTATGTTTCCCTTCCATTTTGCAACAATTAATTTTAACAAATCTATCAGCGTTCTTAAATTTACTGCTTTACAGGACTTTTTACGTTGTCATTCCATTGATGTTTGCTTCTTACAAGAAGTTGGTACTGCATCCTTTGTGAATATTCAAGGTTACAATGTTTATAATAATTTTACTTACAACGCTACCGGTACAGCTATTCTTGTTCGTCAGGGTATACAGTTTGACAATATTTTTTACCATCCATCTGATCGCTTAATTAGTGGTATGATAGGAGATGTCAAAATTTTGAACTTGTATTCCCCTTCGGGGAATAATCAGAGGGCTGCAAGCAATGAATTTTTCGACACAGTGGTTGCTCCGGAATGTGCCGGAAATTATGCTGGTCTTATCATTGGGGGTGATTTTAACTGTGTCCTACATCAATCACAGCAAATTCCGGGCTACAATTATTGTGCTACTCTACATAGGTTGGTAACAGGCCTTGGGTTAAAAGACTGTTGGCTTACGTTACATCCGGATTCCCCAGGTTTTACTTTTTTTACGCATACAAGCTCGTCCAGAATAGATTGTATTTTTGTTTCTCAACCTTTGCTTCGCGGGCTACTTGATATGCAAATTTCTTCCACATGTGCTTCTGATCATTTTGTCCCACATGTAAGTATTATGTTAAATGTTAATAAAATACCGAGAGGCAGAGGTCTCTGGTATCTCAATACATCTATTCTAGTGGATCAACTATATGTGCAAGAGTTTACCGATACCTGGCATCGCCTCGTTCAGCGGCGTTCTCCTCGTAAAACTATTGTTGACTATTGGGAATATAATGTTAAACGCACGATTCGCTATATGTCTATTTCCTATTGCAAAGATAAGGTGCAGGGTTTTAATCAAATGTACAATTTTTATTATGGTGTCCTCCACAATTTATATACTCTGGCTCTTCAAGGGGACAAACGAATAGCATCCATTAAAGAGGTGAAGGCAAAACTATTACAAATCCATCGTCGTCAACGAGCGGGAATTCATATTCGGAGTAAAACTCTATCCATGGATTCCGATGAGTGTGTGTGTCTGTATATCAAGTATTGCGCGAGCGTCAGCGCTCTAGGTCTCAACTTATTGAAAATATCACTGACGAACATGGAGAATCCGTCACTAAGTTTTCTGATATACAAACTATCATCCTTCGACACTACCAACTATTATTCAATATGCAGGATGTCGTTACAGCACCTCCCATTGACTACTTTGCCCATCTGCCGCATAGATTAACAGTGGAACAACAACAAGCGCTCACTCAACCATTTTCTCAGGAGGAAGTGAAGCAAGCCGTCCTCACAGCCCAGAATTCTAAAACGCCTGGCATAGATGGACTAGGTATAGAGTTATACAAGACATTTTTTCATTTAATGGGACCCATGCTTACTGAATGGGTGAATTATGTACTGCAAGTAGGCATTTTGGGAGAATCCTCTCGGACTGCTGTCATTGTGTTAATTCCGAAGAAGACTCATCCTCGTACAGTGGCGGACTATAGACCTATATCTTTACTCACCTGCGATTATAAAATAATTAGTCGATGTATTAGTGCCCGATTACAAACTGTTCTTGCCCAACTTGTTGGGCCTCTTCAACATGGTGGTCTACCACATAAACGTGCTCAAGATATTCTTGCTGCTATACGTGACGTCATCACCTACCATCAAGATATTGACCAATGTGCTGCGGCCTTAGTTGCCTTGGACTATTCCAATGCTTTTGATCGAGTGAACCATACATACTTATTTTCTTGTCTTCAAGCCTATGGATTTGGCGATGATTTCTGTAATTGGATTAAGCTGTTATATTGTAATTGGACAATCAAACTCAAAATTAATGGATATCTCAGTTCTGCCTTCCGCATTAGTAATGGCATCCAACAGGGCGGTCCCTTGAGCAGTCAACTTTTTATTCTTAGTTTAGGGCCATTTCTATATAATGTCCAACATGCCCTTCATGGTGTCACTATCTGTAATACTTCTGTGCGAGTTTACTCATTTATGGACGATGTATCATGTTTCACGACTGGTCACTCTGACTTCGCCGTTTTACTACAGCACATACGGCTCTACGAATCAGTATCCGGAGCCATGCTCAACCCTAATAAAACGTACGTTATGCCTCTGGGTAAGTCAACCACTATTACTACTACTTCCATTGGTCAGTTACAATAGTCAGTTAAAATCTTGGGAGTGACTTTCAGTTCCAGTGTGGTGGACATTATTACTAATAATGTTGGCCTTACAGTGAATCGGCTAACTTATGTTCTTGACCAACATCGCTTTCGGAACCTTAGCCTTTTATCTCGCTTAGAATTTGTGCGTTTGTATGGATTATCTCAATTATATTACATTGCCCAAGTCCTGCCTTTTTCTAACTGTCATCTTGCAAAAATTAAGAAAATTGTGGGTAATTTTTTGTGGAAACCTATGATTTTTCGTGTTTCCTACCAAATCTTGTGCAACGATTTCCAACAAGGTGGATTAAATTTGAAAGATGTCGAATTGCAGACCCAAGCCCTATTTCTCCAACGATGTTTACGTTTACTCCACGAGCATCCTGATCATCCTACCACTCAGCTTCTCATGAACTTATTACACCGTGTTCCATTAGAAGCACCTTTCTATCTTGGACACCTCCCGCCTCAATATACATATCTGAAACCGGTTTTGTATGAGATTTGTTATCGATTGTTAAATCATGATTTAGACGAAGTGCCCACTGTTAAAAGACTGTATTCGGTACTTCGACAACCTTGTACTCTTGTTCCTACCATTGTTACTCAGCATCCCCATCATAATTGGCAACGTATCTGGCGTGTTCTACATGCTCCTTCTTTAACTTATCGTGCAAGATCCGTATGGTTTATTGTGGTGCATCAAATTGTTGATACTGTATCCCGACGACATTCCCTTGGATTTAGTGACTCTGACCTTTGTGCTTCTTGCAATGTCAAGGACACTATTGCACATCGTCTTACCGAATGTGGTAAAGCAACAGTGGTGTGGCCTCAGTTCTGTCGCTATATGGCCCACATGTGCCGCACTACCCCCACGGCTATTTCAACAGACTTTATACTTTTTCCCGACTTTAATTTTTTTCCGAGAACAAAATATCAAGCTGTTAATTGGTTGATTGGGAACACTGTTTTATACTTGTTCGTAGAATCTCAGAAACTTGTTCATACTACCTATATTATGTTTTTATATGCTCAGCTAAACCAAATTCCTTTTGCTATGCGCAATAGGTTGTTTGCAAATTTTTTTAGTGTTCTATCTGCATAATGTACCTTTTCTTGTATCTGCCCATTTGTATTACCTTCCTTAGTTTGTTTATTGCCTTGTACTGACATTAAGTTGCAATAAAAAAAAAGTGGTAGAGCGTTCACCTCTGGTGCATGGGGTATCGGGTTCAAACCCTGCTCCCGCCAAGTGAACTTTGTGGTGGACAAACACCGTGTGCGTGGGTTTTCTCGGGGTTCTCCCGTTTCCTCCCACTTTCTTCATTCCACCATTTCATTCATCTCTCATCTTCACCGTCTCCTTTAGCCTAACCGGCATAACCCTGGGACGTAAAACTCAAAAAATTTCATTTCATTTTTCAAATCAGAAGTGTGTAAAAGTCAGATCATCGAAGTTCAAGACAAGTCATCTCCCATTTTGACCACAATGCTAACCAATTTTTGTCGCGAATAAAAATTATCGACGATACCTGAAACATTACGCCCCTGAAACGAAACAATGATCAATAAAGTAGTGGCACGCCCAGATTCCCCTCGTCGTAAAACGTCCAAGAGACGGAAGTCGTCTGTAAAAATGTTTGCTACATTCGTCTGGGATAAGGAAGGAGACATTTAATGGAGGAAAGTAGAAGAGAAATTGAAAGAGCAACGTTGCGAAAAATTGAAAAAATATTTCTGTTTTTTTTTTTCAGAATAATGTCCCTATCTATCAAGCAATGGAAAGTTAACTCATATTTTATGATTTAGGTTTTCAGTGTCTAAACCATCCTTCTTATTCCCCAGCTGTAGCTCCGTCAGATTATTACTTATATACGCAACTCAGACAACATTTAAAAGGACTCCATTTTGGATCTGATAAGAAGGTGATTAGTGCTATGGAACAATGGTGCGGAGAAGTCTTCAGATTTTCTTAACTGCTCTGTAAATATTAATGCACAGTGCAAGCAAGTATATTGAATTTTTGGAGGAAGTATGTAGAATAACTGTAAAATTTCATCATACCACGTGCACTCCTTCTTGGTTGGGCTACAAACTTTACAGCAGTCCCTCGTATTTCCCCATCCCATCAGTCTGTTCAGGAGACAGAAAACCTCAAGGAGTACTTGACCAATCACCACCAAATCTGGTGAAAATGTATAGAGTTAAAAGTAAAGGATTGAGTTCTTTTCTGGAGTCAATATTTAAACCGAAAGTGGAAGAACTAACCATTTCCGGTATTAAGGTTGATCGGTATAGAGCAAAAGCGGTACTAGGTAGTGAGATGCAGCTTTCTACTTCTAAATCGGCTAATAGTCCCAAGGATATATTATATAACCATCCTTAACTTTCTACTAAAACCAGAAGTAACAGAAATCTACTAGAACTTCCGGTTTTAATATTCATTTACGTAGAGGGAAGATGATAACCAGTGGCGTATTTAGAGGGGGCTTCCGGGCTAAAGCTCCCCCCAACCCCCGAAATCTTACTTACTATAGTAAAGTATATGAAATATCTTGCAGAATTTTCACATTTTCAGGCAAAGCCCCCACCGAAAGTTAGCAAAGCCCTCCCCGAAACAAGCACTGATGATAACAGATATTGAGTAGTGTTTTTTTTTTAAAAAAAAATAGATTTAGTGTTCTAAGAATAAACACCATCTTGTCTCTTAACCCTCTATTCAAAGCGGAATTTACATAAATCAACTACTTCTGGTTTTAGAGTTAATCATCTTGGAATATAAACCGTAATAGACATAGCAAAGGGATTTTCTGTAATCAATGGCTTCCCAAGAATATAATAATCCATCTCTAATTTAATATTATGGTGTGGGAGACCCAGGTCCCACTCCCTGCAGAAGCTCTTGTGTTTCCTATTCCATGTTAAGATTAGGTCCACGTCTCACATACCCTCGATGCTGAAAGGGGCGCTAAACTGAAAATCAAATTCAAAAAGATCTAATCTAATATCTCTACTGAAACCGGAAGTGTAACAAATCAACCACTTCCGGTTTTAATGTTGATCCTTATGGAGTAGAAACGTTAATAGATATAGCGAAGCAATTTCCTGGAATCTATTAAGCGTCTCAACAATAACTCGGAAATAGAAATCCACGACTTCCGGTTTTAATATTGATCTACATAAAGCAAAAACGCTAAAAGATAGGGAGAAGCGATCGTTAGAAATCGTTTCAGCATTATAATAATAGGTACTATCTTCTTTCTTAACCCCCGTATTCAAACCGGAAGTGATAGCCACTTCTTACATAGTGAAAACTGTAACAGATAGCGAGAAGCAATTTTCTGTGTTTAATTAAGTATCCCAAGAGTAGTATCATCATTATTAAGAATCATCTCCACTCTAATCTCTCTACTAAAACCGGAAGTAATATAAATCTACTACCACTTCCGGTTCAAATAATAATAATAGAGAAAATATTATACCACACAAACCAAACTTCTTAACGTGCTGTACATCTGACACTGCTATATATATGTATAAAGTCTTTGATGCATTCTTTATGTGATTCGTGTAAAAATAAAGTCAATTGAAAAGTACTCATAACTTGCGAAAACGCAATTGAGTCCGTTTATAATTTACTATCCAGTAAATTGTAAGAATTGATTACCTCTTGTTTCTTATGTTGCTGACTGTCTCCAATTTTGAGGCTTTAAACCACTGTGCAATAATAATATGAGAACGTGTAAGTGGAATAAAATATTGTTAGCAACCTGTAAACTAAGACCCTATTTGCTGAGTATCTGTACAAGCGGTTTCTTCAGAAGAATAAACCGTTGGGTTAGCTAGAACCCACGTATAATTCATCGAGCCAGGTTGCTAACTAGAGCAAATAGGCTCTTAAGTTTGTATGTAGGAACAAAAACGCCAATGGATGAACGTAAAGTAATGGTCAAAAACTGTACTTAATCTCTTACACATCACTCTGATTCGCTGTAATCCGTAACCATCGTGCGTAGATGAGGTCCGTCACTTGCTGTAACTCATCACGAATTCTCATCGCATTGAAGGATAATGCTAAAAAGTAATTATCACTCATCAGGGGCGTCATTTCAGACTTCGCTTGAGGGGGGCAAGAGCACCACCGATATAAGACTTTCACGTTTTGTACTAGTATATTAGTAGACAATTTATTAAAGTATATGTATTCCTCAAACTCTTGGGGGGGGGGACAATTGCCCCCTCCTGCCCCCTCCCTAAATGACGCCCCTGTCACTGATCAGTAGAAATGTGCGCCATCCAGTGTATTTCATGTATGATTATGAATATACTTCATAATTTCATAAGGTTTCGAGAAAACGCTCTGGTTCTTTAGTCTAGAAAATATAGGAACTCTATGTTCGTCATTTGAAAAATGAAAAAAAAATGAAATCTTTAAGTTTTACGTCCCATGGCTATGCCGATTAAGCTAAAGGAGACGGTGATGATCAGAAATAAATGAAATCGTGAAATAAAGAAAATGGGAGGAAACGGAAGAACCTCGAGAAAACCCATGCACACGGTATTTGTCCACCACAAATTCACCTTGAGCTAGGATCGAACCAAGGACCCCATGCACCAGAGCTGAACACTACCATTGAGCCACAACGGTCCTGCTCGTTATTTGTTCAGCTCTAGTGTACGATATGCCTATAGTCGTTACATGTGGTACAATACATCTATATGACTATATGAGCTTTAGTAAGAGTAGAATGATGTTTCGGCAGCTGTATGTTAACACAATGTTATTCGTGCTTTATTGAATATTAAAATTGTAAACATACTTAAAGACAATTTATACGCGGATGTTCAAAGAAACTTACAGAATTGAATTAAATGTTCAGAGGACAAACGGGATAAGTAACTTTAATTTACAACTTCAATTTAAACTGTAAAACTTCTTTCAATATGGTTGTATAGCTTGAAATACGTAATATGTACAGTTTTGTTAAAAATAACTGGTTACCCACCTCTCATTAGTCATTCTATATTCTAACTAACATTTGGATTTAAATCAAATAAATATAGATTTTATTTGGTCAGTTGAAACTTGGTCAGAGTCAAATTTTCTGCTACGGTTATCAGAATGTGGTATTTCAGATCAAGGTTCACCAATATTTTTAGAACATGACTATATATATATATATATATATATATATATATATATATATATATATATATATATATATATATATATATATATATATATATATATATATTACTATATATGATCATATCGGATCACATCGTATCTAAGACAGGTTTCTTAAAGGTAATAAAAATATATAAAAACTGTGTTAATGAACTATACTGACAAACTGTAAGAGCTGATTCTCACATCAAAATAAGAGAAAAAGTTCATATGGACCTATGGCGAAAACTGCATAGTTTCAGAGTTAGGATTGTCCAAAATCAAGAAAAATCCAAATTTCAACAGGCCGTATTTCGAATTCCATAAACTGTGGATGCTGGTCCTTATCAGCGTAAAGGAAGCCACGTATACACAATCCAAAAGTGCGTATTTCATCAATGTTCAATAGGTATACAGGGTATTCCCTACAGGGCGTAATTCTCACATACGCTCTCAATAAAGTTTTCAGATACACACTGATTTCATGGAGGGCATAGCTATCAAAGTAGGCACAAAATAAGCCTTGACAACAATTGACGGTATTTCGTCACGGTATATTTCACGTTTTCTTCACTTATAGGTGTAGAAAAAAAACATTACAGCATGCGTTTTCCTGAGTACGAGAAACTGTGCTGCTGACGATCCTTAACAATCCGACATCACGCCAAAGGATTCCGTGTTCATTGCTATCAAGACTTATCGTTTGTCTCCTTTGGACCAATCATAAAGTCAGAGCATATCTCAAAATTCGATTGATGGCATGTCTGGGAATCTCACCCTGTATGGAATACTCTGTACACCCATTGAAAATTAATGAAAGATGCATTTTTGGATTCCGTATGTGTGACTTCCTTTACGCTGATAAGGACCACAATCCAGTTTCTGGAATTCGAAATAGGGCCTGTTTAAGCTTGGCTTTTTCGGGAATTTGGACAACCCTAGCTCTGAAACTATGCACTTTTCGCCATAGGTCCATATGGACTTCTTCTCTTACTTTGATCTAAGGAATCACCTCTTCCAGTTTTTCGGTATAGTTCATTAACACCCTGTATATATATATATATATATATATATATATATATATATAGACACGGATAGTATATACGGTAAAGTTTCTTAGTTTGACCTTTTATTAAGCATAATATTCAGAAAGCAATAATAGCATATCCGTACAATTAGTAGAGTCGTACATATTGTTAAAACTATAGATTCATTTTTATAGATTAATGATATAATTTGTTATGTTACTTTCTTATTACGGTACTTTTAAGAACTAAACAATATCTAAGAAGTGGAGAGACCAAGGGGATATCTATAGTGACGAAGAATTAGGAAATATACAAACTACGTAGAGCGGAGTTCAACGGTGACCGTGATAGTGTTAACATCCTCTGGTGTGTTATGCAGAAAAGGAATGGGATAAAGTGAAAAGTACACATCCTACATTCAGTACACACAATTACATTTACTCACAAATATATCTACAATTCACTCACAATTACTCTACTCATCTATATTTCATTTATTTTTCACTTTTTCCCACTTTTACACCCTGATCATCTGGGTAACTGGCCTTCTTCGTCCCGCTGGACCTCCTATCCGATTTTGACTTTGATACTTCCTTACTATGACAATTCCATGCTTTTCCTGATTCTGACGTATTATTTACTTATTTCATGACTTTACTGAGTTCTATTTTTACTTTTTTTAAAAATCAATTTCTTAACAATCCAATACAGGCACTTCGACTCTTACGTCGGTTGCGAATGGCGACGTCCGCCATTTGTAAACTTTTTATACAATTGTTATACAAATAATTGATTTTCCACGCAAATAATTCAATAATTCTGCATTTTTAGCACACTTGGCCTCAAGGGCGCCGACCCTTGGGGGCCGAGTGGGCTCGGGCCCCCTCAAAGCTCATGTGGGCTCCCTATTGTATTTATGAGTATACAATATTTGGCATAATTTGAGTGCAATTTGTCTTAAAATCATATATATAGCCTATACCTTCTGCATCTGAATCGGCCGCCCCAA
This sequence comes from Thermobia domestica, assembly GCF_964235325.1. Taxonomy (NCBI): domain Eukaryota; kingdom Metazoa; phylum Arthropoda; class Insecta; order Zygentoma; family Lepismatidae; genus Thermobia; species Thermobia domestica. The sequence goes on from NC_137455.1 coordinate 345,583,554, forward strand.
ATTTACAGAGAAATCGGCGCCCTTGCTTGAACTTTGTTGTTGGTGCACCAAATATTTAAACACCATTAACGGTGAAGAAGATAAGACAAGACACAGAGCTTCCATTGATTAATAAGGGATAAACTGTCACTTTTTAGAAATCTTTTACCATCAAGAGGAAAAATGAGGAGATTTAGCACATATTTTCAGATATGTTGCCCAATTCAAGTGTTAATATAATTTTTCAAACATTGTTCTTCTCAATGAACAGCACAACCTGAACAACATAACTTAGATCTTCTTCACTAGTATATATGGCACAAGTACCATCTACGATATTGGCGCTGTAGTAGAACGAAATGTTTGGAATTTGGTTCAAACCGTATGTGACACAAACAATATTGTGACTTCATCATCATGTTGACATTTATCTATTTTAGTTTTCAGTAAAACTGACGTTTTGTGACAATTCCTTCTTTGAATACAAATATTCATTTCTTCCAATTTCTTTGTCCTAATTTAAGTAATTGTATTTTTTAAAACAATATACTGTAAGACGGGGACTTAAGTACTACTTTGCACTTTGATGGATTAACTTTGCACAAAATATGAAAAGAGATACACAGTCCTCTGTCAGTAAAACTATGAACTGTAAAAAGAAAGTTTCAACTGCCACCGTAAGATAAACCATCTAACTATATTTTGGATACAATGTTGGCGGTTAACGTCAGTTCTAATTACCCGGAAGGTTTGTTGTTGTAGATGCATGGAAAACATCACTGTAAAGATCGACAAAATTTGAAAGATATCACTTACAAGAATTTCCGTCCGACCTAAGTCAGTTTCGTAGAATACTATTGTGTATAATGGGACTTTGAATATACAATAGCTGAAGTGTGAAACGTTTTAAAGTCATAGAAAAAATAAAACTGGGAGAAAGTGGTTTCAGTCTCTAATCGGGATTACTTTCCACTGGTCCAAAGTAACCCCCTTAGATAGAAAATTGTTACTACCGGTACCTCCTGCATTCTAATTTCAGGTAAATTTCCTATTCAGGTAGATGCTGAAATGGATTTCTTGCTGGAAAATAAATTACGAACAGTGGAGGACTCAGGGAAATAGTTTGAGAAGGGCTTTGCTTAGAAAAGGTTTTTTTTTTTTTTTTTTTTTTTCATAGAATCACTAACTTTTGGGAGGGCTTGAACCTCAAACGCATAGGAATGATTAACATTAGATTTTTTCTAAAAAAGATATGCAATTTCGGTGGGCTTCAGTCTGATAGTCCGAAATCCTGTAAATCTTCCACTGATTACGATTGGGATGATATTCTTGGGCATGAGGAATAACCAAGGGCGCCGATCCTTTGCCCCCTCAAAGCTCATGTGGGCCCCCTCATTGTATTTGTGAATATACAATATTTGGCATAATTTGAATGCAACTTGTCTTAAAATCCTCATATATATCTATATGCCGTCTGCATCTGAATGCCTCCCCCTCCCAATTTACAGAGAAATCGGCACCCTTGGGAATAACCAAAGCAAATCAGTTCACGGGGATTTTTTTCCTGTTCCTTAGTTGGCATTTTTGTAGATATATGCTGAACTATCAGAATGTGATTCTTGTGCAGGTACCATAAGATATATATATAATTTCCTTTACAAATATCGGTAAGTCATGAGTACCGATACCATCATTATAATATCAATGTTTGTAGATTGCGTGTGCTTATCTGTAGGAAGTGAAATGTATGAATACTGGAGAGGATACATTGCACAGAAACATTATGATCGTATGTTTATCCTATATTTTTGTATGTGGTGCAAAGTGTCCTCGTCTATGGAGTTACCTTGCACCAAAATTGATATTTCAATAACCATGGTTATACTGATTGTTTACTAATGCACTTGCACCAATGTTTTCTTTTGTATATGTTTAAAATACAATTTTCTAAATCATTACCTGTGTAAGTTACATGGAATTTTCTTTAAAATTCCTTACATCTGATGTAAAGTACGGTACTGTCAGAGATCCTAATTAAAAGCATGTATTTGCATTAAATAATTGTACAGGGTGTAAAATACACAATGCAACCCGGGGTTTGGGATAGTAGAACCCGGTAACACTTCTACTACCACGCAATGAGTTATCAGCTCTACAGCAGATGCTGGAAGTGTCCCCTGTTTTGATTCAAACATTGGTTTACACGTTTCACCATGTTGGCAGCAACTTTACGAAGAAGTGTTTAGAAGTGTTAATATTGTTAATGGCACTTCGAATGTTTGTTTCCAGGTCTTGTATAGTTCGACAATTGTTCTTGTATACCTTTTGCTTTAAGTAGCTCCATAGAAACTAATAGCAGTGTTGTCGGTTGCATGTAAATGAAAGTTTTATCATGCTAATTTCAAAGTTTCTTTTTTATTGTTTTCATTAAGTGCATAATATAGACAGATCCTTAGCAAACCTTTTGATGCACTGAAACATCAGCAATGTTGCCAATTCGGAGTGTTAATTTATGAAAACTACGATCTCCCTAGTTCATCCTTACGGAGGCCTCACCCGATTAGTTACCGGTGGAAATGAAAAATTCTTTTTTCTGCTTCATAGTTTCCAAGCTTCTCCAACTAAACAAACTGAAATTTAACGACAGAACATCCATACGTATGAGTTATGAGTCAATTTACATTTTTTGCAAAAAAAAAAAAAAAAAAAATTGATTTACACTTTCGGCTACATCTGGCAACACTGTGTGGTTCCTAGTGTACTTTAATCGTTGGTTTCTAGTTTAAAAATATATGCATGAACAAAGCTTTATTTTGGCATAATCATTATTTGTATATCGCTTCAGGTTCAAAACTTCTACTATCCCAAACTCCGGGTTGCATTGTATTTTGGGCACCCTGTAGTTGTTTGAATACTTCATGTTTTACAGCATGCTATAATATACACTGGTAAAAACTTTAAGGAAGAAAGTAACTCCCGCATGGTGTGTTACTCTCAAGTAGCATAGATTGGTGGAACCTAGATCATACATAGAAAGTAGTGCTACAATGTGATACAAGGAACAACAGAAAGAAACACGTGATTAGAAAAGGTCACCTTGATATTACAGAAGGAGCGAAATATTTCCTAAAAGGGAGTATTGTCACAAATGACAGTGATGCATGCTCTGCAAACGTGCTCCTATCTGCTCACAAAGTTGGTAATGAGTTCCATTACTCCATCAGAGTTGTTGGTATTCCCCTAACTGTTGGATAATGATCGGCACGTGCTTGATGGAAATCAAGTCGGAGGAAACAGGCACGTCAGTCCATTAGCTGAATTTCCTCTCATTCCGAGAGATCCGCCACTTCAGCTATTCAATAGGATTGCAAATTATCAGTCATAAAGAAGAAGTTGGGCCTGACTGTACATCTGAAAAGACCCATGTGGAGAAGGAGTGCAGTGTCATAAGAACGTCGACCTATGAGTATACTGCGTTCAAAAATTGGGAGATTGGTAGAAATATGTCATGAAACATTATGCTTCCTACATAAGAACACCCTGCTACCAAGATGATAATGCTCGATAACGTCCCTGTATTCAGTCCTGATGTTCTTGGCACTGTCTCAAACAGTACGATGTGCAAGTGTCAACGTAATACCATGTAATCGCAGTTGGGCAAAGAGATCACCCTAAACGGTCGACATGCAAATGTGAAACGTGAGATTTGGCGCCTTGCAGTCTCCTTAGATGTGTTTGCAATTGTACCCGCTGTTTGATGTCGGCCCCTTCTTGCCTATAGCACAAAGTAGAATTTGCTATGTGCAATTCGCACATCATTGCTTGTTGTTCCAAGTGTTGCTATTGCACATGAAACAATGTTGTGGACAGTACTAAACTCCTAGGCCGCACCAGTCATACTTCGTCCTTCCAATTTTCCAACAGTTCATGCGTCTGTGAAATGACCCAAATGTTGTCATCGGGTCATGTTGTGAGTAATATCACCACAATGCACCTTCACAGCTATCAGACTAATTGCTTCGTGTTAGGGAAACAGACATATTCGGCTTTAGGATTAGGCCGACGTCATGTTATGCAGCATTTTTATTTCCTGTGCATGTGTGGAAGACCTCGAGCAACATGCTGCCATCCCATACACAACGTTTTATGCTACTTTATTTATCTCGTCTTTAATTTTGCACGGCAGTGAAGTAATGTAGAAAATATTTCATATTGCTCTAAAAATGTCACGTTACCGACGTATAAAAAAGTGAATGTAACAATTACAAATTTGGATGGTTACTGCCAAAATTTTGCTAGTAATATTATTGGATCATAAAATGTTGGGCTCCTGGAACAGTTACTGCAAACAATTATTAACACTGACGCTAGTGTTTATAATAATAATAATAATAATAATAATAATAATAATAATAATAATTATTATTATTATTATTATTATTATTATTATTATTATTATTATTATTATTATTATTATTATTATTATTATTATCAAATTCGGAAGAATAGACATTTCTACGTTTAAATTAGTTTTGATTGTTTGTTTAAGACTATGCATTTACTTTTCACACTAGTTTGAAAAAATACGTTTGTGAGTAATGGAAATTTCCCGTGAACTCTTTCTGGCAATGATTTTATTTATTCATTTATTTATTTAACAATCACCAGATACATCTCAGAGGCAATTTTATACTGGATACCTAACAACAACAGTAACAATGAAGAGGATTTGGGAAGGTATCGGCCAGGGCCTGCTTAGTAAGTACCATCCCGGCATTTGCCTGGTAGAACTGAGGAAAACCCTGGAAAACTCCAGTCAGGCTGGTCGGCAGCGGGAATCGAACCCACGACCTCTTGAATGTGAAGCCAACGCTCTAAGACTTGAGCTACTTCGGTAAGTATTTAAAATGTCGTTTAATACTGAAACAATGAATCAAACGACTTTACTAGGCTTTTGGGAATAAAGCACTATCCAACAGTACTGTGCACATTTGGTTTCCTGAGTTTCAGCGTGGTTGCACATTTCTCAATGATTAACTTCGTGAAGGTCCTTTGTCCACGTCTGTTGTTGCCAGTAATGTGCGGGAAACGATAGAAAGATCGGCATATAACATACTGTGAGATTTATGCATTCTTCAACATTAATATGAAAACAATAAATACGATTTTGGGAGTTTACTGCAATGTATATACAAAACCTTTCAACCACTGGATCCTACACAACTTGACCGAAGTTAAAAAAAAAAAAAAGCTAATTTCAGTTGGTATAAAGAAATTGCCAAGAAAATTGAACCGAAGTAAGTCAAATTTGATACACTACATCGTTATAGGTAACGGAACTTCGGTCTATTCACACGAACCCGAAATTGAACACCAGTCTGCTGTTTGGGTGTTCCAAAGTGAGACGAATCCAACAAAAATTGTTCGTTCCGGTGGCGGATCTAGCTTGGGACAGTGGGGACTTAGCCCTTCCCCAGCTCTTCGAGTGATGAAAATGATTTAAGAGTCTTCATCCCGGCGAAATTAAAATACCGCTAATTTTACAGTAATTATGTGATATCTTCAAATAGATAAAAGATAATTGAAATATGGAACAAGAGCGCCCTAGACAATATTATTTTGCGTGAGGTACGGTACCGTTATCACAAGTCACCTAGTGGCTTTCCGTTTTCAGCTGTTTAGAAACGCGAAAATAAATGCCGATTTCAAAATGGCTCGAAATCGAAAGCAGATAAGTGAGTCGTGATAACGTTTTCTCATGTAAAATAATATTGTCTAGGGCGCTCTTGTTCCACATTTCAATTATCTTTTATCTATTTGAAGATATCACATAATTACTGTAAAATTAGCGGTATTTTAATTTCGCCGGGATGAAGACTCTTAAGCTATTATTTATATATTTTTGGAAGTTTATATTTAACTCATGATATATCTATTATAGTCTAGATTATGACTTGCCCCACAGTTTTAACTTCTAGATCCGCCACTAGTGCTTCCAAGCAAATGATTGCTTATATCTTCGGGGACATCGGAACATTTAGCATTTATAGTTTAAGAGGATCGAAGCACTGTAAATGCTTAGTGTTAGATAATAATGACTTTGCCAGAGGTCATAAGTGAATTTTGTCTTTTGACAATATTTTAGTTAAACATATTAAAATTTAATAATTGAATGATAATTTTAGACTATACCTCAATAACCAATTTACGTAGCTACTTTTTTTTTCTTGTTAGGAAATTAATAAAGCGCTTAACGAGGATATATTTCAGTTTTAGTTTTACCTCAATAAGTGAAATGAGCATTACTTTTTAAGTTTCATACCCAAGCAGTGATGCCAACTTGAAAGTTATAAAATCCCATCTCGAGAGGTAAAAATTCCCATTTTGCTCTTGAATTTCCCACGCTATACTAATAACAAAATATTCTAAACTTTAAGAACATAACAATGAAATTTGTGTATAACAATCATTTCCTTCAATATATAAGTGAATTATCAAAAAAAAAAAAAAAAAATCCGATCGTCTAATTTTATCAAATTACTAATGAACACCTATTTTCCTTAATTAAAAGAGACAATTAAAAATGCTGATGAAAAGAAGTACATTTTGTTCTGAGTTTAGTACTTCTATAACGCTTTTGTGCATTGATTTTCCACTGAACGTAATAATATAACGATAAAATCCCAGTTCATATATTTATATAATGACTACGAAAGGCTACGAAAAACCATCATAAAACAATTAACACACTGCATCTAGATATTACCGTTTATTATTGCACGTAACAACTTAAACAAATACACTTCTTAAAAATTTTGCAGGTAGCTTACACAAGATGGTTCTTCTACTACTATGATATTATTTATTTTACGTTGCTATGACAACGAATCTCAATTTTAGCACACAAAACAGCAATGTATATCAACAGCAAAAACAATTACATTTTTATATATCCTTTTTCCAAGGATCTTATAAAATAGAGGATCTGGCCTTACAACAAAATCTTGAAGCCATACGTCACAGTTTCGCCACCTCTTCTCTGCCCACTCAGCCCAATAGAATCGCAATGTTTTGAGCCAACAATGATGGCGGAAACGAAAGTAGCCAATCAGACGATGGCAGAAACTAGAGTAGCCAATCAGACGTGCCGATGCTCGGTTGTTTTTTGGCTTCATCGTTTTAATAGGATGAAGATACATAAGGCAGATCCTCTATTTACAACATCTATGCCTTTTTCTCTATATATTTCTTCTTCCTTTTCTTAAATAGCTTGTGCATCAATTTAAAGTACATTCTGCCCAAAGATGTTAAAGAACAAGTAGAAAAAATACACGTATCGTTATAATAAAACTAAATAAATTTCATTCTTCAGTCATTTCGTATGGAACATTTTGGGAGTTGGACGTTTCACGTTTTACATTCTACCGTTAATTTACTTTCTTTCCTTTTTCTTTCTTTTTCTTTTTTTAAATATCACAGTACAATTGCCGTTCCTTCTTTAGTAGCAAGAAAGTATTTCGGCCAGTTGGCGCGTACTTAGCTTTTGGCTTTCTATGCTTGCATTTGAAACGCATGCTTTCATATAATCTGCCTTTTGTTGTACTTGCAAGCGATGCTTTAGACCTTTCGCAGAGCGTCATAGCATCACTTGACGTTTATTGGGTATTGACTTGACCTAACTTGTAAAACGCTTGCGTCAAGCTTGAATGGAACACTGAATGCAAGGTTGCCCCATGTAAATTCGTTACTGGTTATTAGCTTGCGGCATGCTTGCTGGATGCAAACTTGGCCGACTTAAAATGCAAGCTTACAGCAAACGGTTTGCAAGCTGTCTCTGCTACTAGGGTTAGCACTTGTCTTTTTGAGATTCACAAGAAATTGCATAACTCACTTTAACACTACCATGAACTTTATCTTAACAAAATTTGACAATTAGTATTAATCAACATGCACGGCAGTGCATGGCAGCCAAGTTCCGCGAAGAAAATGAAAACTGGCCTGCATTGCCGTAAGCATATTATACACGAACAAGAGTTTTGGGTAAAATCGCCGATTTCAAGGCTTTGTAAAAACAATTCTATTAAGGGTAGAAACATGAAATTAAGAATTTAAGGAGATATCCCAAAGATGTACTCATATGCCGAATCTCACATTCCTACCTTCAACCATATTCGAGTACTTGACCCCCAAAATATGCCGTTTTCAGGCTCACTGACTCACTGACTCACTCATCAAATTGATTTGGTACTTCACAATGAGATAGAAACGTGAAACTTTCCATAAAGGTACCCTATAATGACCTGAGTATGGAAAAAGTCGGAAATCTGAGAAATGTGCTACACAGTAATTTCAAATTTTTTATGGGCAAAAAACTGTCCTTAGCCAGGAAAAAAATCGTTCCACTCACTCACTCATCAAATTGATTAGGTACTTCCCAATGAGGCAGAGATGTGAAAGTCTGTACAAAGGTACCTTATAATGACTTGAGTATGAGAAACGTCCGAAATTTGGAGAATGTCCTATGGGAAAGTTGTTATGGGCAAAAAAACTGTCCTTAGCCAAGCAAGAAATCGATTCACTCACTAACTCATCAAATTGATTAGATACTTCCCAATGAGATATAGACGTGAAACTTTGCATAAAGGTACCCTATAACGAGTTGAGTATGGAGAAAGTCCGAAATCTGAGGAATGTACTGTGGGAAACTTTTATGGGCAAAAAAATGTCCTTAGCCAGGAAAAAAATCGTTTCACTCACTCACTCATCAAATTGATTAGGTACTTCCCTACGAAATAGAAACTTGAAATTTTGCATCAAGGTACTCTACAATACCTTGCGTATGAAAAAGGTCCGAAATCTGAGAAATGTGCTATTTGCATTCTTTTATGGGTAAAAAACTGTCCTTAGCCAGGAAAAAAATCGTTTCACTCACTCACTCATCAAATTGATTAGGTACTTCCCTATGAAATAGAAACTTGAAATTTTGCATCAAGGTACTCTACAATACCTTGCGTATGAAAAAGGTCCGAAATCTGAGAAATGTGCTATTTGCATTCTTTTATGGGTAAAAAACTGTCCTTAGCCAGGAAAAAAATCGTTTCACTCACTCACTCATCAAATTGATTAGGTACTTCCCAATGAGATAGAAACTTGAAACTTTGAATAAAGGTACCCTATAATGACCTGAGTATGTAAAAAGTCCGAAATCTGAGAAATGTGCTACGGGAAATCTTTTGTGGGCAAAAAACTGTCCTTAGCCAGGAAAAAAATCGTTTCACTCACTCACTCATCAAATTGATAAGGTACTTCTCAATGAAATAGAAACTTGAAACTTTGCATAAAGGTATCCTACAATAACTTGAGTATGGAAAAGGTCCGAAATCTAAGAAATGTGCTTTTTGCATTTTTTTAGTGGGGAAAAAACTGTCCTTAGCCAGAAAAAAAAATCGTTTCACTCACTCACTCATCAAATTGATTAGCTACTTCCCAATGAGACAGAGACGTGAAAGTCTGTACAAAGGTACCTTAAAATGACTTGAGTATGCAAAACGTCCGAAATTTGAAGATTGTTCTATGGGAAAGTAGTTATAGGCAAAACACTGTCCTTAGCCAAACAAGTAATCGATTCACTCACTCACTCAACAAATTGATTAGGTACTTCCCAATGAGATAGAAACTTGAAACTTTGTATAAAGGTACCCTATAATAACTATCTGAGAAATGTCCTATGGAAAATTTTTTATGGGCAAAAAACTGGCCTTAGCCAGGAAAAAAATCGTTTCACTCACTCACTCATCAAATTGATTAGGTACTTCCCAATGAGATAGAAACTTGAAGGTACCCAAAAATAACTTGAGTATGAAAAAAGTCCGAAATCTGAGAAATGTGCCATTTGCATTTTTTATGGGAAGAAACTGTCCTTAGCAAGGAAAAAAGTCGTTTCACTCACTCACTCATCAAATTGATTAGGTATTTCCCAATGAGACAGAGACGTGAAAGTCTGTACAAAGGTACCTTATAATGACTTGAGTATGGAAAACGTCCAAAATTTGGAGAATGTCCTATGGGAAAGTTGTCATAGGCAAAAAAAAAAAACTGTCCTTAGCCAAGCAAGAAATCGATTAATTCACTCACTCATCAAAGTGACTAGGTACTTCCAAATGAGATAGAAACTTGAAACTTTTCATAAGGGTACCCTATAATAACCTGTGTATGGAAAAAGTCCGAAATTTGAGGAATGTTCTATGGGAAATTTTTTATGGGCAAAAAACTGTCCTTAGCCAGGAAAAAATCGTTTCACTCACTCACTCATCAAATTGATTAGGTACTTCCCAATGAAGCAGAGACGTGAAACTCTGCACAATGGTACCTTATAATGACTTGAGCATGGGAAAAGTCCGAAATTTGACTAATGTCCTATGGGAAATTTTTATAGGCAACAAACTGACATTAGCCAATCAACTCACTCACTCAATCAACAAATTGATTAGGTACTTCCCAATTAGATAGAAACGTGAAACTTTGCATGAAGGTACTCCATTAACAACTAGAGTACAGAAAATGTCGGAAATCTGAGAAATGTCCTATGGGAAATTTTTATGGGCAAAAAACTGCCCTTAGCCAGGATAAAAATCGTTTCACTCACTCACTCACCAAATTGATTAGGTACTTCCCAATGAAACAGAGACGTGAAAGTCTGCACAAAGGTACCTTATAATGACTTGAGTATGGAAAACGTCCGAAATTTGAAGAATGTCCTATGGGAAAGTTGTTATAGGCAAAAAACTGTCCTTAGCCAAGCAAGAAATTGATTCACTCACTCACTCATCAAATGGATTAGATACTTCCCAATGGGATAGAGACGTGAAACTTTGCATAAAGGTACCCTACAATAACTTGAGTATGGAAAAAGTCCGAAATCTGAGAAATGTGCCATTTGCATTTTTTTATGGAAAAAAACTGTCCTTAGCCAGGAGAAAAATCGTTTCACTCACTCACTCATCAAATTGATTAGGTACTTCCCAATGAGACAGATACGTGAAAGTCTGTACAAAGGTACCTTATAATGACTAGAGTATGGAAAACGTCCGAAATTTGGAGAATGTCTTATGGGAATTTTTTTATAGGCAACAAACTGACCTTAGCCAAGCAAGAAATCGATTCACTCACTCACTCAACAAATTGATTAGGTATTTCCCAATGGGATAGAGACGTGAAACTTTGCATAAAGGTACCCTATAACGACTTGAGTATGGAAAAAGTCCGAAATCTGAGGAATGTACTATGGGAAATTTTATGGGCAAAAAAATGTCCTTAGCCAGGAAAAAAATCGTTTCACTCACTCACTCATCAAATTGATTAGGTACTTCCTAATGAGAGAGAGACGTGAAACTCTGCACAATGGTATCTTATAATGACCTGAGTATGGAAAAGTCCGAAATTTAAGGAATGTTCAATTTGAAAGCTTTTATAGACGAAAAATTGTCCGTAGCCATTATGTACTTCCCAATGAGATGAAGATGTGAATGTCTACACAAAGGTAGCTTGTAATGGCTTGATTATGAAAAATATTCGAAATTTAAGGAATGTGCTATGGAATTTTGTATTGGCGAAAAATTGTCCTTACTCAAACAGAGGTCGGTTCATTTACTCACTTATCAAATTGATTAGATACTTCCCAATGAGATAGAAACGTGAAACTTGACATAGAGGTACCCTATAATGACTTGAGCATAGGAAAATTCCGAAATGTGTGTCATGTGTTATGAGAAATTTTTTATTGGCGAAAAACAGTTCTTAGCCAAGTAGAAATCGTTTCATTCTCTATATCATCAAATTGATTAGGTACTTCCCAATGAGGTATTGACGTGAAACTTTGCATAGAAGCACCCTATAATGACTAGAGTACAGAAAAAGTACGAAATGTGATTAATGTGCTATGGGAATTTTTTATGGGCGAGAAACTGTCCTTAGCCAAACATAAATGTGTTCGTCCTCTCACTCATCAAACTGATTAGGTACTTCCCAATGAGATGTAAAGATGAAATTCTTCATAAAGGTACCTTATAATGGCTTAAGTGTGAAAAAGTTCCGAAATGTGAGGAATGTGTTATTGGAAATTTTTCATGGGCGAAAAACTGTCCTTAGCAAAGCACGGTTCATTCAGTCACTCATCGCATTGATTTGTTAGTTTCCAATGAGATAATGACGTGAAGCTGTGCATAAAGGTACCTTGTCTTATGGGTACCTTATAATGACTTGAGCGTGAAAAAGGACCGTAATGTGAGGAATGTGCTATGGGAAATTTTTCATGGATGTAAACTGTCCTTAGCAAAGTAGAAATCGGTTCATTCATTCATTCATCACATTGATTTGCTGGTTTCCAATGATATAGAGACGTGAAACTGCATAAAGGTACCTTATAATAAGTGTGAAAAAAGTCTTAAATGTGAGGAATGTGCAATGGGAATTTTTATATGGATGAAAAACTGTTTTTAGCCAAGCAGATATCGGTTCATTCATTCACTCGTCACATTGATTAAGTACTTGTTTATGAAATATTGACGTAAAAGTGTGTATATTGGTACCTCATAATGACTTGAGTATGGAAGAGGTCTGAAATTTAAGTAATGTACCGTACTAAAGGAAATTTTTTATGGGTGAAAACTGTCCTTAGTCAAGCAGAAATCGGTTCACTCCCTGATTGACTCATTCATAGCATTAATTAGGTACTTCCTGATGAGATAGAAGGATGAATCTCTACATAAAGGCACCTTATAATGATTCGAGTATGGAAAATGTCCGAAATGTAATTAAGTACTATGGAAAAATTTTATAGGTGAAAACTGTCCTTAGTCAAGCAGAAATCGGTTCATCACATTGATTTTGTATTTCCAATGAGATAAGTCTTGAAACTCTGCATAAAGGTATCTTATAATGACCTGAGTATGGAAAAAGTCCGAAATGTGACGAATGTGCTATGGGAAATTTTTTATAGACGAAAAATTGTCCGTAGCCATTAGGTACTTCCCAATGAGATGAAGATGTATATATGAAAAATATCCGAAATTTAAGGAATGTGTTATGGAACTTTCTATGGGCGAAAAATTCTCCTTACTCAAACAGAGATCGGTTCATTTACTCACTCATCATTGATTAGGTGCTTCCAAATGAGATAGAGAATTGAAACTCTGCATAATGGTACCTACCTTATGTAATGACCTGTGTAAGTCAAGGTTCAAAATTAAAGGAATGTACTATGGGAATTTTTATGGGCGAAAAACTGTCCATAGCCATTAGGTACTTCTTAATGAGATAAAGATGCGAAACTTTCCATAAAGGTACAATATAACGGCTTGAAAATGAAATTTGAGGAATTTGCTATGGAAATTTTTTCATTAGCAAAAAAACTGTTCTTACAATCAGAAATCGGGAACGATTCCGTTATTGAACACATCATGTGTATAGTGATAATGGTGTCAATCGTCTAAGTGGTCGAGTTGGTGCCCTCCTCGCTGGTGTATTGGCTACCTGGTGCGCCTTTGTTGTATGGGGTCCTGGGTTCGATTCCCGGTGGAAGAGCCTTTGGAATCTAACTCTCCTCGATGTTTCTGTGTACGTGTCCCTGTCGTTCTAGGTTAATAGAAAAATGAGCTACGGTCACTGAGAAAAATCCGTTATCCGGATAGCGGTATAGTGTACAAATATACGGGATCCTTATGCTTACTACAGAAATCAATTCTTACGTTATCCATATGCTACATACGTACTGCCCTCTTTCCCGCTTAGATGTTACACAATGTCGTTACAGGATGTCTGACATCTAACAGTCTTCCGTACATTACAGCTATAAGTTACATACGGCCATTTGTACGTGAGATCTTGACCGCCTACATACAGTTTTTTCGTTCGTGTGGAAAGTACGTTTATTCGGAACACTTATACGGAAAGTATGTTCAAATATACTATTTCAGTTATACGTTTAGTGTACGTTAAGTCCAAAAAGTACAGGATTTACACATGTAACAAACGTTTTTACGTACGCCACATACAGTTTTTCTCAGTGTGCGGGTAAAATAAGTGAAAGCTAGTAATAAGTACTTAAGCAAGTTAATGAGGCACGTTCTGTGAATCAGTTAACTTTTAAAACCGTGGGCTAAGACACGTACATACTGCCGTAAATTTCGTGGTTGTAAACACAGACAAGGAAAGCCAATATTTTGTCCTTTTTCGGTGAATATTTTTCCTTTTTTGCAGTCATTGGTATTAAATAGATATTGAAATTAATTTGATAAGTAAGATAATGTAGAGGTGAGAATGTTTAAAATTAGTGAAGTTTACGAAGAAATGAGAAATCCAATGGTTTAAATTTATGTGAGTCTAGCAACAAAATATACCGGTAACCTATTTCGTAAATATATTGGTACCAAAGTTATATTATAGTTACCACAGTCGTTATGTAAAAATGTTCTTGATACTTCGTGTCTCTATCTGTGAACAGTGTGAGAATCTCTTACGTATCAGCCTTTTCATCAACAGTGAATTTCGTGCCTTTGCTCTTCATATTTCCTGAATTTGCCCTCCTAGAGGTTAGCCCCCACACTCCCGCCTTTGCTCGGCCTACTTCCTCACACCTCTTAAGCTCACAGTTCCCGAATTTCAAGTTTCTTTTCCTATTTCAACTATCTAAAAGATAAGATTTTGTATTCCAAGAAAACGCCTATTTAAATAACATGGTGATTTCTTCATCTTCCTTTAGACTTCTTAAAAATTAAAAATATTCAATTTTAGCCATTTCCCTGTTGGTTAGTCCCGGGAGGCTACAATCGTGACAAATTTCATCATTCTAACCCTGCCGGAAGTGCCTAAGCATTTTGAGGTGGAGAAGACGTCCAATATAAATAACATGGAAAAGGTTTTTCTGTTCCCCATAAAACCACTCTAAATTTGGAAATTTTCATTTTTACTGACTTACTTAGGTAATACTAAAGAAAACGTTGAAGCATACCGAATTTCGCGTTTGTATTCCAATTTCAAGTACCTAAAACATGAGATTGTGTGTAAAAAAAAAGGCCTATTTAAATAACATGGGAAAATTCTTCATCCCCCTTTATCATTTCAACTTTCCACGTCAACCGGAAGCACCCCTTTAATTTATGTTAGTTCATGTAGTTTTATATACAGTTAGGATATGTTGGTGGCAAAAACAAGCTGTATGAAATGTGTATATCATTGGAAGGAAAACCCGAGGCAGTATGAAACTGCGCAACATGCGCATCATGTAATGAACTCCGTAATTTCGCAATGTGAAAAGGTAGAGAACAACTAAGTATATTGAAACACTAGTGATGTAGCAGCGAGGATTCAGTATCTAGGGTTTTGGGCCCTGTTGATACTCTTCGTATTAGGTAATGAAAAATGAGATGTTAGCGATCGTGATTTTGTAGTTCGGGTAAATGAATTGGAATCTCGTTTGGACATAACGCTCTGATAGATATTTAATAGAATAAATCCTCCCCGCTGTTCTAGTGGCTATTATGTGGGCCTTGTACAGGGTCTTGGGTTCGATTCCCGGTGGGAGAGCCCTTGGGAACTAATGTTGCATGTGACACATTATGACTCCTTTAAAAATGTACAATTTTAAATTTAAATCCAGCAATATGTCACAATTGAGAATCCCAATATACAATATTGACATGGTGAACTACAAAAAGAAGTGAAATATGAACAAAAACACCAGAGGTGCAAAAAGTGCAGCCAAGTTCGTCAGCCTCAAAAAGTGTTGAGATGAGGATGGATGAGCCAAGTTCCTTGGCCACTGCATCTGAAAGGAACACTGGAACTTGGCGCGAGGTGTCAAGGAAAATGATGTTAAGGAACCTTAGGGATAGTGGTGGTGGGCGTGGTGGGTTTGGGACCACCATCAACCTTAGGAATATCAACTTTGCTAAGGCGCTAAGGCACATATACAGTATACTGCAGTAAGATTGGTGGTTCGAAACCCAGACAAGGAAAACTTATATTCCTCCACGAAGTGTTAAAGTAAAGGATGTTAACGAGCCTTAGGGATGGTGTTTGTGAGCGTGGTGGATTTGGGGGTCACCACTAACCTTAGGGCTGAAATGTCCCGGCCGTGAAACTACAGAACAGACATCCTAATGTATTCGAACATGTTAGACACCCCGCGCCAAGTTCCAGTGTTCCTTTTAGATGCAGTGGCCAAGAAACTTGGCTCATCCATCCTCATCTCAACACTTTTTGAGGCTGACGAACTTGGCTGCACTTTTTGCACCTCTGGTGTTTTTGTTCATATTTAAAATTTGTTGAGGACTCATTTGTGTTACTCACCCATGGAATTTGTTTCTAAATAGAATTAAGCACAACTAAAATAAATTCTCCTACAAGAAAACGTTTTATCTAAAGTTATGTATTACACTGTTAATTCCTTTTACTAAATACATTTATTTACTCGTTTATTTTGTTTTTCTTTCTTTTACCTATTGAAGTAAAATTTCAAAGAAAAATACAATAAAAAAGTTCAAAGCTTCAAATGAAATTTCTTTTGTAGCGAGCCCTCCCTAGACACCTCGTTCGTCATTACATTTTCCGTGTGTAACGTTTGATAAGAACTCTGACGCTGTTTCAATCCTCCAGAGATGGAGCCACCAGTCTCGTACATTTTGAAACAAAACTTCACAAGCGTTTCGCTCCAGTCTAAATACACAAGAAAAGGGCCTTCAAAATGTTTATATTTTCTTTTACATGTTCAAGTGCTTTCTCTCTCAACACAATTGCCGCTCCAGAGAATTCGCTGGTTTCTTTCTTTTCTTTTCTTTTTTTCTGTTCCGCTTTCGCTCTCGACTTCAGCACCATCTAGTGACATCACTCTACACTCTCATGGGTCTCTGAGGAGTATTGAACATGAAAAATATAGGGAGTGCATTCAGACAGTTTGTCTCGTCTGTGACAGCGGTATACATCACAGAGAGAATGTGAGATTCATATTCAAAGTATAACTTTTAATGAAAAATTATAATAATATCTATAGAGTTAATGAAAACTAACATGATCTTGAACTTTCCATTAAACTAAGTTTCATAAGTGTTTATTCAAACAAAGGTTATGTATTATTGATGTAAGTTTAAAGTTTTATTCTCACCATTCTAGAAAACAGTGAATTCACATGAATCGCTAAGGATTCTCAAAAGTCAACCTTATTTTTCAAGTTTTTGTAACAAGTACAATGTTGCATTAAAATATGATTATAATGATTTAGTACTAACAAATTACTACTTAGTAAAATTTAAAAAATGAAATCTTTAAATTTTACTTCCTATGATTCTGCCAGCTAGGCTAAAGGAGACGGTGATGATGAGAAATTATTAAAAAATGGTGGGAGGTAGAAAGTGGGAGAAAACGGCAAAACCCTAGAAAATCCACACACACGGTGTTTGTCCACCACAAAGCACACTTGGCGCGAGCTGGGATCGAACCAAGGACCTCATGCACCAGGAGGTGAATGCTCTACCATCGAGCCACCACGGCCCTTTTAGTAAAATTATTTGTGTTGTCAGTTCATTCTACATTCTAAAAAATTACTTATTCAAATGAACTAGTGTGTTTAGGGATTCGATGACAAACTGGTTAAAAAGTGAAGACCATCAATGAATGGTTGTGGTTAAGTGATTCATCTGTATAGGCCTATATCAGAAATGAATGGTTAAGTGGAAAGCCAGTAGCGTTCCTAAACAATTTTAATTTCGTTTCATATTGTGTGATTGGATTTCCAAACTATAATAGGAATTCAATGTTTTTGAAACCGGAAGAAGTAAACCTATCACTTTGGTTACAACAGAGGCAGTGGCGTATTTAGGGGTGGCTATCCGGCTCAAGTCCTCCCCCCCGAAATAAATAAATTTTTATATATAGTAGGTATAATAATTATAGACCTACATAGACCAAGTATATATACCCACTCAGGAAAATATGCATAGCGCCTCCGAAACAAAATCCTAAATACGCCACTGAACAGACTGAATAGATTGGAGATGGAATTGATTCTTGGGATATGGTATTAGTATCAAAAACAGTAACACGATATCTCTTACAATTTTTACTGCACAGGTATCAATTCTGAAAACGAAAAATGTAACTATCTTTTACTGCTTCCGATTTCAATAGACGAATTAGAATGATTCTGAATCCACACCTTTGAAAAAAAAAAAAAAAAAAAACGTTTTGTCGCCTACTCCTACCGTTTCAGCTCTGTGATTGTAAATAGTGAAATCAGAAGTGATAATTCATTCCTACCACTTCTGATTTTAATAGAGAGAAAATTGTGAGATAATGGGGCACCGAATTGATTAAGAAAAGAACGTTTCTAGATAATATGACGATTTTCTTCCCGTATGGCGAATAGCGTTGAAACCGGAAATCTTACTTTCCTCTGCTTCCAGTTTGAGTTGAGGGATAAGCATTGAGATAAAACAGTCTTGAGGCAAGAAAACTGCATAATAAAGTAATTTGTCGTTATTTTTTTTAAACGTTTTTGCTCTATGGAGATTAATATACAGACCGGAAGCTAGTGGTTTTCTACCACTTCCGGTTTCAGTACAGATATAAAGACTGAAGATGAATCTATTTTTGGAACACTGAACCACATTAAAAAACTGTTTGCCGCTATCTCTTACTGTTTTAGATCTGATATACGAGGTGATATCAGAAAGTTTTGAGATTAGTTCTGCAACACTTTAACAGATGGCAGCTCAAGGTTACACTCAGAGGCACAGGGAGCAGTGACTTTCCCCAGGGACCAGACCGTCAATAGCGAGTTGCCAAGTATTAAGCCGTCTGAAAGAGGATATTTGGCGAACGACTCATTAGAGGATCACCGTGCACTTGCCGAATCATGTCAATCGTCTCTGTGGCGGATTTGCCCAGTTTCAGCCAGAATTCCATGTTTGCTCGTTGTTTTAACTTGCTGTCCATTATGAAATCGCAGACATAGTAACGCACGTGGTCACAATAGCACCAGCTGCCATAGGCGTGCGCAACGTGGGTGCCATGAGTGCCTTCGCACCCCTATTAAACAAACTTTTTTATGTAGAATTATTACAAACTGAGAAGAGATTACTTGTAAATTATTTCCCGTCTGCATGTGTGCCGTGCGTCGCCGACGCAGCGTCGGGTGCAATGACGCAATCTTTTCTTAGGGGAAAGGGGGGGGGGGAGAGGACGACATTCCATATGGTGGTACTTTAGATCTGGCACCCACATTCCCATTGTCCTACGCACGCTAGTGTCAGCTGCACAGTTCCCGAAGTACACAAAAGAATGTCTCTTGGCACACTGACTTATGAAAGTTCGTTCTCTCTGTGCCTGTGCGTGCAGCCCTGTGCTGCTATCTGTTGGCGTGTTAGAGAACTAGTCTCGAAACTTTTATTACATTAGATATTCTTTCATAATTTAATTAGAAATTAGTTTCTATCATTTATGCTACATATCCAAACCGCAGGAAGTTAAATGCCTTTAATTTAGTTTCTTAGGGTGCATAAACATTGCAAGGAACCATATATCCTCACATACTATGATCCGCGTGTTTTCACTGTAAACACGCGTTTTCAGGATCATAAACAAACAGTGGTAGACGACAGGAAGAAACTACACCTTTCCGAAAGAAACGAAGAGGACACGGAAAGCCACGAAAAAATCCGACAACCCCTCCAAAGGTCCTCCCTGCAAAAGGACGGCTATATAAGCGAACGACCGGACCAAGAAGTTATCAGTGCCTGTGCTTACCGCTCACTTGCAATATCTACTCCCGAGGTCGCCATGGGATACGGAGATCTATTCTAATACCTTCTCCCAATACCGTTATCCTAATATCGACTTAGGGGCCGCAGTGGCTCAGTGGTAGAGCGTTCACCTCTGGTGCTTGGAGTCCGGGGTTCGATCCCAGCCCCCGCCAAGTGAACTTTGTGGTGAACAAACACCATGTGCGTGGGTTTTCTCGGGGCTTTCCCGTTTCCTCCCACTTTCTTCATTCCACCATTTCATTCATTACTCATCATCACCGTCTCCTTTAGCCTAACTGGCATAACCGCGGGACGTGAAGCTCAAAGATTTCATTTCATTTTCATTTCCTAATATCGACTTCCGATGCTGCTATGGACTACGAAGTGTATACCTCTAATACTTACTTCCGCCATGGGTTACGGAGTATAAACCTGTCCTTTTTGAGGCCGCTATGGGCTAGGGCAATATCCTAACCAGGACAGCATTGTGTGCCGAAAGGAAATTAGTGTATTTTATACTGAGAACATTTACTTAGTTAGAGCATTTAAAGACTTAGAGAAAACGAATGGAAATTTCATACAAAATTTTATGTAAGATATTTTTTTAATAAAAAGAATGAAAGGTTAAGAACTCTCGTGTAGATCATTGACTTCACCCATAGAATGTTACAGTATGCAGGTATCACTTCACTTTCATACGGACACATTGACGAGATTAATCAAGTCACGTTAACTTCATACATTATATGGAGACCGCAAAACAACGATTAAAGACAAAAAAAAAAGTAACCTTGAAAGTAGAAAGTACAGAAAGAAGCAACGACCAGGATAAATGAAATAAAAAAAATAAGAAGAAAACGAAGAAAAGAGAAGATTATCAGGACGAGAAGTCTTTACAAGCGTGTTACCGAGATTTGGAGGTTTTCAGTTTTCGTGCCGAGAAGGTTGGTTAGTTGCAAAAGGAAAATGTAAAACCACGAAAAAGAAGAAGAAATAGATGAAGAAAAGAAAGTAAGAGAGAGAGAGAGAGAGAGAAGGAGAGAGAACATAAATTACGGAGATCTAAGAAAACGTCTGACACACTACGTCTCCCTGAGGCCCCATCCGTTTTTCTTAATCAGAGATACCTTATTTAAGACGAAGAAACACAAATTGCTATTAATCACCTACAGAGATGGGAAAGAGAATGGATAAAGATTGGGGGTAAAAGAGAAAGACCAAAACTAACAAAGGAAGAAGAGAAGCAAAGCAAGTCGAAAGAAAAGTAACTAGGTCTTCTTTCGCAGGAAAATTATATATATATATATATATATATATATATATATATATATATATGCTTGTTCGAAAAGTAGTGTGGATGTAGGGGTGGTGTGAAATACGCATGGTATATATATGTATATAGTACGGGCAGAAACACAGATGAAAATAGGAAAATAGAAGCACGAATGTTTATCTTATCTTTTTACGTCTTCCTTTTATTCAAGCTTTTTTTTTTCTTAACCAACAGCGGGAAAATCTTGACATCCTTTACTACTTTCGGGACACTTTTCTGCGACCTTACTAAACGCACCGGTTTTCTAAAACCATTTTTTCCCCATCTTTCCTTTATTATTACGATACAATTTGGTCGAAATTACGTGTATTAGATGATTATCTTTTTTTCTTTCTTCTCCGTGTTTTAACATGAGTTTCTACTTTCTATCTTTAAAAATGAATTGATATGAATTCTTTTAGTTTAACCTCTCACGTTTATGCGCTTTAGGTAAAGGGAGACAATGATTAAGGCAAGTGAATGATGATATAACGGACACAATGTTGTCTACCACAAACTTACTTCGCCGGGTATCGAACCAGGATTCCCACACAGCAGAGACAGGCCCGTAGCCAGCCCAAAAATTTAGGTCGGGCCCGGTAGAAGTTAGGGGGGGGGGCGACTCAATCATATTATACTTCATCACCATATTATAGTTCATTTGCAAGCCTACCGTGAAATTTTATGGAGGCCAGCCAAAATTTAGGGGGGGCAGCCCCCTCTTGCCCCCCGTGGATACGGGCCTGACCAGAGATAAGCGCTCTACCAGTGAGATACCGTGCGCCATTCTTTCTTTAAAAAAAAATCATGGAGTGCAATGTTCCATTTTCACTTTATACATTGCAAACCGGAAGTCTAATTTGGATATCAATAAAATGTGGGAACTTGATCGACATTTTCATATGTTGAAAAATATCGAGACACTGAAAATCAAAATATCGAAATATAGGAACTCCCTAGTGACTACATTGTTATCGTATGTGCCATCGGTAAGTGAGACCCGGATTCGATTCCCGACGGAATTTCCAAACGATTCAGATCCCACGTAAAATGTAGGTCCACGTCTCATATATCATTGCTGTTGAAAGGGACACTTAAACTCAAAATTAACCAGCCAAATCAAAATATAGAATATCAAAATTACTAAATATGAAGAGGGTTCCAAATGTGTTTTTAAAAGGTACACTTGTCAAGAACCATATGTTATAAGTGAGTCAATACTTTGTTTTCCAACATAATCACCAAGACGATTGAGACATTTGTCTAACCGTGAGACGAGCTGTCACCGTTCGCAAATTATGGGACCGGACTGTTGAGTCAGCGTTGAAAAGCTTATTTCTTGATATAATTCATCAATGAAATCTGTCCTCCATGATATTATTTGAAAGCCAAGAGGAAGTCATAATGACTAAGCGCTAAATCAGGGTCACAAGAGTTATTGAGCGCCAGTGGCAGTGAGTGGCCGAACATGATCATATTGTGTGTAACATTTTACTATAGCTGCATGCTGTCTAACGTAAAATCATACAAGGACGTTCCAAATATACGACTAAGTTCGCAAGACAGCGACGAAGATAATCAGAACACGGGTGCAACGCCGACTCGACAATCAGGATCCTATATTTTACGAAAATGAAATCGATAAGCTCATCTTACTCACACAACTTAAACAAATGACTCAATCGTCTTAGTGACTACGTTGGAAAATAAAGTATTGATTCACGTAAAACGTAATATATGATTATTACCACATGTGCCTTTTAAACTTACTTTTGGGATGCTATTCATATTTCCAGCAACAGAAACTAAAAATAGCATTTAGGACTAACGTACTAGTTTCAAAAATTTTGAGCTGATAGAATATGTAAGTTTTAACTGTGTTGTGGGATATACAAGTATATATCCCTCGTTAAGCTTCGATCTATGTATATCTCTTGTTAAGGATCGATTTTTTTCAATAAGTTAGATTTAAATTGAATAAGCAGGTGTTTTATTGTTTGAAGATCAAATTATTGCTAAATATTTAACCAGAAAAACATTATTATCGAAAAATCCAATTGCTGAGTGATTGGGGCATGTTGTGACTTGTTTAGTAAGAGTAGAACAGAATTAATAATGTGACAAACAAGTTATTTTTCAGAGATATTTGACAGTATAAGATATTTTAACATGCAAAGTGCGATTATAGTAAGTGTTGCTGATTTAGTTATTAATATAATCAAATAATTAAATTTGCAGTCTTCTATTTTCAAAATCAAAGCAAGTTACGTGCTCCTTCGTAATAAGGAACCGTAATAATGCAAAATAATAGTGATGTGATATTTAATTTCGCAACAAAATCGGGTTGAAATAAACGTGTTCCGAGATTTTAATGTATTTTCGATTACGTAATTTAACCTACTAGCAAACAGATGAAACAATAAAGTCTTACAAGTCTGGAAATTTATAGTAAAATAAACGTATATCTTAGATGAAAATGTATTTGGTAACTGATTTTTACATAGGGTTATATTTTAGACCATATTTAACACCATATTTCAAATTATCTGAAATGCTAATAGAACAATAAATATGAATAGTCACTTCTTATGGTATTTCAATCATTGTTCTCTCTTATTTAATAATTATTTCTGATTAGAATAACAGAATAATCCTATAATGAAAATATTTCTCTCAATTTCCGATAGGCCAGAAAACTTTGAAAAGGATGTGCCCAATTATTATTTTACATGTGTAATTGTATTTATGAAATCGATTATAATAATTGAGTTATTTCTTCGTGATAATAAATATATATATCTATATGATTTTAATATGGGAGAGAGAGATGATTTATTTAGAGCCACTGCAACATACGAGGGAAGTCATAAAGTAAAGAGACTTGCAAATTCTCGCACTAGGGTTTGGTAACACTGCTAGTCTCCAGCACTGAATTAGTATCGTCTGCAACACTTCTATGCAACGTTCACTCTTATTCCAGCGTTAGTCGTTGGAGTGTAGCAGGCCGTTAAACATGGCAGCTCCATTGTCGATCTGCACCAAAATAGAAATGAGGGCAGTGATTAGCTTTTTCTTTGCGGAAGGTGTTAAACATGCGGAAATTATTCGTCGAATGGCAAGTGCAGTATGGTGACAGCTGTTTATCACGAAGCAAGATCTACGAAGTGCTCAGGGGAAGAAGATTTGCAACCGAGAAGTCACTGATACGCTGCAAAATTGGTTGCAGGCGAAACCAAAAAATTATTTCACGTACGGAATCAAAAAACTTGTGAAACATTGCGAAAAGAGTGTTGAAGTGTAGGGAGATTATGCACAAAAATGATGCATGCTTTAGTTTTTTATCATTAGAATAAATGCACCTCTAAAGTCTCCTTACTTTTTGACTTCCCTCCTATAACAACACTTATCATTAATAAAGATTATTTTATCCTCTGTTTATTAATTTTCTGTACAATTAAATTATGCATGAATTTTATGAACTTTAAAAATAATCATGAAATTTATGTACAATTGAATTATGCATGAATTTTATGAACTTCAAAAATAATAGTACAGGTTAATAGCTCTTCTGTATTTGAACTAAATTATTTTGCAGAGAACTGTGCATATCTACAATTTCAACTTCTAAAGATTATCAAACAACAACTTCCTACTGCCTTGTACGAAAAACTAAAACCAAAATTTATGAAATTTAAATGATTTTGACTGTCGCACAAAAAATCAGGTTTGAAAAAAAAAGACTATTTTATCTCTAGCACATCAATAATTTAGTTTTAGGTATAGACTTTGATTCTTTTTCAAATAGCATTAGACGATCCATTAAGTTGTTAGCATTCCTAAACAATTACCTAAACATTAACATTATTTTTAATATTATTATTATTTATTAATTAAGTTATAAGTAGGTTGATAATAACTACAACAACTTTTTCATTTCTACAAATTTTTCAGTGTATTCCTCTTTTCTTGTACCATTTCAAAAACCCTTTTCATTTGTTACCTTATTTAATTATCTAATTTTTAACATCCTTCTATAGCACTACGTTTCAAAGGTTTCCTTTCACTGTTTATCATCTTGTCCTAGAGACTATGTATCACATCGATACAACACCACATTCCATACATGTGATTTCAATAGCTTTCTCTTCAGAGTTAAGTCGATGTTCCCGGAGAGAAACTTCTGTTTTTCTTCTATTTCCCTTTGTGTTTGAAATACTCTGATTTATACATCTTGTTCGCACTTATTTATTGCTTCTTAGTTTACTCCCTAAGTAACAACATTCCTGGACTTCTTCCACAAAGTGATTACATATTTTGGCCTTCTTTCTTCTTGTTTGTTTTTTCGCGCATCTTGTTACTCTTCATGCTAAATTTGCTGCATCATTTGTAGCACTCCGTTTAGACCTATTTCCAATTTCAGCATGTATCGTCCGCAAATTTAAGCGTGAGTATTTTCTGTTCACGAACAAAATATTCTGGGCTGTGAATGTCCTTGATTTCTTTTATTGCTTCTCCAATGTAGAGATTAAGTGAAGTTGGTGACACTGTTAATCATTGTCTGACCCTCTTTCGATTTGTTGGTTCTTTTCTCTCTCTTCTCCCTTTCTAATTTCTCTCCTTCTTTTTTCTTAAATAGCCTCTATATCTTATTCTTCGCTCCTAAAATTTTAGTCCAGATTTTATCAGAATCCTGAATAATTCGTCTCATTCTATATTAGTAAATGCTTGTTCCAAATCCACAAATACTATATAAATTGTCTTTTCCACTCAGATAGAAAGTTTATTTTTGTTTAATATTACGTAAACACCACCAATAGGTTACTATGCTAGTTAGAGGAAACTGCAAAGGAATGATATAACATTGAGATGTGTTATGCTTCAATTCTGAAATCTCGATATGTAAAGCTGAAGACGTATAACTGGCGACGGACCCAAACGGTATTTTATTTGTAATATTGTGACGTTGACTTGAAACTAATGTCATTAAAAAATGATACGATTTATCCTGTGGATGAGAACCATATCTAGATCATTTAGTATCATGCACAAGATAACGTAATTTGTTTTATACACCTAATGATGTGAGCCACAACTATTATGAGACGCATGTATCTGGTTCTATTTAGTATTATACTGGCAATAATTTGATTTATATATCTGATTATGTCAGTGACAAGCTATGATAGAAGTATACCGGGTGAATTTACTGTAATACTGACAATAATTTGATTCATACATTTGGTGAACTCAGTTACAACTGGGATGAGACGCATTTTTTATCTGGATGACTTTGATATCATACTGACAGTAAATCTAATTTAACTAATTCAAGAAATCAGTCACAACTATGATGAGACGTACACTCAAGTCCAAAATTATTGTCGCATGTCTATAAATATGTTGTTGTAGGAATATAATTTGATAACGAATTCGCCCGGTATTTCTTATAATGTTAGTATGTGTATAATTGTCAAAGACATGTATGTGGCAAATTTCATGTCAAAAGAGCAGCGAATAAAAACAGTAAAACGAAAATAAAACTATCTTGTCCATTTAGCAACATTTTGTTTTATTCAAATTAATTTTCGTATTTATAATTCTTTTCCTATGAAATTTACCACAAATATACATTTCCTGATTATACACGTAGTATCACTATTAAAAGTACTCAGCAAAATCATTATCAAATTATTTTCTTACAAGAAGACAGTTATAGATATGCGACAATCATTTTGGACATGAGTGTACATCCGGATGAATTTACAATCATACATGCAAATCAGTTCATATACGTGGTTGACAACTGTGATTTGACGCATGCCTGGACAAATTCAGTATCATACAGACAATAGTCTAATTCATGCATTTTATGAAGTCAGCAACAATTATAATGAGATTGATATGTAGATCAAGTTACTATTGACAAAATCTTATTTATAAATTTGATGAAGTTAGCGACAACTGTGAGGAGACGATATCCATATGCATTTAATATCGTACTGGCAATAATCTGGTTTATTTACATGTTGAAGTGATTTGAGATGTTGAAGTTGTAATATATATATATATAAAGAATGAGTCAGAAAAAACCTGGCCGCTTTCCTCCCGCCATATTTTCTAGTATATAAGATGAACATTGGCAGCACCGTGCATAAGCAAGGACAGACTGCCGATCTTACCCACGAATAGATTGTCAGTTGTGAAGTGCGCGTGGTGTGGTAAAGAACGATGAATCAGCTAGAAAAACGAAAACTAATTGCGAACAAATACCTCGAAAATCCAGGTATGTCCTTAAATAAATTAAGCAAACTCGTAAAGTCTACTGTGCAAAATGTAATTAAAAAGTACACACAAGATTTAACTGTTGAAAGAAAACCTAGGTCAGGTAGAAAACCGGGCACTAGCCAACCGAAGCTGGAGAAAAGGGTTACTGCATTGCTGCGTCAAAATCCGAATTTATCGGAAAGAGCAGTTGCTGGTGTGGTCAAAACGTCCCAGTCTACAGTGCACAGAATTAAAGCAAGGAAAGGATCTTTCAAAGTGCAAAAGGTACTTAACCGAGACGAAAAGCAACAACTGACGGCAAAATCCAGAGCAAGAAAACTCTATGATCAGTACCTTACTCAATATGAATGTTGCATTATGGACGACGAAACCTATTGTGTCGCTGATTTCAGTCAAATTCCCGGGAAAGAGTACTACGTGGCACTGAAGAGGGGAGATGTGCAGGATAAATTTAAACAACGGAAGGCATCCAAATATCCCAAAAAATATTTAATTTGGCATGCTATTTGTTTATGCGGTAAAAAAACAAGGCGTTCATCACAACAGGGACAATTAACGGCGAAATTTATACAAAGGAGTTGTTTACAAAAACGCTTGTATCCAATTGTGATGTCACACAGTAACTCTGTTTTCTTTTGGCCAGATCTTGCTACCTCTCACTACTCTAAAGCAGCCACTGATTGTTATAAAGAAAAGGGTATCGTCGCAGTTCGAAGAGAGGCAAATCCACCAAATTGCCCTGAACTTAGGCCAATTGAAAAATATTGGGCACACATTAAAAGAGCATAGAAAACATCAAAAGGGAAGGCGGCTGAGTTGAAAACTTTTCGTCGCAAGTGGACTGCAGCTGCCAATCATAACAGAAGAAGATGTGCGAACTCTTATGAAGCAGATTAAAAGTAATGTACGAGCATTTTTCCATTATTAGTTCTTTATGATATCTTTTGTGTGTTTATTATTTTTTTTTTTACTTTATAGTCAACTAAAGTATTAAAACGACTTTCTTCTTTTCATTTCTTTACCTACATTTTTGGTTAAAGTTACTGGTCAAGTTT
This sequence comes from Thermobia domestica, assembly GCF_964235325.1. Classification (NCBI taxonomy): domain Eukaryota; kingdom Metazoa; phylum Arthropoda; class Insecta; order Zygentoma; family Lepismatidae; genus Thermobia; species Thermobia domestica. Next base: position 345,611,978 of record NC_137455.1, read on the forward strand.
TTTCTGACTCATTCTTTATATATATATATATATATATATATATATATATATATATATATATATATATATATATATATATATATATATATATATACCTTTCTGAATCACTAATGGGATAAAAGAGAATGATGTAGTTTTCACATGATGAAGTAAGAAGCGTATCTTCTGCTGTTGGCTTTCATTTCTCAATTCAAGTAAATATCACAACTGGTGATGACAGATGAAGTTAGTAACGTGTATTGAATGTAATGCAACATTAATGAAGTCGTAAGAATAACTTTTCATTATGATGTATAATTCTGAAGAAGTAGATGGGACAGCTGGAAGTGTGATAGATATTATGATGATGTCAGAGATATATTATTGACAATGATATTATGCACACACTAATGACCTCACATCAGGTGTACAAATTTTAACATTATATTTATCAAAATCTAGTGAGATGTTGTTATAGGATAAATAAATCTAAGGAATTTTTTTTATAACTGGTAGAACATTTCTCGAAATAGCCGAATAGACCATGATAATAATAATAATAATAATAATAATAATAATAATAATAATAATAATAATAATAATAATAATAATAATAATAATAATAATAATAATAAGTATTATGACAAAACTTGACGCTGCTACAAAAATCAACTACACCTACTTGGGACTTTGGGATTATCAGTGGAAATTTGTTTGTTTACAAAATACGTATAAATGTATTAAGAGTTAGAATAACGCAGTATGCTATGTTTTACCTACTCTACCTAACCTGATGTAATTACATTGCTTCTCGTAGTACCAATACGATTCCATTAAACCCCTACTCATTCATTCATTCATATTATTTTACACGGTTTCCAACTATCATTATGATGAATGTTAAACAATCAATGTATTTATTCATTTGTGGAATGAAAGGTGCGTGTTTGTCTCTTCATAAACAATGCATCATCACCATCATAGGTATTCTGCCATTATTGGCAGGTCACTTGCCGCGACTGAGAAGCTTACAACCACAGTTTTCCGCTAACTTCTTCGTTTCCACGTTCGAATTTTCCGTTTTGATATCGTTCATTAATTGTAGTTTCCCTCGCACTCTCCCTCTCTTTCCTGCCACCATACCCTCTAGCACGTCTCTCATGATACAGTTTCTTCTTACGCAATATCTCGACCAGTGTTCCTTCCTCTTCTTAATAATTTCTAATATTGTCGTTTTCTTCCCCACCATTTACAAGTTCCTCTCACTCATTTTCCGCTCTACTCAGCTAATTCTCTTCATCCTTCTCCACGCCTACATTTTGAAGGCTTCCAATCGTTTTTCATCATTTTTGCGTAATGTTGTGTTTTGTACTTCTGGCCCATACAGATCAATACTCCACAGGAAGCCTTTTTATGAGTCTTTTTCTCAACCCTTTATTGAAGGTCCCATAAAAGAGTATTTTCTTCCTCTGAAGGCTTCTTTCGCCATTCCTACTTTTGCTTTTATTTCACGTTCACATTACGTTATACCGATCGCAAGCTTCATTTATCAGTAAGTGTAGTTTAATATATATATAAAAAAAATGCAAAACGCAGTTGATTTTTGCAGTGTAGCGTTGCGTTGACACGGAAATACATTTATTTTATTTGCGTATTAAATTTTATTATTTTTCCATACGACAACTTAGAGGTACTGCATTCCAGCTCTCTTGAAAGCGAAATATGATAGTGGGGAACGCAGATTGTAATGACTTGAAGAAAGAAATTGTTAAAGACAAGTTGTCATCTCTCTTAATACGTTCATCTCTCTTGATACAGTAGCGCCAAGTGCGGCCATCATTGTATTTATAATTCGAACTGAAAAGGAGGGAATGGTAGTTCCACTTTCGGACAAGTAAATCGTTGTAGATAAACAAAATTGTATTCGGAATTGAAGTGAAGTTATCCTTATTGTGGTTAACTAGAGATATTATCGAGTATTGTAAGAAATGGTCAAAGTGTGGCTTTAATATTAGTTGTGAAAAAAAAAAAAAGTAATTGGAAGCCAAGTGTATCAAATTAAATGTAGTGTGTTGAAAGTTACCTGTCATTCGGTAAGCTTCCATTTGTATTACTATTGAATTTAGACATACATTGAATTTTGAGAGTAATACTCTGTTGAATTTTCAGAGTAATTATCTAGTTACGTTTATAAAGCAAATACATTGGAGCTACTTTGATTATAAAATACAGTATTTTGAGAGAAGCTTTTCTCGGTATATTATTATTATCCTGAATTAGATCTTTCTAAAAACAATGAAATTGTGGTTTGTTATCATATATTAGGATTTACATTATCCGAATTCTCTTACAGCTGTATTGGATTTTTGAGGTTAATTCCTGGAAATTTATTTAATATATTTGTAGTCTATTATTCGATAATTACTCAATTATTATTTAGCAAAAATACTTCGATCCTTAGCGGTATTAAATGTGGGGTGTACTTTGTAGTTTCGCTTTGTAATAACAAATGCGGGTTGGGTATTTTATTAAATACTTTAATAGCGTGTCTTATACTGCGATGATTGCTCTATTTAATTATTGTCTCCATTGTACTTGGAGTTAACGTTAATAGGAGGAATAGAGGAGTCATTATGAGATGGTCTCCGAAGTTTCCTTCCGCGTTCGAAAGGAAAATGCAGCCTTTACTCTGGTGCTAGTGTAACAAACCACGGTCACTCTGTTATACGCCATTAACAAAACTACCTTTATAGATGAACCGAAAAAGCCTTGATATTCAAGTGGTGGCAACCGCACTACGAGCTGTCAGAGACCTTCTCTTATTGGCTTCTCTATAACCCCCTTTCATGTCCTCGGTGTTACACAAGTCGCTAAATAAATACTCAACTGAATAACAACTTTACAAGTTACGTAGCAAAATTCGAGAGAACGATATTACACATTACTATTACAAATCTTAAAGGCCTGTTTCATGTTAATAAGGTGCCATATTATGAAAAGTACGATGCAGTGTTGCTGAAGACTTCCAAGTTCGCAGACGCCTTAACTATTATTTGCGGGAAAGAGAACAAAGTTCTTTGAGAACAATTTGAACTTCTGCAATAACACGAACTTTATATGGATTCCAGAATTTACGTCATTTTTCTGTATAGTTAACAATATTAATTTCAAGTAAATTTGTATTGTCGTTTGGACTTGGCTTTGGTCTTTAATCCTTTCTTTGTTCTTGGGACCTCCTCGACAGTATTACTATTCTGAAAGAAGTTATAACTTCCGACGTCATCTTCTCTCTTTTCATAATTTGAACATATCTTCCTTCTCGCGCCTTCACCGCCCAAACCAACACCTATGAGTGTTTCAACACTCTAGATATAGAACCCACGTGTAGTTCAGAATAAGCAGATTTGAGGGGATTTGATAGGCCACAAGTTCCTTTACTAACTTCATATCCACACGCTCTGTTCATATCTTTCCCCTGTCCCCTCCCTCTTTCCTAAGTTTCTCCCCCCAGCAGATACGGATAGAAGATGACGGGAGGATAGGGAAGTGTAGGACTAGGTGTAGGGAAGAGAAGAGGAGGGGGAGGAAGAGTTAGAGGATATGGAAAGAGAGGGACAAGGCAAGGGCCAATCCCATATAGCACCTCGATTCACGAGCCTCTCCGCAGTCTTGTCTGCCAAGTCCAGCCCAAATCCCCCAATTAGTATTCTTAAAACTTGGAGTCACATGCTGGGCTATAACTCACAACCAGCCGGAGCCTTATCTTGTAAAGCCAGGCAAACTTGGATTGGAAGCTTGTGTGATTTTTATTTCTTTTTTTTCTCTCTCTTTCCATTTGCCTCTCTTCTTTGCTACCTCCCTTCTCATTCAAACTTCACGACTTTGTCTCTCCTCTTCCTCGTCTTACTTATTTTATTTCACAATTTTTTTCTCCTCTAGTCACTATACGACTAATTTGACATCGGATTTCGACATTATAGAAGTGTTTATATATATATATATATATATATATATATATATATATATATATATATATATATATATATATATATATATATATATATATATATATATATATATATATATATAAGTTCTACAATATTATTAGTATTTAACAGGAACAGAAATGTCCAAAAATGAGACTTATATTAACTCATAGATTGAACTGAACTATACAAAATGCTATGAGTGAATGTTAATCTTCATGAGTAGTTTATGAGAAAATTCAAAAATATTGGTTCTTCTAATCCCCAAAATTGATACTGTACCATAATGCCACATAACAGGTTGTCCAGAAAGTATTGAGGCTCTGGAGGTCAAAATTGAAAATACGTTTATTGTAGTTTGAAAATAAGATTTAATCACATGTGTTCCATTTCCTTCGACAATCTTACACCATTTTTTCCCCGAAAACATTACAATCCCCTCGCTGTAGAACTTTTGTGCACTCCGAAAACAGTATAGTTGTAAGAACCAGTGCAACAATATAATATGGCTCCAGCAATATTTATAGCTGAGAGGACAATACTATATGGTTAAAAATATAGCTGGATCAACAAAATGTATTGCTGTCGCAATCAGTTCTATGATAGTAACAATTATGTCAATTATGGTACTTGTAATTATAAAATCTTGTAAAAATCTTGGTATTTTCAATTATGTGGTAGTTTTCTTATTACAAATACCATAAATGACATAGTTTTACCTCATAAAAATGACTGCGACAACAATACATTTTGTTGATCCAGCTATATATTTAACCATATAATATTGTCCTTCCAGCTATAAGTATTGCTAGAGTCATATTGTTGCATTCAATCATAATTCTGGTTCTTACAACTACACCGTTTCTAGAGTGTGGTTTCTGATCAAATAATTGTGATCCATGGTTTTTACACAGGACCCGTTTGAAACTAACTTAATACTATTTAGAGAGTTCTGCAGAGACCAAAACAAACGAATCTGACGGTGCAGAGTTTGGTGTATATGGTAGATACACTGAAATCTCCCAGACAAATTCTCTGAATTCCTGACAGGTCGTTAAAGATGTATGCAGTCTCGTACTGTCAGCGTAGTATACGATATGCTTTCTGTTGATCAAGTCCGGACGTTTCATTTGAATTGTTAGGTGCATTATCGCTAATTATCTACGATAAGGGTACGAGTTTATCGCTCTGCACAACGTCAGCAACTCGTGATGTACGATGCCCTTCCGATTTCACCAAATGAGCAGCATAACCTTCCAGGGCATGAATGTGTGCGTAGCTACAGACTATGGAGCTTTTTCTAGCTTCAACCACGATATTTTTTAAACATATTGTCATAGGTTATTCACCGCTTCAGAATGGCTTGAGTTTGTTACGTTTCAGTAGATTTGCCGATGGAAATTAGATCGAGGAAATGTTCTTAAATCAGATAATGTTGTAGGGAAACATCGTGGTTCTTTTTGTAGCCATCTTCTTACAAGTGGTTTATCACTTTTGGTGACGAATGTTTTAAAAATTGGTGATGCCATGAGTGTTTCCATGCAAGTCTTGCTTGACTTTCTCCAAGGTACCACCCACATTTACTGATTGGTTGTCCACTGCAAGGAGCATCTTAGACATAAAAATTTCGAGAACGAAAACGAGTGAACCATCTTCTGAATGTTGCTTTTAAACAACGTATCTTACGCATAAACAGCACAAATCCCTTTACGGGCTTGCGCAACATTAGCGCCTTTAGCAAAATAAAATTGTAAAATGTATCTAAGTTTTGCGGAAAGTTCCCTATTTTTTGCGGCGCAATACCTTATATTTGATTATAAGAATTTCAACACTTTCTGCACATCTATTACTTTCAATTGTCTGTGAAATATCAAACGACGTTACACATAGGGCTAACCCGCTAAGATTCCTGACCGCGCCAGTTTGCCCGTGCGAGTCTGGTTTTACCGGAAACCAGGTACTCACGGTACACCATTGACATAGTTGCCTTTGAAAATCCAAGTGCAGCAGCCACTTCCGCAATTGAGCCATCCAGTTATCTGATCCCTACGATTTGACCACTTTTAAATACACTCAGGTCCTCCGTCTTACCCATCACACACTGTACTGACACTAGAGATGGGCAGAATCGAGTCCAAGAATCGATTCCACTCGATTCCTTACTGTACTCGATTCTCTTGTGCTCGGTTTCTCTGGACTCGATTCTGGATTCGGTTTAATTATTCTCACTCAGTGGCCTGCGTTGATGATCCTACGTTCATGACTTCATGTACGCGCTTTCTGGATTCGATTCTGGATCGGTTCTGTATTCGGTTTTATTATGCTCAATCAGTGGCTCACCTCCCTGGCAGTGCATTCAACAAGCTGCGTATACACAACACATTTCTGCTATTCATATACCAACTGATGGGAAACTAACCCTTACGCAGCGTAAAGAGCTTTGACTGAATTCACTAAAGTAGCGTACTCCTTGTTTCGTCTTGTTATCAGCGGAGGGAGGGAAAGGCCAGTAAAGCAAGCCATGGAAGGAGTAAGAATCGAGTCCAGCAGAAACAGTAAGATAAGAAGTATGGAAGCAACAAATGTGGCACAGCGAATTGCAACATGCTTCTGTGCATATGATGGCATTTTTTTTTTTTTTAATATAGCGTAGGCCTAGAATGTTTGTTTATTCACATTGGAGAGCCATGATTTATTACCCAAGTTTGTCCGATTCAATTGAAGAGAATTTTAATCGAGGAAGGAAATATTTCATAACAGAATAAAGGAAGATTTTAGCAAAATATAAATAATATCTTTCTGATTGAGGTAAATGACAACGTTCGTCATATTTCTTTAACATCTCTGTGACCAATTACGCATTCACCCAGCCGAAACGCCCCGTACCTAACAAGATGTTATTAGCTTAGAAATATTTTTACATAGGATAACAATACTCCTCTCCCCAGCAGATAAGTGTAATGTCATTACAATAAGTGAAAATGCTATGCCTGTAACTCGCATAAATTTGTATCCTACTTTAAACAATGATTTCCATATCAGCTTGGGTTGCGAAAAAGCGCATTAAAATTAAACCAATCGATCAATCAATGAATATCGGGAAGAATGAAGTAATTACCTATAGGCCTACACGAAAAATAGAATCGAATTAAATGACTATATCAGCTCAGTTTCCCTGTAACGTATTGCAATGTAGACAATTTAATTATAACTAATCATTCTTACATTTAACCAACACAGAATAAACTATGATTCATAAATGAACTCTACTCGTAATCGATTATTATTATTATTATTATTATTATTATTATTATTATTATTATTATTATTATTATTATTATTATTATTATTATTATTATTATTATTATTAAGTTTAACATTCTGCGAGCATGAACCGAGGCTAAGATACGGTAATAATGAGATGGATAATAATAAAATAATAATGGTTGAATGACAAAAGTGGGTGGAAACAAGAGAACCCCAATAAAAACCCCACACAGTGTTTATCCACCACAAAGCCCACTTCTTCTTTTAGCACAGAAGTGCAATTTTGATCGCAGCTGTAGTTATTTCTAGTTCCCTGCATCTTTCTTTATAATTATAGGCAACTGTATAGCAATCTGATAGCATTTGTGGCAGTTTCGGATCTAGAAGGTAAAAACGGGGGGTGGGGGCTACTAGGTCTCAGACTATGATAGGTATGCTATGAGTTTACTATAAACTTTCAATGTATATAAATAATAGCTTAAATTATTTTTGTCACTTAGAAAACTGGGGGGCTAGGCTCCCCGACCCCAGACTAGATCCACCACTGATTTGTGGTAGGATTTGCAGGGGCCTAGGACAAATCTGCCAATTACCAAATGCGCCAATCGTGAAAATGGACAAATCTGCCAATGGACAAATCCGCCAATGGACAAATCTGCCAATTGACAAATCTGCCAATTACCAAATCTGCCAATTACCAAATGTGCCAAACGCAAAAATGACCAAATGCGCCAATTGTGAAAATGGACAAATCTGCCAATTACCAAATCTGCCAATTACCAAATGCGCCAAACGCGAAAATGACCAAATGCGCCAATTGTGAAAATGGACAAATCAGCCAATTGACAAATCTGCCAATTGACAAATCTGCCAATTACCAAATGCGCCAATCGCGAAAATGACCAAATGCGCCAATCGTGAGAATGGACAGATCTGCCAATGGACAAATCTGCCAATGGACAAATCTGCCAATGGACAAATCTGCCAATTGACAAATCCGCCAATTACCAAATCCGCCAATTACCAAATCCGCCAATTACCAAATCTGCCAATGGACAAATCTGCCAACGGATAAGTCACCGAACTATCATTTTATTTTAGATGTATTCTTCAATCATCATCCTACAATATTACGAAAAAGAAGAACAATTATTTATGAAAGAAAGCGGAAAAGGGTATTTTAATTTTGATGTGTTTTACTTTAATTAATTCGCAATTATGTTTCAAAATGAATGTTTACTGATGTTGGTTGTTGGAGTTTAGTATCCCATTGCTGTACATAGGTTATATGAGACGTGACGTAACGCGATTGAATTTTAATGCCCTCTTACTGGGAATCGAACCCGAAAAGACTAATGTTTGTTGTAATTATTCGATAGCCAACAAATAATTTTCAGAGTAAGTTTCTCTTTATGTAGTTAATACGTTTAAAGTGGATTGAATATGATCCAAGATTAGTTCATATAAAAGGAAAATTAGTATAATTGAGTTCACTTCGCATCTATTAGTAAATACACATTAGTAACTGGTGTTTTGTAACTTGTATGCTTAGTGATTTTGTAATAATTTTGTGATCCTGATTACAGATTTCTAAAGTGAAAAATATTAACTGTTAACAATCGGATTGTACGTTTTGTTACTTGATTTCTCTTAACACTGACACACATATTTCCAAGAATGAAACGCGTAGTTCTAACAGTCTTCCAATGACGAGACATATATCATTCCATTGATAATATTGAGGTAAACAAAATGTTATACATGCGTGTAAAAACCCATGTAAACTTTTCTAGAACATGTAGTAAAATATCGTATCCGTAGATATGAACATTGATGCTCTGTTACAGCTACTTACTGATATAAAAGTGAAATTGAATTATATCGTCATTAACCATGCACACTGATCTTGGAATTGGCCTCCCTGGATGTAGATATCTTTATTCGAATTTGTGACAAGGATATACACATATTTCAATACCTCCCCAAAATTATACAGAAGTCGTCGTCGCTGTCATTAAGATCTTTATTACACCAATTCTAAGACTACATTACTCAGTTAATGAGATATAGTCCACACTGTTGATTGATTTTCTTCCTTTAAAAATAACATTGTCAAACACATTATATATGTATAAATCGATAAATCACATCGAACCAAATAAAATGAGATGCTCGAATACAAGTTTAGTTTATAAAATAAAAAAAAAAAATATGCTGCACTAACAACTGTATCTTTTGTTGCCAATAATCAGTGACAGCTTTCATTCATTGTCCTGGCAGTAGTGAACTAGCAGAGTTTCCTTGTCTTTTCGTAAGGTGACACATACACTTTTTCGAACATGATAGTTGTAATCGTAGGTAATAACAATCAAGTTAATTAAAAAGTCTTGGAAATAAGTATTTTCAAATTGGTTAAAATGAATACGAACCTGTTTTCGGGACGGGTAATTTGAATAGGGACAACAAAATATAAGCCGTCACTTTAGAATCTTTTTAAAGAAAATTACAAAAGTGTTTACTTAAAATATTTACTTTATATTTTACAAGGCTATGAAAATATTTCTTCACATTCTTTCAAATATTCACAACTTTCACAATTACAAACTAGAATTTCTCACCAAGTACAAGATCGTATTAAAAATAAGTACCAAAATTTATAGTTGTAAAAGAATTTTTTTCTGTTATAACTTTCGATTTTAAATTTCACGACTGTAAATCAGGTCAAGGGGACAAAAGTTACTTGTAATATGGGCAAAGTTCCTACAATCTAGAACCCCGCAAACCTGGCTCTTAATAAATTATATAGAAAAAAAACTATATATTCTAAACGTTCTAAATAGAGTACTCAAAAAAGATATCAAGATACGTGTTTGCAAACAAGTCATGATTATACTAACTACTGCCTACTTATTAACGATGTTATTATTGCTAAAATAATTGCGTTTCTTCTTACTTTCCTTATCCATTTTCTGTTAAAGATTATGGATTCTTGTTCAAGACTTTTTATTATTAACTTTTACCGACTGTATTTTTCTACTTATAATAAGGAATACATATATTGGTTTATTTCGAAAATGTAAAAAAGAAGCAGACATCCGCTTAATGAATTAGGTCAGCCATAGACAGGGCTGCTCGTATATTTCATGGTGTTTCACACAAATTCTATGCGAGGTCCAACCAAACTTGTGAAATCTCCATCCCGTAAAGGTCGTCACCACAGTTGCAACTTCGTTTTTGTTGAAATAGCCAAGTAACAATATTTATATGGTTCAAGTCCTTTTTCTTTATTATTTCTTCTACTACTTTTAAATTTGAAAATTGAAAGAGCTTTTGTGTAAAGTGTATCCCTCTCATAGTGGGCTACTTACATGATGATGCACCACAGGCACTTCGTCGGTAACTTCAAACTTGAAATACTCATAACGGAATAAATTGAGTTGAGTTGATTTTAGTTTAGCGTCCCTTTCAGCAGCGAGGCTATATGAGACGTGGACCTACTGATTAACGTGGAATCCCAACCACATGAGCTCCCGCCGGGAATCGAACTCGGGTCTCCCACGCCAAAGGCGCGTACGCTAACCGCTTAGCCACGGAGGAGCTCTCATAACGGAATAAACAAAATAAACAAAGAAAAGAAATAAACTGGCTCCCCAAAGACCCGCTTTTCCACAGTATTAGCCACGGTTACCCCCTTTGCGGTCATATTAGTAAAGAAACGCAGTTTGTCCTTTACAAGATAATATTTCCTCTACATACATTTACAGTCTTTTTAAAATTAAATAATATACAATAAGCCAATACATTACTCACATATTTATCTTCGTATTATCTTGTATTTCTTTCATTATAATATATTCATGGGCATATATAGATTGATCCTTTGGAACAAATGCTATAACTTCAATAAAAGTATCACAAATTGCCTACTTATAATACAGCATATATAAAGTATATATATTCTCTTATTATTTGTGTAAGTGTTATTCTCTTACATACAATTTTTACTTTATGGTTTTTCAATGAATAGGTTAGGTTCTCTAAAATAACGATGTGTATTACATGTTCCCTTTTCTGTACTTATAAATTTATTTATACAAAACTTAACATTTCGACTCATATTTCTTTGATTTACTAACTAGTTATATATTTTTCATTATTCATTTCGATAACCTGAGAATAGTTGTAAACTATAAATTTATAAAGTAAGTAGTCATAACTTCGAAATCAACATGTTTTCTTCTTCCATTTCTCATTCAGTGACTTTCTTTTAGAAAAAATGTATTGTGTCTTTTTTACAATTGCAAACGTAATATAGAGTCACAATGATACAATTTAATGGCATATAAATATTATAATGTCTTAGGAATATTCGTTAAAATGACATACATTAAAGCTTATACATACCAAGTTTTTGATAAAGTTATTACAACCCATTATGTATCAATAGTGGCATCTTAGGAAGAAGGGCACGTGCCTGAAGTTGGCCCCCCACCTCCTCCAAATTACACCAAACATTACACATCGTTAGTGCATCGTTAGTGCACGTTAGTGCACTCAGAACTAACGTTAGTGCTATCAGCGTTTACGAGAATTGAAGATTTTTGGTGGGGGGGCCAACTTCATATGAAGTTAGCCCCCCACCCATCTTTATGCAGACAGATTTTCACAAAACTTAGCGCATCGTTAGTGCACTTAAACACATTAAGCACTAACGTTAGTGCTACCATATTTTGGGATATATTCAAGATTTTCGGTGGGGGGGCCAACTTCAGAAATATCAAATTCTGTACAAATAGAGTTAGAAACATGGAGTTAACGGCAATCGTTAGTGCATCGTTAGTGCACTTAAACACACCAAGCACTAGCGTTAGTGCTATCATATTTTGGGATTTATTCAAGATATTTGGTGGGGGGGCCAACTTCAGAAATATCAAATTCTATACAAATAAAGGTAGAAACATAGAGTTAACGGCAATCGTTAGTGCATCGTTAGTGCACTTAAACGCACTAAGCACTAACGTTAGTGCTACCATATTTTGGGATTTATTCAAGATATTTGGTGGGGGGCCAACTTCAGAAATATCAAATTCTATACAAATAGAGGTAGAAACATAGAGTTAACGGCAATCGTTAGTGCATCGTTAGTGCATCTAAACGCACTAAGCACTAACATTAGTGCTACCATATTTTGGGATTTATTCAAGAATTTTGGTGGGGGGCCAACTTCAGAAATATCAAATTCTATACAAATAGAGGTAGAAACATAGTTAACGGCAATCGTTAGTGCATCGTTAGTGCACTTAAACACACCAAGCACTAACGTTAGTGCTACCATATTTTGGATTTATTCAACATTTTTGGTGGGGCGGGAGCATCTTCAGAAATATCAAATTCTATACTAATAAATGTAGGAACATAGAGTTAACGGCAATCGTTAGTGCATCGTTAGTGCACTTAAAAGCACTAAGCACTAACGTTAGTGATACCATACTTTGGAATTTATTTTAGATTTTCGGTGGGGTGGGCAATTTTAGTAATATCAAATTCTATTAAAATAGAGATAGGACCATAGGGTTAACGGCAATGGCTAATGCATCGTTATTGCATTTAAACGCAGTAAGCACTAATGTCAGTTCTACCGTATTTTGGGATTTATTCAAGTTTTTGATTAGATGTGAACGTTAGAAATATCGAATTCCATACAAATTCATGTAGAAACATGGGGAGTGTTTCGTTAGTGCATTTAAACGCACTAAGCACTAACGTTAGTGCTACCATATTTTGGGATTTATTCAAGATTTTCGGTGGGGTGGGCAACTTCAGAAATATCAAATTTTATACAAATTGACGTAGAAACATGCGGTTAACGGCAGTGGTTAGTGCATCGTTAGTGCACTTAAAAACACTAAACACTGACGTTAGTGCTACCATATTTTGGGATTTATTCAAGATTTTAGATGGGGGACCAACTTTGGAAATATCAAATTCTATACAAATAGAGGTAGAAACATACGTTTAACGACAATCGTTATTGCATCTTTAGTGCATCTAAATGTACTAAGCACTAACGTTAGCATTACCATATTTTGGGATTTATTGAAGATTTTTGGTGGGGGGCCAACTTCAGAAATATCAAAGTCCATACAAACCTTTAGTGCTTTCTAGAAGCACTAACGATCCACTAACGAATGGCATTATTTTTTTGTTACTGCTTGAAGTTGGGGCAAGTTCGCCGTGCCCTCCAAAGATATTGTACTTGTTGCACCTACACTAATGAAGTACTAACGTTAGGGGTTGGTGCACTAAGAACCACTAACAATTGCACTAGAATATATTATTAGTGCTTTTGAATTTGGCGGAAATTTGATGCAATTAAAAATTCCCAATAAATTTCTTATGGGAGTTTCGTGACATGTAATTGTCGATAACTACACTAATATTGATGTACTAACGAAACTGTTAGTGTTTTCTAGAAGCACTAACAATGCACTAACGATTGTACTAGAAGAGATCATTAGTGCTCTCGAATTTGACGGAAATTTGATGCAATGTAAAATTTCCCATAAATTTATTATGTGAGTTTCGTGACATGTAATTGGCCATAACTAAACTAATAGTGAAGTACTAACTAAACTGTTAGTGTTTTCTAGAAGCAGCAGCAATTTACTAACGATTGGCGCTCAGTTTTTAGTTAGTACTTGAAGTGGGGGCGCTAAGTTCACTCTGGCCTCAAAAGGTATTTTAATTGTAGCACCTATACTAATGAAGCACAAACCTTAGGTGTAGATGCACTAAGAAGCACTAACAATGCACTAACGATTGCTCTAGAAGAGATCATTAATGATTTTGAATTTGGCGGAAATTCGATTCAATAAAAAAATTTGCCATAAATTTCTTGTGAGTCTCGTGTGGCCATAACTATACTAATAGTGAGGCACTAACGGAATTGTTAGTGCTGTATAGAAGCACTAACGAATGGCATTAATTTTTCCGTTAGTGCTTAAATTATGGGTGCGAAATTCACGCTGACTTCCCCAAAGGTAATTTTTTACTTGTAACACCTACACTAATGAAACACTAACGTTGTGTGTTTGTGCTCTAAGAAGCATTTAAGATGCACTAACAATTGCACTAACAGAGGTAATTAGTGCTTTTGAATACGATGGAAATTTGATACAATGAATAATACCCCATGTGTTTCTTATGGGAGTTTTGTGACTTATAATTGGCCATATCCACACAAATGGTGAAACACTAACGAAACTACTTGTATCTTCTAGAAGTACTAACAATGCACTAACGAATAAAACTAATTTTTTCGTTAGTGCTTGTAGTGGAGGCTAAGTTCCCGCTAATTTCGAAAGTTTTCTTTACTTGTAACATTAGTGCTTCCTAGTTCACCTATACCTAAGTTTAGTGCTTCATTAGTGTAGGTGCTACAAATAAAAAAAAACTTTGCGGGCCAGCGTGAACTTGGTTCCCACTTCAAGCACTAACGAAAAATAAGTAAATTCGTTAATGTATCGTTAGCGCTTCTGCAAAACACCCATAGTTCCGTTAATGCTTAACTATTGATGTAGATATGGCCAATTATATGCCATAAAGTCTCATAAGAAATTCATGGGGAATTTTTCATTGCGTCAAATTTCCGCAAAAATCAAAAGCACTAATGACCTCTTCTACTGAAATCGTTAGTTCTTCATAGTGCACTAACACCTAACGTTAGTTCTTCATTAATGTAGGTCCTACAAGTAAAAAAAACCTTTGGAAGCCTTCATGAACTTGGCGACCGCACTTCAACCAATAACGAAACAATTAGAGCCGTTCTTTAGTGCATCGTTCGTGCTTCTAGAAAATACTTTTAGTTTTGTTAGTGCTTCACTATTAGTGTAGTTATGGCCAGTTACATCTCAGGAAACTCACATAAGAAATTTAAGGGGAGTTTTTCACTGTGTCAAATTTCTGCCAAATTAAAAAGCATTAATGCTTACTTCTAGTACAATCCTTAGTGCATCGTTAGTGTTTCTTCGTGCACCAAACCCCTAAAGTTAGTGCTTAATTAGTGTAGGTGCTACAAGTAAAATATCTTTGGTGGTCACCATGAATTTACGCCCACTTCAAGCACTAACAAAGTAATTAGTGGATTCGTTAGTGCTTCCTGAAAACACTGACACTTTTTATGGAATTTGATATTTCTGAAGTTGGTCCCCACCAAAAATTTTGAATAAATCACAAAATGTGGTAGCACTAACGTTAGAGCGTAGTACATTTAAGTACACTAATCACGTTCTAACGATTGCCGTTAACCCCATGTTTCTACCTCTATTTGTATAAAATTTGATATTTCTGAAGTTGGAAACCCAACAAAAACTTTGAATAAATCTCAAAATATGGTAGCACTAACGTTAGTACTTAATGTGTTTAAGTGCACTAACGATGCACTAACGATTGCCGTTAACCCTATGTTCCTATCTCTATTTGTATAGAATTTGATATTACTGAAGTTGCCTACCCCACCGAAAATCTAAAATAAATTCCAAAATATGGTAGCACTATCAATAGTGCTTAGTACCTTTAAGTGCACATAACGATACACTAACGGTTGCCGTTAACTCCATGTTTCTACCTCGAATTGTATAGAATTTGATATTTCTGAAGTTGCCCCCCACCAAAAATCTTGAATAAATCCCAAAATATGATAGCACTAACGTTAGTGCTTAGTGCGTTTAGGTGCACTAACGATGCACTAACGATTGCCGTTAACTCTATGTTTCTACCTCTATTTGTATAGAATTTGATATTTCTGAGGTTGGCCCCCACCAAATAACTTGAATAAATCCCAAAATATGATAGCACTAACGTTAGTGCTTAGTGCGTTTAGGTGCACTAACGATGCACTAATGATTGCCGTTAACTCTATGCTTCTACCTCTAATTGTATAGAATTTGATGTTTCTGAAGTTGCCCCCCCCCCACCAAAAATCTTGAATAAATCCCAAAATATGGTAGCACTAACGTTAGTGCTTAGTGCGTTTAAGTGCAGTAACGATGCACTAACGATTGCCGTTAACTCTATGTTTCTACCTCTATTTGTATAGAATTTGATATTTCTGAAGTTGGCCCCCCCACCAAAAATCTTGAATAAATCCCAAAATATTGTAGCACTAACGTTAGTGCTTAGTGCGTTTAGGTGCACTAACGATGCACTAACGATTGCCGTTAACTCTATGTTTCTACCTCTATTTGTATAGAATTTGATATTTCTGAAGTTGGCCCCCCCACCAAAAATCTTCAATATCTCGTAAACGCCGACAGCACTAACGTTAGTTCTGAGTGCACTAACGTGCACTAACGATGCACTAACGATGTGCAATGTTTGGTGTAATTTGGAAGAGGTGGGGGGGCCAACTTCAGGCACGTAAGAAGGGCAATGCATTATATGACATTACATTAGTTGAATCGCTTTTGGCGTTCTTTTAGGTACCTCATTGCAACCACAACCTTGAGCTACATCACGAGATGTAGAAAGAGTAGAAACAACATTCTAGATAAGTGTGTTAAGTCTGGTGAAGATACTATTATAGTATTGAAACTTTACAGTTTATACAGTGTTTTTACTAAAAAGTGCTGTACCTTGTCATGACAATTGAGTTAAATATAAAATTTGTTTACAAGGTCTACAGGTGGTTTATTTAACGTTAGAAATATTCTTTGAACATATCGTTGTGCATGTTAAGGAGATGCAAAGAATTTTCACCTATACAAAATTAAACATCACTTTCATTATTGCTTACAGTAACTGTTTACATATACTTAATTTTCAACTCTTTTCATCTCTGAAGCAAAAACAGATATTTTTTCCAGATATATTTATTTCCTTTCTACAGAAAGTAATTTATTACTTGAATTGTTAACGGTAAACTAAAATATTGCTCTGAATTTTACCACTATTTTACGTATTTATTTATAGACCATTCTCGTGGGTAATGATGTATACAGTTATTCGCTGTAAGTCGTAAGTAAGACACGTGCGGATAACCATAATTGATAGGACGATCACTACCAACTTCATTGGAACATGTGTGGGCCCACGTGAACGCACGAACAGTAACCAATCTACTACTGAATCGCACGTTTATGTTCTTTTCCTACGATTTTTCTCCATCTGTTCATCGCTTACAGGATCTTCGTCATTGACTAGGCACATGGAGGACGCTGATATTTCGATAATATTGTCGTTTTACCCTTTAACACAATGGCGACTATTGAGTGTGTATGAATTTCGCATATAGGATGAATACCAAAATTTTACTATAGGGCATTAAGCTACATATCTCACACATCTGTTGTTCCGCTATGGGTACTTTCATCCTCAATTGTCATCTCTATAAATATTTGAGCAACTTTTTGCGATTTCATCTTCGAGGAGGATAACACACTTTCATAACATGAATCAGGTGTATTCTAGTCACTTTATACACCTTCTACTCTCGTTTGATAACCTACCCTTGGTTCATCAAACATAGCCCTAGCATGCGATTCTGACAGACACATGATTATGACAGCATTTCCTACGATCACCGCCTAGCTACTTTAAGACTATATACCTGCTCAAATATCAGTTTGTATTTGTACTGGAAGGTGATATTAACATGAGTACTATGCGTTTTTTTTTACAGCCTTTATAACGTATGTCTGATGCGAGCAAGTGATGCAGTCATGACACCAAGTTTCCCTTCTTCTTTTGAGCAAGCTTTCGTATAGATGAATGAATTCTTATTCTAGGTATTTATCTTGAATGGGGGCAGACATCAAAGGGTATAAGAGTTAAAATGGTCTAAAGCAAATATTGTAATCCTCGGAGTGTCTAGCGGCCCATACACGTAAATACATGCCTGAAGAAACAGGCCGACTTGTATGAAAAATGATAAAACCACAGGCAAGTTGATCGTGTATGGCCTCGTTCATTCATGTTGAAAGTTTTCAAAATCTTCTGAAAACATGTTTGATGTTTTTGCCGTTCTGCATACGTGTTTACCGTGTATGGGCTCGTTCATGCAAGGTGGCTGTTTTATATTTAGGTCTGCCAATCACGACAGCGGAAGAAATCACGTGAGTCTCTCCTCCGTCGCATACCAAGGTCGTGCAGTTGCAGAAAGAAAAAGCATGCGTTTCCTCGTCCTCCACATTTCTCAAACTACTTTCAGTATGTTGGACAGCACGTTGGTACGTGTGTGGGCAAAAAATTTTCAAGATGCATGATGAAAGAAACCTTTCATACATGTTGGTAATGCAAGTGCGTGCGTCTATGGCGCGCTTATAAGAGTTAAAATGGTCCTAAACTAATATTGTAATCTTCTGAAAGTCCTTTTTGCACATTTATCTACAATATCTATAAACCCTCCCTTTGAGCCTTCGCGTTAATCTAGTCGCTAGTACGTGAGCATTTTGTATAAGGAGTCCCGGCCTTGATTCCTGGTAAGAGATACTTTGTGATTTGGACTGTCCGTTACATTTCTGTTTGTCACTAACGTGTATGCTTAAGTTGAATTGCAACCAAAAAAGATGACTACACAGTCGGGTGTCGCTGTTGCAACTAATTAAAGGAAATTAAGCTGCTATAGTGGCTGGTGGGTGGGTTTTTGGTGTATGAGTCCGAGGTTTCATCCGCAGTGGAGATTCTCTGTGATTTTAACTGTCCTCGATCTTTCTGTGTCCGTGTCTCTGTCATGTCTCATTCAGTACAATTAGAATCAAAAGATAATTACAGAGAATATTGTCTCAGTTGGGGCGAGTTAAGAGACTGACAGCTGCTCAGGAAATGCGCATTGCACATTTAAGTCAGCCATACATTGATGTATTTTTCGGTCGTAACCATAAAATTTCATACGCTAGTCTTGTTAGCAGCTGTCAATACGTTAGTGTATGGGACCTGGCGTAAGTTTACGTAACGAATTTTTATACGCTGGAAAAGTCTGTCTGCTTTTAACTTCGAGCGTAAATACGGCGCGTAAAAACGGCTCAGATGAAAGAGTTTTCAAGCAGCAGGTGGTCTCTTGCCCTTTCCAGGCCTTCTCCCCGTTCTGGTTTTATTGTTTTCAGAAGAGAAAACCTGTTCTTGTGTTGTCCTCTCGGATCGTTGCTGAGGTTTGCTGGCAGACTCACCAGAAATCATCATTCCAATCTAGTTTCAGTCTTTCTATACAATACATGATTACAGCTAAATTAATATTTTCTATTGCACAAAACGAGATATTATTTCCTAATTAAAATTCATAATTAATTTTCAGTACATAGAGAAAAAGCTATTTAAATCCAATACTTCCTAATCAGAATTCGCAAATGATGAGAGCTCCTCCGTGGCTATATGGTCACCGTACGCTTCTCTGGCGCGGGACATCCTGTTCGATTCTCGGCAGGAGCTCATGCAGTTTGGATCCCACTTCTCATATAGCCTCGCTGTTTAAGAGGTCGCTAAATTGAAACCCAATCCAAGATGATGTCTTTCGACTACGAATTTAACATTAAATTTAGTATTTGCATATTAGTCCCCCCCCCCCACACACAGAGGTCGAGATGGTTATAAAGATGAAGTTACACCTTTAGAATTGCTCATGTTCTGATATTAAAAAGAGAAGTATAACATGACTTTTAATAGGGTGTGACCAATTCTCGGCAAACTGAAAATGTCACGCTATTTATAAAAGAGAGAGAAAGCAAGAGAAGGGAAAGAAGGAAGGTTAGGGCAACCAACAGCAATGTTACTTCCAGATATACTTTCGGGCACTTGGTTCTCTCAGTCGAATATGAATAAAAATGTCCCCAGTAGCAAAGATAAATTACATTTCACTGTTGTGAAGAACACTTCACCAAACAATGTCCAAGTGCAGCTTTCTGATAGTTTGTTTTGTCCCACGCTACCCATACAATACTTTTAGGAGAAATCATCACCAGTATAGAGGCTAGAGGTACCTACTAGGTATATTTAAGATAAAAAGTAGTAATCCTGACCTTCAACAAGATACTATCTCGATATCTGCCTGATAAAACTGAGCAAAAATTTGCGTTTGAGTATTGAAATTTGCTTACAAGTTTTTTGCTATTTCGACCACCTGCTGCTTGTTATTTTAAGTACCTTCTCAATCTTACAAGAACTTGTAGCAAAATGGGTTCAGAAAGTCACTATTCTTTTTTTCGTGACTTTACTCGTGAAAAAGAAAATGTGATAAACCACAATACATAGCCTAATGCTTTTTTCTTTGTGTATTATTTCAAACCTCAGAATGTACACATATTTAAGTTTAATAGACCTAATAATTCTATTTCTCTATTAATGCTCACATACTAAGTATAAATAGAAGAATCATTGTACCGCTTGTTTTATTGTGCTTGCTTTCCAGTGATAAAAGTTCTAGTTCAATCCAGGATACCAGCTATGTTGAATATTTTTCAACATTTTATTATATCTCGTCATGATGGGGACTGTACCACCACTTACTTGAAAACTTATGTAGGTTTAAAACAGAACATACCTAACATCAAAATTTAAATGACACCCATTTGCAGGAAATAGGAATACACTCATAATAGTTCATGTTAACTTGTAGTATTCCATTAAAGCATTTCTCAACCTTTGTGGTATGGTTACTATCAATCTTTCCCAGATAAATGTTAACTTAAGGTATATTACCACAAAATATTAAATAACAATGAATACCTGACACTTAAATAATTTCTTTCCTGAAGAACTAATTCGTTTTACTGAGCTCCTACGTCACTAAACGGTTAGCGTACGTGTCTTTGGCGTGGAAGATCCGGGTTCGCTTCCCGGTGGGAGTCATGTGGTTCGGATTCCACGTTAATCAGTAGGTCTCATATCATATAGCCTCGCTGTTGAAAGGGACGTTAAACTCAAAATCAACTCAAGTTATATCGTGTTACTATGTTTGTAAGTAGCATGTCCATCACTGTCAGGAGAATTGATATAATAATTGACGCAACTTCCTACTTAATAGTGTGTTATTTTAGTGTTATTTTAACTACTAGAGCTTCGAAATTAATTGATATTTAATTGTTTTCAGTTTCGTATAACGTACAAGTTTGTTTACATTTTTCTTTATTACTGTGCTTAGTGAGTAATTAGATTTGAATCAAATTAAGTACAGCAAACAGAGCTTTTGAAGAAAGGGGATATTACAACTGGATTTTCAATAATTACATAGGAATATACTTTTAATGAAAATATTCCTGTTGTCTCGTTAAGTTATTTGATATGTTTCATATCAAATCTAACTCAAAATTAAAATAAGGTTTATTTGCACTCACAGTAAAGGAAAAATATATTTGACGAACAGTATCACTGGCACGTACATATTTCATACCAAGGTTGTTCGGTCGCTAATAACGCCAGAAGCAAACATATTTTACAAGAGGGAATCATATCATCTTCCATGATCTCAATATAAATGAATCGGTCGCTCATAGGACAGATAACAGTTCCTGTCGCTAATAGGACTGTCGCTTCTGGGACTAATTCACAAGGAATTCAAAACTTGACTTCTTGCAAAGGGTTTTGTTTCGAAAAAGAGCTGAGATAAGTATTACATCTAATTACGTAGATTATTTTCAAAAGATGTAATGATCATAATGCCGTTTACAGCAATTTGGGTGGCGTGTTGTTTGCAACGGTGTTGTTTGCCACGACTCGATTTTCGAGTTGTTTGCCACGAAGTATTTGCATTCCGATCTTATCATATCTTATTATCGTGAAAATTTACATACATCTAGAGTAAGAGGAAGGGTTGCCAGGCACCTCTGTTTTTGATCCTCTGGAACAAGTGGTAAATGTTCTCGCCTTTGGGACGAGAGAGGTCTCATTAGAGTCGCTGTTGAAAGAGACTCAAAACATATAACGAAATATTGGATAGGTTAATAATTACCTGTACCTTGGGTAGAAAGTGCTCATACATAAGCACTATACCTTATAGAATGTTAATTTAATAATAACAAAAGAAGAAGGTTTTTAATATCTGTAAGATATAGAGATTATTATATAGTTCGTTGCTATGTAATTGTTTATGGATACCTAATCGTTATGTATGCACAGATCACATAGCCTAACGGCAAGATTGGTAACTACGTGGAAAAACAAGCGTATCAAGTTCGTCGCGCTTGCAGTGACATCTAACTCTCGCTGGCAGGATAATGTAACTACTCACCAGCAGTGTAACTATCCATCTAAAGAATTCACCAATATAAGCAGTAGATCCATAGGCATAGACTAGTTACCAACATTAACAGTGTATCCATACAGCACCTTGACGTAGTTTATAAATAATATTTGCCATTAAATTCAAAATACAAATATGATGTCCTTCTAGTAGTCCTAATTTCCTATCTTTATTCATCCGACTATTTTAATCGAAGGCCATATTAATAAGAGTTGAAATGTGGTTATTGTGTACCATATTCGTATAATTTAGAAATTGAAGACACTCTTTTTTCACTCTATGCTTTAAGTACGAATTCAATAAAATTCAAAGAGAAAATAAATGCTAGACTTGTCTGGCAATCGAATCTTTCCTCTACTCTTATAATGCCGGTGAGCTATCATACAATTCCAGTTCCTCCCCCATTGGCTCTTCGCTGTCCTGAACATTGAATTAGCGTTAGTCTGGACAGTATACCGATACAGTAAGCTATAGACCGGAATACGACCTCTTGTACTCTCACATTTTCATTGTTCTAAATTCATTGATTTCGTACCTACAAGAGATACAGTGAAAGAAAAATCAAACCTTTTCCCCCAATTTCTTAATAAATAAAGTTATATATATGCACAATAACACAGTTAAAATATAATACTAACACGCTTTCGATCGGAATCATATAGTAAAGCTAAAAATTTCCAAATTAAGGCTGCTAGAAGGTAAATATAGCTATTTAACTTTAATTAATGTTAGGTAACTATTAATACTATAGTTCTAACTATATACATTTATTAAAATTTCATTTAAAATTCTCTTATATCTTGTTTGAGTGCATTGTATTACCCTTCTTGCAGATAATACAGGTGTTTTTACCAGCGGCGCAAATCTGTCTTCAATATTGCGTGGGTGGGGCGGGAAAGACCGTTCCCATATTTTTTTCTAAGCGATGTTCAAAATATTTATGAAGTTGAAAAACAATGCTGTGGAGGATCAGGGGAGACATCAATTTCATTGCACTTTCCTTTGTGGCAATCGGACACAAATCATCACATTTCTCACCGAAAAACACATTTCAAATCAGATTATTGGGGAACAGTTCCCCTCAGTTTTAAGGTTGGAGGGGACATGTCCCCCTCATTTCCCCGGGATTTACGCCAGTGGTCTTTACATTCCCAGCTCGCAGGACTGTTTATTTACTTTAAATTTCTCTGTTTTCTTAAAAAGTAATCGTTGTAGATTTTTTTTATCCTCTCTCCCTAAGTAAGAAATCAATAAATTTCCTAACAAAGCTTGCTTAAACATGTTGTGTTGAAAACTTTACCGGGAAGCGCGATGGTAAAGCGTTCACGTCTAGTGCATGGGTCTCTGGTTCGATTCCAGTTCGCGCCGAGTTAACTTTGTAGTGGACAAACACCGCGTGCATGAATGTTCTCAGGGTTCTCCCGTTTCCTCACCATTATCACCCATCTCATCATGATTGCATGCCTTGGCGAGCATTTAAAAAAAAAAACTTACCTGAATTTCAGTCTCACCTAAAACAGTCACTCCTTCCTTGCTGTTCCATAACTAAAAGGTTGACATTTCTGCCAGAATAAATTAAGATAACATTCAACTTGGGAAAATCTACATAGATGTAATAATTACTTTTGCGTTGCTTTGGAATCCTCAAACTCTGTGAACATGATCATGGAATGAAGCTCCTGAGCCCGTAGTGATGGAGCTCTAGTATTTGTATAACGGAAGTAAATCATGCTTAGGAGAAATTGACGATTGTAAATAAGAATCATAATTACTGCAGTTCCTTTTATTTAACATTAGTACTATGCACTTATTACACAATAACAATGCAACTTAAAAGAGCAGTCTTAATTTTACTATCTCCGCCTTATTCTTTCTTTTATTTTTCATTCTTCAATTTACAGATACAAAAACTTTATAAAATTGTCCACGTTTTCCACAACATCCATTTAAGCACTGATAATTTCAAAGTGGAAATAAGATTGCAATATAAATACAGATCCCATTAAATAGGATACAAATCTGTACATTTCACAAACAAATGTGTATACTCAAATATTTATAAGATGTATAGCGTACAAAATATTACACACTTTTTAACTCAGTAAAGGATAGAAAATCATGGAAATAAACACGAAAGAAAGCAAACCATTAATTTCCATTAGAGGCAACGGTAACAAAAATGTATAAACCAATAATTACTTTTTGTTCTCAAGTTTTTGATGAGTCATAAGTCTAGCAATATTCTGGTACACAGTCAGATTAACATTCAAAGTAGACCTATAGCTCTTCGAGTTAATTATATGGAGCTACCTTCTTGCTAGTTCCTGGTTTCCACGTCGATAGCTAAATAAGAATATCATTCATATGGGGTAAAGCCCATTACGCTTAGTTTTGTAAGCAGTAACAAAGAGAATACATGCACCTACTGTATCTAGAAACTTGTATAATGGTAGAAATAGGCTTGCAATCTAACGATAAATGATTAATACTGGTTACAGATTTCATACATAAAATAAAGAATATTATTTTTTGTCAATAATGACTGCTTCTGTCGTACAGACTGTACAGATACTCGCGTCTTCTATTCATGATTAAGGGACTGTGAAGTAGGTGGAGACAACCGATTTCCTTCTATTTCACACATAGCGTAGTTGAATCGGAAACACTGGTTCAAATCCTGAAGAGTGTAGTGACTGCGAGCATTAATACTGACATTCACATTGTTGTCACTATGTGATACAAGGACGTGAAGACTCAAAAGCTTCTAGGAGTAACAACAAAACAGTTATGGTTCTTGTTTCCTTCACGTGAACGAGAACCAAAAAATAAGGTATTTGTGACTCATCGCATTCTCTCAAATGCAGAAATAAGAGCTATGACGTTTATTCCACCCAATTAATGTTCAGGTTTCTGTATATGCTTAATGCTTCTGTTCACTTCTGATACCTGTCAAAATAAAGAGCTAATAAAAATAAATGAGATAACAAAGAGATAAAAAAGAGAATGATATATATATGTATTTAAATTACTTCGTGGAGTTCGATTATGGTAACCTGTCTTATTTCTAAAATCATTATAATCTTAAAATATAAGATTAGCCAATATTCGCTATTTTTTATTTTAACACATCACACAAAGTAACTCTATTCGAGATTATGAGGGTATTTAACCACTTTTGACTCATTCTATTGAACTCAGTATTGACAGAAAGTACTTAAGGACATTCATATCTACTTATGTATGCTATGAGGTGCGCCTCTTAATTATCCATATAGCCCAAACACATCTGTTATAGACTTTAATAACTAGTTCAAAGTGAACATACATCTGGTGTTGGAAGGTTCAAGTATCAGCAATTCTCTCATTATGTCATTCAAATTATCGGAACGATTAACCAGCTGTCGACATATAGTAGCCAAAACGTTGTAAGATTTAGAGTACGTTTGTTTTATCTTTTCACACTTCCCGCCAGTGCACTTGGTTTTCCTTTAAAGTATTTTCTTCTAGCACTCAAATGAACGTTTTAATCCAATAGACGTCTTATTGCTTTTGTCGTGTACGTGACGTTAGTTGTCAGTCAGCTCATCAAATGAGGTCATTGCTGTTTGGCAGGTATTTGAAGTGCTCAGTTGCCACAGGCGAATAGGTGTGTGTGTTACTGTGATTTGTAAGTGGTGTCGCGTTTTGCTGTGTTTCCTAGCGTATTGTAACTGTCAACTTAACCGTGGCGTGGGAACAATGCGTTTGCAAACAGATCCACCCTATAGGCGGGAAGCGTCCCAAGATGAAACAAACGCACTCTAAAGCAATTCCATAGGAGATGGTCACACCAGTCATACAGACTTAACTTGTCTTCGCCTAACTTCTACATATTTGATCCAATGAAGGAAATCTTATTGGACAGAAGAGCCCTCTACCAACAGGAATAACGGGTAAAAGTCTCGGCTCATCTCGATAATAAGCGTATTTCATTACAATTCTTCGGAAGAGTTTAACTTGAAGATCTAGAATTATAACGAAATTTCAGGGACTGGTAAAGAAAAATCATGTGCTTCCAGAATACAGAAGCTTATAGTCAGGTGGCAAATATCTGCTGCCGTAGCAGAAGACTAAATAGAAAATAGAACATTAAACTTCAGTCCATACTCTACAGTTATCAAAATTCAATCAGTCACATCAGAACTGAAATAGTGATATATGGGTGTATGGTAATTATATTCTGTACTTACAACCAGTAGTGTGTAGTTTGGTATATGTTGGAATTATTTATCCTTTTCAGCACCGAAGCTATATGAGGCGTAGACCTACATTGGAAGGTGAAAACCGAACCAACATAATGTGTTCAAGTTTCAAATCTTTTCCATGGGAATAGAACACAGTACTCATCACGTTATCGAATAGACCAACAGGCAAGCCAATTTCAACTCTAGATTTCAATACTTGTTGAAAGAAATGAATTGCGAGGAAGTGAACGAAATCTAGCGACGAAGATAACAGCGTTTTTCGAAATCGTTTTAAATACTAAAATTTAATTCCAGACGCAATAAAAAGGGTAATTGGTAACTTCCCATTGCAAATAATCCAGCTTTCAATATTTAGTTTTGGTGGATAATTATGTGCCAACAAAATAAAACAAAAGAAACATATGGGACTAGGATAGGAATTGAAAATATTATCCATCTTATCGTGCCGGTGCGATAACTAATTCACTACTCAACTAGTCCTGGATCATAAACACACAAACTTTTAAATATCACTTTCACCGTAACAGTAAACCGCAGACCATAGTCCGAGTCTCAACTCCGTTCCCCTACTTCGAAATTCTATTGCCCCCTCCTTTCTGATAAATCACAGTACATCCCGGTGGATAATGAACCAAAGACTTCAATGTATTTCACCTAAAACTGATTTTAAGAACGAGATTAAAAAGCATAATATGTTTGTAACCTCATCGTCAAAAGTGCCTTTACATCGCCGTGACGGGTATGTGACCGCGCAGTACTCTAGGGGAAGGGATACTTGCATCAGGGGCGGATCCAGGACCGATTTCTGGGGGGGGGGCGGTGGGTTGTCATGCTGCTACTTTTAAGGGCTTCAAACTTTGGGATGGGTTTTATTTATATATATAAAATAAGAAAGTTTCCTCTTCTGAGGGGGAACGGTCCCTTCCTGGATCCGCCCCTGGCTTGCATAAGAATTTGTGGTTAATTTTGAAGAGTTTTTGACTAAGGAAATAACTAAGTATAGGGAGTAAAGACACAGATTTGAAGCATCAGTGCACTGTCATCTCTGAAAAGATTTCTATTCTCAGTTTTTCAATTTGTATGTTAAGTTAAACACCACATCTGTCACTGATTGCGTAGATCATCTTACTTTTTAAAATTGCCTCTGCAGCTTATTTGTCCCTTCATTAATCTCTAGACATGATGTAAATAGAAGGGAAAGAAAGAGATACATCTGTAAGATGTATGTAATTCACTAATAGACTATAGGGACCGACTGAGCTAATTACTGCTACTAGCGCTTTTAACTCTTTAGGAATTTACAACGACATGTGCGGAGGACACTTTTCTAAGTCCTAAATCTGTGCGTGAATTATTTAATTTTCCTCACTGTAATTATTTGAGAATGGAAACTGATTATGCTGAACGTGAATATGTTTTGCTGTCATTAAACGTTTGGCCGTAATAAATGTAAAAAAGGTTATTATTATTATAAAAAAAAGATAAGTATTTATTCCGTGTATAGAACAATATAATACGGTAATTAAGCTACATCATAATCACTAATGCCCGCAGGACTTTTTCCAACTGGGAGGGAGGGAGCAAAAGACCGTTATAGAGTTTTTCGTTTTATTCTCTATATATATAAAGTTAAAAGTCATAATATTTATCATTGATAGCCTATATCGCCTTTCCTCGCTGTAGCCTATTAGTCAGAACATTCATCTCCAGACATGACGTCGAGAGAAGAGAAAGAAAGAGATATGAACAGTGGAGTAACTAATTTTACTGCGCCCTGGATCGATCGATCATCGACTTACTCATACCCGCCCCTGCCCCAAGCATTTCAGCTGCTGCGTTATATATACGGTTCCATGTCAGAAGAGCCAAACAAAAGGACAAAGACAGAAAGGCCCGAGTCGAAACTGCCCCGGTCAAAAGGGCCCCACGTCAAACGGGCAGTGGTCGAAAGGTGCCCCGCTACAAAAGGGCCCGAGTCAAATCGGCCCCACGTTAAAATGGCCCGGGTCAAAAGGTCTCCACAACAAAAAGACCCGAAACAAAACGCCTCTCGTAAAAAGTGACCGACTCAAAAGGTGCCTCGCTACAAAACGGCCCGAGTGAAAACGGCCCCAGGACAAAATGGTCTCCGCAACAAAAGGGCAGGAGTCAAAAGGGCCCGAATCGAAATAGCCTCTTGGCAATGAACCCACTTCTCCCAGTGCTCTCGCCATAGTTGGAATCACTTCTGGAACCCAGTTTTTGAAATGTTGAACAACCGTGCCGTCGCATTGCGCATGATGCCTTCTTTTGACTCATCAAAAGTGCCGGGTTAAAGAGTCCTGCGACCAAATTGCCCGAGTCAGAAGGGACCTGCCTCAAACGAGCCCGGGTCAAATGGGGCCCCGCTACAAAAGGCCCGAGTTAAAAGGTCTCCGAAACAAAATGGCCAGAATCAAAACGCCTCATAAAAAGGGCTCGAGTCAAAAAGACCCCACGACAAAAGAACCCGAGTCAAAAGGCCCTGCGTCAAACGAGCCCGAGTCGGAAAAAGTCCCGCAACAAAAGTGCCCGAGTCAAACGGGCCTGCGTCAAAAGGTCTCCACAACAAAAGGGCCCGAGTCAAAAGGCCCGAATCAAAACACCTCTCATCACAAGGGCCCGGGTCAAAAGTTCTCCGCAACAAAACGGCCCGAGAATCGCTTGTTAACACAACGCAAAAATTTGCGATTTAGGTGGTGATAATAAACAATTATAATGACTGTCTGCATTTTTGCGTTACGTTACTATACTCGGAATTTTTGCCAAGATTGGTACGGAATGACACCCAACGTCAGTAACAGAGGCGACTTTTGAGGGAAGTGACATTGGTATAATTAAAATTTTACGAATGCAATCCACGAGTAGTTAACTGCGCAAAGGTATGATGGAATTTCATTTACAGCGAAAAACATTAATGGTCTCGAAACAAAAATTCAAACAAAACACATCAAACCAATTTTTGTTCATTGATATGCATATTATGATGATTATACTTATTATTATATTACCTTTATTATTATTATCATTAATAATAATAACAATATACAAGATCAGTGGTAGCCCATGCCTTCAAACCAGTATATGCCACTGCTTGAAACTATGAACTCTACATTAACATCGGTCGTCTATTGATCATTTTATGTTACTCCGTCCCACTCTCGCAAGGTGTGCAAAGGTGTCTTACCCCTTACCCCAAAGCATGGAAAACAAACAATATTTTCGCAAACACAGCCAGGAGCAGAGAGGAAGTGACACAGAACGGATCGAGAACGGACTTCTGGGGGGGCGGTGGGTTGTAATACTGCTACTTAGATCTACTTTTAAGAGCTCCAAACTCTGGGATGGCTTTTATTTATATATAAAATAAAGTTTCATCTTTGCCCCAATCGTCCCCCTGGATCCGCCCCTGCCTGTTCATAAGTCCTAAAGCTTTGAGAAACAGAAATTGCAAGAACTTGTGAAATCCAGAGTCGTATCTTTTATAGCTTGTAAAGTATTAGACTAGTAATTTTGAGAAATAGGCCACAGATATCACTACCTCTTTTAATCATAGTTCCCCAATTGCCTCTCAATGCTGAATCTACATCGAAAATTTGACGCTCCCTCTAGGACTTGAACTCCAGAACCATGAACACTAAAGATACAGTCCTCTACATAGGCATACATTATTTGAAGAATTTTTGAAATTGAAACTAGCAGGAGAGAGATCACTTGTTGAACTAAATCAATGAATGAACGTAAATCCCGTCACGAATGTCTCCATAAATAGTATATGACTAGTACGTACCACTTTCAAGCGGCTATCTAAGCAAAATGTGAGATAAACCCATGTGTTTCTTTCATGCTAAAAAAAACAAATAAAACCTACAATGTTCATTAAGTAAATTGCGGAGTAACGTTCAACAAACTATGTGTTCTGACGTAAGATACTGAACATTCATATATACCTTACGTTGACTATGAACAGGGGCGGATCCAGGACCGACTTCTGGGGGGTTGTCATACTCCTACTTTTAAGGGTTCCAAACTTTGGGATGGGTTTTATTTATATATATAAAATAAGAAATTTTCTTCTTCTAGGGGGGCGATCGCCCCCCTGGATTCGCCCCTGCACAGAACGCACACAGCTCGCTGTATAGCTGCAAGAGACCCATGGGTAATTATAGTTGCCCTCTTGTTACAATGCGTCCAGTAAAGGCGCACCTATCAAGGTCAGTTCCGGCAGTAGAACACGCAGTTGACTGTTAGAAACCAAGTGCAACATGCAACTAGTACCTCCTGTTTACTTTTCACGAATATTTTTCACCTTCATGCGCACAGGTCACGTATTGCGTAATTTAATTGACATGCTGTGTCAAGTATATATGCCCTAAAAAGAAATGAGTACTCAAAAGGCAAAAACATGTAACTATATTTCTTTTCCTTTTTCTATTAGCCAGTGGAAGTTTGTATGACTGTTTCAACATCCTTGTAGTTTGCTTAGGATTCACTTCCTCTTTTTAGTTGAGCTTTTGGTTATGAATACCACCGCGACAAGCCGTGGTTCTTATGATAGTGGCGTATTTTCGGAAATAATAAACGTAGACTCCGATGCTTTTGAAACGGACGATAAATGTAGTTTGTAGGAAGATTCTAGCATCAATTTATGTGACAAACATACCTCTTTCTATTTAAAAATATTGTTTGGTATACAATATGCGGCATTCAAGATGGCTGCCATGATGTAAACTAAATCATTTAACGCAGTTTCTACACCAATGCCAAATTGTAACATTTCCTTTTCCTCCATCTGTGCGTCTCTTTGTTACTGCCCTATCATGATACATTTTTCTATTACATACATATCGTCGGCGGCAATTCAAAACCTGCTATGTGCATTTTGCAGGAGAAGCGAAAAACAGTATCCTGGTTAGCTTTTTGGCTTTATAAAAGTGATGTTATAAGTAATATTTGATGCTGCACGTAACTGGTACCTTCTCAAGTTACTTGAAAAGGTATCAAGTTACGTGCAGCATCAAATATTACTTATAACATCACTTTTATAAAGCCAAAAAGCTAACCAGGATACTGTTTTTCGCTTCTCCTGCAAAATGCACATAGCAGGTTTTGAATTGCCGCCGACGATATGTTAAACATAGCACACTCTCTCAAACAGATGATGTGTCAAAAATGATTCACATTCTCATTTGTGGGAATATTCAAGCCTAAGCTGAAGTGTAAAATCATAACCTTTTACCTTTAAAACAATATTGTGTGATATGCTTAGGCTTGAATACACGAATTCAAGATACTTTCCATGGTGACCACAATCCAAATCAATGCAGTTTTTGCAATAATACCAATTGTATGTAACATTTATTTTTCCTCCGTCCACGCATGTCCTTTATATTGTTCTGTCCCAATACTTTTCACTAACCCTGTATATAGATCCACATGTCTTCTCACAGTAAAATTAATCTAATCTTTTTCACAGAATATTTTTATACTATACTTTGATCCAGGGGTAAAAATGGAATTTTAGAACTAAGTGGAAAGTCAACAATAGATAAAGTTGGATTGAGCTATGTCACGAGAAAACCAACTTCGAAATACGAGAGTGCAAGCAAACTTTCATGGAGAACGACTTAAGCGATAGCGATTGTTGCAGAACAATCAACAAGCAAACAAAACTAATATCACCATTCAATTTTCCTATTTGTTACTAATAACCACAGATATTTTTCCTTCTTTTCACAAAGACTTCAACTTACTAAGGGGACACTATCCTCTTGTGCATGCCTCATCTCCACTCTTGCTTTGATCTCAAGCTTTTTACCAGTGGAACCTATTTACCGGGCCTTTTTGACCCGGGCCATTTCTGACTTGTGCCTTTTTGATGCGGGGCCCTTTCAACCAGGGCCGTTGATTCATGGTCGTTCTTATTCGTGCCCTTTGGTAGCGGGGCCCCTTTTGACCCAGGTCCGTTTGATGCAGTTCCCCTTCGACTCGGGCCCTTTTGACGCAGCGCCCTTATGACTCGGGCCCTTTCTTCGCGGAGTCATTTTACCTGCGCCCTTTCGACGCGGGGCTGGTTTGACTCGTGCCCTTTTGACACGGGCCCTTTTGAAGCGGACCCTTTTGTCGTGGAACTCTTTGGACCCGGGTCCTTTTGATGAGGAGCGTTTTGATTTGGCCCTTTTGTTGCGGAGACCTTTTGATAAGGGCACTTTTGACGCGGGGCCGTTTGACTCGGGCCTTTTTTAGTTGGGCCCCTCTTGACCGGGGCCCGTTTGACGCAATTCCCTTTTGACTAGGGTACATTTGTCGCGGAACAATTTTGACCCGGGCCCTTTTGATGAGTCAAGCGGTGTAAAGTAAAACATTTTTAAAAAATTGATATTTGCATGAGATACCGTTATCACTGCAATCGACAACTGGTACTTCAGTACAAAGAGAACGTTACACAAACGTGCAGTCTTAAGATACTTTCTAACATGTATATGAATTGTCCAATTCAAAATTGATTATACTGAATCTAGTTGTCTCTTTCTCAAACCAAAGGCCGTGGGGGGGGGGCTCTCATAATTTGTAAATGAGAGATACTGGCGACCATCATTTTTTGATTGTCGAGTGCATCTGATTTTGAAATTTTGCACCCTGGGTTAGTACATTTTTTTATATTTGATGAATAATATTTACTATGTTATTTCGTTGGTTGGATCAGGGCATAATGTCCCTTTCAACATCTATTCAATATGAGACATGCACCTCTGCTTAACATGGAATTAGAACCACATGAGCTCACCGGGAGTGGAACCCGGGTCTCCCGTCTTGAAGTTGTGTACGCGCTTGATGACAAAGGAATACTGATATACAGATACGTATCAATTCAATGGAACACCTGAAAAAATGTAACTTACTAGATTACTATAGGGCTGCACTTCTTTTCGCCCTTAGAACAGCTCTGATGTGACTTAATGGAGTCATAGATGAGGTGATTAGCAAGAGTGGAATACTGCATCATTCTGCGTGTAGTTCTCTCTACGTCGGACAGTATTAGTCCATTATTCGGCGGGCCAGGGGTATTGTTCAATTTCATCTACATGTTCCTCAAATCACGACACAACAGTTTCAGCTGTATGAATGGGCGCATTATCATCCTGGAATATGGCATAACTGACCGGAAACACCATCCCGCGCATAGGATACAAACGGTCCCCCAAAATCGGATCATAATCACAGCAAGGGCGAGACCGGTAAGCGTCAACATAGAACCCCATAAAAGCCAAGATATTGCCTCCGACATGGTCACAAAGTGTCCACCATGTTTCATGGTTGAGTGGAGACACTGCATATTATACGCTTCTCCGGTGTCTGACCACATAAACACGATCGTGATTTGAAATATAATGAACGAAGACTCATCCAACCATATCACACGTTTCCAGACATCAGCAGTCAATGCTGCATATTCGCGTCAACATAGGCGTGTGCTAAAGCTTTATGGTCCCTTATCAACAGTTTCAGTTGTGCAACAAACACATTATGTCCCTATCATGCAATTCGGGCCGGAATGATTTCGACATAGGCTGTGAGAACTGGTACTCTCAGCCTTGGGTCACTTTCATCACAGTCGAACGACAGTTCCAAGTGACAATCAATTTTAATGTTCGGCAGTGCCTGTAACAGGGGGCTTCATTCCAACCTCTGTTCTTTTTCGCTAACGTGTTTTTGCCGTGATTTTTGTTGGCAGTAATAATCTTAGGCACTGATCCTGACAATACACTCAACACATATAGCACTTTCGTTACACCAACAATTTGGCCTCGTTGGAAATAAGAGGCTAACTATTTTACACTATCACTGTCTGTTCAGATCGCTGCACACTGCTATTCTATTGCTCTTCATAAAAGTTTCCCCTAACACATCACCAGCATCTTGAAGCCTCTTCTATCAGTAAACAGAAAACAGTCTTGCATTTATTTGTTGAAGTTTCAGTTCTTTTTCTAGCACTAAAATTATATCAGACGTGAACTGATAGTTCTTGAATCCGAACAACCAGGAATCTGACCAAGAACTCCTAGCGGTGCAACAAAAGTGCGTTCGCTACCTACTACTCCAGCTCGTGAGCTGAAGATATTTTTCAATTTAATGTTGCATAATTATCCATCAAGGCTAAAAGAGACGGTGGATGATAGTGGAATGACAAAACGGGAGATTACCGAGAAAAGCCATAAGCATGATGTTTGTCCACTGCAAAGTCCATTTGGCTGGGCTGGATCGAGCCAAATACCCCATGCGCCACAGGTGAGAAATCTACTACTGAACCACTCATTCCCCGAAACAAGTTATTGTATATGATATTACAGATTCACATTTTAACATTACTGTCGCAAAGAAACTTTCACAAAATCAATTTAAAACAAAAATACCCACAAGGACTCATGTGGATTTTGTTTTTCAAAGCCTGATGAATACTATGTTTTTTAAAAACAAAATTCGTTTCAAATTAATTAAGTAGTAGTTATATTTTTTCATTAAGTTGCTTGAACGAGTGGATTGTTTCCGTGAACTAGCTGGAAACATGCAAAGCCCGATCCCTAACAAATAACACGAAGACTTAGGACTCCTGTCAGAGAACATGCGTTATTTACACTAAATTTTGTTTAAAATACATAAGTTTATCTAACCTAATTTGTAAGCATTAGTTCCATCTGTACTTGTTTTTGCACACTTTTTTTTAAATCAACTTTTTGCATTTCACGTAACCTCCATTAGTACCAAGCTAAAGCAACAATTCTCTCACTTCTTGACAGTACTGTCATATAACCATTATAGGTACCGGTATTATGTTCCATGTATTCTTTCAGTACTAGGTCATATTTGAAGATAAATATCGCTCAGAGAGAAACAGAACGTCTTCTGTCTTAGGGAATGACTTTTGATTGCTGAAATTCTTCGATTCCCCTTACCTTACAGGTATGACATATGCGTAAATTATATATAAGGAGTGTTGAAAAAGAAATGAGCTGAAGGCTGTAATGTTCACACCGGTGATAGAATGATAATATTATTGTGTGTGTAACAAATAGGTGTTTCGACAAGAGAGCGGAAGTTCACAACCCGCGGCTAGAATCACGTGTACAAGCCACGCAGCGACGGAAATACGCTAGTTGACTCCCGGGGCAAGAACTCGCCTTAGATCCTCCCTGACCAATCAAACCAAACCACTGTCCCAAATATTTGCCCAATTTTGCGACTTTCCAATCCGGCGCCCGGGGCATATAAATAGTATATTACCTCTAATTTCCATATGCTAATTTGCAACACTCCAGCAGTACGATTGCTTCTAGACTAGGGATGGCCAGAACCGGTTCCTGGCGGAACCGGTTTTCGGGTCTGAATAGATCCGGTTCCGGAACCGGTTTTTCGGTTCCAAGTCTGGAACAGGTTCTTCGCATCCAGGTCCGGAACCGGTACTTTAAATCCAGGTCGGAATCGGTTCTGAAAATCAGATCTTTAAGAACCGGTTCCTCGCAGAACCGGTTCCGTGGAACCGAAAATTTGTGACCATCCCTACGCTAAACCCGAGCTGCTGGCAGGCTGTGAACAGTGTGCTAGATGAAATGATGGAATCGACCGGCAGGCGCCTTTGTGATGGACAAACACCGTGTGCGTGGTTTCCTTGGGGTTCTCCCGTTTCCTCCCACTTTCTTCATTCCAGCATTACATTCATTACTCATCATCACCGTCTCCTTTAGCCTAACCGGCATAACCGTGGGACGTAAAACTCAAAGATTTCATTTCATTTTTTGACAGGCAGGCGCCCAGGCGGCGGCCGCTTGTTATATTTGGCTAAATAAACTGGGTAACTAGCAAACTCATTGGCTAAATAGGCAAACTGGCCAACTCATTTGGCTAAACACCCACTGGTGGACCAAAATTTTTTTGTGGGGGCACAAGCGGGTCTGGGCGGGGAGGGCACAAGCGCATGGTCCTCTTTGCAGTGTTTTGAAGGTGAACTCTGTGCCTCCTTTGGGGGTTTTACGGGTCATTGTGGGTTTTCGGATCAAGGTCTGGAACCGGGTTTTCAGATCCAGATTTGAAACCCGTTCCCAAGATCCGGTTCTGGAACCGGGTTTTTGGATCCAGGTCTAGAACCGGTTCCTAAGATCCGGTTCTGGAACCGGGTTTTCGGATCCATGTCTGGAACCGGTCCCTAAGATCCGGTTCTAGAACAAGGTTTTCGGATCCATGTCCGGAACCGGTTCTGAAAACCGGATCTCCGAGAACCGGTTCTGAAAACCGGATCTCCGAGAAACGGTTCTGAAAACCGGATCTCCGAGAAACGGTTCCTCTCGGAACCGGAACTTTGTGACCATCCCTATTCTAGACAATATGAGTCATTTTGCCCAGAAAATGCATTTGCAGCAATAATAATTGTGCTCCCAATTCAAACTTGCCGTTATAAAATGCAACTTCTCAAGGTACTAACAATACAGTTTAATCAAACGCAGGGTATATATGTAATTACTTTTTATATGCCTTCTTCACTGGTCAAATGGCTCACATGCACACCTTTAGTGCTCATGTTCCTCGGTTCGACTTGCGATAGAAGTACATTCAATGAGTTGAGTTGATTTTCTGCTTAACTCCTGTGCAGCAGCGAGGCTACATGAGACGTTGACATATTGATTAACGTGGAATCCGAACCACATGAGCTCCCGCCTGAAATCGAATCCTAATCTTCCAGGAAGTACATTGAAATATAAACGCATTACGTTGGTTCATATTCCACCTTAAATTGATGGTCTGAATCTCATATAGTTTCAGTAATGGGTTTGTGTATAGCCCGCTCCCCCCAGTTCTTTGTCACCGGAACTGGTAGAGTCACTACTACTACTACACTACTACTACTACTATTATTATTATTATCACTACTACTACTATTACTACTACTACTACCACTACCGGTAATAGTAGTACTACTTCTACTACTTCTATTGTACTTATATAGAGAACAGAACCCAACCAACCCCTGCGGAACTTCTAACCCGTTCCTACTACTAGTACTACTACTACTATTGCTATTAAATACTACTACTACTACTACTACTACTACTACTACTATCGCTACTACTACTACTACTACTACCGCTACTACTACTACTTATACTAAAGCTTCCTTATCACAAGATTTACATCTTACATTTTTATAACATGCGATTCCGATTCATTATGAACTAATATGAATCGTTAAAATCACTATGATTCGTTAAAAATCACTGGGGGGAGCGGGCTATACTCAATCCCAGTACTGAAAGGGGCACTAAAGTATAATTCAACTAAACGAAGATTTTAGATTGGTTCACCTATTCTTAATCTGTACATGAAGGTGTAACAGGACTCATTTTGTAGTTCCACAGCTTTTTTTTTTTTTTTTTGGGTTAAATTTACACTTATCTTTCACTCTGCTCTTATACAAACATGTTAAGTATTGCTAAATTTATGTATATATAACGGAAAAAGTTCAGTCAGCCCTATATAGGCCTACGTGTATCTTTGCTACTCAATTACTTCGTTAAACATACTGAACGTAAATCCAACAAAATTTTAATTTTAGATAAAAGTTAGTAAAACTATTATTTGTGAATATTGATATTCGAACACTGAAACTTTTAACTATTTACCCTATAATGTTATAATGTAACAAACCTATTTTCTGGAAAATACTAAAACATGTAGCAGCACTTCTTTCCAATCGGTAATGACACAGCCGCAAGTCATCCATACTGCTTTAAAGAATGTCACATACATAATACAACAAGCAACATATTATAAAATAAGCGGATATTTAATTATAAATATGAAATCAATTGTAAACACATTGAAACAAGACGGCTCAAGATATACAAGTATTACTTCTCACCAAAAGATCTATCTTGGAATCGGTTCTTATCAGAAAAAGATTGACACATTCTTAAACAAGTGAGTATTAGCATGCGAGACGGAGCGACACTATCGACATCGCTCTCGCTCTCGCAGTGAAAGTTATGAACTAAAACAGTGTACTTCCGGATTCCCTTTGACTGTCATGGGCCTGATGTATGTGTGCACGACAGTGTAAAGAAAAAGTACATTAAAAGTGTATCAACGAATAAACCATTTAAAACCGTTCATCAACTTTATAATTCTGATATAGAAGATGAGAATAATATGATATATAATTACTAGAGATATTTTTACATGAAAACAGTTACTACCACTCAAGTTCTTGATATCATCAATCGAACCAGGTTGACGACTACCTTTTGGTAAGTTCGTTATAAACAAACATCAAACAAGAGACATTAAACAAAACAAGAGACATTAAACTCAAAACAAATTAGCACAGAACATCATTAATATCACAATAACTTAATAAATTGATATAATTGCATTTTCTCTTCTAACGGAGTTTTAATACTATCTCCTGTTGTATAATTTTCTGTTTTCAATTTCAATTACGCCCCACCACTGGCGCAAATCCCAGGGGGGATGAGGGGGACATGTCCCCTCCACTCTTGGAACTGAGGGGGACTGTCCCCCCAATAATCTGACAAAAAGTGCTTTTGGGGAAAGTGTGATGATTTGTGTCTAACTTCCACAAAGGAATGTAAGATGAAATTAATTTCTCTTGGCTTTTCCATTTTTTAAAAAAGAATCGTATTCTGTAGTATTTCAAACTGAACTTCGTGCTGTAGTGCGTTTAATAGTCTCATCAATATGTATTAATTCCACTTCCGCTACTTGGGCACAAATTGCAATAAATGCCAGAGGAGAATATATCCCTCTCTTCATGCTGGAAAGTTGTCTCAGCTGTAGGCACGGGCACAAATTCCGGGGAAATGGGGAGACATGTCCCCCCAACATATGAACTAGAGACTCTCCCAATAATCCGATTTGAAAAGTGTTTTTTGCAGATAAGTGTGATGATTTGTGTCCGACTGCCACAAAGGAAAGTGAAATGAAGTTTGTTTCTCTTGGCTTTTCCATTTTTAATGAAAATGAAGGCGTGCAACTGTGTGTGACGTAACCTGATATGAAATCTTATCTCCTCCTCTCCCCTAGGCCCTAGCACGGGAAGAGTATAGACTATCCAATGTCAGTAGAACTCATCTTTTCAGTAAATGCGTATTTAATCTATTTGTAGTATCAGCCTAGGCATCTGCTCATGCTTCGTAAGCTAACTACCTTTGTAGCCTATGGAACCCGGAGGTTCAATGCCGGGTAAATCCATATCAAGTGGTTCAATGCATGTTGCTCGACAATTTTTAAATATTCTGATTTTTTGTGTGCTGTTACCTTAACATGTCATTAGTTCAAAATTAGCATGATTTTAATTTTATTGGCTTTTGGTTTCGAGTGGCAGCCATATTTGTTTTCGAAGATGTGCCATTTTGTGATGTTGTAAGGGATTACAGAATCTGAAATATCTCAGCCCCTAATTACTCTATCGGTGTGAAACAAAAAGCAAAATGTTCAGTAAGTTCTGCACTTTAAGAGTGTATATTAGTTACTGTCATTCATAAATTATGAATGGGTAAAATTAAAATTTGAAAAAGTAGGTGATTGACGTTAAAAATCCCAACTTTGGCACCTATTATTTTTAAGAAGAAAAGGGGTCAGGAAGTTGAGCTTTACTGAATAAAGAGGTCTGATATGGTTCTTATCACTCACCAAGTTTCAACCCTTAGACGTGTCCCCCTTTGTTTCTAGAAATTATCAAAAATTCAGAAAAATGGAAAAAGTGCATATTTCACAGGTATATATCTCTGGTGGGGGACCTGATAAAAATATACAATTCCTCCCCATAACAGGTCTACATGATATTATTCTATACCCAAAATTAGGAGTTTCAGATTAGACTATAAGTACCTTTATTATGAACACAAAGTTATACCTATAAATAAGCATAGGCAAACGTACGGATAAACGAGAGTTTACTGTATATCCATCATAAATCGGTTGGCAATGGATGAATAATGCATAGAGTGGTTAAGCACAACATACAAGAACAAGTGTTA
The DNA here is from genome assembly GCF_964235325.1 of Thermobia domestica. Taxonomy (NCBI): domain Eukaryota; kingdom Metazoa; phylum Arthropoda; class Insecta; order Zygentoma; family Lepismatidae; genus Thermobia; species Thermobia domestica. The sequence goes on from NC_137455.1 coordinate 345,652,749, forward strand.
TCCTGTTAATAAGCAAACAGAACAAATGTACTGAAAACACAATTCAGCAGAGTTCTTGTTCCAACTAGGGTTGTTCAATAAGGCTGAAGACCTATCGAACTTCGGGAGTGAATATTTATCGAATTGTCTTCGGTTTCTCGAAACCGTTCGAGTATTTTAAATTATCGATGTTTCGGGTATTATCGAAATTTCGAGTATTATCGAAGTTTCGGATATTATCAACATTTCGAGTATTATTGAAGTTTCGGGTATTATCAACATTTCGAGTATTATCGATGTTTCGGGTATTATCGACATTTCGAGTATTATCGAAGTTTCGGGTATTATCAAAAGTAGTGATGAACAGTTCGGTTCCTTCACCTCTCCAATGATTTCTTCTTGCAGCCAAACTAGTCAAACAACTTTTTTCATCTGATAAGTTATTGCAAAGTTGTATTTGTCGAAATAATATGTAAAATTATTTTTCTGCCTGCCCCGTTATTGGCGCAATCGGCAAAGTGACTATTAGTAGACTAATGTTGTCTTGGATTCCAAATCCTTTCGGGTGATGCATGTTTTCTCTTTCTCTCTTCTGACAGACTGCTTAAACCTTGTACAGATCTGTGGGGAAAAAAACTTTCCCTTTACTACTTTGCTAAGGAAAGAAGTTTTAAAATGAATATTCTGCATATACGGTATGTAATACATATTATATACAACTATTATAACCACGAATACATCGTTTCTTTCGAAAACTCCGATAATCCAGAACTTTTCTGAATATTCAAGCGACTCGACAAATGCGATCTATTAATATATTTCTGTATTTGCTGCTTTCAAACAATTCGAGATTCTCGAACAGTTCAAGTGTTTCGAAGTTGTCTAATGTTTCTTACATTTCGAGTGCCTCGAACACTTCGAGAGTCTCGAACATTTCGGGAGTCTCAAAAGTTCGATAATTCGATAAAATTAAAATTCTTTATGGATGAAACGGTTTTGAAATTTTATCAAATTGTTATCGATTACTCGATTATCGGAACAGCCCTAGTTCCAACATGCACAATCGTGTTCAGACATCATCAGATAGGAATTCACTAATAGTGCTTCACTCAGATGCTTACAGCGCAAGAAGACGGTTGTGTTTCTGCAGATCTGTGTATCAATGCTGCATCAAATTAGTGAAAAAAATGGAATGTGATGTAGGCAAATGTATTGGTGAAGAATGTCATAAATGTGTGTATGGGCCGGTAGCAAGATGCATTACGTCCCTTAGTGACTTCAGTGAAAAGAAAAGGAATCTTCTGCTAATACGAACAAGCAGTGACATTGCAAACATATGCAACTACCATGAAGTGAAGCTTTCTCGAAAGTATCATCTTTTTGGTAATTCGTGTTGCGACCCTCTAAAAATCCATAAAAAAAACTATAACAAAAGGACTTTCAGAAATTTCGTGTGCACATTTACTAAAGGTCAAGAATTATGCAGTAGATCTGATTCCTGGAAAATCATTATGTGCTACATGCTACACAAAAATCTTTGTTGTACAAGAAAAAAGCAAAATCGAAAACAATAATATTGAATCAGGCCTTCAGTTTCTACTGACTTTCAGGAAGTAAATGTGAGGAAAGCGTCGTTGCACTGCCTCCAAACAGGTGACACAGTTGCATGTATCTTTAAAGAAAAGTGGTACATTGAAATTGTTAAAGATGTGAGTATCGAACATGATGACGTGAAAGTGCATTTTTACGAACCCCCAGGACCATGAACTTCATTCAAAATTTCAAGAGACAACAAGACATGGGTACCTTTCAAGAACATTGTACGAAAGCTTACACCCAATAAGCTTACAACAGCAACGGATCGGTGTCATACTATCACTCCGCAGTTGTGTGATCAAATATCCAAACTTTTTGTGGAACAGACTGTTTAAAGTTGTACGTAAGAGTCAGAATTGTTCTTGTATGTTGTGCTTAACCATTCTATGCATTATTCATCCATTGCCAACCGATTTATGATGGATATACAGTAAACTCTCGTTTATCCGTACGTTTGCCTATGCTTATTTATAGGTATAACTTTGTGTTCATAATAAAGGTACTTATAGTCTAATTTGAAACTCCTAATTTTGGGTATAGAATAATATCATGTAGACCTGTTATGGGGAGGAATTGTATATTTTTATCAGGTCCCCCACCAGAGATATATACCTGTGAAATATGCACTTTTTCCATTTTTCTGAATTTTTGATAATTTCTAGAAACAAAGGGGGACACGTCTAAGGGTTGAAACTTGGTGAGTGATAAGAACCATATCAGACCTCTTTATTCAGTAAAGCTCAACTTCCTGACCCCTTTTCTTCTTAAAAATAATAGGTGCCAAAGTTGGGATTTTTAACGTCAATCACCTACTTTTTCAAATTTTAATTTTACCCATTCATAATTTATGAATGACAGTAACTAATATACACTCTTAAAGTGTAGAACTTACTGAACATTTTGCTTTTGGTTTCACACCGATAGGGTAATTAGGGGCTGAGATATTTGAGATTCTGTAACCCCTTTCCCCTTACAACACCACAAAATGGCACATCTTCGAAAACAAATATGGCTGCCACTCGAAACCAAAAGCCAATAAAATTAAAATAATGCTTATTTTGAACTAACGACATGATAAGCTACCTGTACATAAAAAATCAGATTTTTTAAAAACTGTTGAGCAACGATTTATTCCTTTTCTGGACCACTTCAAATGGATTTACCCTGCCGCGTTCACAAAAGCTCTCCACTGACTTCTATCCTTAACCAACTGGATCCAGTTTCTACTTTGTATTCCTATTTTTACGAGATCCATCTTAATATTGTCTTCCCATCTGCGCCTAGGTCTTCCTAATAGTCGTTTTCCGATTTGTCTTACCGCTAACACTTTGAAAGCGTTCCTACTTTCTTCCATCCTGGCTATATGTCCTGCCCACCTAAGCCTCTTAGACTTGATGACCCTAACTATGTTTGATAAGCAGTATAATTTACGTAGTTCCTCGTTATGAAGTTTCCGCCATTTCCCATTCCCATTCCTCTTGGGTCCGAATATTCGTCTGAGCATTTTGTTCTCAGATACTTTACGTCTATGTTCTTCCCTCAGAATAAGCGACCATTCCTCAACAGAATTCGCGACGACAAGAGATTTTGAACTGAATAATAACACGAATTTCCTGTTTTTAGTCGACGTTTAATTTCTTCGTGAATAGGATTTTCGTCTGTTAATATTGATCCTAGATATTTTTAAAGTATCCACTTTATATTATTTATATAAGTAGCAAAAGTATTATTTAATATTTTAACGCATTCATAATTTCCCGTATTACGGTCCCGACGCACTTTCATGTATTTAGTTTTCTCTGCATTTACTTCTAAACCCTTGTCCCTGCAAGCGTTTAATAAGATCTCTGCATTTCTTTCTATTGTTCTCCTACCATCTATTAAATTTACATCAAAAGCGTACGCATAACCTGGTGAACACCGTTCAGCTCTAGGCCCTGGTTGCTATCTTTGATTTTCCTTGTAGCGTATTCCAGGACAAAGTTGAATAATAATGGCGACAACGCATCTCCTTGTTTCAGGCCATTCTCGACGTGAAAGCTCGTAGCCAAAAATTTTCCTACCCGGACTTTATTTTGGGATTTATTTAAACATGCTTTAATCGATCTAATTATCTTTTCCGGCATTCCAAATTCTGTAAGAACGTTGTACAATGTTTCTCTCCTAACCGAGTCGTAAGCCTTTCTAAAATCAATAAATAGTTGATGTACCGGGCTACTGTATTCCCACTTCTTTTCGAGTATTTGGCGAATGGTAAATATTTGGTCGATAGTTGATCGATTTCTTCTAAATCCACACTGATATTCTCCAATAATTTCATCTCCGTATGGGGTCAATCTTGCCAATAGCAGGTTCGAAAGGATTTTATAGGATGTTGACAGAAGAGAGATGCCTCGATAATTATTAAAGTCAGTTTTGTCGCCTTTCTTGTGGATTGAAACAATGATTGATTCTTTCCACTCTTGTAGCAGTTCTTCCTTGTTGTAGATTAGGAGAATGAGTTTGTGTATCTTGTTCCACAATTTTTCGCCTCCAGCTAAAATTAACTCAGCCGGAATTTCGTTTACACCCGGAGATTTGTGTTTCTTTAATTTCTTTATAGCGATTTCTACTTCTATTCGGTTGGGTTCTGGAATATATGGTTCTGCTGTGAGTATCTCCCTTTCTCCACGCACATTTGTTTTTGACTGGGTGTAAGCAAATCGTCAAAGAAATCTTTCCATCTATTTAAAATGCTATCTGTATCAGTGAAAACATTCCATCAGCTTTCTTTAATATATAAGCACGAGGTTGATAGCCTTTCTTAAATCCGTTGATCCCTTTATACATGTCTCGAATGTTTTTATTTTTACTATTATTTTCAAGTTCTTAGATTTTAGCTTTCAAAAAATCGCGTTTCTTTGTTTGGAAGTTTCCCGCCTGATATCGACGAAATTTTGTGTAGTTATTTCATTCGGATTTTTTAGCCAACATAATTTTGCCTGTTTTCTCTTCTCTGCTAGATCGAACCATGGTTTGTTCCTACGTATTTCCGTGTACCAATTTTACTTTTGAGAGAGGATGCTTCGTAAGCAAAGAAAAGAATTCAATTGCTGGAATATTTTTCTCCATAATCTTAAGGTTACATCTGTTAACTAAAGAGTATATGACGTGCGTTAGATTTCTATAACGATTCATGTAGTGTTATTGAGATTATCATCATTTTGCTCAAACAGTATTGTTGCGTCATACATAATTGATATTCTTTCTTCATAGTTTTGGGGAAGTCATTTATATTATTATATTATTATAAAACAATTTTAACGTTGATCTTTGTGGATGCCTAATTAGAAATATACCAATTATAAATATGCGTGTATTCAGATTTCAGAATGTGTTCACGGCAGTGATTTGTAATACTGATATGTACAACTACTTCACCTACATCGCCTAATATATAATATACTCCACAACAGTTGATCAGATTCATCTACCGTAATATGAGTTTCATCTCCCTTCTCTAGAATAAGGCGTACTTAGTATTTTGTTTCGAGGGGCTATGCCCAATACAAGGAAGGAAGTGGGAGTGCAATTGTCCATCTGAGTTTGAGAATTAAATATATTTTAATTTATGCATAAATTGAAGTTATAGTGGCAAGAATTGCAGACCGATAAATCCTATATATGATATGATACAAAAACTTATGAGTGAATCTAACCCTTTATTCTATTCATACAAGAAAAAGGAAGCATCCTCTTGGCCTTCCTAACTTCCTTGACTAATTATTCCCCCGTTTTGATTTTCTTTAATTCAAATATTTCCTTCTTTTAAAAATAACTAAACGATATATTTTTTCCTTTATTATAATAACTAAAGTCCTGTTATGTTGATATCCGCGCATGTTGGTGTGGAACACCAGTTTCTCTTATCAACTCCTCTTAGTTTTGGTGCTACTGACAACGGCCCACTTGAATCACAACTGACAACGGTCGATAAAGTATGATAGGCGAAATGAAAGAAAGTAACGTCCAGAAAAAGAAACAGAAAAGTAGAAAGGACGAAAGAAAAAAACAAAAGGACGGAGTTCTTACATGGAATGAAATTTGACAAATACAGTATTATTTGTGAACAAAGAGCATAAGAAAATGGAAAGTCAATTGCATTCTTAGAAATGGTAAGAAAGATTATTGTTGCACGTGGAATGCGAAAAACTAACAAATTTATTTCGGGGGGGGGGGGGGGCTTGAGCCCGATAGCCTCCTAAATACGCCACTGAAAACAATTCTCTCCTCTGATCCTTCACAGCATTGTTTTTCAACTTCATAAATATTTTGAACATTGCTTATATATATATATGAGAACGGTCTTACTCGACCCCCCCCCCCCAATGTTGAAGACAGATTTGCGCCTTTGCGCCGATGCGTCCTACCCTTATGCCGTGTAAGCTAAAGGATATGGTAGTGATAAGAATGAATGAAAAATAGTGTAATGAAGAAAATGGGAGGAAGAAGAACCCCGAGAAACCTCAGACACACTGTGTTTGTCCACCACAAAATCCACTTCGCGCGAGGAAATTCTGAAGTTCAGGAAACACAAATATAACATCAATTTATAATTTTTATTGTGAAGATCCGAGAAAGTAGCTGCACAGAGACTGACTTATATACTTGTTTCTCTTTGACAAAATTACAACTGAAGTCATCAGAGGAGATTGTAATTAATTTCTTGATTGTGACACTGTCATCCAAAGTGTTTATTCTGAGAATTGCTTGAAAAGTCAAGTAAATATATCTCATTTCTGTACACCGAGAATCCACCTGAGATACGATCTTGTGTACGATTACATCAAAAAGCCAATATTTTAAATTGTTCTTCTCTGATTTCTTCTCGGAGTGGTTCAGTATCAAATGCGGGATTCAATTTCTTACATTGATATGATCTAGATTTTATCTTCAAACGTCCGGAAGAATTAATGGTTGTAACTTAGAGAAATGTAACCTACCCGTTTCTTCTGCCATAGGTTTTATAGTCTTAAATCGTACACAGGGCTCCCTTGTGGCTATGTGGATAGCGTACGCGCCTTTGGTATGGGAGACCCGGGTTCGATTACCGGCAAAAACTCATGTGTATCGGAAACTATGTTAAGTTGTAGGCCCAAGGCTCATAGTCTTCTGCTGAATGGGATGCTTAACTCAAATCCACTCCAATTCGTGTACATTCCATCTTGTTTCAGAAATGCTATGGAGGGATTGCCGACCCTTGTATTTTAATAATCTCTGTGGGACAGATTTGATTTTCAGTCTTATCGTCCCGTTCAGCATCGAGGCTATATGAGACGTGGACCTACAATTTAACGTGGAATTCGAACCAAATAAGCTCCCGCCAAGAATAGAAGCTGGGTCCCTACGCTAACCGCTCATCCACTAGGGAGCTCTTTGTGTGGACTTGAAAATACCCCAGTAACTATACATAAGTCACTAAATTTTTGTATTACCAATAGACTAAATTTTTCTCCTTTCACCAAAGGTGTTTAAAAGATCGCTAAATCCAGATTTTTAAATCTAATTTCAATTTGATCTCTAGAAAGGATATGAAATATATACGTATATATATATCGCGTATCGCGCCCCCTCTGGAAGGTTTGGGTCCCCATTTATCGGGATTCCTATACCCCCCTTATTGTTAGTCCTGATGATATGCCTAGATTTAACGTTGGCTACATAGTCGAACACAAACAAATTGTAGGCAATATCAATTTTGAAAATGCACTTGGAGAGTTTCTAAGCAAACAAATTATTATATTGAGTGCTTGAACTCACCTTGAATAAATTTAACTGTGGCGTTAACAGCCGATAGCGTAGTAACCCAATAACGTGCTTGGGACAATTCGTATTGTATGCATTCTGTTTATAATATAATAGATTTGATCATTATAATATGCTCATCTGGCAACCCTTAGCTTATAAGTCGATTTTGTATAAGTCTTCACGATTGTGGTATAAGATAAGCTAGAGAGAACAATACCGTGGCAAACAACACCAAAATGGAGTCATGGCAAACAACACGTAATAGCAATTTGATATTTTACATGGTTTAGGAGATGTGATAATGAATGTTAATGTTGGCAGTACTGCTAAAAGTCGTGAAATTAGGAGAATATGTAGTAATCGCGACTCCCAAAAAATGTTGGTCAAGTGTCAAAAGTACGAAAACAAACAACGATCGTTTTAAAAATTTCTCGCAACTACGTCATTTTAAGAAGTATTGCCAACTGTAGCAAGTATAGTGTAATGTCCAAGAGGTCGGGCACCCAAAAATATAACCTCAGTGCAGAAAGGGGGCAATCACTCCAGCAAATAACAAAAACATTCATTTTTAACAGTTATAAATTCATCAAAATTAAAATATAAGAACAAACAAATTATCTCATTGCGTTAGAGCATGTACGATTTATTGAATTTTTACATCATGTCTTTCCGGTCTTCATAAAATAACCAACTTCTTTTTTCTTTCTTTCTTTCTTTCTTTCTTTCTTTTTTTCTTTTTTTTTTTTTACATATATTGAGTAAACGTTAATGTTGTTTTAAATGATTACCTCGTTCAAATCCTCAAATATTTGATTTGATTGCTTTCTATTAATTACTTTTAGTTTCTTGCTTGATATTCATAAATACTTTCTTTTATGTATGCTTTTTACTAGACTATCCAGTTATTTGATGATAATACAAACATAGTTCGGTGTTTTCCGTTTGGCAGATTTGTCAATTGGCAGATTTGGTAATTGGCAGATTTGGTAATTGGCGGATTTGGTCATTGGCAGATTTGGTCATTGGCAGATTTGGTAATTGGCAGATTTGTCAATTGGCTGATTTGTCCATTTTCACGATTGGCGCATTTGGTCATTTTCTCGTTTGGCAGATTTGGTAATTGGCAGATTTGGTAATTGGCGGATTTGTCAATTGGCAGATTTGTCCATTCTCGTCATTGGCGCATTTAGTCATTTTCGCGTTTGGCAGGTTTGGTAATTGGCAGATTTGGTAATTGGCAGATTTGGTAATTGGCAGATTTGGTCATTGGCAGATTTGGTAATTGGCAGATTTGTCCATTGGCAGATTTGTCCATTTTCACAATTGGCGCATTTGGTCATTTTCGCGTTTGGCGCATTTGGTAATTGGCAGATTTGGTAATTGGCGGATTTGTCATTTGGCGGATTTGTCCGGGTCCCATTTGCAGTACCTACCACAAATGCTGCATGCGTAATTCAACTCTGGATTTACTACATATCTCATAATTCCTATGGTTCATTATAATTTTTGTGAGTGTATTGTAACTAGTGAATTGTAAGTAATGAGTCCAGAGGCTTTTCTAGAAATTAAAAACTTGTGGGGGGCCAGCCAGACTTCAGACTATGATATGTATATCATGAGTTTACTATACACTTTCAAAAATACATAAAAAATAGCTTAAATTATTTTTGTCACTCAAAAACTGGGGGACCGAGGGCCCTGGCCTCGGGCTACAACCGCCACTGAATTTGTCGAAAAACAAGAAACGACACTGAGTCGTTGTACTGACTAGCGACGTATATAGGAATTTATTTTGAGGGGGTCCAAAGTCTTTCCGGGTGCACTCAAATTCAATATGAGAATAAATTATATTAAAATTTGTAAAATTACCCCTAAAATTATATTAAATTTACAGACAGATCGAGATTTCGGGGAGGGGAACCGAACCCCAAGAACCCACCCTGCGTACGTCCTTGGTACTGACCACATATCATTCTGTTGAACGTTATTATCTGGCGGGATAAAAACATTCATAGGATGAAGGCTATAATAATTATAGCAAATGTATGTGTTAAAATACGCGTATGGAACACCTGTAATTTAGAAATTGTAATTATCTTGTATATTGGTGCCATTGATGGTGTTAATGTTGTCCCTTTATTCAAGTCTGACTGAGCAGTAACGAACAAATAGGCTGATAAAGCATCTGCTTTCCTGTACTTCCACTCCGAGCACAGCTGGTCTCGATTCTGCTTGTGCTCACTTTTCACAAACCGAGTCCAGGACATCTGAATCCAGAATCGATTCTGTTTGTGCTCGGAATTGTTTTCTCATAAATGAGTTCTGAGCTCCGTACTCGATTCCCTACGCTTGCTCTGATTGGCTGGAATTGATTCCGAATTCCTTTGAACAGCATGCACCGTAGAGTGAACAGCCTGCACCAGAACTCCACCCACTCGCTTGGCGACATTTGGCTTATGGTAAAGAGTGAGAGTGAACCTCAGTTAGCCTCATGTGCTTGCGGGTTACAAAGCGTGGGATTCAGTGTACAGAAACAACGGGAATGCAAATAAATGTGAAAAGGAGGGTAAACAATGAAATATATAGGTATGCATAAAATAGAGGGTGAGCAATATAAAAAGATTCTTCTAATTCGTGTTGCTAATCGTGATGTACTTTATTAACTAAAATCCTACCAAATATATATATAGATATAGATAGATAGATAGATAGATAGATAGATAGATAGATAGATAGATAGATAGATAGATAGATAGATAGATAGATATATTATAATGCCAACTACTTAAAATTGTTATTACTTAACGTTAAATATAAATTGTTTGCCACTTAAGTACCGTTAGATCGCAAGAGCGCGCTGGGGGGGGGGGATAGAAATGAAGAAAACCGATTCCGATCCGAGTCCAGAATCGATTCTCTCCCTGCAGAATCGAGTACGTACTCGATTCTCAAAAGTACTCGATTCTGCCCATCTCTAACTGACACGGATACCGAGAGATGTAGCACACGGCAGTAGTACACACGCGATGCGTTTCATTCACATGCACTAGTGGAGCCTCTGCAGGGCGGTTACAGCAACTGTCCTGCTGTCTCAAATTCAACTAGTTATCAGTGTATTGTTAAGTTGCAGATTGTATTCGCGTTAACACAATACTTCTAACAGAGAGAGACATATTCCAACCGTGGCACAGATATTACTTGCATGATTTGTTAATAGTAGTAGGGAAAGATTATAAGAGAGACATAGTGCACAGACAATTGAATTATAATACGTACAAAATAATAACAGTAATAAAAAGTTAAAACTTAGTTTACATTATGAAATTACAGTAGGTTTCGAACTACGAGAGTGTTTCCGAAAGTGTTTGGAAAGACAGTGAAATACCACACCACTGGTAATAAACTTTTCTTTGCATATACATATATTAAGGTGGACCGAAAAAATACAAAATTGCCGCGGAAAAGTTGTGAGTTGGGGAGACGCAAAAGTAGCAAAGAAAAAAATACAATCGGTTTATGTTTTCCGGTTGCGCATGCGCTTAAAACTTGCCGAATTAAAAAAAAAAATATATTTCTACGATATATTTTATCTTACTTAACTTGTCAATATATAAATGTAATTACTCTTTAGTGTTGTCAAAATGTCTTGAGCCGTGGCAAATATGCGAACTAAAGCTCACACCCTCGATACACTCACGCGTTGAGCCAATAAGGATTCGGCTCTTGCTAAGCGAGAAAGGGAGTGGAATTCCTTCAGCCGATAGCAGCGCTTGAAACGGAAGACTAGGTGTCGAATCAATGTGGTAAATCTATAGTCAAATCTTACTTGAGCAGATAATGATTTACAAAAAGAATTATTCAAATTGGTCATTGTATTCCACTCGCACAACGACTGTTAATTCTAAGAAATTCAGGAGCTTGTTGTAAGAAGTGACAGGCGTTGCGCAAGCAAAATACCTTGACCGATTTGAACAATCCTTTCTTCTATAGAAATTAAAATTTAATACTTAACAGTAACTGTGGGCTAATAATGTTTACAATTAACCAGACTGTGTATTGTTGTGTTGCTAGCGTCATAACTAAAAGATTGACGAGGGCATACGTCTGTATCAGTTTCTCTTTAATATTACATCAACTTCTAGATTTATTTTTTTTTAAATCTGTTTTCTAGATTTTCTCAAAAACTACGCATGAAGTTTCACACTCATGCATATCATTTTGTTCAAATCAGTGAGCAGCGGCGCAAATCTGTCTTCAACATTGGGCGGGGCGGGTATGACCGTTTCATATGTTCAAAATATTTATGAAGTTGAAAAACAATGCTTTGAAAGACCAGCGGAGAAGAGTTGTCAACATTAGGAGGCGGGCAGACTTGAGGCTTATTCTGGGGGGATATCAATTTAATTTCACTTTCCTTTGTGGCAATCCGACAGAAATAATCATATTTCTCCCCCAAAAAACAGATTTCAAATCAGATTATTGTGAATGACAGTGCTTCTCATTTTCAAGATTGGAGGGGACATGGGTCCCCCTCAACCTCCCGGGATTTGTGCCAGTGTCAGTAAGGTCTGTTGATCACTCATCTTTGGACAGTGTTTAGTCACACGCCGATAGAAAAGAATGAAGAGCGATTTGCATTAGACGTTTATTTGAATGGATTTATAGGCTGTTAGTAAACTTCTATACGTTTCTAGAAGAAATCATTTATTGAATATGTGTTGATGGTTTTTAAAATATTTATTTATGATTTGTTAACAAACCCGCCTTCATAGTTTTTTTAAAGAAAATCTCCAGTAGAAAAAAAACTTACCCTATCACTAATTGCCTTCTAATGTTAAGTACCTACGTCATTTCTTTCTTTTTTTTTTTTTTTTTTGTTCCCGTTGATTTCAATGGGAACTATTTTTGTGCTTTCTTTGAAATGAACAAGCATTTCAATTATGTGTTTTTCTTTCTGCCTGTACAGTTAAATGTTCCTGCTTTTTTTTCGAAAGGAATTTGCAATATACAGGGTGTTTCAGATAAAACGTCCAGTGCTTATAAATCCGAAACCGCTGAGAATAAAAAGATGAACCAAAACTGAGATAGGAAAATGTCATAGGGCGCATCACATGGTGTTGTCGTGGTGACTCCCAGGGCCCTCCTTCAAGGGGGCCCAGGGGCCAACTACCTACGTCATGTATCAGTTTGTTCTGTATCAGTTTCTGTAAAAGTTCTGTATCAGTTTGAAGTTGGCACCTGGGCCCCCTTCAAGGAGTTTCCTGAGGGTCACCACAACAACACCACTTGATATGCTATATCATCGTTTCTATCGCAGTTTTTGTTTCATCTCTCTATTCTCAGCCGTTTCTGATTTAGGCCTATAAGCACTGGACGTTTTACCTGATACAGGACCCACTTTTTGCGGCCATTTTGAAAACGGTGGCCCAAATCCAAAAATTGTTTCCTACAAAAGTTGTTTCGTTTTTCAAGTACTATTGAATGAGCTATGATTCAATACACGTTCCCATTTGAAAATTTGAAGTTGGCCCCTGGGCCTCCTTGAAGGAGGGCCCTGGGGGTCACCACGACAACACCATGTGATGCGCCCTATGACATTTCCCTATCTCAGTTTTTGTTTCATCTTTTTATTCTCAGCGGTTTCGGATTTATAAGCACTGGACGTTTTATCTGATATAGGACCCACTTTTTGCGGCCATTTAAAAACGGTGGCCCAAATCGAAAATTGTTTGCTACAAAAGTTGTTTCGTTTTTCAAGTACTATTGAATGAGCTATGATTCAATACATGTTCCTATTTGAAAATTTGAAGTTGGCCCCTGAGCCCCCTTGAAGGAGGGCCCTGGGGGTCACCACAACAACACCATGTGATGCGCCCTATGACATTTTCCTGTCTCAGTTTTTGTTTCATCTTTTTATTCTCAGCGGTTTCGGATTTATAAGCACTGGACGTTTTATCTTAAACACCCTGTATATAAATATATTTGATATTACTTAAGTCTGATTAGCTTACTAAAATTGTATATCACAAAGTGAGAATGATTATAACAGATTTGAAAAATCGATTAACAAAATCAACCAACTCAGCTAATATTACAAATCAATGGAGTACAAGCGACTCTTTAATTTTACATACCACTCTTGCATAGAGTTTGCAAACTAACAAATATGTATTATTCACTATATACACTATATACAAAGAGGGAATGCGATTAGTATCTTAAGCTCCTTCCCTTCACACAAGTTAGAAGAGCTCTTTTATCTTAATTAAACATAAATTTTCCCTTATAAATTTTCAAAAATAATTCATTTTAGCGGCTCATTCTTGAAAAATATTTGATGTATAGAATATCCATTATTTAACGGATTCATAAGATCATAATGCATAAATAGCTTATATTTTTCATATCTGTAATTTCTTGCTCTGTATCTTCATAATATCATTGTGGCATTGGGGTTTTATATTTCCCATCTAAATGTACTAAAAGTCTTTCACTTGTACTCTAAAACTCTTTCTGTGATAGAATTAATTTTCATGTTATCTCGTAAGCTTTGCCATTTTGTAAATCATATAATTTAACAGGTATTAAAAAATGACTATATGTAAAATTAAAAAACGTATTATTCGCATAACTTTCTTTGTTGCCGAAAACGTTTTGATACAAAGCAAAATCATAAAAATTGGTTTTATATTGCACGTACTAAACATTTTAGCTACGGTATATAAATATATGAATAAACTTTTTTTTTATATAAATTTCTCTTACAGGGTGTCCGAGAAGTCCATCCCTGATTACAGAAATTGATAACTCAGGCTAGAAATAAGATAGAAATATGAAACTGGTGTTGAATTGTTTACAAACTATAAAAGTTTTTTGTGTGTTAGGTTTGTTCTGTTTTACCAAGTCTCAATTTTGTTTGTTTCAGGTTTGTAGTACGTAAGTAAGAAGCCCAAGAAGCCATGCCAACCAACCAGGAGAAGGCACAGTGTGTCCTGTGGTACCATGAGACACGATCACCAACCACGGTGCAGAGACAGTTAAAGACAATATTTGGGAGGACTCCACCTGATGTCAAGAGCATTAAAGCCTGGTATGAGAAGTTCAAGAACACAGGGTCGGTTGCTGACCTTGCGAGGTCTGGTCGACCAAGAACCCTCTAGTGATGTTGGCTAATGTGTGGATGGAAATTGAATATCGCCTAGATGTGCTACGTGCTACCAAGGGTGCTCATGTGGAAGTGTACTGATGTGACCAAAACTTTTATAGTTTGTAAACAATTCAACACCAGTTTCATATTTCTATCTTATTTCTAGCCTGAGTTATCAATTTCTGTAATCAGGGAAGGACTTCTCGGACACCCTGTATAACTCCACGTTAACATTTTGATGATTTTTCCACAACGATTGACGGGTATCTATTAACCGCATTTTGAACTGTATAACTTTATAAAATTTATTAGTTTATTCAGGTTTGTATAAGATTAGGTACAAATTTACAGTATTCTTATAGCTCAAAAAATGAACAACAATCAATTCATTCGTCATGTCCATCCAAGTACGAATTACCGATGCAAGTTTATAAGAGCCCAACATACAAGTGAAAATGTTAAGGTATACTCCATTAAGGGACAACAAATGACTGACGAATTTATTTAATGCAAGCAGCAAAATTGTAATGGCTGTTTCACCATGTACATCCCAAGCACTTTTTGTTTGTTATTTGTTAGTTGTTATTTTTGATTTTGTGCATAATAAATAATTTGAATGCTTTGATTTGCTGTGCAATAGCTTACTTGAAACTAATCTACATTAGAAAGTTTTAAATAAACTTACAGATGGAAGTGATTAAATAAATTCAATACATTTCATACAGAAGGAAGATGAAAGTTTAGGAGTAACAAAATATAAATCATTTTTCAAACTACTATTTTGCGGTACGAATAGGAAAGAGTTTTATGTTTTAGTTAATTGCTCAAATTTTTAAATTTTGAACATAAGCTCATTAATCCGACAAAGGTTAAAGTTTATATAGTTGGAAAAGTGTGGCGAATAAAAATCACAATATATGTTAAGATTTACGTAAATTATAAAGTTTGTTGTTATCTGTTTATCCGATTTGTTCGATTCGCGATGGTATTTCAAGCGTTTTTTTGTTTTACATATGATCAATTAATTTAAAGAGTTCCACCTAGAATTCTCAATGGCAATGCACACAACCATAGCTATGTTACATACTAAATTATCAAAATGCCAAAGTTCTAGTTAAATAAACATTTTATGAAGGCAGTAAAAGAATGTTCAATTTGCAAACAGTCGATAGCCTGTAATTAGTCCAGGCTTCATTCTGTAACTTGTGTGGATTCTTTTGTGTACCATCTGGAAATAATTACAACGAAAAAGTATTATTACCCAAGAAGTAACGAAAATATCATAGATAATATAAAGTGAAATGACTTAGTGGTAGAGCGTTCACCTTTGGTATTTGGGGTCCCGGGTTCAAACCCTGTTCCCGACAAGTGAACTTTGTGGTGGACAAATACCGTGTGCGTGGGTTTTCTCGGGGTTCTCCCGTTTCCTCCCACTTTTTTCATTCCACCATTTCATTCATCTCTCATCATCACCGTCTCCTTTGGCCTAACCAGCATAATCGTGGGACGTAAAACTCAAAATTTCATCTCATTTCATTCCGAAACTTAATAGGATCTATTAGGTATGTTTGAACTGAATCCCTACTTTTGTAGGATATGATACCTTTAGTTTTGTAGAACGCCATAAGTGCGCAAGCGGTTCTTCAACGGAAAAAGAGGATTCCTGAATATCCCGAAAGTAGAAGTAGGTTTCTTCCGGGACGGTAGTTGCCTAATTAGTGTAGAAAATAACTGTTAAATTATTTTGCGATTTATTGACTATTAGGAGTCACTGCTATATACAGATTAGCAATATTAACAAAAATTATTTATTTATTTATTTAGTTAGTTAGTTCAAGAATACCAGTTACAAATCAAAATACTATCCAAATCCAGCGACCGCTTATCGCTACACCAGTACATTGAATTGATAACCAATAGTAAATACATTGAAATATTAGCGACAATTAGAAATGTAATAAAATATGCTTTTTGATACACTTTTCTTCTTGCTAAATGTATTGTTTATATGCAAGTACAGCAGTTCCTTGATTAATTCCTTTACGAAGTTCATCTATTAATTCCTAATGGTGTTGTATGAGGATGATTCAGAAAGTAATGCCTCCAAGCCCACTCTTTGGCCAAAAGTACTACAAACGTTCTGAACTGTTTATCATTAATGCACTGATATTAAACTGTAGAATGTCACCTGTTTTACCTTCCTATCTTTTCTCGTTCCAGAGTAATGGAGCAATCCATGGTAACCAGTGGTGAAACAGCAGGTTATCATTCAATTTCTGACTGCTGAAAGTTTACATCCAGGAATATTCATCGCCTGGATACACTAGGATGACCCGGAAACGAAGCTTCAGTCGATAGAGTACCGCCGATACGTCCTCTCCTCCGCCCAAAAAGGCCCCATCTGGTGGTAAAGTGTTGTTGATATTCTGCCTCATCTTGCGTATAGTCCGGATCTTGCGCCCTGCGACTCTTTGCTCTTCTGCAAACTTTAGGATCACCTTAAGAGTCTTCATCCCAGCGAAATTAAAATACCGCTAATTGTACAGTAATTATGTGATATCTTCAAATAGATAAAAGATAATCGAAATGTGGAACAAGAGCACCCTAGACAATATTATTTTACATGAGAAACCGTTATCACGACTCACTTATCTGCTTTCGATTTCGAGCCATTTTGAAAATCGGCCATTTATTTTCGCGTTTCTAAACAGCTGAAAACGGAAAGCCACTAGGTGACTTGTGATAACGGTACCTCACGCAAAATAATATTGTCTAGGGCGCTCTTGTTCCATATTTCAATTATCTTTTATCTATTTGAAAATATCACATAATTACTGGAAAATTAGCGGTATTTTAATTTCGCCGGGATGAAGACTCTTAAGGGTAACGCTACAGCCAGTGGCGTATTTAGGGGCTGCTTCCGGGCTTAAGCTCCCCCCCACACGAAATCTTACTTACTATAGTGAAGTATATGAAATATCTTGCAGAATTTTCACATTTTGAGGCAACTCCCCTGCGAAAGTTACGAAAGCCCCCCCGAAATGAAATCGTAAATACGCCACTGGCTACAGTAGTGACACGGAGGTGGAAGGAGCAGTTCGGTAATGCTGTCACCAGTAGCCATCACAATTCTTCGATGACGGTATGAAAAACCTAGTTGGCGCAAGTGTGTTATTTGTAATGGGGACTATGTTGAAAAATGATGCCACAATTTGTAGCTGATATTATAAGCTTTCCAATGATGCCTGTATCGGTGCTAAATGTCAAACACAAATAAAGGTTTCACTTTAGAGGCATTACTTTCTGAATTGCCCTCGTATTAAACACACCAAACCGTATTACTATAATCATTATCAATTTACAGACTTTAATACATCAATCTTTTCTCTGATGTAAATTGTATTGTACCATCTGTGTATACCATAACTATACGCCAGGGATATTTTATCCTTTACTCTAAAAGCATTGCTAAACTTTAGCAGACATTTGTACACATTTCACAGTTAAACGCTCTTCAGTGTCTTTCTTAATTAAATATATTTATTTAACCAATGTGTAACTGAACTCAAATTTATGTATTGTGTACACCTGGATTCCAGAAACTTTAAAACAACAATTTCCGTTCTGTTGTGTTTCGTTTGCGTGTTAGTTCGTGGTATCAGAAATGTCAAGTTGAAATTAGAGTACGGAAGAAAAAGGAACACGCAGGAATGGAGATAAATTAATCCAATTTTCGGAATGACTTTCTGCTTCTTCAGACCGAATTAACTTTCCGTAATACAAAACTTTCCACGTGTTACTAGCTGCAATTTTGCTTAACGTAGTGGAGGTAGATTTTGTGCATTACTGACCCCAGTTACAAGCAATTTCTAGATTTGTTATTGATTTCCACATTATGCTTGAAAGAGTGTGATAAATGCCTACTATTTCTCACCAAAACACTATTAATACGTACCTTACAGTTCTGTATGGAAAAGAAACTCCACATATGCTACAATGAATTAATAGAAACAAAAAACATGTAAACTGCGAAATTCTCGCGTTTGTTCGTCTTCTGGTGTTTCCCACATCGTCAATTTTCGAGAAAAAGACTTTTCTAGAGGACCGCTGCCTGCCACCTACACTGGCCAGAAAAAAAGGGAAGAATATTCTCCCCTCCAGGACCCGCAGACGCTGGGAAGAAGGAAAAGAGAGTGAGTGTTGCCATACGTCACGAGAAAACCCAAAACCACTACATTTTTGCACTCAAGTTTTGCTTAACCGACAATATATCCGATTAGACTAATGGCCACCACAAGATGGCAGGAGTGTTTCCACGGAGTTAAATCCAATCTGGGCTCAAGAGTTGGTCCTTTTCTGAGATACTTAAATAAAAAGTATGTCTCTCAAATGCGTTCGTTTACGTTGCAGAGAAAAAGAGGGGAGATAGAAAACACCAGTAGATTAATGCAAATGAAAGTTGTTCTTCATCCTTGAAGAAAAGGACACACTTTTATATTTATTCTACACGAATTCCAGAATAAGTATACGGTGTCTCTATATTAACATGTTCCGCTTGGTTCCATGTTCATATTTGAGTTTATTTATTAAACACTTCAAAGTTAATTGCACCTTACCAGAAGTGATGCTAATTTCGGTTAAATCTAACCTATTTGGAGAGGCATTTAGCCATATAAATCTACGAAATGCTTATATTATAGCCTTGAATATAGCTTATTTAATGAAGCTCTTTTGTCATTTTTGCTTTTATAATTAGCCGTTAAATTACTTCTAAAAATATTTTTTCCTTTGAAAATAAAGTGTATTTTTTTTAATTAGCCTATTTGTCATTATACTTATACATTATCATATTAATTGATTTCTCTAGACAGAAGGTGTTTTATTAGGCAACAAACACTAGTTTTTCATTCTTCTCTCTCCCCATTCACAGATTCATTACTATTTAACAATACTTATCGATTCAGAAAGAATTTTAATGTCGCTCCCGTAACAGCTCCGTTTGCTACTTTTTAGTTATTTTAATTTTCGCATTTCATTGCAAGAAAGAAAGTTTTCTAATACAAATTTAGTAAACTGTTCGGTTCTTTAAGCCACAGAGATTGTTTCTGGTTATTAAAGGGAACAAATAAGACATCTTATTAGCTTGAAAACTCTCAATACATTCATGATAATTCATGTGTATGTATGGAAAGATAAGAAGTGTTTGTAAGAACTATGACCCGTCGGAAGAATACTACTAAAAATTGGCACAATGACAGTCTACACAACCACACCCAGTCCACAATCCAACGATGGTGCCAGCGACTCAGCTAGCTGCGACATCATCGATGATGACTTATGTCATTTTAGCTGATAATAAAACTGTTGACTTTCGAAAATCAGATGAGTTGTTAATGGATTTTATTGTTATTGAAAGTCATGTATGTTGTTTGTTAGACTTCAGAGAATGAAATTCAACAGAAAAGGGGTTTAAAATCTACAATATCGGTTATACGTTAACAATTCAAAATCTAGCCATTATTTACGTTAAAATAATCTTAGTTTTGAAGGCCTTCTATCCCATTTTCTTCAGAGGTTGCTGGCAATGCTGCCTGCCAGTCACTGATATTAATTCACGGGGAAAATTCCATATTGTGAGAATTTTTGACAATGATTTCTCGAAATTTGATAAAGGGAATTTACATAAAAATTGCCATGATTTATGGAATTTTTCATATATCAATTCCATTGATCCCAACAAAATTGTCTATAAGCGAGAAGTAGCCAAATAAGTCTTCAATAAATTGTAAATTATTTTAATTGTCAAATATTTTTACTGTAAAATTCATATTAGTGTTAAAATGATTCAGGCAGTGACCTATAAATCTCTAAAAACAGTTGCCAAAGAACTTAACTGTACTTTTTCAGTTAAAAAAAAGAAAAATGAAAGAAAAACAGAATTAAGGGCAGAAGATAACTTTCACAAGGTTTTATACAAGATGTCTGAAGAATGAAGTTTATCTAGTTTTTATTACATTGAGTAGAAGATTAGGTCATAAAAGCATGACGGAAATATTAAACTAAAAAAAAAAAGGTACTTATTTTCAACAGCATTTTCAATTAAGAAAAATACGTCTCATAAATTGTTTAATAAAGTAGGCAATTGGAATATTTGAATGATGCACTCACATATTGAAGAAAATGCCTTATATACACTAATTTCAACGTTCATATTTTCTAAGTTTAGAAAAATTTATTAGTATAGCGCAGTGGCGTGTGGTGAAGGGCTTTGTTTGGGTAAGCAATCCTCTTTGGAGCTGGAAATAATTTCGAAAAGATCCATAAGTTCTTTCTTGTGCTCATAAATCGTTTGAACAAGACGAGAATTGTAATTCCAATGTGTCTGTGAAACACGGGGCAGTCTCTTTTGTATCTCTACATCTAGAGCGTGGGTTCTCTTTGTAGATGTAGAGGAAAAATGCAGCATTCCATTAAGAGTTAAGAAAAATATCCGACACTCTCTAACTTGAGATGCAGCCTGAGAGAGAACTAGATTCAATCTATGAGCAAAACAGTGAACAAACAAAGCCTATGGATATGTCTGTTTTACTCTAGCTTGTAGACCGTTCAAATGACTCGCCATCACAGCTGCACCATCACATCATAACTTTGAGCGACCAACTTTTCTCCACAGTTATATTCTTTCATGAGGTCACTCACAATATTGTACAAGGCTTCAGCTGTCCTATTCTCAGAAATATTTAAAAATCTAAGAAACCTTTCGTGAATTTCCCCTTCTACTGTAACGTATCTTATGACTACAGAAAGCTGAGCCAAACTAGCGATGTCTGTAGTTTCGTCTACAGATATAGGTATAAACTTTGTTTCTTGGATTTCTTTTTTAATAGGTGTCATCATAACATTACTGATTGATTTAATTAAATATTTTGCATAATATTTGACAATCCACTGAATACTTTTCCATTTTCTACGAATGTTCTCAGCTTCTCATCGTATTAACATAACAACTTCACAAGCTCGACATAATTTCCTCTGTTACTAGAATCAGATGATTCATCATGTCCCCTGAAAGCCAGTTTTTGTTTACCTAAGAAACATACGATGTCAATAAGGCGTTTCAATATTTCTCTCTCTTACAAGTTCGTTGTGCTGAGAGTCCCTCACTTTCTTCTGAGAATCCAACATATATTCTATTCTTGCTTTTCCAAATGTTTTCTCATTTATTATGACCTGAAGGTGATTTTGAATGCTATGCTCTTTGAATGCTGAAGATGACTATGCTTTTTTATGGCCTTGTGAACGTTTCCCATATCACTGTAACCACAACTTGACCACACACATTTCTCTTTTGAAAAAAGAAGACAACACCAACAATAGAGCTTTCGTTTTTTTCTGGGCAAGCGGTCAGCCATTCGTTGCTTTCAAAAAGTTGAATATTAAATTTTCTTACACATGTTTTTGAAGCAGTAGTTATATTAATGTCGGGCGTCGGTCTTCCTGCCATAATAATATTTTTCTTTTCTTCAAAGTTCCGCGAAGAAAAATTCTTCACCAATATATCACAAATCACGCACTTCTGTCCTCCGTCGACACCAATGCATTTAGGAGAGAGATCCATGTTCATTCTCCCTGCCGAACCACTAGCGAACGCAACTTCTTGGATTGCTTACCTTTGAGTACAACTCGCGAGCAAGTCTCCCTTATAAAACGTACAGCAATAATAATTGAATAGATGCAGTGGAACTAACACTTATATACAAAAATGTACTATACACTAAGTATTACGCACTTAATATTATACATACACCTATAAGAATTAACCACTAAAAGCCACAATTTTTGTTTAAAACGCGGTTTACGATTACACTGAATATGCAACCAGGTTCCGCAACTAAGAAGATTGCTTTTCTTCACGAAAGGAACCGAGCTAACACGATCGCATCCGATCCACCGGACGATTTCTGCTAGCCTCGCCGTAAATGACCGTGCAGTGCAGCTAGAAGATGAGAAATAGAAGCAAGCGAGAGCGTTTCATGTGGTAACGTACAACAATACAAAGCTTTCGATAAATGAGATAAGTTTTATAGCAAATAAAGTAGTAATGATTGCTTTAGATTTTAATTTATAATTTAAAGGTAAGCAGTGCTTACCTTGCGTATATTAAAAACACGCCACTGGTATAGCGTGGGATATTTGAGAACAAAATGGGAAATTCTTCCTCTCGAGATGGAATTTTAAAACCTCTGATAGATAGTTTCAGGTTGGCATCACTGCCCTGCCTTACAAGATGTACCAGTATAATCAGCTAATTAATAGTGTATGTATACAACACATAAATAGTGCTAGGTAATCAATTCCAGAAAAATAAGATCTGTCAACTGTATCAGATTCGTAATGAATGACGTAACCTACTTTTCAACGCCATAAAAATTAGTTTTTTGTTCAAAATCTACATATCAGAATTTAATTTCAGACATGTCATTTTCTTGGGCTTGATATGGTCTATCGATTGGTATAATCTTAGCTTTCGACAATAATAGATGAAAACAGAAAAGTAAAAAAATTACAGTTAATCATAATTTTGAGTTATATCTCATTAACCATACCAGAGGGTGCTCATGAGGGAAATCACACTGGTAAAAAAAAGTATCGCTTGGAACTAAGGGAATAAGTGTTATTCAGTCTATTAATTGTTAAATACAACAATTAGTACATTAAGGAAGTTTTCTTCGAATAGTTTCAAATGAAAAACATCCTATTTTTACACCGGAGCGACTTCCCTCACGAGTTCTGTCTAGCATACCATATATTGTCGTCTTGCTAGTCTGATAATGAAAAGCTTGATTTGTATATACTTCTGTATTAGTTTCATCTTATGTTGTATCGTTATAGTTAACGAAAGGCTGGATTATTGTATACTTCAATATCAGCTCCATGTTATTAGGTAGTATGGTAATGCTAGTCTCATATGAAACACTGAAATACGTTTGCATGAAACTCAAAGAATACTCAATAAAAACATAAACATTTGCATAAACATTTTCTTGGACCCTTAAAAAATACTTTCACCAAGAAGCTACTGTGGATGGAAATTCTAAGAATCAGAAACGTAAAATAGAATCATGTGAGATGAGATTTCTGATTGAAATGCATTGAAGGAAACAGCAGCAGTGTGTAATACTTTGCACAGAACTTTAGAGAGTCTCTCCAAAACTAAACCTTTAGACAGAAAAGTGCTGTTATTGAGTGATTTATGGTCAGAATATCAACTTTCTTTTGTTTTAAAACTTAATTTCCTACCTCTTAACCCAATTATCGTGAACTCCCAGCGATTCTTTCCTTAATTTTTAAATTTAGTAAAGCAACAACATATCATGTGCTTAATTACCAGAAATTTGGGCCGCTGTGGCTCAGTGGTAGAGCATTCACCTCTGGTGCTTGGGGTCCCGGATTCGATCCCAGCCCCCGCCAAGTGAACTTTGTAGGGGACAAACACCGTGTGCGTGGGTTTTCTCGGGGTTCTCCCGTTTCCTCCCACTATCTTCATTCCACCACTTCATTCATTACTCATCATCACCGTCTCCTTTAGCCTAACTGGCATAACCATGGGACGTAAAAGTCAAAGATTTCATTAATTACCAGAAAAATCATATAATGTTAAAAATGGAAGAGTAATTGGAATTCTTTATTTGTTGTTACTGGATGAAAAGATTCAATATATTTCAATCTTCAAAAATGTTCTTGTATGCCTTATATCTGGAGAACTACACCTAGCGTAGTGTAGTTCAACGCAAACTATCACTTAACTCAGTATGATGTTCTTATTCCGCAAAAAACACAGAGACTCAATTTCGGGTCCGTTCGAAATTTTGTGGTCCCTGATCCAAAAACTAACAATAGGCCTATATTTGAATCAAAAATTTTTTTATACGCTGTATATTTGGAGAACTACATACAGCGTAGCCAAACTCAAACTATGACTTAACTCAGTATGATGTGCTTATTCCGTAGAAAATACAAAAGTAGAAAAAAAAATGTGGGCCGTGAACCAAAAACAGATTATTGGCCAGGATAGCAAACTTTTGTTCCATTTTTTGGATCACTCCTAAAGTCCTTGTGTTTTACAGATATCTATAATTTGTTTAACTTGATAACAGAATATAATAATACATAGCCTATGTACAAAGTTACATACATTACTGTTATGCTCTCATTTGAAACGAAAAAAGCGGAAAAAAGCTGAAAATGAACAGCTTCAGTAAATACTAGGTAATATTGCTATGCCAAGATTGATCTTTCTTTTCCTAAAAAAATTTAAAAAAAAGAATATTTGCGTCACATATATAAATAAATATACGACGACTAATTTTTTTAAATGATAGAAATATTACTGAATATTGTCACGTACTGCAATGTAACAATTTACAAATCATGTATCTTATTAAGGCACTGCAGGATATATACGAAAGAGCGGAATGGGAGATGGGATCTGTTCATATATAGATATCGGATCATAGCGCGTAAAAATTGGATTTGGCCGTGAATGTATAATTTTTACTCATTTCATTATCGGAACTTGTACAGTCTCTCTCGCTCTCTGTCTTTCTCTCTTTCTCTTGGTTTGAAAATCTGAATATATATGAAATGCATTTTTCTTCCGTTAAAAATGTGATTTTTCCCTATCTTCCATCACACTCTGCATGTTCCTCCATATATACGTATAAATGTGTGAAATTAAAGGGTGAGGGGTATGCATATATATATATAGTATGTGTAATGTTCATATATATGCATATGGATCATACATGAAAATATATACTCGTGTCTATGTATATAAAACATTTCTATAGGACCCTTGTTGATTGTGAATATCAATTTTTATGTATGAAGGAAAAATATAGTCTATTGCTGAAAAGGATGAACGTTTTTTTGGAGGGAGAAGAGTAAAATGCACATAATGTTTGCAGAGTGCAGTTACTGATAAAATCGGATGGGTATAGCAGAGCAAGGTATACTGAAAAGTTCTGATCTTGTATCCTGGGAACGCCTCCCGGTGGTGGTACTTTCCTTGGGATATAGCCTAAGGAAATTAAGGCTAAAATATTTGACATATGCCCCTTTGGTTAAAATTACCACTTCGAATTAATATAATTTCAGATCCAATACTAAGGGCAGCCACACATTAACCAGAGACAGGACAGCCAAGACGAAGCAAAGATAGGGAAGAAATAGGCCTGAGTATTACTGACAAGGTATCTCAATCATAACGCTGGAGAAGCACTTGTCTAGCTATGATTGAGTGAATATGCGGTAAGTGGGGTTTTTACTCACTTAGCTGTACCTCGTCTCGCTTTCTTGTCCTCTGTTCAATGTACGTCTGGCCTAAGTTGCTCCTCATTGTTTCGTATTCTCACAGTGTTGGAAAGAGACAAAGGGACATCAGGCTGAAAAACAACTATTCAGTTTAATACTGGTTCAAACTCTACTTAGCCAGTAGGTCTTGTATTATAACAGCCTTAGTACTTAAAAATACATTAAATTAAAATCAATTAATTAATTGAAGTTAAAGTGAATAGAATAAATTTGCGCACAAAATTCGCTAAAAAGACGTTTATCTCTTTCTGTTGTCTATCATAAAAATATCAAACAACACTTTTGACAAAGTATATACTTTCATAAATCTACGATCAATATTAACAAGCCAAAACCATATCTACCAATAAATTAAATGTCGACTAAAAGCACGTAATTCGTCTTATTATTCTGTTTAAAATCTTTTGTCGTCACGAATTCTGCCGAGGAATTTGAAGCTTAAAATATATAAAATATATAATCATGCCTATTGTTCTGTATGGTTGCGAAACATGGTCACTTACTCTGAAGGAAGAACATGGTCTGAAAGTATTTGAGAATAAGAACCCGAGACGAATATTCGGACCCAAGAGAAACGGTAACGGTAATTGGATAATTGTACCGTTTACAAAAGATTGTTGGCGTCATGACATCTAAGAGGGTCAGATGAGTAGAATATAGGTCATGTAAGTATAATGGAAGAAAATGGGGACGCTTTCAAAGTTTAATTGGAAGTCCAGTTGGAAAACGACCATTGGGAAGACTTAGGCGCAGATGGGAGGACAATATTAAGATGGATCTCGCAGATATATCAATACAAAGTAGAAAGTAGTTTGTTTAAGAACTAAAGTCTTTAGAGAGCTTTTGTGAACGCGGCAGTGAACCTCCGGTTTCCATAGGCCATAGAATGAGTTAGTTATTTTATAGCACATAGATCTCATGACGTATTCTAGTCTGAGGGGGAACGAAAATTCGGGGGGGATGGGCCTGCTATGCTGGTTCGTTTCTTCTCCCCCATGTCCTACGTTTTGTAGTAGTATTCAGGTCACGCGGAGATATTTTGTAAACATAAACACATAACATACACTTCAAAGTTTCCGATAACAATGCTAAACTCTAACTAAAACTCTTGAATTAAGATTAAATGATGACTGGATGCACAATATTTTTTTCTATGGAAACCTTTACTCACAAATACACCACTGGTGTTACTTCACAAGTTAACTTCGTTACGTACAGATTGTCTTTTAGTATAAGAATAATAAACGGAACTCATTGACACACTGCACTGACCATTTTGATAGAATAATGGGATATTTTTCTCATTTTACATGTGTTGGTGTTCTACAGATGGGCTACTAATGCAACTGCTATCTGTTTGATTAATATGGGATTTTGTAAAATTCAGAATTCTACTGAATGACGCATAATTATTGAAAATAAATGTTTTTCGAAAACTAAGAGCACAACTTTGAAGCACGGAACCCTTCCATGCACAGGGCTTGGGTGATTCCTGGTCACCTCATAAATGTACGTACTACTTAAGAGTATCTAAGTAACCACAAAGAACAGAAAATTCAAATGTGTAGTTCGTAATTGTTTTTATATTGGTATTTTGTGATATATAAGAATATCCCAACATATATATTTCTAGACGAGTAAAATTGAGGTTGAACCTAGAAGAAATTGTAATACGAGTAGAAGGTATTTTTATTGTTTCTGGCCCTATTGAGTGTCCTGAATAACATATCAAAAGTCTACAAAAATCTGACTAGGGGAAAGCCGCCATCTTGAATATTTTCATAAACCATTTTGATAAACTTTTCTTGTAATATCTTCACAATGAATTAAGCTAGAGATTTGGTTCTTGTCGTAAATCTAAGTTACAAACTAGAGACTTGGTTCCTGTCCCGAATCAAAGGTAATAAACAATACAATCATGAAAATGTACAATTTGTATAATTGTATGCAGAATTATTTAAGTATGATTCCTGTTAGGCTGAAAATGTTGAGTTGGTCTTATTTTCTCACTTTCATGGCTAATAACTATATGAAATCCTCAGAGATACTGGGAAACACCCTGAAATAAAATTAATAGATTCCAGTCTTACACAGAGAAAAATCTGTTCTCCGGACAGCGGTATATTGTACAAATATACGGTATCCTCTTGCTTACTATATAAATCAGTACGGAGCATACGTTATCCGTATGGTACATAGGCACTGCCCTTAGATGTTACATCATGTCATTGCAGGATGTCTGACATCTAACAGTTTTCCGTATATCACATGCATATACTTATGTTACCTTCGTCAGCTATATGTTATATACGTCCATTTGTATGTGAGATCCTCTTCGCCTACATTGTTTCATACAGAAAGTACGTATAGATGGAACATTTATACAGAAATATTATAAAACATGCGTTTTCAGTTATACGTCTGCTGTACGTTAAGTCCAAAAACTACAGGAATTACGCATGTAAGTTATCTTTTTAAGTACGCCACCTACAATTGTTTTCTCAGTGTACCTTTCCATCGACACCAAAACTGTTTACCTATGTCTAAAAGTAAGGGAGCTACGTGGTTTTATGTGAAACAGGGTGTTCTATTTTAAGTCACTCACATACGCAATTCAGGTATTGTGGTTAGACATCAAAACAAGAAGAAAGTTGGCAGAAACAAGAAATGACATCTTAAATCGATGGGTGGAAAAGGTCGACATACTGTGGAACATTTCACGTCTTCTGAAGCCAAGTGTACCTGACTGCAGGGCGTGAGTCAATTATTTCACGAGGGTGAACATCAAACTGTATCATCTGTGGTTTTCCTCCCTATTTTTGACATGGATCCTACCAACTGGGTCTTGCATTCTGTCAAAGCTGTTGTTCATAGCAAATCATGTAACATGTTATAACCAAGTTCTCATAGTGACCTTTGATCAGCCATTGTACTTGAAAGCAGTTGGAATCGTAAGCATCGAATCACGGGGCACAAAATGTATTCTGAGACTAGGAGGTCTGCACACGATTATGAGTTTCCTTGTGTGAATAGGTTTTGTCATGACTGGATCCAATTTAGCCGAAATTTTGGAAGTTGTGTAGGCAGAAAACACAAGCATATGCTGTCAGACAAACCAATTGGCAGTGCTATTCGTGGCCACATACTGGTGTCATTAGTCCTTAATAATAATATTTTAGTTAAGGAAGCAGTAAGTACAGAACCTGAAAGCACCGATATAACAATAGAACGATTAAAATTTGGAAGAGTTCTGAAAGAAGAAACTTTGGCTTCCGAAATTCCTAATGAGTAGGAATGTAATCAGTATGCTGTACAAGAAAGTACATTGTAAAATAATGGAACTGATAACCAGCAGAACGGCTGCACTGTGCATGGTGTAGACTGAAATAATGGATATCTTGAATTCATTTATTAACGCTGAAAGAACAGGCAATTAGGAAATGCATTTGCATACGGTAAATGTAATGCTTCCTATTTTCGAAGCAAGTGGCTATAATTCGTATGCATGTTCAGCACGAATATACTTACAAACTATGTTAGAACTTGAAAATGTGGCTCCAAACTTACACACAGCTTTCATGAATGGACTACATATTGTAAAGCGAAGTAATAGGTTTTGGGCCGGACTCTCCACGGATTTGATAATTGAGCAGCCAATAATAAGGAATATAAAATGCATTAGCAATGGGTTAACACATGGTAAAGGGATGACAGAAGAACATCAGCTCGTATGGGTTATGTTGCGAACCATTTGGGCACTTCTCGACCAGGGAATGCAAGAGTTTACTGGATTCAACAGGCGAAGACTGAGCAACATATGACTCTGAAAAAATCCCACATGAAGAGGAACAACGCTGATGCACAAAAAATTGTGGAATTTGTGGGAAAACTCAACGTTTTGCATTCTAATCAAAATCTAAGAAACGTAATTACAGGCATTAGCTATATATTCTGCAGAAATAAATCCTGCAATGGCTGGTGAAGTAGGGAGCAGAATTCTGGTTCCTCCCGGGACAACCAAACATTTAATGAAATAAAATTACCCTAACCCTTCATAAGAAATTTAAAACCATTCTTGGACCTTGAACGATAAATTGGTTACATAATTTTCATTCAAGAGAAACAAAATGATGAAATCAATGAGGGCGGTACTGGTAGTTAAGGTGAAGGATGAGACATTTTACATAGACCCTTAACTGCTTTCCCAGCAACTTCTCATTTGTACAAAAAGCAGTGAATTCGATTTGAAACATATTTTTCATACGCAGCTTCGATATTTGACACGCATGGACTTATGAGAGATTCTGGAAAGAGCCAGCTTACAATTCCAGGTAATCCCTACAACACCAGGAAATATCTACTATGTCATTGATGGTAGGTTGTTGCTTCACCGTTTGCCTTGGAGCAAGCAACAAATATTTGAAGCAATCTTCCTTTCATATGTACAGTACGTTAAATCAAACTTCGAACAAGCAACTATTATGATTGATGCCTACCAAGGAAACCAGTTATCAAGAAAGTCTGAAGCTCACTGCAAGCGGAACAGATGTCTGGAGAGACCAAAGGTGTACGTAACTCAGTCGACGGTTCTCGTCATCACCAAGAACATGTTCTTGAGCAACAAAGAGAACAAGCAAATGTTTGTAACACTGTTGGCTAAGACGCTTACGAAAGCTGGGTATAGTATCAAACATGCTCCTAGTGTCGCAGATGTCCTGATTGTAAAACAAGTTATTGAAATATCGCAGGTGTGTCTGACAGCAGTTATTGGTAAAGACGATGACCTAGTCCTGTTAATCCACTATTTCGACAACAAACTCAATGATGTCTTCTTGTGTCCTGAACCAAAGACAAGTTCCAAAAATGTGATGATCCACATTAGGGCAATGAAACAAACACTGGGTGACGCCGTGTGCTCACACATGCTCTTCGCTATGCACTACTGGGATGTGACACCATATCCAAACCATATAGATTAGAGAAATGGCACTCCATTCTACTCTTGAGCAAGAACTAATGTCCGAGAACAGACTACAATCTTCAGAACTGCTGGGTGAACACAAGAACAAATCAAGACATCTGGTAATAATGATATAGCGTGTCTATATGGGGTCGAATTGGTAAAACTCTCAATGACGTTCACTGTCACAAGTTTATCTCCAAAACAGTTAAATCGACAGCTCAAGTGACTTCTGAAGTTTGCCGCGTACTGATGATGCCTGCTACTATCATTCTCTATGTGTATATATTCAGGTTCAGGCCTGACTTTCCAATAACCTCGGTCCGCTCCAATTGGGGTTAGGAACTCCATGATGGACATCTGTCACCAGTGAAGATGGCCCAATTCACCGCACCTGAGCACTTGTTGAAGTTCATAAAATGTGGCTGCTCTACAACTATATGTTCTACCATGCAATGCAACTGCAAGAAATATGGCCTTGACTGCTCATGGAATGATATGTCATAATGTAAAAAGATGCGACAGAAGTGGAACCAGAAAGCGATTATGACTAATTCTGGTGCCATTCTTTCACCTGCTGCTTGTGCAATTGTGATTGAAGAAAGACACTTTCCCTTGATTGTGTTTTTTCCCTTTTTGATCATGATAAATAATGAAAAGATAGTATATTATCCTTCCTGGTATTCACTTAGTTATTTTTGTAAATTCTGGTTCATTTTTAAGCCACCATAAAAACTGATTTGTTCATTTGGACATATATCTGACTTAAATAAGAAAGATCTCTTCTTGTTCATCTATATTTGTTATAACAACTTTGTATGTTAATAAAAATATTCTGTATATAAGCTATTCATTAATAGTGATAATGTTCTTCGCATTCAAAAATTAACTGTTATCATTACGGCATATAAGCTTCCTACATGATGTTTCGTATCAAATAATATAAATAAAATATATTTAATAACTCATGTAATTTATTGAAAATCCATGTTTATTTCTTTCATCTATAGCTTATGTCCTTTATCTCAGCACTAACTTGATGAAAATCGACCTTACGGATGCGGAATTATAGTTGCTTTCTTTACCCAACGATCCAAGATGTCTTTTGATGTGTCTGCCAACTTCCTCCTTGTTTTGATGTCTAACCACGGTACCTGAATTGCGTATATGAGTGACTCAAACTAGAACACCCTGTATCACATAAAACCACGTAGCTCGCTTACTTTTAGATGGGTAAACAGTTTTGGTGTCGATGGAAAGATAAGACTGGAATCTATTAATTTTATTTCGGGGTATTTTCCAGTATCTCCGAGGATTTCATAGTTATTAGCGATGAAAGTGAGAAAATAAGATCAACTCAAACATGTTTTGAGCCTAACAGGAACCATACTTAAATAATTCTGCATACAATTATACCAACTGTACATTTTCGTGATTGTATTGTTTATTAGCTTTGATTTGGGAGAAGAACCAAGTCTCTAGTTTGATTCATTATGAAGATATTACAAGATAAGTTTTTCAAAATGGTTTATGAAAATTTTCAAGATGGCGGCCCAAAATGGAGGCTTTCCCGTAGTCAGATTTTTGTAGACTTTTGATATGTTATTTAGGACACAATAAGACCAGAAACAATAAAAATACCTTTTATGACTATTACTTCTAGGTTATCCCCTTTTTTGGCCTAAATTTACTCGTCTATTCGCTAAATCCTTTGACAGACCTAATCATAATTTGTTATTGAAGAAATTATCGTGTGTTGGATTATCACACAAATTATTCACACTAATTTCATCTTTTCTCAAATACCGAAAGCAGTATGTGTTATATAATCAACTAAGTTCGCCACATTATAAGATTATATCGGGTATACCTCAAGGTTCGAATCTTGGACCATTATTTTTTATATTCTTCGTCAATGATTTATCTCTAGTTATCAAGTACTAGAAATGTTTCGTGAAATTTTATAAAGAAATAATAAAAAAAGCTGTTGATGTATCAAAGCTGTTAATGGATTTAGATAATTGTTTCAGATAGATTATTAACAAAAATTGGCTTTTAATGTTTTGTAATAAAGCTTCCAAAAAACGTTAGCTCGTGCTAGATTTTGATTATTTAATAAATAATGCGATACTACAAAGGATCAAACACATAAATGATTTAACTGTACTTGTAGATAGTAAACAACGTTTTAACTTGCACATAGGAAAATTAATTATCGAGGGATACAAATATCTTGGTTTTATTAATAGAAATACGAGAGAATTTCTAACCTAAAACCCCGAGTGAGTTTATTTAATAATTTAGTTTGTAGGAAATGGTATGGTCCTCGTTATAAACATTATGATAGAAACACAAAACAATGTTTAAAGTATTTATATTTTAAAATGTAGGGTTAATTCTATAACGATATTTGTATTTCAACCTTTATTTGTATTTGTGGACTGAATATACTTTTAAATTATACACAAGCTATTCAAGAAAAGGAAGAGGAAGTATATGAAAAAAAAAGGATATGTAGATGTAATTCCTTTGCAGTTGATATACATTGCTGTTTTATTATAATAGAGATTCGTTGTCGTAGCAACGAAGAATAAATAAGATATAATTTCGGATCCATCTCAAGTAAACTACATGTCCAATTTATTTTATTTGTGATGTACCATAATAAAAGGTAATATTTAAAATGCAATGTGTAAAATGTCTTTTGGTGGTTTTCGTAGCATTGCTTGCATGAAACTAAAAACTGAGGATCTGTGAGTAACAACGTCTATATATACAGGGTATATACTGTATATATATATACATACATATATATATATATATATATATATATATATATATATATATATATATATATATATATATATATTATACAGGGACAATGAAGAATATTATATATTATAATAGGGACAAGAATATTATAATAGGGACAATGGCTCGGTTATAGTGTGAAGTAAATAAATAACTAACGTAAGAGTGATGGTAGTTCTTTATTTTTTATTATTTCCCCTTGTAACTGAGTGTTAGGAAAGTTGAAGTTTACCTTTCCTTGTCAAAATCAAGACTAAATGAACCATGAATATAAAGTTTAAAGTAATATAAAGCCTTTGCACCAGAATCGAATCTGGGACCTCTTGGATAAAAGACGCGCGCTAGCTAATAGACGAGCGCAGAGATATAATATTACTGTATATTATTTATATCATGATACTATACCAAGTGCTGTTCGCAGTACTGAAATAAAGATTATTATTTTTATTATTGACGCACTATAATTAAAAACAAAGAGAAATACTGTATATACCGAATATATTTCTGTGTGTTTATTTTAGTGCTGTTGAATTTTTGTGACATTTGCGGTTTTCGGTTTTTGAGAAAACCGGTTTTCTGAAAACCGAAAACCGCAAATGCGGTTTTCAAAACCGAAACCGCAAAAGCGGTTTTCAAAACCGAAACCGCAAAAGCGGTTCTCAAAACCGAAACCGCAAATGCGGTTTTCAAAACCGAAACCAATGTTTTTAATTACACCTTTTAACAATTGTGAAAGCATCTATCGATCGAGACAATTGTATTGATTTATGTCTGTGTTTCAACTTTTTTTTTTATTTGCTCCCGTTTCCTCCCACTTTCTTATGGTTTAGAACTTCGTAAGTACTGATGTGAACTTGTGTGTTACAAATACTGACCTGGGATCATTTGCACTTTTTTTTTAGTTACTTCTTTGATGACACTTCCAAGGTACTTTTCGGTTGCAGGGAAGCAAACTGGACCCCACCTGATTTTTATATATTTGTAAAGTAGAGCACGAGGAACACGAATCTTAAGGAATTTTGACATTCCGACTTCCCGAACTCGAGATACTAGAACTTATACAGTAGTTTTACATAGTATGTATAAAATTAACGAAGAAAGTTCTGTCGCTTTTTGACCTATCACCTTAGAACATCGATATGTCACCTAAGACCAGGGGTGTAGCCAGCAAGTTTCTGTAGGAGGGACCCGTCGTTTTTGAAGGGGGGCAGCTACAATCTAAAAAAAATGTGTTACAGCTAGTGTTTTTGAAGCCTGAAAAAAACTGGAAAATTTTGGTATCCTTCCGGAAAACTAAAAACACTGTTTTAGCTTATTATTATTATCATTATCATTATCATTATTATTATTATTATTATTATTATTATTATTATTAATTATAATAATAGTAATTTCATAAATTATATTACAGATAGTTTGTATTATGTTTAACCAAGAACTACTGCCCCCGACCAAACATTATACCTTTGTGCATAACTATTTCAATACACAGAACCGATCTATATAGGTAAACAAGAAAGTTCTATCGCTTTCTCACTCACCACCCCCGGACATTCATATGTCACCTAACACGTATCTGGAAGATCAAGAATAGATTGACAACCTTCTGCAAACGTTCTGGAAGGCCATTTATTCCATCGCGGTAGAGGTTGGTGTTCCGTGAAGTGAAGAAGTTATCAAGTGCATTTTGCACCTCTACTTGGGATTTGAGCTGGCATCCTTTAAAGTGATTGTCCAAGGAAGGGAACAGATGATAATCGGACGGTGCAATGTCCAGGGAGTATGGCGGATGCAATAGTGTTTCCTATCCAAGGCGTAAAATGGTGTCCCGGGTCATCCTAGCCACGAGGGGCTTAGCGTTGTCCTTTAACATAAGGACCCCTTTGGAAGTTTTGAGTTTCTCTTGAACACGGCTCAACTGCTGACAGTACACAGTTGGATTGATGCGATGACCAGCTGGTAGCAGTTCCCGATGCACGATGCCACGAGCAGTTCATCAACACACAGGAGGACTTTCTTCTGGTGTAGTACTGGTTTCGGCTGTCTTGGAACCGTTCATGGGATGCTAACCAATTATGACGGCGCCGTGGAACTTCGTACAGGGCCCATTTCTCATCACATGACAACACCTTGTCCAGAAATGGCTCCTTCCTCAGACGAGACAGCAAAGAAACACAGGTGTCTGCTTGCGTTGCCTTTTGACCCGGAATCAAGTTATGTGGGACCCATCGACCCAACTTCTAGTGTTTCCTCAGTTGAAGGTGCTGCTGAATGGTTTCGCCACTCACACTGAATTGTCCCCATGCCGTAAGCGTCGGTGGACCACAAATGGGCAATTAGCGACATCACGCCAAACATTGGCGCCGCCGCAGCGACGATCCCCGGTGGCCCCTCTACCGTTTTGAAAATTATGCCACCAGCGGCAGAGATGCGACAAAACGCCAATGAACCTCAAAATTACTCCCCCAAAATGTTAAATCGGCTATATGTGTGATTTAGTTACATTAAGGTGAGTCTAAAAAACACTTTTAAAAAGTACCAAAAAATTACCCCGAAGGGGACTCAAACCACCAACCTTATGATTACTAGGCAAGTGTTCTTCCTACTTCGCTACGATGGCGATGAAGGAAACGTTGCTTGTAAAGGGATAAATCGTTAAGATCTTTTTAATTTGGTCAATCACAGTGCTCCTTTAACCGTGTATATTCGACGATAACTGTTTGGAATTAGATAAAATGTGTTCGCCATGTAATTTTGTAACAAAATGACGCGTGTCTATTTACTTTATTTCATAGTTCTCGCATACTCACTTTCTAATGATCGACGACAGTTGTCATCTAAATTCATACAATTATCGCACTTATCTCAAGATTTTTCACGTCATGATGTTGAGGCAGAGGTTATTCTTGGCCCTCGGAGCTCACTTTAGGAACAATTCGTCATCAAAAAATAATATATAATAATAACCGCATGCACATGACTGGCGACAGTTCGTGTTGGTCCCTTCACGATTCTCCGCGAAGAATCTGAGAAGTGCGGACCAAGACGAAGTTCTCGCTGGCAGTGTTGGGTAAGTTACTTGTAAAAATGTAACGCGTTACAAGTTACTTTACTTTCTCTTAAAATGTAACGCGTTAGTAACGCGTTACTTGCCCCCAAAAAGTAACTGTTACTTTACTTCGAAAGTAACGCGTTACTAACGCGTTACTTTTAGATCCGAAACTAAAAATGTGAAAAAAAAATATGACTTAAATTTTCCGTACTACTATTACTACCGCTATTATTATTATTATTATTATTATTATTATTATTATTATTATTATTATTATTATTATTATTATTATTATTATTATTATTATTATTATTATTGCACGTTCTGAATCGCTTTATGTAAATGCAAGGACAATTTTTTACTTGATATATGAACATTTTCATATAATGTAACATTGATAAAATGCCATACTGCGTTACTCGTAGGGATGGACACGAGTGAGTTTTCTTTGACACTCGATTCGACTAGAAACAGACATCTTTGAACTCGACCCAAGAACTCGACTCGAAAAATTTCCTTTAACTCGGCTCGAATTGGGATCAAGTTTCGAGTCGACTCGAGCCAAATCCGGTGTGTAGTTTCGAGTACACTCTTGAAGTATATTACATAGACAGTATAATTATTATCAATGACACTACTACTACTACAACTTATTATTATTATTATTATTATTATTATTATTATTATTATTATTATTATTATTATTATTATTATTATTTTAACAACACTGTATATAAAACGAAAGATAGAAGGTTTGTATTTGAATACTAAAAAACTAGTTGATTGCCAACCTCGGTAGTCGTGGAGTCTAGGAGTCAAAGACATTGTTCACGAGCTTCTGAATTTGGGTTGAGGGTCTAGGTTGAGTATTCGAGCTCGAGCCAAACACTGTTAAAAGTTGGAGAGCACTGGCCAAATATCTTCAAAACTGCTCGGCCCGGGTTTAGAATTGTCAACGACTCGTGCAGCTCGGCTCACAGCTCATTCACTATTGACCCGAACCGAGAAGTAAGCCGAGCCAACAGCTCACCCAACCGACTCGGCTCAGTTGAACCGAACCGAGCAAATGGCTCATCCCTACCAAGCCAGATCGAGCCGATGGCTCACCCCAAGTGAGCCGGCTCGAGCCATCTTCTCAGTTGAGCCGAGCCGAGCTGAGATTGTTATTAAAAAATCTCTTTGATCTCGCTATCGAGATGAGACGAGATGCAAGCCGTGTCCCTTCTCGTGAGCAACACTAAAAGTATTCCATATTACTGTTTAGCTTATCTACATTTCTCATGACTTTCGTTTTCCAGTGTAATCAGCCCATGATTTCAAGATGACTTAAAACGAACGAACCATTTATAAACTCGACTGGACTCGAAACTCGACGCGAAAAACTGAATCGGCTCGGAACTCGACTCGAGGATATTACCCTTGACTTGACTCGAAACTCGACTTGAATTCGAGTCGAATCGAGTCGAGTTTTAGCTTGACTCGTGCTCATCCCTATACGTTAGAAAAAATGGTTGCTTATTATTATTCTGTTAAACTAATTACATAATAATAACAATGTTGTTATGTAAAATTAAAAATAAAGAATATAGAGAAACATTACACTACTCTATAATAATCAACGGGACTCTAGGATAAGCAAACTGATCTGAAAGAACTCCAATATTACATACCATCAGCAAGCTATTTTCTAGTAATAAAGTAGGCCTGCTCATCAGAACACGTTTATTCATATTAACACCTTACTGTAAATCGTTAATTATGGCACCCTAGTTGTTGATAAGTATTTTCCGCCGGGGCACTTCAGATATTTTACTTTTAAATTCTGTCCACCATCACCCTCAGCTCTTAAGAGAAAATATTCTTTCAAATGTTCGAACGGTAAAATATTTTCGTTCTTCATCTTTATAAAAACAACACCAATCAAAGTAAAATAGACTACCGGTATCATTGCACTCCTAGTTCACTCACTGAATGTATTGATTTGGAGCTGTCAAAATCTACGACAAAATCTTCCAGGTGCTTGCAATCAGTACACGTGATTTCCCTAAGGCTGTCCTCATCTTCAAAAAACAGCAAGTGGCACTATGAACTTATCTGTTTCTCTCTGTGTCTATGACTGTCGGTCACTGACATACGTAGTTCATGCTCGATTGTTTCATTCTGAGAAATTCACTTACAGGAAAGAAACATTTGTTTCCGAAAAAAATTACATATATTGTAGTTACTCATCCGAAATGTAACGCGAAAAAAGTAACGCAAACTAGGTACGTTACTTAAAAATTTGTAACGCGTTACCGTTACAGTTACTTTGGGAAAAATGTAACGCGTTACTAGGAAACGTTACTTGCGTTACGTTACTTCCCAACACTGCTCGCTGGTCGCTGCTACGCGGTGGTACTTCAACACCCCGACGCGAGATATATGTTTCGACTCGACGAAACCCGACCGCCAGTTAGGGCCAACTATCGCAGACCTACGCAAAAAGCGACAGAACTTTCTTGGTTACTTTTATACATAAGACTGATTTTCTTTGAAATTGCACTTAATTTATTTTAAGATTTTCTGAAAAAATGTTTATTTATTATTCGTGACTAAAAAGACATAATTATTTTATTAACAGCTATATCTCACTTCCTGTTTTACACGAAATAGCATTTTAAAAAGCGAATGAAATCCAAACTGAAAAACTGAATAAAAACGTTGCTTTTCACCAAATTTTCCATCTGATAAAAAGTTTTCTTGAAACACTAATTACAGCATATAAATAATATAATGTACTTACGATTTAGTATAGTACCATTGCTTTATTCAGTGGTAGAGCGTTCACCTCCGGTGCTTGGGGTCCCTGGTTCGATCCCAGCTCGCGCCGTGTGGACTTTGTGGTGGACAAACAACCGTGCTCATGGGTTTTCTCGGGGTTCCGTTTCCTCCCACTTTCTTCATTCCACCATTTCATTCATTTCTCATAATCACCGTCTCCTTTGGCCTAACCGGCATAGGCGTGGGACGTTAAACTCAAAGATTTCATTTCATTTCATAGAATTTATAGTACCTTGTCAAAACGTTTGTCTTCAAACTGTCAAATACAAATCACCGTAAATTGTGTAATCTACTGTCACAAAAAGTATACCATAATATTTTCGGATCGCTATAAGGAAGAAATACCATACTATTTTGTGATCGGTATGGTAAAATACTATTTTTCCATACTATTTTACCGTAAATTATTAATTATATGTAAACATTGTTATTTTTAAATGACTGAAGCGAAGTATTCTCACGATGATGTTTTAACATCTGGTCATTAGGGGGGCCAGGAAATCATTTGGGGGGCCTGGCCCCGTGACTACACCCCTGCCTAAGACGTACCTGGAAGATCAAAAATAGTACCCATCAGTATCAACGGACCTTCTGAAAACGTTCGGGATGGGCATGGATTCTTTCGCGGTAGAACTTGGTTTGCCGTGAAGCAAAGAAGGTATCAAGTGCATTTTGCACCTTTACTACGGAGTTGGACTTTAGTTCTCTAATGTGAGTGTCCAAGAAATGGTTCAGGGATAATTGGACGGTGCATTCTCCAGGGAGTATGGCGGTTGCAATAGTGTTTCCCATTTAAGGCGTAGGATGGTGTCCCGGGGCACTCTAATCATGTGGGGCTTAGCGTTGTCCCGTAACGGTAGAACCCCTTAGCGATTGAGAAGTGCTGGCTCCAGGGTTTTGAGTTTCTCTTGAACACGGCTCAACTGCTGACAGTAGACAGTTGCATTAATGTTCTG
Organism: Thermobia domestica; assembly: GCF_964235325.1. Taxonomy (NCBI): domain Eukaryota; kingdom Metazoa; phylum Arthropoda; class Insecta; order Zygentoma; family Lepismatidae; genus Thermobia; species Thermobia domestica. The sequence continues at coordinate 345,693,230 of NC_137455.1, forward strand.
CTCTGACCAGCCGGTAGCAGTTCCCGATTTTTCTCCAATCCCAAAAACCGGGTGGTTTTTCGTGATTAAGATAGCGAGGGACGAATATAGAACCTGACAATCGGGTGGTACCTGCAAAAATCGGGTAATATGACAACACTAAGCTAAATAGAAAATAAGGTATATCCCTATTTAAGATCACTACACCTGCAACCCATGAAATCCAATTTGAAATCTCATCCACTTAGACTGAGATCTTTTATATTATCATTACTCTTTCACTTTGTTTCTAAATAGTACTGCCACTCTTTCTGTTGTTAACAAAAAAACACCACCTCCCTTTCTTAAAAAAAAGAAAAGAAAAAATTTAGATCGCAATACACAATTTTATTGTTGATTTGTTGCCACTCCGATAAATGTGAATGTTGTGGTTTTGCATGTGTTGACTGGTTTCTTATCGCAAGTCCCAGACACCTCCAATAGTTCATACGTGAAGGGAACACCGATCATATTTTATTCTCTATCTTTTTACTTCCCAATAACGATAGCCGTGCCTCTTTGTGAGAAACTGCAACTTATTTTTTTTTTTTTTTATTCTGCCAATTGTAAAAGAATACTAAACAAGAATTTCCCTACACGTTAAGACATTTTAAGAAAAATATCTTCTTTCACCTCTGCAAATTTTGAGCATTTTTTCCCTACGTCGGGGGAAATTTCCCTCCATCTGGCAACTGTGAGCCGAAGTTGGGAAAGATTCTTTGCTGTTTCCTCGTCGTTACTTGATAATAGTGCTCTCGAATTTTTGTGACTTCTGCAGTTTTCGGTTTTTGAGAAAATCGGTTTTCAAAACCGAAACCGCAGATGCGGTTTTCAAAACCGAAACCGCAAATGCGGTTTTTAAAACCGAAACCGCAAATGCGGTTTTCAAAACCGAAACCGCAAAAGCGGTTTTCGAAACCGAAACCGCAAATGCGGTTTTCAAAACCGAAACCGCAAATGCGGTTTTCAAAACCGACATTTCGGTTTTATGAAATTTCACTTTTTTCAAAAACCGGTTTTCGTTTTTTTCAAAAACCGATTTCGACAGCACTAGTTTATTTATGATCAAGATGTTATGCAACCAGAAAGAAAGTTTTGAATAGCTGGTTACATACACCCTCAGGCATATGTTAAATTATTCATCCACATTTATGCATACGCACAGTTAAATCAATCAAAATTTTTTCCAGATCTGAAACCTGGATATTTCTAACATTCATCTACTCAGTGTAGTGAAATTAAATTCATTAACACCTAAGCTAAAGTATTCTCCTAAAACTATCTGTACTCCAGCCCAGGACTTCTTCTGACTATTCACAATCTTTCTAAACCTACATTATATTCTCTTTCTATATATATGTGTGTGTTATTAATTAACTAGTATTCGTTATTATAAAGTTCTATTTGTCTTGTCTTAGCATGTTAGTTAGTACTTGCATGTTTTAATAAAGTTTATATATATCTCGTGTCTTACATATTTCTTGTCATTTCCGCTTTCTCTCCCCAGAGGGAGTTAGTTGATTCTACACTTAGGTTTTGTCTCTGGCCACTCGATAATGAGTCTGTGTGCTGGAAACTCGACGTTCCATTGTTAACAGCTGCTCTATTCTCACGCAGACTTCTCCTTTGTTGACAAAAGACGGTTGCGAGGGAAATGCTACAGAGAGCTTCAAGGAAAAGGAGATAGAGACCCAGAAAGGAAGAAAGAAAGCGGAAAAAGAATGAAAGAATAAGTAAAAAAAGAAAAAATGAAAGCATCTGAAACCCTGAAGAATTTTCGAGATTGCTGCAACAAAGGGAGGAGGGATAGTGAAAGGAATAGCAACAAAGAAAGGTATTCCATCACTAAAACCTCCCCCACCATATGAAAATTCACAGGCAGAAAAATATCTGAGAGAAAATGATACGAAAGGGATTTCTATATTCAGAAAATTTCTTACATTAACTAAAGACCATGTAAGGATTTAAATGCAGTACAACTCTTGTGAAATGCACTGTTGCCATATCTCTCTCCGCACAAGTGTAAAAATAATAGCTGGAAATTTGTAAAGTGAATTCTACTAAATTTGGAAGGTTATTTATCATAGAAGATAAAGTTTCTTAAAGAAAATAAATTCGTGTAGAAAATTCGATAATTATTCTTAACTCACTATATAACAAATTACAGTGGAGTCTCGCTAATCCGAATTAACTCGGACAGAACTCTGTTCGGATTAGCCGGAACAACACTAAAATCGCCGTTTGAAGCGGGCGAACGGGTCTGTTGTGTTGTAATAGATAGACCACATTTCAAAACACGTTTTTTGACTACAGTATCTATATGTACTGTAGTAGAAAAATGTTTAAAATGATGGAAAAACTTGATGCCTTTATTTTTCCACATACCATAGTACAGCAATTTATGAGACGATGGTGAAACTACGCGTCATCCAATACACTCTCTTCACTGCGGTAAAAGACAATCACTCAGTTCGTGTCTTGTAACAAGTAGTACTATACTATGGTACTATGGAAGATACTAGTACAATACTAATCTTTGTTTCACCCTAGGAAGAATATAAAACGGAAATACGTCAAACGCGTCAAACCAGTGTAGCCAGTAGCAAAAAGTGCACTTTTCTGTCAGAAAGGATGAAAGACTATTGTCCCTTTATACATGTACATATAGTCTCATACATCAAGGTTACAGACCTTACGGTTGCCTCTATTCGTAGAACAAGTGGGAAGTGAACAACACAAGTCACTTTATGTAGTTATTTATATCTTTACTTAAAATAACTTAATAGCGTGTGTAATCCAATTTTATGTATGGCCAAACGGCAAAGCAGAATGAAAAGATTTTCGGTTTATATTAGACCCCAATCCCAATTAAGATGGTATCATATCACATTAATTATAATAGCATACCAAGGAGGAGTGGGGAGGAGTCCGAATTTTTGCAAAAAAAATTAAGTATCTCACTAGCCGCTCAACTTAGAAAGCTGAAATTTGACATTTTTTAAAAATAAGCAGACAGCCCAGGAATTTTAGCGTTTTTGAGAATTCCCTTCAGATTCTAAACCCTTCTAACATTCAATTTTTTTTACACCCCCCCTGGATAGAAAAGGAATCCAATTCTTTCTTCAAATCCAATTCCATCAATCAGTGTTGTATGTTTATTGCATCAATTGAAAAAAAAGGTTTGCTAATTTCTTTCCTTTCAAAATATGAAGTAAACACATGCTCATGTCTGGTTTTGTAAAGCACATGATTTCATTGTTTCGGAGTTTCGATCAAGACAATCAACAAAATAGACATGCTTAATCCTTCTCTTTTGGGCGCAGCAGTTCCTTCCGAGAAATAATTAAGCTTTTTTTTTTTTTTTTTAAAAAGGAAAATTGATACGTATAAATGAAGGTTTCAAGGGAAGAGACCATTAAACCAGTTATCACTAATAGTTGAGTTACAGAATATATTGCTTTGTGAATACACCCCCTTTTATTTTGAACATCCCTGTAAGAAAAAGTTCCTGGCGTACGTATTGACTCCCTTTTTAGTGGGAGGTCGCGCTTTTAGTATATTACGAGTTGGTACTGGGTTGATATGTAAAAATAATCGGAAACGATTGATATTAGTGTCGAATTCATAGTTTAGGGGTCACTGAGATAAATAGTAACTCTCCCGAAGCTGTTCAAGTCTAAGCTTAGCCCCATCCACATGGTGGGGATGAAAATTAAAATGTCCAAACTCATTAAGATTAGTGTAGAACTCATAGTTTTCGTGGTCGCTAGATGAATAGTGACAATCTCCAGTTTGTGCAAATAGTGTTGCTCACGAGACGAGAAATTAGGTTTTCTCGTCTCGTCTCGATCATGGAAGACTTACTTCTCGTGTCAATTATCGAAGGATTAGTTCTCGTCTTATCTCAAAATTTATTCGGATTGTTTTGTAAATTTATTTATGCCCTGAGTTTTCTTAATTTCATCCACAAATTATGAGATTCCCTCCTCATCACGAAAGGTTTACGAAAGGTAACAAAAATTTAAACTATGTTAACTTTTATAGCAATAGTGTGGCCAGGGAGGACGATCCGGGGCTATACACCCCTAAAAGTTTTTTTTTTTTTTATTCCTGCATTATTATTTTTGTCAAAGTTATAGGTAGCCAATTTTAAAACTGTCAAAGTTAATAGCCTATGCTATTCTTATTTTCAGTGCACTGTATTTTTTATGTATTTTATTGTTATTTACGATGTAGAACCTGTTTAAATACGCTTGCCCTTTCTCTATTGAAAGTATTTAAGCAAAACTAAATTCGCTTGAACAAGTCATTGAAGCGGTGGGGGAATATAAATTTGTAAAAAATGAAGCCTAAAACAACTTTTGCGGGGGAGGGTTCCGGACCACCCACTATCCTGTGTGGTATTCCATACTACTGGTGCGTAAAGAAATAACTGTTTTTAAAAGAACCGACAGATTTTTTCAAAAACTGGGAAGATTATGAAAATTCCGATTTTCAAAGAAAATTCTTTCGAATTTAAAAACTGTTGCGTTTGTAACTAGTGCCGATTTTAATAGAAAACCGAACCGTTTTTTAGTAGAAAAACGAGCCGGTTTAAGACCAAAAACAGTTTTGGTGAATTCGGTTAGTGACAGAATTTAAAATGTTTTTGAAGATTGTGGTAAAAACAAATTAAACTTAAGAGTTGACTTGCGCGGCAGTTTATAATTGTTCGTGTGTCCAGCGTAGCTGGTAAGTTCATCTAGCATATTAATATAAGTGCTTGCAACCCTAACGGTAGCCGACAACAACAGCAGAAGCATGACACAAGTAAGATTGTCAGATTTACTCTCACTCAAATATTAGTGTATCGAAAAACTTTTTTAAAATGGAGCTACTTTTGCAGTAGATACACGAAGAAAGTAAGACTGACTATTAGAATAATAATAGAGGTATGCAAACTCATTCTTTATCAGTTAAACTTCTTACGATAAGGTAAGTTTGGCAACATGAGCTCAGTTGTTGCCACGTCGGCGGAAGCGGAATGACAGTTTTGATTCATTGTGTTCTGTGATAGTTCAGTGAATTTTGTTGTGCAAATTTCTTCTGTTTTGTTTTATTTTGTTATTTTCTTGTTATAGTTATTCCGTGTTATCTGTGTTATTATTAGTGCTGTTAGTAGTTAATTTTGTGTTTAACTGCTATAGTGGTATTTTTGGAGACAGTGGCTAAAAATTCCCACATTGTTATAAGAAGCAAAGAAAGAAGGGAAACCTCTTTCTACTGGTGAAAAAATCATGTTATTAAACGTTTATTCATATTTTCGAAACCAGGCAGTGAAGCTGGAGAGAGGGTTTGTCCTTAGGCGTCAAGGCATCTCTGAAAAAAAAAGGGGGGGGGGGAGTAATAGTGTGATTCATACCATGACTGAGAGTGGGTAAATTCCTGGAGCTGACCTCGTTTTTGGCGGCACAAAAACAGCTGATTATCACAAAGAATTTGAGCAGCAGAATATGAATATTTCCAAGAAATACTCTTTCCGAATGTACCACCAAATTCCGTGATTGTTATAGATAATGACCGCACATACTCAATAAAAGACGAAAAAATCCTTACGAAATCATGTTCCAAAAAAGAAATTGTAGAGTGGTTAAAAAGAAAAGTGTTGAATGTGATTCAAGCTGCAACAAATTTGAAGTAATACAAATGTTAAATAAAGTTGCTTCTAACACAGAAGTCTCCTACAGAATAGAAGGCATTAAGTTCTTCGTCTCCCCCTTATCATTGCGAACTCCCTCCCACTGAACTTGTGTGGAGTAAAGATTTGGGTGCTTCTTGCCTCCAGGAATAGATTATGTAAGGTAAGTAATTACAATTCCTCTTCTATTATTATTATTATTATTATTATTATTATTATTATTATTATTATTATTATTATTATTATTATTATTATTATTATTATTATTGAGTCGCTTACCGCTGCGCAGTTTGGTTTGTGTTCTTTTTTATTTTCTCAAATCGGCCTCCTCCTACTCATAATAAGTGGCAACATCGCGCTAGTTGAACGTCATTTCCGTTTTATAATCTTCCTAGGGTGGGACAGAGAGTAGTACTGTACACTACCACTATTGTACGTTCACTTCTATGTCACAGTACAGTACTTATTCTACTATATTTCACTCATACTAATAAGTTTCAATATTGTACAGTTTGTACACTGTATTTTATTTCAAACTTTGTGTAATTGTTGTAATGTGGCTTAAGGTCAAAAACAGAACGAAAGTATACTTTGTTTTCACGAGAACATTCATCCCTTTTATTCATTAATTTTCTAGAGCTGCGTATTTTCGCTTAAAAAAAGGATATTCGTCCCAAACCTGTTCAGATTACCCGGATGTTCTGATTAAACGTGTTTGGATTACCGGGACTCCACTGTATATCGTGTTTATCTTTGGGTTTCCTTCTTTGCTGATGTTTTTATTAAAACATGTGTAGGCTCCGTCCCAATATTATAGATGGTTGTTTCGGAGCATCCTGTTGCGTGAGTGGTTTCTCTGGTATCATTAGATATACATAAAGGGTACCTCTAGTCACTGTCAGCGGCGCAAATCTGTCTTCAACATTGGGGGGAGGGAAGACAAGTAAGACCGTTCCTTTTTTTGTTGTTGTTGTTGTTGTTGCTTAGCGATGCTCAAAATATTTGTGAAGTTGAAAAACAATCCTGTAGAGGATCAGGAGCAAAATTGTCTTCAACATTGAGAGGCTTGCAGATTTGAGGCTTATTCTGAGGAGGACATCAATGTCATCTCACTTTCCTTTGTGGCAAACGGAAATAATCACATTTCCCCCCCCCAAAACACCTTTCAAATCGGATTATTGGGGGGGAGACAGTCAACCCTAGTTCCAAGATTGGAGGGGACATGTCCACCTCTTCCCCCCTGGATTTGCGCCAGTGCATCTATATAAGAAGAAAGTTTGTTCGAGAAAGTTATTCACATCAAGAACGAATTTTGCATATAAAATAATGTATATTCCATTAATGCGTTCCACACTTCAAAAATGTTACTAATATAAGAAGTGGGTTTTGTTTCCCATTGTATACCTTCAGCAAACTTCCAAATTATGGGAATTCAATATTAAAACCAGAAATAGTACACCTTTTTCTTTCGTTACAATAGAAGGACTTGGAACTTATTGTTGGATGATGGCGAGGTAGATTAGACCAAGTACCAACTTTTACGAAATTGAGATATTCATTCGAAAGTACTGGTAATGGTGTGAAATTTCATATGGCAAAGTATACCAGCTGTCCTGTTACTTAAATAGTTATAATTTGATATAATTTAGTCTTCCAAATTTAGTTTGTGTAATTGTCTGACATGTACCATAGTAGACCAAAGCAATGCCACTTTCCTAAGATCAATCATAAGAAATTTCCAACTGGGAAAAGTAGACCACAATAGTGTAATAATTGTTATTGTCACTAGGTGGTTCTGGAGTTTCTTCGCTATAACATTATGATTTGAACATCTACTCTAACAGATAATTAGTTTCAAACAAGAGATTACCGACAAGGAAATAAAGGTATTTTAAAGATACCAATTGTGTAGAATGTATCTGCGTAATATGCGTAGTACAATGCATAATCTCAATTTGCACAGAATAAAAATGAGTTACTTATACAAGAAGGAATATAATTCCACCATATATGTTTGTTACCATCATTATTTGGTGTGTACTGAACGAATATACAGGGTGTTTCAAAATAACACCGACAAGGTTTGGGAGGCGATTCCTGACATGTAGACCAAAATGGTGCACAAATATTTCCTTTTGGAGTTATAGGCTGCCGAAAACATGAAAAAATGAACTTTAAAGGTCCATAGCTTCAAAACTATGGGACTTACCGTAGTCGGGTCAGGACTTCATTTTGGAACTGATATGTGAGGAATCCAAATTCCATGTTTCAGAATCATAAGGTGCTCACGCAACAATATTTATAGAGGCAGTTTGGATATAAGAATAAATTTCAGGTAGTCACCAACTACCTCTATAAAAGTTGTTACGGAAGTATGGACCTATGGACCTTTAAAGTTCATTTTTTGTTATGTTTTCGGCAGCCTACAAGTGCGAAAGGAAGAGTTGGTGCACCTAGGTTGGTCTATACTTTTCGTCTTATCTTTGTGTCAGGAATCACTCCCCAAACGTTGTCGTTGTTATTTTGAAACACCCTATATTTTAATCACACTCGGTCCTAGCAATGGAAACTAAATAGGGTCTAGGTCAAAACCCCCACAGCCAAAACCCCCACACTCAAGAAATGTCAAAACGCCCACACAATCGGTCATAACTCACACACAAATGGACAAATCTCCCAAACGTACGAACGCTCAAAACCCCACAGCCAAAACTCCCACACTCAAGAAATATCAAAACGCCCACACAATCAATCGGTCATAACTCCCAAACAAATGAACAAAACAGCCACACATAGCAACGGTCATAAGCCCCACATAAATGAACAAAACTCAAACACAAATGGTTAAAACTCCTACATGCACATGCAGAAATTGTCACAACTGTCACACAAATGGACAAAAACCCCACACAATCGGACAAATCCCCCACACTCTGAAATGATCGTGATTGCACGTCTTTGTTGCGGCTCTTTATGACGCTCACCTTAGTGTTTCTGTCATTAGAAGACAGTGCAAGAAGAATAGTTGCAACATCAGTTTAAATGGATAAAAAATGTTATTAAAAAGTACAAGGGCAAGACATGCAACCAGGATCATTTCAGAGTGTGGGAGATTTGTCCGATTGTGTGGGTTTTTTGTTCATTTGTGTGGCAGTTGTGACAGTTTCTGCATGTTGGAGTTTTGTCCATTTGTGTGGGGGTTTTGTCCATTTATGTGGGGATTGTAACCGTTGCTATGTGTGAGAGTTTTGTCCATTTGTGTGGGAGCTATGACCGTTGGAGGTTATGACCGATTACCAGTGTGGGGGTTTTGGCTGTGGGAGTTATGACCGTTCGTGCATTTGGGAGATTTGTCCGTTTGTGTGGGAGTTATGACCGATTTTGTGGGCTTTTTGACATTTCTTGAGTGTGGGAGTTTTGGCTGTGGGAGTTTTGACCTGTTCCCACTAAATACACTGTTCTAATTGGTTGCAGTTATCCGTTTCTCGCCATGTACCGGTAGCATACATATAACACAAAGCAAACGCCAGCTGCTGTCGGCCCTCATGGACGAGTATGCTAGCGAGCGGGCAATAATGAAAATCGCTTGGCGTGAATTCACTTCAAACCTGGCCCAAGGAAAGTTTCTTTTATTTTTCTAATTTTCATAACACATTTTTCATTAAAATAAGATGAAAATAATACCCATTTTTCCTTGTACATAATATATAATGCACAAATTGTGATTTTTCTACTATCTACCTAGAGATTTCTGATATCTCTCATAAAAATGATGTTATACCAATCGGAGAGTGAGAAGTGGGGTACTCGCGAAATGAGGGCCTTTTCGTTGTAAAACACTTCGCATACATTTTTATCAGTGTTGAATTCAGACATTTTTACCCGGGGGGGAATGTGAACTCCTCGGGGGGAGGGTTGTTTTTCTATATTTTTACAAGAAAGCAGCATATTTAACAATTCCATTCACATCTACATCTTACCTAATATTGAGACTAATTGCTGATAAATATTGAATGTGAGATTATGATTTTAAAAAATAATCGTTTAATTTTATCTAAAACATTAAATAAGGACTGGCAAAAATATTTTAGACTAAACTTTAACTGCTATTTACAGTAGCTATTTTAGTTATTTTTTCCTATAGTCAGTAGTTACTGTTTGTTACTAATGTAGAAATTTTTAAAAAAGATTTAAATTAACTCAAATATTTTTTGTCCTAAAACAAACATACATAGGAATATCTTAACAAAAAGTAATCATTCTTTCTCACAGTTCTGATTCTAAATCAAGCATATTAGCTTTGGGTTCTTCACTGCATACACATCAATAGTTTAGTTTACGAAATCTTCAGTAGGATTAGTGACGTGTCGTGAAAAATCAGCGCTTGGCGTGAGAGTATACGATGGCACCCCCGTACATATGAGTGAGGTCGACAGAGCAGCCGCGAAAGATGAGAAAATTTTAAAAAGTAAACCCTGCTTTTCCTTGATTTTGAGCACTTTTTACTACTTTTTTCCTTTCATTTTATATATATGCACATGCCCACATGTGCACATGCGTTTCATTCCTCTTTTTCCTTTCCATCTTTTCTTTTCTTTTTTCCTCCCGAATTTTGCGCCCCTTTTTTCGGCGCCCGGGTCGTCGCCCCGCTTACTTCTCCCCCATGCCACGGCACTGAGCAGAATCTTCGTCACCTTCAATAGCAATCTTTCACTTATATACTACTATTATATTGATAAATTCTATATAAATCTCTAACCCAGGAGAGATAACTGTTCCTCCCTGATCCCTCTAAATGACTCCCTCTGAATTTCACCCTTTAACTGACTTATTTCTAGATAAAGAAAGGTGTGTTTACTTTAACAATCGTAAAACACATTTACGTCTGTTACTTCCGATGCGAGAAATAGGATTTAGGAGCTCTATTTCAAATAATGCAAGAACTATACATTTTTAAAAACTGAAGTCTGCTGACATCAGAGATCATATGGAATGATCGAAAGATCTTCCCCATCTTTCCTTTCCTTTCCTATCTCAATCTGTACTAGTGCTACCTACTGATATATAATATAGGGCGAGAGTATAGTACCTACTAAAATATACACCTTTCTTCAACAGTTGATAATTTCATGTTCTGCCAAACTCGGTCATAGCGTTAAGAAATACAGATTTTATTGACTATTTGGTATTCTATCTTAGATGTTTAATATTTATATAGAATGGGTCTGTATAATTTATATGTATATTGAGAGTTCGAATTTCGTCTGCAAGTGCACGGAAAGAAAAGAAAATAATTGGGTGAAGTAATTTCTACATTTGGTGACTGAAATTTTGGAGGCTTTTCCGGGGGAAAATGAATTTTCTTCGGGAGGAGGTTCCCCCGGGCTACCCCCCGAATTCATCCCTGATTTTTAATTATATAAAAAAAGTGATTTACTTATGATAGGAAACACAGCTGAGCGAGCGTCAGCGAGAGAAAGTGGTTAGAAGCCCAGCAGGGCTCGTTTTGTTTTACATTGACCCCCACGATAATACGTCATACTCGGAAAGTGCAACTTCGATGTAAATTTAACCTCACCTCCTTCCCTGTAGCCAACTTAAAACAATTGGCTAGGTAAAGCGTGCAAAAAAAGAAAGAAAAGAAAAGAAGAGAAAGAAAGAAAAGAAAATGAAAGATAGAAAATAAAAAGAAAGAAAAGAAAAGAAAAGAAAGAAAGAAAAGAAAATGAAAGATAGAAAATAAAAAGAAAGAAAAGAAAAGAAAGAAAGAAAAGAAAAAAGGAAGAAAGAAAGAAAGAAAGAAGAAAAAGAAAGAAAGAAAGAAGGAAAGAAATGTGCGTACTGAACAGTCGTATATCTGAATATGGTACGTAAATGTGCTGTGTTTTCTGTCAATGAAATGCACCATAGGGTCTAGTGTGCTCCATAATTGTGGATACTAAACGTATACAAGAAAAAAAACAAAATTAGCTTTCTGTAGAGTCCATAACAATTCCTAAATTACAACGACGAGAAGTTTAGTATAAAGTACTCGATTTGCTCTGAGGTAGAGGCTCTTACAGTAACTAAGCTATACGAGATGTGAAACTACAGCTTAACGTGGGACCCAAACCACAAGAAGTCCTTATGGGAATTGAATCTGGCTCTTACACGTCGAAGGCAAGTATACTAAGTATGTAGCCACGAGGTAGCTCTACTATGCATTGGCGTAGGAAGAGGGGTGTTTCGCGTTCTTACTCTATTCAACAAGATTTTCATATATATGATAATACATTCTGATTAGGTATGAACCTAGAAACTTTCACCTAGTCGCTTCATAAATTTCTGTGTACGCCACTGTTACTATAAAACCAGTTAGAAGCTAGAATTACAGACATCTTTCCCTTTTGCTTCATTTCACCTTAAGAAAAAAATATTTCTTGTTCTACTTTTGACGTAAGAATGAGCGATCAGCTAGAGCAAACCATTGGAGCAATCTCAAAAGACATTGAATGATTGATTATACTCTTGGGAGAAATCTTTTGACTTCGCCGTCAGTTAATTTCGTTAGATAAACAGACAGAAGGATAGACAGATAGAATCTGAAAAAATCACAAGAAAGAGAAGAAAAATGTGAAACAGAGCAAAATGACAGATAATAAAAAATCCAGCACTGCTCTGTCCCCCTCCCAGACACACAGAGACAATCAACGTTAACGTGGGCAAAACCGATTATAGGTTAGTCGTATTTGTGTGAATTTTGGAACTGAAGAACAAAGTTGCGCGGGTTGCGTTCAATGGGAAGAACTAGTTTCATTTCTGGATAGCAATTGTGTGTGGGCCGATGCGAACTTCCGAGAACGAATAAATGCTTCAGAGCAGAAAAGATGCAACATCAACAATTTCTTCATTTCAACACAGTCCACAAGAATGATAGGAAGTTTTTTTTTTAAAAGAATGAAAAGGAAAGAAATCGTACAGTTAATAGCGAAAAAAAAAAGAAGATATAGCCGAAAAAAATCTCCTTCTCAAATGAAAGAAAAATCCTTTCTTTTGTGCTTGGATCATGTTGAAGATTAGACGAGTGTGCTGATTCTTGGATGCTGCAGGAAAGAATTGCGTGGTAAGCTTAATGTGAAAATAAGTTGAGTAAATTCTATTCTATGCTTGCTTCTTCCTCTTACTTTTCTTTCAGATCAACTCGTAACGCATAATCGTTTCATTCTTCTTCACATCTTCCCTTTCTGCGTTGTTCTGTTTCATTTCTTGTAAACTTCTATCAGTGTGAGGTCTTCCAGATCCAGAAACTGCCATTTTGCATCGGAGCTCCGCGAACTCAAGCTGTCACTTATAAGAGACAGCTGAAAATAATTGGAAACACGACTTTGTTCAATGTAAACCAAGAATATCGGGGTATTTTAAGGCTTCAATACACCTCTGTACGGCATCTTGGTAAAGAGTAATGTTTTCACAATAAATTGGTTATTCTTAAGTTACTTTCGAGAAATAAAAATGTAATAAATATTGTCCTTACGTGTTGGGACTGTTGTTAATAGCTGAACTAATAAATGTTTGGGCAGAGGAAGACCAGATGTGTGACATAGTTTAACATTTCAGTTCATTATGCTACGCTGTACTTTCCAGTTATGGTTATTGTTACTAGCTGAACTAATAAATGTTTCGGCAGAGTAAGACCAGAGGTGTGACATAGTTTAACATTTCAGTTCATTATGTTATCCTGTGCTTTTCAGTTGGGATTGTTGTTACTAGCTGAACTAATAGATGTTTCGGCAGAGTAAGACCAGAGCTGTGACATAGTTTAACATTTCAGTTCATTATGTTATTCTGTACTTTCTAGTTAGGTTATTGTTACTAGCTGAAAGACCAGATGTGTGACATAGTTTAACATTTCAGTTAATTATGCTACCCTGTACTTTCCTGTTGGGATTATTGTTACTAGCTGAACTAATAAATATTTCGGCAGAGTAAGACCAGAGGTTTGACATAGTTTAACATTTCATTTAATTCTGGGACCACAATACACAGGGCACTCTAAAGCAACACCCACAAGCTTTGGGAATTTATTTTTCACACGAAAATATGCTTTAAAATGTCATAACAAACACAGGTTACAAATTGAATATATATTTTGTATTTTAGAATTTAATAATACGCCGAAAATTTATCGGAACGAGACAACTTGGTTTGATTCGTTGCGTATAGTTTAGCGTCCTTGTTCAACGCCGTAGCTAGACGTGTGCCTTTATTTTAAGATGAAATCCGGAACACCGTAAAACATAAAAAAAATCAAGGCTTCCCACCAAGAATCGAACTCGGAGCTCCGTGCAGTAAAGGCGTGCGCAACAACCACTTGGTCAGTGGGGAGAGCTCGGAACTACAAAAACAGAGGTACAACTCCAGAACAAATCAACAAAAGAATGTATTATATTATTATTTTTCAGTCTGAGAGTTTTTTTTTTAACTGCAATTTCATTCCCAGTCGAAACTGGGCGGGCCACAGAAGGTAACGCCTTCTCCGGGGCCAGAGAATAACTGAAGTGTTAGAGGTGCCTGTTTATAGATGGGATACAGGAAGTTATTGACGGTGGTGATGTATGATCATGATTATATCTTTAGATGCAGTACAAGTAGTGCAGGGTAGAAGAGATTATGGACGATAGATATGCTGATAGGTTTGATAGATGCGACGACGTGGGTTATAGGTTGGCGTGGCCTGGTCAAGCTCATGCAGTGCAAGTAGATGGTCAACTGGTGGATAGGCATGTAGTGGTCGTGCAGGAGTCTGATCGAGCAGTGCACCAAGAATTGGATGGGCCTCAGCGATACGGCTCTGTATATAGCGAGTGCGGAGACGATAGAGATGTTTTAAGAGCGTGGGTATGGTGGTGTGCCGATAGACCTCCCTAGTAGGAGTATTTGCCGGTAAGAAATAAGCGGTGCGCAGAGCATGACGTTCCAGGACTTGTAATTTGGTGTAGAAGTGCTGAGGAGCAGACAACCAAGCAATATGACCATGGGTAAGAGCTGGGCGGACAAATACCTTATACGTATGAAGAAGAAGCCTGGTGTTGAGACCCCAGTTGGTACCGCAGAGGCTTCGCAACAAATTTATGCGGCGTCGAATTTTAGTTTGTAACTGAGAAAGGTGGGCTCTCCAGGTGAAATGTTTATCGAAAATGACGCCTAGATATTTCACACTGTTCGATAAGGTCAACGGTGAACCGAGAAGCGTAAGATGGAGACGCTCAGGATTTCGTGTTAGACAAAATTTGTTGCGGTTGCGGGCAAATAAGGCCATTTGGGTTTTGGCGGGGTTTAGTTTAAGTTTCCACTCTGAGAGTGGGGCCTGTATCAAAGTATAGTGTAAAATTCATCGTTCTTTTGTAGAACTTTTTATGAATTTTACCTTTTTCCTGAAAGTTAAGCGTAATACTACTCTTACCTTAAAAAATGTCTGCGATCTAAATAACGCTAAGCAGATTGTAGCGCAGAAATAATGTATCAATGAGGCATTTATGGAATATCAGTACATGTATATTCATTGTTTTGCACTGTATTCTTACGGTGATTATTGACCATCAGATTTATAATATCCAAATATCTCAGTGTGTAATCTTTGATAGATGTACCACCTGCGTTATCGCTTGTCTGGCTGATGATAATAGATGTCGCTAGCGGCAAGTAATATACCGATTTATACGGCGATAAGCAATATACGGCTTAATTGCAGTTTAGAAATTATGTTGTTTCAAAATAACACAAGGGCCGTAACCATATATAGATTTAAGTATTAAAATATATGAGTGTTTCTGCAGTAGTATATTGTGAAGATTAACTTGCAATTGAATCTCTAATGTTTGAATTTAAGAACTTGAAAATGTGTAATGATGATGAGAACTGGCCACCTGGAATCTCTAACCAGGTAAAAAAAATAGGGTATCCGTAGCTGGCGGAGAAAAATAACCAAGTCACTTATATATTCCATCCCCATTGGTTTATTTTAGTCGCGATCTTCGTGTGTACGGTTGGATTACTTGCCTCTTTGAGGCTGAGGAAACAACCGTCGATTTATATTTAATACCTCCACGGAGGTTAACGCATCAAATTGATATTATCTGTTGACGACCTTGCTATTTCTCTTGGCTAAACGATTTATTAAGTTACTCTCCTCTTCGGAGGGTAACTTATACTTTTGACATCTCAGCTTCACTCATCATCTGAGCTCCTATGATGGCTACGTTCAAGCCAGTCATCTCGAAAAAGAAGACCAAAATCCCAACGAAGATAGTCAGCCGATCTCAATACCGGCCTGAGGACTTCCTTATTCCGCTGGGGCGGCCCTCCACCTCCGGCGCTACTGCCAAGTCACGATCATCCTCGACTAACCGGTCGACGACTGACGTTCCATCCCTTGCTCCACCGCAGGACGACAATACCATGGACTTTACCCTGGTTACTACACCCAAGCGTCGTCGCTCGTCCTTGGAGTCCACACTGAGCCAACAACAATCATCAGACTTCCCTGCTTTACCAATGAGCAACAGATTTGAGCCTCTCTCTACTCTCACAGCTGACGGGTCTCCTGTGATAGAGCCAAGACCCAAACCCACCAAAGAGGTTAAACCACCACCTATTTACATTTACGGCATCCAAAATACTTACAACTTTACAAAAAGCCTTTGCAAGACCCTCAGAGAATCGCCTCAGGTCCGGCATAACAAAGAACGTATCGTGTTTCAGGTATCTTCTAGGGACGATTTCACAACTATAAAAAACTACTGCGAACAGACGATCACTGAATACGCTACTGGCATCGCCAAAAGTGACCGACCCGTAAAGGTTGTCGTTCGCAAATTACCCATCGATACCGACGTCGCTGATCTTCAGTCTGCACTATTCACTTTAGGCTTTAAGCCGCTCTCGATTCATCAAATGTCATCACTGGTGGAGATAAAGTCCTCATGCCACTTTTTCTCATCTCCCTCGAGAAAACTCCAAATATACAGGAGATCTACAACATATCAGGATTGCTTCATTATAGAGTTTCATTTGAGCCCTATCGGCCGCCGAGTGTTCTGCAGTGTTACCGCTGCCAACGTCTTGGTCATTCACAAGACACTTGCAAAGCTCAACCTAAGTGTGTCAAGTGTGGACAAAGTCATTTTACAAAAGCCTGTGCCAAACCAAATGCATCTACGCCAGCAACCTGTGCAAATTTCGGAGGGGACCATCCAGCCAATTATCGCGGTTGTCCAGTCTTTCGCTCCTACTCAGATGCTCTCAAGAAATCAACTCCTTCTGGCCGCAGCTCCGGTCCTACTGTATCAACTTCACTGGACAATAAGGCACCTCGCAGCGACCGACCTCCACCACCAAATCAGGATGCTCCCTCTACGTCCAGCGCACCAGATAGTGCGTCTACACCATCCGTAATCTCCATTCACTCCTCACTTACATCAAAACCTTCAACTTTGGCCGCATTATCTCTCATCTCAAGAAAGGATTTACTAGACTTCGGGAAGCCACGGATCCTGCGTCCAAGGCTGCTGTCGTCATAGAGACATTTGCTGACATGATTGCTGATGGCTGCTTCTAACCAACCACTCATTGATCACACTATAACTGTTGTAACCTGGAATGCAGATGGTCTTACCGACCAGAAGCGTCTCCTAATTCGTTTTCTAGCAGAACACCAGGTAGATGTCATACTTATACAGGAAACTCACTTCACTGCCCAGGTTACACACTGGAGACTGCCCAACTACCAATTATTTCGCCTCGATCGAGTTCAACGCCGGAAAGGAGGATTACTGATTGCCCTGAAACGAAGTTTCAAGGCTAGACAACTCCTTTTACCTCCGTTACACACACTAGAAGCTCTTGCTATAGAAGTCTTCCTCCCCGGGATTCCTCTCATATTGGTCACGGGCTACCGTTCTCCAGCACATGACTTAGATCCCAATGATTTCGACATCATCTCGACTTTGGGCCCCAAAATCATATTGGCAGGGGACTTCAATGCAAAACATGGGGAATGGCACTCCAGACGTTCCAACGAAAACGGACGAATATTACACCGGTATCTGCACACATCTACATTCATTGCCTATGGGCCACCTGATCCAACCCACCATCCTAAAGCAGGCGGAGAACCGGATGTGTTGGACATAGTTCTAAGCAAAGATACCATCTTAGCTACACGTCCTTACGTAATCTCAGCACTGGACTCAGATCATGATCCGGTCCTTTTCAAAATTTCGCATCGTCATATCTCCCGTCCTGCACCCGCTCATATCTCCCGAACTACGAACTGGGATGTCTTTAAGCAGGAATTAAACTCTTTGCTCGATATAGCCGCTCGTCCAAATTCTCCTGCGGAAATTGATCAGGCGGTCGCCCATCTCACACTTGCTCTACGTACGGCTGACTCCCTCAGCACATCAATAATTCCTGACTCGCAGTCCGAACCACACTGTGACTCTTCATTACTTCGTCTTTATATCCATCTCAAACCCTGGGCTCGAAGTACTTGAAAGCGCACCAGACATCCACTCTACAAAACACTATGGAACACCTTAAGCCGAAAATCAAAACCATCACTAGACGACAAACCGAGCAGTACTGGGAGACACTTTTTCGTGGGGTCACACTTAATGACACTAAAATCTGGCAGTATTCCCGCCTTTTCCAGCGCCGAGAGACTTCTCGTCAAACTCAAATACTGCAAGGTCCGCATGGGGTCATACATGACGACCAAGGGCAAGCAGACCTATTTGCTGCATCTCTAGAGCGCCAGTTTACACCTAATGCGACTCCTGTCGTTCCTCACATTCGGCAGGACGTTCGGGCCTCTATGCGCATGCTCCATTTTCAACCAATACTTCCCCTGCCTGAAGTCGCAACACCAAGGGAAGTTGAGCGTCAAATTTGTCACTTGCCCAACAAAAAAGCGCCTGGAGTTGATCAGATCCGCCCAGAACTACTGAAACATGGGACACGGAAGCTACTCCTCTATCTTGCTGCTTTATTTACAGGCATCCTTCAGGTTTGCTACTTTCCCAGTGCTTGGAAAGAAGCGAAAGTCATTCTTCTCCCTAAACCAAGGAAAAATCCGACTCTCCCAGAAAACTATAGACCAATTAGCCTATTATCTCATGTGAGCAAACTCTTCGAACGAGTGCTTCTCGCCCGACTTCACGAGCACGTCACCACTCTAGATATACTCCCCCACCATCAATTTGGTTTTCGTGCTAACCACAGGACAACAAGCCAATTGCTGAGGGTAGTCGACCACCTGACTACCTCTTTTAATCGACGACAATATGTTGTGGGTGTATACCTTGATATCTCGAAGGCGTTTGATAAAGTGTGGTTATCAGGCCTCATTTATAAACTTCGCTCTTTACCTTATCTCAAACTCCTCACTTCATACCTCTTTCATCGCTTTTTCCATGTCTCTGTGGGACAGACCAAGTCTGCTCCCAAACCAATTCAAGCTGGTGTGCCTCAAGGCGCGGTTCTTTCGCCTCTGCTTTCCACCTTATACACCGCAGACTTACCCATTGTGCCACACTGTTTTCCTGCAACATACGCAGATGACACTGCTTTCTTTACGAACAGCAGCAATCTTCGTCTTTCCAACCACTACATGCAGCGCCAACTCAATGTCTTTCAACGTTGGGCTACCATCTGGCGCCTAAAAATCAACGCGCATAAGAGCGTTGCAGTCTGCTATAGCAAAAGACGCAGCAGAGCCATCCATCGTTTATACTATGACAACATTGAAGTTCCGCACCGTCTGCATGCTAAATACTTGGGAGTTATATTAGATCGAGGCCTTACTTTTGGTCTTCATATCAGGGACATTAAACACCGAGCCCTTCGAAAATTGTCTGCCCTCTATACTATTCTGCGTTGCAGTGCCTTAAGTCATGAAACAAGACTCCACGTCTTTAAAATGGTAATTTTGTCCACAATCACCTACGCATGTCCAGCATGGCAACATGCGGCACTCAGTCACTTGCGCACGGTCGAGAGTGTGCAAACCAGGGCAGCTCGTATCATAACTGGCCATGACCGATACACGCGTAATCGTCAACTTTTAGAGGACTTAAACATATATCCTTGACCGGGACGTGTTACATCAACACCATACTCGTTTTTGGGCCAATCTCCCCCGCCACGTCAACCCCGCTATAGCAGCCATTAGCACAGCGCATACACACCGACGAACTTACAGGACGCCACGGTTGTAGCATAACTCTTTACCCACACTCTCCCCCTCACTGCGACAGTTGCAGCTGAAGGTCACATGACGTCGTCGTATCTCATATTCTAACTCACCCCCACAGGTCTAATCAATTTCTTTTCTATAGCTGTCGTCGAGTCAGGGACTTTTGTGTCCGATACTCGACACAAAACCACACTTTCAAGCTAAGCTAAGCTAAGCTATGATGATGATGAATATGAACTTACTATATATTTTTTTTTAATGTAAGAAGGGCTATACTCATATTGAGATTTGACCACTAATATTTTGTAAAATAAAATGGAATTTTTAGTTTCACGTCTGACGTTTATGCAGCGACGCAAAGAGAGACGGTGATGGTGAGAATGAATGAAAAAAAAAGGTGCAATGAAGAAAAATTGTGAATAGCGAGAAAACCCACGCTCTTGGTGTTTGCCTACAACAAAACCCGTTGGCTGCAAACTGGGATCGAAGTAGAAACCACAAGTAGCAGAGGTGAGCGCTTTACCACCGAGCCACCAAGACCCTCTTTAATATTTGTGTTAAACGTGTGTTGATTGTTCTGCAAACTCTAGGTACAGTAAACAATTAAGAGCATTTACTTAGACATTATTTTAAGCTATAGCGTACAGTGGGCCAAAAGCTCACCCGCAACAAATACTTTCTATAAAGAGAGGGCATGGTATTATAGCAGAGATATTTTGTTGAAACTTGTAATGCAGTAAGAATGATAAAATGCAGTGAGAAAAATTATCTTCATTATTTTATTTCAATGAATGTACCTTATACCAAATGCGTAATTTCTGTCTAATCCTAAGAACACATTTTAATCTTTAAAACACTAACCTAATCATTGGCGTACTTGTAGAAGCTCGTCTGCGTTACAGAAAGAAAACGCTATACAACAGGGTTATGGAACGCTTAACTTCGCAGATATTCCATAATCGCTTCCCACAGATTTTGTAGAACTCCATTATTGCATTGAGAATAAGGACACAGTGTTCTCAATCGCTTAATATCGACCTAAAGTGACTCATCTGCGACAATAACTTTTTGAAAACATTTGAAGTGAAATGTAAGTGCAGTGTGTTCAATGAGATATGTGGGGTCATGAAAGCGATTTGATTGTGAGAAAGATTCATATGTAGAGGAAGGACGGGCAAAGTGGCACAGAAGTTAGAAATGACGAAATATTATCGGAGCAAAACACAATAACCGAATGTTTGACACTCATATGGAAAGCTTGGACCTTGTGCCACATTATACAGCAAACGAGAAAGAAAATAATTAAACATGTTGATGATAGGCAAGTTTTAATACCGACATGCGAAAATCCATTTGGCCCACTTAGAAGAGGTCAAAATCAAACGTACACCTATGTAAGGTAAAAATTGTTGATTGTTGATATAGTGTTACACTACTTGCACAACTTTGCACAACTTTTATCTACTGAAAACAAATTATTATATATTACAAATTTGTGATACACTCTGTCTAACAGTACATTTGTAAGAAATAAAAAATAGTATGTACAAATATAAAAATTAAATATTTGCAAGCATCCTTTGCATAGTTCAATATGTACAAGCAGTTTTAAGAGTGACAGATTAGTACTTAAAAAATCTTGATTTCCCAAACAATTATCATGAGCCTACTGAAAACAAATCATACATTGAAAGCACCCTTGAAGAAATTATTGCATAGTGAGTAGAGAATATGAACATATTAATTTCTTCCGCACACAGAGAATTACTACTTGAAACTGCAATGCACTAATGTACCAATACCCTTGAGATATACATGAAAAGGACATGGCCTTAATTTTGAGAAGCAGTCATTCGCACTGTCCACTGGTAATGCGCCGGTTCACAACACACAGTGGATACCAATACAGATAGCGAAGTAGGAAATCACAGATTACTGTTAGAGTATACACTTTTACAAGCATTAGCTTAATTTGAAAGGGATGGAACAATGTTGTCACCTAGCAATATGCTTGCTTCAATAATATTCCATATATACATAAATATTACCAAGTAATATCTAGTATGAGTGCTCTATCCTTTTTCTATTCAGTTATCATTTTTTTTTAAAGAAAAATCTACAATGAGAAAAATGTGCTTTATTTACACCGTCTGTTGTTCCTTTTTGCCTCTGTCAACACAAATCATATTTTACACCTCCTTTAATCAAGTTTGTCATCATTTCTAAAAAATATTTACCTCTTTCTACTATGAATAATGCTGTACTTGTCTTAGTCCAAAATAGATATTTGCGTTAAATATTCAGAAGCTACAACCCTTTTCTTCCTGGCATTCTGAAAACTTTGTCCTTTCAGATCACACGTTTTTCCTGTATTATTCGTACGCAAAGTAGTACACACACTTTTCCATTACGTCATAACGTAATGCCACTTGCATATCTTTAATGGTACTAGGTATGTTTTTGTCTATGCTTATGTTTCCAGAAATGACGAAATTCCACTATGAATGCACGTTTCACGTTGCCAGCCGTTCTATTATAGCTGACTATGAAAGCCTTGCTCGAGAAATGATGGATGCTGTTGAGTCCCTTGATCTGTACGGTTATATATGTCATCTTCAAAAATTGTAGGGTATGGGAGGTTGTAATAGTAATTGAGGTTGCTGATTTTAGTTGGTTTGAGCGAACAGGTCCGCAAAACGACTGCTTCCCCCCCTACAATTTGGATACATTTGCTTTGAACTTTGCTTGGATATCAGACAATGAAAGACATATCTGAATGTGAAATGCATACTATATAATCCTACTTAAAGTTATATAGATATCCGAGCTGCTAAATATATTCAATATCAATTTCATTCCGTGCGACTACGTATAAAGACTAATTGCAGCTCATGAAAGCCTCACGCAATACTGATGTGTAACGATTGGCTGATTTGTAAAGATTAGAGGTCGTTCCTGTAGTTGCACTCATTTCAATATAGCCGTGGAAGGAATCAGAGAAATGTGACCCATATGCAGAACCGTTTGAACGCATGGGCTTAATAGAATTATATGTGAACTTTAGTCGTGCGAACACTAGCACACTGGTTTACCCAGGGTTTCATAACGCTATTAAGACGGCACTGTCCATGAATATCCTTCTTACTATTGAAATTTTCAGAAGCAGCAAAGTATTATGATAAAAAAAAAAACTACTATTCCATAACCTCAGCTTTGCCAACCTGTGTATCGCGCAATTACATGAGTGTGTCGGGTAATTTTAGAAAGTACATTTATTTCGTCCAGATGACCTATGAGTCTAATCTTTATATGACATTTTACCTTTGGCATGGACAATTTAATAATGAGTTAAAATTAGTTTTGATACAGACTGCACCAGCCAATGTCAGCATGAATGTTCAATTAATTCCACTTGTCTATACGTACATAATATTGTATAGAAACTTCCAGTGTTATACTACAGGGCAGGGTCGCATCCAGGCGGGAGGTGCACCAGGTCCGGGCTCTCCTCAACAAACTTTGTCACTTCACAAATATTTGTACACTGTCTTAATATAACTACACTAAGAAAAAAATTGTAGGTGGCGTACTTAAAAAAGTAGGTTACATGCATAATTCCTGTAGTTTCTGGCTTAACGTACAGCAGACGTATAACTGAAAACGCATGTTTTATAATACTTTCTGTATAAGTCTTCCATCTGTACGTACTTTCCGTATGAAACAATATAGACGGTCAGGATCTCACATGCAAATGGACGTATTTAACATATAGCTGACGAAGGTAACATACATATATGTATGTAATATAAGGAAGACTGTTAGATATCAGACATCCTGCAACGGCATGATGTAACATCTAAGTGCAGTGCCTACACAGTAAAAAAAATGGTAGTGTTAATTGAACTGAATTTTAACACAGGGCAGTGGTTCCAGCGTGACTACCACTATGCGGTGTTAGTTCAACACATAGCCCGCGATGTTGGCGTTTAACGCAAAGGGTGTGTTACGTCTTTAACACACGACCGGTGTAGAGCCGTACAGTATGCCTTAATGAACCACAAAATTACTCCCCCAAAATATGTTAAATCGCCTATATACGTAATATGTTTACATTATGCTGAGTCTAAAAAACACTGTAAACAAGTAAAAAATAATGTACTCCAGTGGCGAGGGGGCACTAACCACCAACCTTTCAATTACTAGCCGTGGGCTCTTCCGACTTGGGCACGGAGGCTCTGAAGAAAACGTCGCTTGTACTGAGGTAAATTGATGAGGTCTTTCGAATTTGGCTAATCAGAGTGCTCCTTTAAGCCGCGCATATTCGACGATAACCGTTCGGGGTAAGATAAAATCTGCTCGCCATGTAGACCTAATTTTCTATCAAAATGACGACTGTCTATTTACTTTATTTTATAGTTCTTCCATATTCACTTTCAAATGATCGGCGACAGTTGCCATCTAATAAAGTTGATGCGTTTGTTGCTTCTAGTACACAATCGCTTAGAAAAAGAAACAATAAATGCATCAAATGTGGGAGATAATTTAGAACACCTAAATGGCACATGCCTAGCACATCTTGTGCTGTTAGCGTTTCTTCAGAAACATTACGTAAAACAATTGAAAACACATCGCGCGGTTTGCATTTTGAAATTTTCGTACACCTGGATTTGTTTAAGTATTTCTTTCTATTGTGTTTGTTTGTAGCTTCAATTCATAAGCCTTTATAATTAGATACCCAACATATTTGGCAATCACGCAGAAAACAACACCGAAGATTATACACTTGTGTTAATTTAACACACAGGCTGTGTGTCATTTCAACTACCGGCATTTGACATACAACTCCAAATGGAGAGTGAGTTGTTCTAACCACTTGTTTGTGTTATATTTTAACACAATCGTGTTAACACATAGACATGTCGTTGAAATAACACAACAATTTTTAACAGTGTATGTAGCATACGGATAACGTATGATCTGTACTGATTTCTGTAGTAAGCAAGAGGATTCCATATATTTGTACAATATATCGCTGTCCGTATAAGGAATTTTTCTCAGTGTATATTTGTATAACAAAGATATGACTGATGTAGTCGAAAGATTTTATTTTACACTTTGTCTGTACTCTTTCTTTTTTATATAAAAAATATTCTATCTCTATAATTTTTTTGAGAATGTAAATGGCAGTAATTAACAAATACTATTGTCTTTCATGGTGCAGACGAAATCAGGTTCAATATTACATAGACATATTGAAAAAACTTACGACAAAAATTTCTGATACGTGTGTTCATTTCAACACTACCTAATTTCATTTAATCTTAGAAAAGAAAGTATGAATGATGTTGCACTTAAATTTCAGAGAATTCAAGAAAAGCTCATGAATTTAATCCTCACACACTAATACACATCCATGTTTGGGGGGGAGAGTGCCCCCGACGAGACCAAAATAATTCGTCTATAATATAATAATAAATACATCAGTAATAATATGTGCCCCTCCTAATACTAAGTGTGCTCCCGCGGAACATTACTTCTGATGGAAAATCTGTTGTTTTCAATTTGTCGCATTCTCTTAAACATGCCTCTTCTTAATATTGTAATCGTATCACGCATTCGGGTTCGTAACTATGAGATGTTTGCTGCAACTCCGACGCATACTCTTAAAGACTCCGTACACTCTATTGCATTAAAATCGCAGATTTTGTCTCAGTATACCATAATTTTATCACTGCCTGTGTGCGTTATAAACAGTCAACATTTTTTAAATGAGATCGTGGCGGTACGTAGTTAGCAAAAGGACAACTTCAAGTCATGAAAGCAAAATTTGAAGATGTAGTCTTTCACTTGGTCTTACACCTATTTCACAATTCATCGTACTTGCTCCACACCCTCACACATTATTGTGCCCTCAAGAGAGCAGCTCTCATCCTCAAAATGAGAGTGAGGGAGTCAATTAAGGGTGAGTGTGAGTGAAGTTGAGGGCATCAACCATATTTGAGCATGAGGGCGAGTGACTGTGAGTGCGAACGACTCGATTGAGGGTGAGAACATGAGCACTACTTGAATGTTAGAGCGAGTGAGAGACAACCAGCTCGGGAGAATAGTACTTCCGCAAGTAACTTTTTCGCGTGCTACGCTAGCTAGCTGTCTTTATTTGTACAACATTTATATCATGGGGCTCAAGGCGGAACAAAACGAGCCCTGCGGGGCTTCTAACCCGTTCCTACTACTACTACTCTCACTCCATCCTTTCTCCTCTTCCTCCCCTCCTCTCCCCCTCCTCCTCCTACTACTACTACTTTTACTTATCTGCACAAAGATAAGTAAATCCTTTTTTGAATATTATTTTCATTTTATTTTAACAGAAAAAGTGTTATAATTTTTTTTAAAAAAAACTCCGTGGGCTGGATTAGAACCCACGCCAAAAACGATTTGGGAAAATTTCTCTTGTTATTATTATTTTTTCATTGGTACGAACCGGCAAGAGAATTTTTCCAACTTATTAAACTAATAATTTGCGACAATACGGTGCGGCAATGCGACTGAAGACGGCGGCATTCTTTCCATAATCTTACAATATACACAAAATACAAAAGTAATGAACTCTTCATTCCTCCCCCAACAAGCCTTCCGCGACCTGACTTCAGGATGTCATTGCCGAATATACAGTATCTTTGAAACAGAAATGAACCAGTTGGTAATAAATTGGTTGGCATTGTCACAGAAAAAATCCAGCTCCTAAATAGATCAAGGGTGCTCCGCCCTCTCAAAGACAAAATGTGTGCTTCGGTTCAAAGGTCAGCGTAAAGAAAAGCACCTTATCGAAGTTCAGGCGAAGAATCAGTGATCTGTTAAAGCTGCTGGCATTAGTTTGGAACCCGTCTACCCGATTGATTCGTGTCGAAGAAGTTGTTGTTCTCGAAGATGTTTCTCTGTTTTTGAAGTAGTGTCTTTCTTTCGTGTGTTTGCGTTTCAGAGCAGTAGTGAGTGTGTGAGGCGTATTACGTGATTATTGTCTGTGAAAATCAAATCATGTCGGGTCCGTTCAAATCCACAATGTGCTCTGGAAAACCTCTTAGAGGGCAAGCCAGAGAAATTGTTTTTAATGTTGCAACGTATTTGCAAAATCAAAAAGAGTTATATAAACTTAAGTATAATGTTGTCGAATCCACAAGCGCCGCCACGGGAGTATCTAAATGGATGGTTTCTCAAGTTTTAAAAGAAGGAAAAGAGTCGCTGGCTAAAGGTGAGCTGATTTTCTCTACACCGACAGGTAAAAAGAACCAAAGGAAAGAGCGAATATAAACAGATGATTTTGCAAAAGGTGCAATGAGGCGAAAAGTTCATGAATTTTACACAGTAAAGAAAGTACTTCCAACATTACGAAAACTAACTAAAGCTATAAGAGAAGACGGCATATTAGATTGTAGCAGTGAGTATTTAAGGTGTCTTTTTAAGATCTATAGGATTTAGGTGGAGAAAATGTCAGTCAAGGAGAAAGATTTTGATTGAAAATCCGAACATTGCTGAGTGGCGTGCACGATATTTAAGGGACCTGCGTGAATACAGAAAACAAGGTAGGCCAATTGTATATGTTGATGAAACCTACATTCACGAATCACATTCAGTACCTGCGTGTTGTCAAAGTGAGAGTGAAATAGGTGTAACAGAAACTGTTGGAAAAGGGCCACGTCTTATTATTGTCCATGCAGGAGGGGAATTTGGGTTTGTTGATAATGCTTTATTATTGTTCAAATCTAAGCAAAAAAAAGTGGAAATTATCATGATGACATGAACAGTAGAAATTTTTCAAAATGGATCGATGAAAAACTACTTCCTTATCTTCCCGAAAACAGCGTTTTTGTCGTTGATAATGTCAGTTATCACAATGTTCAAATCAATAAAAAAACAACTATATCTTCACTTAAAAGCGACATGATACAGTGGCTATCAACGACAGACAAACCTATAAACGAAACTGAAATTGAAGCGGAGAATAGAGTAAACACATTGTGGAGAATAAACAAAAGACAACTGTACTTAAGAATTCAAAATGTACCTTATGTGAAACAATACGCGATTGACAAGAAATTTATAAACGCGGGGCACAATATAATAAGACTTCCACCTTACCACGCAGACTTAAATCCTATTGAATTTGTGTGGGGGGAAATCAAGAGCAAAGCAAGGCAATGCATTTCCGATTCACTGGACGCAAAGAAAGAATTACTGGGAAAGTTATTTAATGAATATTCACCACAGAAATGGGTAAAATGTTGTGAACACGTGAAACAAATTGAAGATTCTCACTTTGAAAGAGACGGACTTATGGATGAGCATGTAGATGAACTGATAATTAGACTTGGTGAAACCGATTCAGACTCAGATTCATCGGCTGATACAGACTCAGATGAGTGGGAGAGTGAAACTGAAGGAGAAATGGAAAACATTTAGAAGGTGATTTCTGTTCTATCGTTTATGTATTTTTCATTAAAATTTATTGCGAACTTTTCCAGCGTTTTAATTCATATATTACGTTGGTAAGAAGAACCCCTAACCATATTTAATTCTGTTAATATTCAAAGAGAAAATATTAAAATGCATTAACAATTTAATGCAGTCAATATACAGCATTTACACTCAAATGTCGTAGAAAATCTTCAAACCATTCCCCTCCGTGCAGATTGCAACACTGCAAAACATCATCGTCGCGGAGAAGGGAGTGGGCTAATGTAGGATTAGGTGCGCAACAGCTAGGCTGCAGCGTTCTGTTTACAAACTTTTTTACTTATACATTTTGCAATATGCTAACGACACAGCATTTTTATCACTCGGGAAAACTATATTTCAAATCAGCAGAAGCCTACAAAGCCTACAACTGACACTCTACAATTTTCTCATCTGGTGCAGGAAGTGGAAATTAACTGTCAATTCAGAGAAAACGCAAGCTCTTGTATTTCTTCCACCTAAACGTAGAACTAAAGTACGCCGAAATCCTGCTAATCTTACTGTATCAGTTGACGGGCATTTTCTTCTACCAAGCGCCTCTGCTACGTATCTAGGTGTGGTATTCGATACCAAACTCACCTGGGAGTCTCACTTTCAAAACCTGGCTCAAAAAGCATCCACTAGATTAAATCTTCTACGCCGCCTTACGGGCACAACTTGGGGACTAAGTGCGGATGTCTTACTAAAGACATACAAAGTTTTTCTCCGACATCTTCTCACTTTTGGCCACATTGCCTGGTGTCTCGCTTCACCTAAACTCTACGAGAAGTCAGCAGTTATGGAACGCCATGTTATTCGCCTGGCATATCGGATTCGCTTGCCATATCCAAATTACATCACCTACTAACACATCGGCTTTCCAGCCATTTTCGATCATCTTGCTACACTCCGGACAAGATATATTCAATCACGCATTACAGATGTTCATCCACTCTATCTTGATACCTTAAGAGTTGATGCCCTTACAGATGCTCCATCTCGATACCAGCACTCACCGCTTAAGACACTCACCACACTCTATGTTAAAACAACAAATTTGGACGCCGCAGAGAGAGTAATATTTGACATTTACGTCATCAGAGATCATATACCTCATATTTTTCCATTTTAGCACATGTTCCACACTCATCACTAACATTGGGCTATCATCACGTATTACATTAGTCTCAAGTCGCCTGGAGATAGAATATTTAACCATCATGTGTCTCAACTAATGTTCCCAATGTGTTTGTGACGTCAATACACTTCATATCATTATCATACCTGCTTATATATATATATATATATATATATATATATATATATATATATATATTATATCATATACCTAGTTACATTTATCCTTTAATTATTTTATATTTGTACATTTTCACCATTAGTATGATATCTTGCACTACCTTATATATATATATTGTTTTGTTTTCAAGACTAATTTTACGTAGAGTTTTCTTCTTTTCTCAATTTGTTGTTGTTTTACATTGCACTTAGACCATCTATTGTACCTGTACTAGCACCATCAACATGCTTTGAAACCTATGCCAAAGGGAGGGCGTAACCCTCTAATGACTGGGGTTAGTTTGTCTGATATGAAACCAAGTATCATGAAATAAACAAAATAGATTATTAAAGAAATTTCCCAAATCTAATACCTTACCTAAAAAAAACTTAAAAACCGTTTTTGTTACTATTGTAGCATTTTAATAGATAATTTACCATTGCAATTTACATAGTCTGACAATTTAGTGCATCCGAAATTGTTTTTTCCATACAGAAACTAAAAGTTATTTGCAGGAAACAAAAGATATTCTACTAAACCTCAGTTCGTGTCTCTCTTGCTCATTTTCTGTTCCACCAGCATAAAACTACCAATTATTTTTGATGACATCTTTCTTGGTTTCCTCAAAAACTACGAATAAGAACTTTTCTTGTTAAGCATATAATTTTTGCTCAGTTCCGTGTCATCTATGGACCTACGTATATAGTGTGTGAGGAATTACTTACCTAAATTTACGAACACTATCTATATTATAAAATTGAAAGTGACTATGTTTGTGACTCCTAATTTCTTGAACCACCATACTGATCTCGATCAAATTTTCAATATAGATGAAGTTCGGGTCCGGGAGTGTTTTCATCTATTCACTTTGATGGTGCAATTTAGGGAAGGAAGAGCTATTAAAAATGATCAAAAATGACCGATATTAGTATCCAATCTTTAGTTTTCGGGGTCTCTGTGGAAAACAATGACATTTCTGATACTGTTAAAATCCAAATTCAGCCATGCAATTTAAGGGAGGAGGAGATAAATAAAAATGATCGAAAATATATAGAGGCGTAGGGGGATATATATATATATATATATATATATATATATATATATATATATATATATATATATATATATATATATATATATATATATATATATATATATATATATATATATATATAAAATAATCGAAAGTGGCCGATATTAGTGAAAAATTAAACATCAATATCAATAGTGCCAAATCCATAGTTTTCGGAGTCGCTTAGATGAACAGTGGCACTTCCGATGCCGTTTAAATCCGAATCACTTAAACCAAGAACAACACATTTCAAGGGTACCGAACACATAACATAAGGAGTTGTGCATTTAAAAATTTTTATTGTAACTCAGCGAAGTAGGTAATCGATGCTAGTACGTAAATTATAAATAAACTTTATTTTTATGTCACAGGGGAAAATATATGCTCAGTTTCGTTATTAGAATCATGCCGTGAGGCTCGTGTCGTTTTGTGTTGTAAATACGTTCGTTTGTGCTGAATGGATGCGAATTTAGAATTCTGTTTTTAAAGGATTAGCGGATTTTAAAGGTGGACTTTAAAAGTGGACTTTAACAGTAATTAATATCCATATATGTAAGCGAATTTTATATTTCTGTCTTGTTTGCAACATATATATAGAGTAATTATCTCAGTCGACTTCGTTAATAGAGTCAATTCGTTAACATATTAGTGCATAACGGCGACTTGTATAATGGCTCTCTGTAGCCTATATCCCATACATGTAGGCAATTTTTTAATTCTTTTTTTGTAGTAGATAGCTAGATTCATCATCTCGCCCGAGTTCATTAACGGAATCTATCCTTTAACGCCTTAACGGGCAGGCACGTAGCCAAGGGGTGGGTCCGGGGTGTCCGGACCCCCCCCTTCAAGACCAGAAATAAAAAAAATTAAGGAAGGACGAAACAAAAAGAAACAAGAAATAGGAAGGATCAGCGTTAAAAATAAAGATAAAAATAAAGCTAAAATAAAAATAAATTTTTATCATCGCTTCCCTGTACTATCAAACATGTTATTTCAGAAACGGTTTTCTACTGCTCCTTCACAATCACATGTTCCTTCAAGATAGCAAGTAGACTGTCTATACCTAAAAGTAGATCTAGACTATGTCAACTTAATTTACCGCCTCATTACCTCACAACGACAACACATTCACGCCAGGTTTATCGTAAGTATACTTGTACTCAAAATCCAGACTCGCTGCGTCACCACAAGCAGTTACAGAGAACAGTACGTGGCTACATACGTACTTATAAACTTCAATGTTGGATAAAACTTTGCAATAAGCTCTTGGATACCAATCATTCTTCCAATTACTGGAAAAGACTAAATGCTTTATGTGACAGAAACATTAGGACACCGTATCCTCTGTCAATCCAAAACTCACCTTCACAAGATGATGTAGAAAGCATCTTCAACGTATGTAAAATGCTTTTGGGACAATCTCCAAGGTATCTTCACACTTCGGCCTCGGAGAATGCTTCTCATCCCGCCGAAAAGATCAATATCGCAGCTTACGAGTTACAACCTATATCTATAAAGCATTTCTCCATCCAACTTTTGCACATGAAATATACAGCTTTGCATCTTTCCCGATTAGCTTTCATCAAAAACTCCTAGAACTTGACCGTTATGCCTTCCTAACTGCCCATGGAATTGAATTAAAAAGTCCTACCCAATATCTTTACAGTCTTATCACATTCCGTATATTACAGTACTATGTAGAAGAACTCAGGCTTACTTATCTTACCAAACGCTGCCGAGATTATTATCTTATTATTATTATTGATGCCTTGCACTTTAGTAGTTCAACCCATGCTTTCTTGCTATATGCATACGTTCTTGTCATTATGTTATTCACATTGTACTGTAATATACTGTTATACACTTCCTCCGAATCACACTAACTGAAATCTCCTTGATGATTTCCATACTCACTTTCATCGCCCTTTCATTACTCCATCTTATACTGCACAGTGCTACTTCTCTGTGATTAATATCGGCTTGCCCTGAGTCACCCCTAGGGAAGACAAAGCTCTCATTTGTGCTCATTTGTGTTTCTTATGTGTTGTGGCGTGTTTTGAAGCTCAACTCATCCCTCGAGTCCATCACCATACAGGTAGATATTATTTTTCTGGTCTGGTGTCTAAATTATATAATTCTGCTTCCGGCCAGTAATACTATCATTACCTCATCGATCATTGCTTCTTGATGTAATATCTTTCTTTCAATGGCTATTGATTTTGAACACGTGTATTATACGTATATACGTATGTTATACCATGTTATATGTGTATGTATTATTTTGTGTATCTACCAATCCATACGTTAACGCTGAAAAAGCCTTAAGTTCTGTTCTGTTTATAGATTTTAATAAATAAAGATAAAATTTATATCTACCTTCCCATAGGTTATTCTTTTTGCAACTAATATCCCGTTCTCTAACATTGCCTTTCCTAAAAGTGGGCATAACCCTTTAACAGGGTGATAGCTTTCAGCTAGCTATTAGAAAACATAATTTATCGTTGGTCATAGTAAGGTATGGAGAACTTTGTGCATTTCAAATGATTTACATTAAAAGTGAATTAGTGATGATTGGCAAGAGAGACCTTGGAACATGATCTGCGAAGCGGCTTCGTGACACAGTGACTACGAAACCAGTAGCATAGGAACACCAAGGTAGGCGCGCAGCCAGTTTTTTTTTTTTTTTTTTTGGATGAGTCCAAGCTTTTGAGGGGAGGTCAATACTACAAGCCAATATGTCTATGTAGTATTGAACGGGTAGGGTAACTTGGGTAAAGATCCTCCATTTTCTCATTATTACCCATTTTTCACTCCTGCAATTGAGGTGAGGTTGTTGAATTTATGATCAATTAGAAGATTGATGTCTTGTTTGTAATATCTCAAAAGACAATCTTATTTCAGTAAATATAAGAACTTAACATAAACCATTTACAGAGACCAAGTGGGGGCATCTTCGGCATACATGTCCCCACATGTATGCCGAAGATGCCCCACTTGAAGGTTTCTGTAAATGATGGGTGGTTTCTGAAAGATGCCTCAGTGTCACAATTTTTCAAAATGTGTTCATAAACATCATAGAGAAAGGCAACTATGCTGTTGTACCACTAATATTACTAACTTTAATTTCTCGTAACTATCTATCAAATTATAAAGAAAATTTTCAATAAAATAACAATTATTTTTTCATGTATATTTTCTAAATTCGTTTGTAAACAGTAGATAAAAATAAAAGAGAAAAAAGAATTGTGGGCCTTACACATTATTATCATTTGTTCATTTTTTTTTCAAACTTTTCTTCTTGCGATCACAATTAATGCAGTAACATGCAGCGAACTTACAGTTTAAATCCAGATCGTAACCGTTCAAATTTTCCAATGCGTTCACACGGGAATCGAACCTGGGACTTAGTGCACCAAAGGGACATGTAGTAGCCACTAGATTGGAGGGGAGACTAACATGTAAAAAACCTACTCCCAGAAAAAGTAAGGCTTCCCTTTACAACAACTTGCTAGCTACAACACTGGTACAGCTATGATGATATCTGACTTATTAGTTGAAATGCTCTTCATTTTGCAATAAAGGAATGTTTGCTTTATCCAGAGATTTACCTTTACAAAATAATTCAACCAGATAAAGGAAGTTGTCTTAAATTAAGTGTGTCGCAGGACCTCTCCTCCAAGGATATTTTTTAGTATTTTGTGCAACCCTCATACATGTTCAGCTCGCGCAAATGGCTTAAAACTCAATCCATGTATTCTTTTGATTCTGCTTGCTAGCCAACTATATATTGCTCAGCGTAAGCTCTAAACTGCGATAAACAAAATATTTGTATCCTTCCGCTTGTCACAAATACGATTGGCTAGTGATGTATCACTCCCACTCCCCATGGGGAAGAGCAAATTATACACGTGCATTTTGACAATACTGTCTCGGGTTGTCCAGATACTTACAGCAGCAGCAGAAAAGAAAGAAAAGAAACTCGAAAGATTTTAAAAAAAAAAGTATTTGAATTTCGCTCGTAAACAATTGTTGCTTAGTGAGTAAAGGTTTGCCTTGTTGGTGTTTCACCACAACATTCACGGAACCGAGATTCATGCCAGTCATCTTTCACGCTTGAAAGCAGAACACGCCTTCAAATTGAATTAGCGCCATAATTACTGCGTATGCTTAGTGTTTATTTCTATTGTTTCATTAGCCACACTCGATTGCAGTGTTATTAGATAATCCGTATTATATTTTTGTCATTTATAATAATATAACAGTTTTATATGAAGCTTCATAGTAAAAGTAATAATGCAATCGCATGAACTATTTTGCGGAGGAGTAAAAGCGTCAGTAGGACAACAGCAAATCAGCGAGATTTAGTTTCACGTGGCTTTGTTTATCGCAGTTTAGAGCTTACGCCGAACGAACCATAGTGTCATATACATTAATATGAAGTTCATTCAGAACAATATTGATCACGTAAGGAGCGAAAAGAAAAAAGTTTATAAATAAACTAAAAGCACCAACCAACCTAGCTAGGAGACCAAGGCCTTGCTCCAAACGGGAATCTCCCGTTTGCTTCTGAATGAACAATTACAGGTTATTACACAACAATTAGTGTTTCGTATTCAAACCCAGCATTGTTTAAAACAAAACGAACGTACAAATCCTTGCAAGACGTCATAAACTGGTTGTCCCGAACAGAAATCTTAAACCTTTAATGTTATTAAGTGGGGCATCTTTGCTTCGATTTCACTGGGGCAACTTCTCCAATTTTGAAGTAAAGACGCCCCAGTCGATCACGTGACATACTCATGGACGCAGAAACACAACAAAGCACATTAGCGTTTGTAATAGGCAGTTGTGTTTTATTCGTGTACTTTTATTTAACTACCGTCAAGAGCATTACTACGTTTCACTTTCTAAAATTATAGACACTGAAATAAGAGTAACGTAATTTTGCTTTGTGAACAGGCCTGAACAAAAGCAGCTTCTTTCTCCAATGCAACTTCCACATATATTTACTCAAGACTGTGTACCCTTTCACGCGCATGGAAAGTCCAGTGACTACGAGTCACAGGCCTTGAGCAATTCGAGCAGGGGTGACTTCACTCAGTGAGGCATCTTTACCCAAGATAGTATATGATTCTGTACCAGATAAATAATTATAAAACACTTTCACCAATATTTTCACAAAAAATGATAGAACTAGATAGTTTTTATAAGAGAAAGAGTGCAGACGAAGCTTAAAATTAAATGTTTAAGCTACATTAATCATTTTCCTATTAAACAAGTATATATATATATTTTTTAAGAATGTGTACAAATGCTTGTTAGTTACAAAACTTGGGAGAATCCGTACCCGGTGGAGCCCCCGTGGGTACCCAGTGCAGCAAGGTTTCACAAAATGCCAAATTTGTACTCAAATGCCGAGTATGCAGACATTCTTGGTCGTTTCTTTCATTTTATTCGATGCAGTGATTTGGATCTTTTGGTTCCGCTTTTGAGAACGTATCTGTTCTTCTAGATTCTGAAGTATTGTCTTTCAGTTTAAGATTCCATGATTTTCTCCTTTAGGCTAAGGGAGACGGGTGATTAAAGTAAGTGAATGATGATGGAAGAGTTGGTGGGATGATAAAGTGGGAGGAAATGGGAGAACCCGAGAAAACCCACAGACAGGATGTTGTCCATCACAAACTCACTTGGACGGGGATCGAACCACGAACCCCACACACCGGAGGTAAACGCTCTACCAGAGTCACCGTGTCCTTCCTCTTCTAGATTTGTTATAGATATCAAGTTATGTGGTGACTTATTGTTGATGATTGTTGCTTTTCTGTTTGAGCGCGGAAGTGTGGATATCAAATGAAATCTTTGAGTTTTACGTCCCACTGTTATGCCAGTTAGGCTAAAGGAGACAAGTGATTATGAGAAATGAAGGAAATGGTGGAATGAAGAAAGTGGGAGAAAACGGGAGAACTCCGAGAAAACCTACGAGCACGGTGTTTGTCAACCACAAAATCCACACGGCGCGAGCTGGAATCGTACCAGGGACCCCAAGCACCGGAGGTGAACGCTCTACCACTGAGCCACCGCATCCCCGAAGTGTGGATATGAATTTGACGTCATGTATTGTAACTACTGTGTTTCTTCGTGTGATCTTGCTTATGATTTGACTTCATGTGCTGTGCTTCGTTGTTGCACGTGTATTTCTCGCGTATTGCTTTCTCCTGTGTGTTAAGCTTTTTTTCTTGCAATACATGTCTAATGTGGTGGATGTTCCTTTATATCAGTTGTCAACATTAGTATGTGTTATTGAAGTTAAGGCTCTTTGGCAGTGGTTATTCGTCCTTAGTGTTCAGTGGAGACATTTAACTCTGGATCACTCATCTAATTTCTTCAATACTATTAGCGGCACATACACACAAAGTATTGATAACATTTGGTGCCGTTCGAGAAGAAGTTTGAGCTTTACGTATGGTTCAAAAGGAATGGTGATGCAGTTCGGTTATTATCTACGGCATGTAATAGGACATTTGTTCTAATTATAATATTGGAGGGAAATATTTATTCATGAATCAAGCTGCCGAACTACATTTACCACACTAAAATTTCAGGTATTTATTTCTAATTATCATTTGTTCATTATTTTCAGATATATAATTGACTCTGAAAGTAAACGGCATGACAAACATCTTAGCATTTGAAGGCGGCGCTCCAAGTTCCCTTTAAATGCTGCTATCAAATGAGAGGCCAATGGTATTGCCACTTTTATTTTGTACACATCCACGTCCATCGTCTGCCACCTGATCGCGCTGTAGTTCGTCTGCTTAGCCATAGCCACACCTCTTAGCACTCGGCAACGTCGCGTCAGAGCTTGAGTTTTATTCGTTTAGCTGAAATGCCAAAATGTTTGACACAGGCTTTAGCGTACGAAGGATTGACACACGTGAACGTGAAGCATGATCAAATGCGCATCGGGTTCTAGTTGAAGACGGTTTCCATCCTTTTCATATACAATGGGAGTAACATCTCCACTCAGGGCACGGCAAGCTGCGTGTGAAGTTTTGTAGGTAGATGTGGGCAAATAGAAGTATAATTCCATATATTCTACTTACGGACGAAACTATCTTCACCCGACAAGGAGTGAATAACACCCGCAACGCACATCAGTGGATGCATGACAATCCACATGCTACTGTGCAGACGAATTTGCAGGAAGGTTTTGCAGAAAATATGTGGTGTGGAATCGTTGACAATTTGATTATTGGCCCCGTTATGTTACCAGGATGAATGACGGGCAAACATTGTCTACATTTTCTGCAGCGTAATTTCCCACTAATGACACAATAAGGAGACGTTCCCTAGCTACACGAAAAAGATCGTTTTTCAAACAGAACAGGAAACCCTGTCATTATAATCATATGATTACGTAACATCTCAACACAACCTTCACAAAATTCCATTACTGATTAAAGTTAGGTGAAAATACTTCAGAGTTTTATTTTTGGTGAAATTTTTATTCTAAATTCATGTGTCGTATGTGCCCTTCCCATTTAAAACATTGGACCTGAAGATAGTCGCTGTGAAACTAAATAGTGTCATCTCATGTGCCTCTACCCCAATTACCCATATCCAAAGTTTCGTGATCTATCCTCAAATTGTTTTAAAACTGAAGGAATAGTGCTGGACTTTTGCCTCAACGTATATATTGAGTGTAACGGGAGGTAATGCAAACACTGCGGTAGGTGACTTGTGACATCAAAGGAAGACAAAAGGTCCTTATGCATATTTTGGAATTCCGCGTTGCGTAAAAGTGACAGGGTTGCCAACTTGGAATCGAAAATCGAATCGTGACAATTGCAACTGAACAGAAGGATGTGCACAAAGTCCGTAAGGTAATTCGTGACATTAAAAAGAAGACAAAAAGTCCTTTTGTATAGTATAGACAGTTGTGTCTCTCGTAGACGACTCGGAAGTCGAGAGCATGCAAGAGGACTTTTTGTCTTCTTTCGATGTGATGAAACACCTGCTGAAGTATGTCTACATCTTCCTGTTCTGTTCCAATTGCCACGATCCCTTTTTCGATTCCAAGTTGGCAACGTTGTGACTCTTACACGATGCGAAATTCGACAATATGGAAGAGGACTTTTTGTCTTCTTTTGATGTCACAAATCACCTACCGCAGTATTTGCATTACCTCCCGTTATACCCTGTATACAGCCTAGAAGTAGTACTTTTAACGTGATTCGTGGTCAGTTTATTAACTCCCAGGTGTAATTATTTCTGACTTTCTCCATCTGAGTTCACTATTTCTTAATTCACATTGTTCTCCAGCTGTCTGAAATGAAATCTTTCAGTTTGCGGTTCACGATTGTGCATTGAAGGCTAAATGACGTTATTTATAATCATGAACCAAATGAGAAATGGTGAAATTGGAAGAAACGGAACTCATGCAATTATGATTGTCCATCACAAAGCCTAGGTGGTGCGAGGTGCTTGGAGGCCACTATGATCAAACCAGTGACCCCACGCCCAGAGGGAAGCGCTCTATAACCGAGCTACCGTTGTGGCCAAGAGCGCCGATCCTGGGGGTGGCGAGGGGGTCGGGGCCCGCCAAAGCTCATGTGGACCCCTATTGTGTTTGTGAATATACAATATTTGGCATAATTTGAGTGCAATTTGTTCTAAAATCTTCATATAGAATATATACCTTCTGCATTTGAATGGTCCCCCCCAAAAATTTACAGAGAAATCGGCGCCCTTGGTGGTGGCTCTTCATGATGATGGGTCAACAACAGAAAATGTTAATAGTGAAATTAGACGGCTAAATAAATCAGTAAATTTTAAAAGAAAAAGTTTGAAAAACCTGTTTCTTATGTAATGCTTTTACTTGCTCCCTTAGACGGCACTTGTTGATGTTTACGCTGACGAGAGAAAGTCCGTCCTTCCAAAAGAAAATAATTCAGTGCATAAGCAATTTGTTGAAATCTTAAAGAGTCCATACACTATCAGTTTAACTGAAGGGAAACCTGATCGTGACGTCAGAACTGAAGGAAAAACTGTGCGAACTGAAGGAACTCGTTCAGTTTAGTCAGTTCTTCATCCGGTTATTTGGACTGAAGAACGGTTATTTTGGACTGAACAAACGAACCATCTTTTGCTACGATAACCTTGCTATAAACTGAAGAAAACACACAGTTGTCTCAGTTCAGGTCCTGTCACCATGGTAGCTAATAAAAGTGAGGTATTGTTGACTTTTATTGAAGCCTACATTCTCATCTCGAACTTTGGGACATCAACATGTGCATTATGCCAATAAGTAAAAGAGAGGAAGCGTATGATGTGTTACTTACAAAACTAAAAGAGTTGGAATCTCAGGCGACAAGCGATACTGTTATTTTAAAAAAATAAAGTACCTACGGTCAGCATAGATGTGCATTCAACAGAACATCTGATGAAATTGAAGCAACTGAACTGAAGAAACTGAAGAACTGAATTCGATTAACTGACTTTACTCCATACACTATCAGTTCATTTCATCGTATGATTGGTAAAGTCAGTTTCTAGCTCAGTTGGACTGATTAGTTAAAACTGATAGTGTATGGGTCCCTTTATGTAGAGCTAAAGCGTACTTCTGGGATGTAAATTTTGTTTCTAACACCACTGTACAATATTTGTGATAAATTATAAGAAAAAGTCGTATTATCGGGGATCGCAGTTGCTACCACTAACCCTTAAGGGATCAGAGGTTTTTGGGATATTTTTTAGATTTTCAGTCAAGCAGTTACTGCATCGTCACTATTTATCCTAGGATCATGGTTTATACCTTATTCTCTTTAGAATGGAGCTGGCTTTCAAATGGTACCACTTGCATGCTAATACCATATACCACGAGAGGGAAAAATGATGTCAAAGGGAAAATTTCGGGGGAAATTTTTTCACAATTTGGGCCCCTCTGGAACGGCCCTGTGTGAACGTAGAGATCTCAAAAAACTTTTATAAATAGTACTTGCTAGACTGAATGTGTGTACCAAATTTCAAATTTCTATCTTGAATAGTAATGGCGGGAGAAATGTTATCAAGAATTCCCACAATGCCCCAAATTACCGCAAAACACCATGATCTCAGGTAAAAAAAATTCCTGAGACATCTCTGTTTACCCTAGGACCATAATCCGCCAATCATTCTCTTCAGAATAGAACTGCCTTTCAGGCGGTACCATTCACATGTCTCCATCATGTATCTAAGGCGGGAAAATCCCGAAGAAAGGGATTTTTTGGTCTAAATATCCCTTTCTTCAACTTTTAGCCCCTCTGGACCCCTGTTTTAAAGCATAAATCTGAAAAAAGAAGCTGTTAAATACTACTCGGTGGACTGAATGTCTGTGCACAATTTCAATCTTCTAGGTGCAACAATAAGCCCGCCAAAAAATATATATACCGACAATGTCCTATATTCCCCTATACAGAAGTATATTTTGATAAAGATTCCCTGACACATCCCTAATTACCGTAGGGTCATGTTTC
The DNA here is from genome assembly GCF_964235325.1 of Thermobia domestica. Taxonomy (NCBI): domain Eukaryota; kingdom Metazoa; phylum Arthropoda; class Insecta; order Zygentoma; family Lepismatidae; genus Thermobia; species Thermobia domestica. The sequence goes on from NC_137455.1 coordinate 345,734,531, forward strand.
GCCCATCATTCTCTTCAGAATAGAACTGCCTTTCAGACGGGATGACTTACGTGTCTCCACCATGTATCTAAGGCAGGAAAATCCCGAAGAAAGGGATTTTTGGTAAAAATATCCCTTTTTTTCAACCCTTTGCCTCTCTGGATTCCCCCCTGTTTTAACGCAGAAATCTGAAAAAATCTGGTAAATACTACTCGGTGGACTGAATGTTTGTGCAAAATTTCAATCTTCTACGTGCAAAAGTAAGCCCGCCAAAATATAATGAACATAGGCTTAATAAAAGAAAATATATATATTTTAGAATTATGACGTCATCACCTCCTATGTCTCGACGCAGGAAGGTGTGAAACGATACGTAAGGTCTTCTACAATGCCTCTGGGCTTGAAAAAAAAAACAAAAAACAAAAAGGACGAAAGAACTCAAATAGGAGAGTAATAACGCAATGTACCATGAAACACCCGTATGGTACAATTTGTACATAGGATCCCCAAAGGGGTAAGTAAATATTATTATTATTATTTAGCATGATAGTTAGCAACACTGATTTTGCAACGAAATCTAAGAAAAAGAAGGAGACAAATTGTCTATTTGTTCCCATCATCTTCGTTAACCCATTTGCAATGGGACGAACATTCTCCACGGAGCGTATCATGTAGTTGGTCTGATAACACACTGATGACAACGTGAAGGAAAGAAAGAGAAATTTACTAAAGCCATATGCTAGAGCGTGTCCATTCCTGATTTGCTGACATGTTAAAAGCATCGTTTGCAGATTCAGCAAAACACACACACGAACATATATATAATCCCTAGAACGTGTGTGGTCAGTTCTTTCTCTTTTGGAAGCATTTGGAAATTTAACTCTGTGCACTGACCACATTGAGAAAAATCCATCAGTTGTTGTAGGGACATGATGGCGCCATTTTAGTTCTCGGACCATCGCACTGATTCAGAATAGGTTCTCAATTTTCTGTTCTTCTCCCTTTTTCTCCTGTGCTTTTTTCCCTCCTGATCCTTTTTTCTTGACCAATTACATCTTTCGACAACAAATGTTGATCACAAAATCTTTCTGGATACCATATAATTAGTTTAAAAAATTAAAATTCTCAGTTACTTTACGAATAAGTTGTTAGATGTCGTCGCAGACCATCATTTGTAACATTGTATCCGGATAGCAGTTTTTAACTGTAATTTTAAATAATGGCAATGCAAATCATTTACAAAACTATGATTCATCTAAATATATTCTCATTTTCTTACAATAATATAATATGCTGCTACTAGCAGTAGTTTTCTTCCTGAATTCCATTATAATGTTTTACAATCACCCTTCATTTTCATATATGACACCTACTTCATTGATTCGATTTACTACTGCAGTAGAGGGATTTGCGACTAATTGTCAAACCAAATTATATGGTTATGGTTTCGGTTGCCACAACAAGAGGAGTATGAATTCCTTGTTGCATATTCAACTTCAAATTGTATTACTTGAAAGTTTCAGTATAGGAGTTAGGGTATCTTTTGAAATGAACATATTTCAGTTTAACGTCCCACGCTCATGCCCGTTAGGCTAAGAGTGACGGATGATTAAGGCAAGTGAATGATGATGGATGATGTAATGGAAGGAAAATGTGGGAGGAAACGGAAGTGTCTCACTGACACGATATTGTCCACTACAAACTTACTTAGCCGGGGGTCGAGCCAGAGACCCTACGCACCAGAGGTAAGTGCTCTACCACTGACCCACCATGCCCCCACTTAGACCGCCCCCACTTAGGTCATTTGGGTTAATACCGACACCCTAAGGACATTAACGCTACTACACTATTGTAATGAATTATTAAAGAAACGAATTATAGCCCAGGATTAAGTATATTATTTCAACTAGTTGACAGATACAAGTCACACAAAAGCAATGTCTGGCTATGGAGGCACAATTGAAATGAACGATGAAGAAGTGTCGGTCTTCCCCAACTCTATTGGGAAGACGGACAGATTGTTGGGGTAATACCGACATCAACATGAAAACCTTACGTACTATGATAGTGTCACTAATAATTCCACAACGCACATTGGGTCTACTATTCGTAAAGTAGTTTATGGGCTTTATACAAACACGGGAGTCTGTAAGTTTAGGAATGTAGAATACCTTTATTTACAGCTCCGGAAAATATTTTAAAATGTCACTGAGCTACAAATGAGGGAAGGAATCAACAAATTTGTTCAGTTACAAGAAATATATGAAACAAGAATTTCTTTTAAAAACAATGTACTAAATGTGAGCTAGTGCAGAGAGCATAAAAATTCTGTACTTCATGATCAAGTATTTGTTAATTTATGTTAATCATATGTTACCAAAAGTGTGGTTATAGATTAAAATATTAGTGTTAGCTTCATATACAGGAAAGAGAAAACATTGTACTCATATTTGTCTGAGATTTCACATTGTTGACACACAAAGAAGGGATCGTCTGGATGAAGAACGCAGTCCTCGTTAAACCGATTTAAAAAATTTGTATATTGAACTCAATCAGCGGAATTGCTTTTGCCGTAAACTAACCTCGGCAGATAGCACAATAATTTTCTTTTTGAGTTTTCTTATTTTTGTTTGTGTTTTGCAACATTTTTATTTCTGTACATTCTTTTATGTGTCACTAACTTCTGATTTTTCTATCTTGCTATTTTTCTGTGCAGATGTTAAAAGTTTGGCACTATTGTCCTTTGGTTTACAGTACATCTCATTTTCTTGGATGAACCCATACCCGTCTAATATAATTAACTTTTCTTCTAGTGTGTGTTCATCTTCTTCAGTAAATGTTGTATGTTCACCAAAATGTTTATTGCAGTTAACTCTCAATAACCTGACACGTAATGTATCCTAGGGACTTGAAAAGCTCTTGAAGTAGTAGCAAGTAGCATTGCATTCTTTACGGCCTCTACGGCTACTGGCATTTTGTTCAAATTCCTGGAGCATTTCATGCAATGGAAAAAGGATACAGATATTTTATTCTCTATATGTTAATATTAATGTCGTATTTTTGATATATAGTTATTAAAAATCACAACGAAAAGGGGAAAAAAGCATCTGTCGAAAGTGCCCCAAATGTGAGTGTCGAAAGTATCCCGAATGTATATGTTGCACTTAACTATATTTTTTGCAAGTTAGAAACACTGCATATTGATGAACCAAGTACCTGTGACTACACAACTTTCAGCTGTATATTATCCACCATGAGTGCGGAACAATATAACTTTTACTTCTAAACAAGAGCTTAACAAAACATACTCAAATTTTACAGTGACTCTTCACTTCTCACATATCTCTCACACCTTATCTCATAAACTTAGACCTTTCTCGTCAAATTATTCTACTCATTTTTAAACTTTTACAGATATACATTCCATACGCCCCTCAGTTTCACTTAGTACTGATTACGCTAACTCCTTCACTTCCAGGTAGAACTGACAGCGCTTTAAGCTTAGAAGTGTCGGTATTCCCCAACTGTCGGCCATCCCCTGAATGACTATAGTAGTTAGTTGGATTTATTGTTGTGACACAAATTTTAAAAGTTTTAAGGTGACATCCAGATTCCTACTATGCACGGCAACAGTGGCGGCGTAAGGGCGGGGCGAGCGGTGCCGCCGCCCCGGGCCCCACTTTGGGGGGGGGGCGAACGGTAGGTAAAAAATAATACAAAAGAACTTAGGATGAGCCGTACAAGGGCTATCAAGGTTTATAATTCACAATTTCCCTAAAAGTAAACGCAAATATTACACCAAATATCATATCAAACAACAAGTATATGTCTAATAAAACTAATCAGTGTCAAATTTCTTTATAAGCTAAACAAGCTATAGCTTCGGTCCTCACTCTCTTGGGGACTCGCAAAGACATTTAGAGAAAAACTGGATGTAGATTAAAAATAAATAAAATAAAAGTTTCATATTTTGGGGGCTCCCATAGAAATTTAAGGAAGGAGCCCCGAATACAGGTGAAAAATAGATAAAGTAAACGTTTCACGTTCTTGGGGCCCCGTAAGAAATTTAAAGGAAAAGGCTGCATGTAGATGCAAACATAACAAAACAAACGTTTCACTCTTTTGGGGACCCCCACAAAATTAAAGAAAAAAGCTAGCTGAATGTAGGTGAAAAATAAATACAAGTTTCACTCTCTTGGGGTTCCAAAGAAATTTATAGGAAAAAATGTATGTGGATTAAAATATGAATAAAATAAAAGTTTCACTCTCTACAATAACCTCAGAGAAATTTAACGGAAAAAACTGAGTGTAGATTAAAGTATAATAAATGAAAAGTCGAAATATATTGTGTTGTTTACATTCTAAGATATGATGCAAGTAATGGGGCCCGTCTGCTAGCCCGTTTCCTAAAATATTATTGTTTATTTATTTATTTATCTATTTATTTGTCACTTCAAGAGAAGGGCACGAAGAAGGAATCAACGTCCATATAACTTTAGGATTCTGTTGCTAACTAAAAGCCCTTTGGTTCAGACGCTATATTCTCTGATTCACTTCTTCTGCTTCTGTTTTTTTTTTTCTTTTATCCTTTACAAGCCGAATTTTCAGCGAGAAAATCCATTTGGCTTAGCTGGTTTACCCAATTTTGCTCTTGCTTTTTGACGTTATTCAATAAGAAAACAAGTCTTCAAATACTTAAATATTCAAAATACTTCAGCATTATATTTGATTCAACTCCTGATTGTTCTCAAGCGGAACAGTTGTTACAAATCATTCGATTTGTTGACATACAACGTGATTCTGTTCAAGTTCGGGAAACATTTATTGATTTCATCTCTGTCGAAGGAAAGACTTCTGATTGTGAGAATATTCCTGCTGAAGAAACTTCAATGTGATAGGCTTGATATTAAGATTGCAGAGGCCAGTCTTATGATAATCAGACTACAATGGCCGGGCAATATTTTCCAGTTAAAACTTTGATACGGAATATCATTCCTTTGGCTATTTTCGTTCCTTGTAAATTCATTGAATCTTATGGTGTACATTACCATTCTGGCGGTCACTTTCTTTCTAGCAATGGAACGTTTGTTTGTATTCTTCTCTAGATCTACTCACCAATGGAATGTGCTGCAAAAGCACGTAAAGATTGGTCTGAAACGTGAAAGTGACATCAGATGGAGTTCGAAAGCAGAAGCTGTGAAGGCACTTTCTATTCAATTGGATGAAGTAATTGATGAGTTGGAAGAACTGCGTAACAGCTCGACTGAAACGCTTGGTACTCGAGGAGATGCTGGTCTTCTTCTTGCAAGTATCCAGTTATTTAAATTTATTGCTTTACTGTATTTCAAGTTTGAACTTCTCTCATATATTGATCGGATCCAAAAATGACTTCAATCTCAGGATATGAGTTTAAATCAATACTCTTATTCAGCTACAGAGCCTGGTTGACACATTGATACGTGGAGACATGAGCTGGTCAAGAAAATCATATATGTAGCTGAAGGAAGTTGCAGAGCATGGAACATAACTGGGTATACACAGTAGAAGCAGATGCATGCCTGGAGAAGCAAAGAATGAACCCCTGACTACACAGGCCAAAGTGAAGCTCACTATCAATGAAATTCTGGATGAGATAAGACAACAAATGTAAGACCATTTTACTCACAAGGAAGAGACATGAACGCGTCATTCGGACATCCGAATCAAACCTAGTCCATTCTTTAAACATATCAAAGATATATATTCACAAAGGTATATGCACAAAAAATTAGGTGCCATGGACAAAAGGGTAAGTCCTTGGGGCCCATTAACCTAGACTTGTAGTGAAATATCTATTGTATCAATACTGTTCATTGGAAAGTCATGGTTTGAACAAGTTTTGCAAAGGCTATGTATTGGCGGCCTAACGTACCTGAACAGGAAATTTGAAATAATGTCGGGAAAATTCCCTCTCCTCAACTTTGGCCCCTTCTGAAGTAACTCCGGGTAAAAACACACAACCCAAATGTATCTCGAAAAATATTATAGGGGATAAGAAATGAATGAACCAAGTTTCGTTTTGATAGGTAGGCCTATGAGAGGAAAGATTGTATACCAATACGCTCTGTGTATAGAAAACCGAAACTATGACCTGACCTATAAAGAGAACATAACATAAAAAATAAAGGCGTCATTTATAAAAATTATAAAGGATATCAGAATAAATAGTACTGCGTTTATATTTTATCTAATATGTTCTCTTTATAGTTCAGGTCATAGGTTCGATTTCGTATGTACAGAGCGTATTGGTATAGGGTATACAACCTTTCCCCTCATACCTATTCGGTCTGTCAAAAACAAACATAGCACACCCATTTCCTAACTCCTATAGTATTTTTGAGATACCTTTGGATTATGTGCTTTTACCAGGGCTACTCCAGAGGGAGGTCAAAGTTCATTGGAGGGATTTTTGGAGGGAATTTTCATAATATTATCCCAATTTTCCCTGTTCAGGTTCGTTATGGATACCAGTACATAGCACCTTTGGAATACATAGCTTGTTTTATGCTGAAGAGAATGAACTATAAACCATGACTTTTCAATGAACAGTGTTGATACAATAGCTATTTCACTGCTAGTCTTTATACTAACAGGTTAATGGGTCCCAGAGACTTACTCTATTGTCCATGGCACTTTTTGTTTTTGTGCATGAATATATTTTTATTATATTTATCGAATGGACTAGGTTTGATTCGAATGTTTGGATGATACGTTCATGTCCGTTCGTTGTCCAATGGATCACCTGAACATAGATTTGGATTCCTGTGTTCTATCGCCAACTTTGTGCAGCAGCTAGATGATGAGAGCGAGGAAAGGCTAAAAGCATGTTGCTCTGATTTGGCTTTCTTCTACCCAAATGACCTGGTTGGCGTTGCATTATTTCAGGACTGTAAGGATATAATCCTTCGGTAAGGTGTGCTCAGAAAACTAAAGAACAACTTGACTCTTCCCTACAAGGCATACTAAAATATGTATCTTCAATGTGGATTGAAGTTTACTAAAGTTTGGCAACCGCTCTTTATATTTTGATAAAACTGCTCGTATTTGCCGCATCATGTGAATGGTCTTTCAGCAAAATGAAATTAATAAAAAGCTGGCAAGATCTATCAATTCACTGGTGATAGGTGGTAATGAAAAGTAGGATGGTACAACCCGAAGTAGAATTCTGTGCTCACATATTTAATCTATGATATATCCCCAATTATTCAATGTACTCAAAATTATTTATTATAATACATTGAAATACTAAGTATGTTAGTAAGTGGTAAGAGAAATAGTCATAAGTTACAGAATATAAATATGACTGAATTATTAAATCTTATATATAAAAGAGAACGCACAAATCCTTTGTTACCTCATCACGCTAATACGGCTGAACCAATTTCTTTTATTTTTGGGGGGGTTATTAGGATTTGGACCCTAGATGGTTTTTATCATATCACTTTAATTTTTAATTACCAGTGTCTTGAGATAATTGACCATTCAAGTGTCCATAACGTACAAATCCTTTGTTAGTTCATCATAGGTAAAAATAAACGTATTTATATGCAACCCGCATGACCGTGTCACTCGGCGGGTTAACATAAATGACAGGCGATATAATGTTAACATTTACTGCAATCTACTATGGTTTTTATCATATCACTTGAAAGCGAAAAAGTAAAAATTATCTAAGTAACAAAGTTTATTGCGTTCCGGGGTGACCGCAGCGAAGCGGGGCGGGTTAACATAAATGACAGGCGATATAATGTTAACATTTACTGCAATCTTCTATGGTTTTTATCATATCACTTGAAAGCGAAAAAGTAAAAATTATCTAAGTAACAAAGTTTATTGCGTTCCGGGGTGACCGCAGCGAAGCGGGGTGAACGCTGCTAGTACAAAATAATATAATCATAAAACAAGTGGGAAATCTATAAACAATAGTAAAAAGCAACAACAAAAAACAGACACGCAGAAGAGAAATCTATTCTTGGCTTTATTTACTAATAGTTCGATTTTTTTTAAAAAAAAATTAACTATCGTGTATGATTACTGGAGAGAAATCGAATATTAAAGTTAATGGGGCTAATTGTAGGAGAATAATCTAATCAAATAAAACCCATGTAGCGTACACTCAGACAGGTGAGAAACCATGAAGAAACTTAACCATAAGAGAAATTGCACAGGAAAAACACTAAAAGACGAGAACCGAACAAGAAAATTCTAGAAAACATAGAGCTTGCATTTAGGAATCACATTGGTTATATTTTTCTTTGCATTTTTTTTAAAGTATCAGCTCATTGTTACGTTTTGTACGTAAATTTGTCTCTAAATGCAGGGCTATTATTAGGAGCATTACTTCCACTATTCCATCTAATTACAGTACGCGTTGAAGCTAAGATAGTATAGGTGTAGGATAAATTCAAGATTCTTTGTTGTTACGTTTTCTTTGTTTTTAAGATTATGTTATTTCTGTTGTGGATTGTACTTTCCATTATGTTTGTATCCCTAATTCTTTTTTGTATCGTGTCCTTTGTTTAAAAATGAATAAAAAAGAAAAAAAAATATGCAATGATAGTCTGGTCCGATTTTTTTTTTTAAATACCAGCCTGAAGGCGATTCTAAGAACTAAAAATATAAACAGGGATGCTGAATGTTGCCCCCATTCATTTACTATATCCCAGATAAAGTTGGTTTAAACGTACACACCAACGGGAAAGGGGGGAGGGTAAACAGAAAGAAAATGAATGTCAAAAATAGAAATGTATAAATCGTGATTTTTCGAAAAGGCGTCCCGATCTACTTCACTGGCCCCGGGCCCCAGTTTGCCTTACGCCGCCACTGCACGGCGGCAAAATAAAACTGCAATTTCTACAATAATGCGTAAAAACCAGAGGCGGATTTGAAAGATAAAAATTGGGGGGCCAGCCAGAACACGGACTATCCTCCTGAGACCCTGCGTATTGCATGCAATACAATTTTTAAATGTTTTTCTTCATTAAGAAAATTGTTGGAAAGGTTAGATTCCGTGCTATTGTTTTCAGCACACTAAGCATGCTATGTACTGAACACAATACCACGCAATCTAACCTTTCCAATGATTTTCTTAATAAAGGCAATTAAACATTGTATTGCATGCAATACGCAGGGTCTCAGGAGGCTATGATAGGTATACTAAAACTTAAAAACTTTTAAAAAAAATATGTAAATAATAGCTTAAATTGTTTTCGTCACTAAGACCGGCCCCGGCCCCGGCCCCGGCCTAGATTCGCCATTGGTAAAAGCTACACCAATTTCAACTTCTCAATATAATGTCTATTGAAAAAATCACTTTGCTCTATTCTTACGGGACACTATGGCTGTAACTTGTGTGGGGCAGGGGGAGCAACTACCCCCTCAGGGAAACTCCCCGTCATTCGAGGGGGGGCATTTTAAAACAAATTTTCTTACTTCATATACGATATGTACATGACATCATAAATGAAGCATCAAACAATTTCACTACATTCATAAACAAAACAGCACCAAAAGTAAATAAAATAAAAGTGAGTTGTGGATTCATTTTAGTAAAAAATACCTACTATTAGGAGCCCTGGAAATAATATTTATTCGTATGGCTTTGAGATTTGTCAATATTGTCCCCTTAATTAATTTGTCATGAACGGGCTCAGGAGAAATATGGAAAGAGGGCGCCCAAGAATTAGAAAAACAACTTTCTGGGGGGTCCAAATATGCATATTAATGCTTGCCCCCCAGAAAAATTCTAAGTTACGACGCTGAGGGACACTATAGTTAATTGGTCTTGACATGAGAAAACAATTGTTCAAGAATAGCAGCAATATACTTTGATTCTAATCTCTGCTCGCCAACCAAGTTCAAATCCGTTTTGTGAATTTTTCCACCTCTTGAGTGATATTGACGGCACGTTCGACGTTTCTGTCAATATGAACATTAACTTCGTCGCAGCGGCGTAGGGTGAAATTTTGTTCGGGGGGGGGGGGGGGTTGAGAAAAAAGTATGTACTACCTGTGGTACTACTTAGGCAATAAATGACGTAATTATATATGACAGGTAGTCTGCTGCTACTACTGTAAATTTATATAGAACAGAAACTCTCTACTTGTATCATCTTTAAATAAACAACATATTGCCAGACGTGTACAGTTTGCGGCAAAATTAAACAGGCTACAGATTTCTATATATATAAAACAATCTACTGACTTTTGTCTCACATCTTACGTAAATATAATTCTAAATTACAAACAGAAACAATAAACCTTACTAAAATTACTTTTTCTTTGCATTTTTTAAAGAAAAGTTAAAAATATTGCATCGCTGATACATAATTACGATTACCTTAGTTTACAATATGAATAAATCACGCCGTGCACTTTTGGAAAACTCTGAAACCACTTCTTTAGGATTTACAGGAATTTCCCGATGAATACTAAGAAGAGCTAGGCTGGTAAGTCGATCTTGGCCCATTGTATTCCGCAGGTAGCTTTTAGCCTCTTCAGTGATGAAAAGCTGCTTTCAGTTGAACCAGTCGACACGGGTAAAGTAGCTAGTATTTGTAACATTTTCCATATATTAGGATAAAAAAAATTGATTGCATTGAATCAACGAGTCAATTGCTGTTTGAGGTCTTTCACTTTCTGTAGTCTTGTTGCACTTCGACTTCCATAGTTCAAATTCAGAAAGTGCAGTTATGGGATTAGGCAAAATATCTTGATAAAACTGTATACACTTCCTAAGTTCCGTGGTAGAGGTATTCTTATCTAAATGGCTTGGAATGAATGCCTGAATATTTGAAAGGATCTGTCTGTGATTTGAAGGTCGCTCTTTCAATTCTGATATAACAGAATCTAGAAATGGTATGAAAACTGATCTTCTATAATATTACTCTGGATCAGATGCATTAATATTTACCCTGTGACACTGGCGAGAAGCAGTTCTTGGTTTCTCAATGTGAAAAGCGCTAATTACGCTAGTTCGATTCTATGGCTGGGTAGCTAAACTTGAAAAGCGCTACCTTGCGTCTTATATTACCTTGAATTTGTATCCGTAGCTGACATTAAGGAAACGAAGGAAAAGAAAGAAAGAAAAAAAAACATTGGGTCGCCGTTATTCCTTCTTACACTATAATTTATAGACCAGTAAACACAACGCTACTTACTCCAGATTCTTGTACACTACTTGCGTTGTCAATGCTAAGGAAAAGACGAGGAAAGAAAAAAAAAGAAGTCATTTAAGATAGCACCATATATCTTGCATCTCTGTTTATTTAACTTTCCTTGTAATAAACGCATAACAAAAGACTCTCATTGACATTTATGATCGTGGATAGCTAGATTCAGGAAAAAAAAACTTTATATTTCGTTTAAGTTTCTCAAACCTTTTAACGCCAACACCACTCAAAGGTAAATAACAATATAAATTAAGCCACACTGTACTAACAGTAAGAGAGTTGTTTACATTTCTAGACCATAGCACAAAATCCTTGGTAGGCTACTTCACCAAAGGAAATTTACCAATTACATTACCACTCGTGAACATCTCGTTGCAAAGAGAGAGAGAGACCTACGGCTGCGTCGATTAACCTTCCCCCTTTTAGCACATAACTTCTCCACTTCACCCGCATCCAACTGCTAAGAGGGCATTTCCCTCGACATTTACTATTAGCAGCGGCGGTAATAACATTAAACTCTGTAGCACATTATGGGGAACACAAAACCAGCCAGTAAAATTAGACTCGACTTCTGACACTCCCTCATTGAAGTGCGAGTGGTATCGTACACCCACCGTCTTAACGTGCCTCACTGATCTAGTGAGCAACATCACAATCAAACGTAACAGAACAACTCGAGAATGCAAACTTGGGGTGCGGCGACTTAATACTTAGATCGTAGATTATATAGATATACATATGTATATAATTATTGATAAACAATACGGAATGCCCGCTGCTAGACAGACGTAAACTAGCCATCGCTAATCAATCTTTAATTTATCAAATAGAATGCCTGAGAGAATAAACGATACGGAATACCTGTTGCTAACATACATGTGCTAGATGGCAGCTAGTAATATATTATACATCTAGACAACTCTAAGAGATGATTTTATTCAGAGCAAGAGAGAAACGGCTTTGATATCAGACCACCCCGCTGGCGTATGATTCAACTTACTGGATAGAGACTCACTCTCGTTTACTCGGACATGTTACGGACAAAACTCATTTCGGACAATATTATGGACATTGTAAACTGACTCGGATAATATATATATATATATGTATACACCAAGAAAACTGAGAATTATTGAACGTATATTATTGTTTGTTCATAAGTAGTCTATAGTAAGATAATGAACACACGAAGACATTGATACGACGTTAGATATTATATTCAAAACAATTTGGACAACTATAAATGGTGGACAATTTCTTCCGCAACTTCCCGGATGATACCAGTTTCTTCACAAGACGGAATAAAAAGAAATAGACATATTTACCTAGTAGACAGTTACCAAAGCTCACCCGACCGTGGTTTCACTTTACGAATAGGGACACTGTGGAACCACTGTGAAACAGCACTCCAGGGTGGCGACCGGTCCTGATGACTCCTCCAACATCTCACCATGTGTACAGCCATAACTTCGGCGTGGATTGATCACACGACGACCCCTCCTGGGTTAATAGCAAAAGCATACGTTCTGCTACTATCTCCACCAGGTAGACAAACAATCACTGCAAAGCTGCTGCAATGTTCATCCTCACAACAGCGATCACAGTTAGACACATTAAATTCCGGAGAGGCAGGCTGAGCTGACAACAAGTAATATAGGACGAAGTCCCTCTCCAAGGAAATTGTAGTAAAGGCGGACGGAGATTCACCACGTCAAGAGAAGGAGGCCATACATCAATCGAGTCCAGTCCCGGAGACAGCACAAAAGGGATTTCTGAACTTCAGCTTTAATCACATTAACAGTTAGGAAATATCTAACCAATCTCAGCCATACTTCAAAACGCACAGGTCGAATATTTGAGTAAGTTCTCTTGTGATTCTTGTTTATACCCGCTAGCCTAGCATACCGTTCAACTAAAACAGCTTCTTTAAATATTTATATTAAAGAACAGCCACTCACTGCATAGTTCACTGTAAATTAATATCCAACAACACGGACAATCGTGCTTCTCACCACACCATAGCCATGTTCGCAGTTCGTAGTACAAAGAAAAGGTGAACCAGAGGGGCTCTCCGCAGCCCTCTCACTTCCGGATTGGTCATTCCATACTACGCATCAAAGCGTAGAATGGAAATAACAGATTTTATAACAAAACAAATATAACTAAAGGAGAATAAAAATTATATAAACGAGCATTTATATATGCAGATTCATAATAATCCTTCCGTTTTACATGAAACACAAAATTTTAAATTATTTCAAACGATCCGAGCTACTCTCAAAAGCCGCTCAACGCAAACCATAGACATACAAAAAGGAAAGTAGCATACTACATCTACACGCACTAGTCCAATTGTCAACCATCTTGAATCCTTCATGAGAGTTGAGAATTGAGAAAATATAATAAGAAATAATATTAACTGAGAGCTGATTGAACATTTCCGCAAATATTCTCTTTGAGAAAATGTAACGCTCAAAGAGGAACGTTACAAATGACGACTCCAATTTTAGCGGCAATACCTTTGGCTTCTTCGAAACATAACTTGAATTCACTATCTTCACTAGAACGCCAAGAATTTATTAACATTAAAGTATCATCAACATGGTGGCATGCCTCCGTAAGGTCGCAATTTACTTTCTGAAGAGCTTTGAAAAGTTGTAAAGTGCAAGACAATACTTTTTCCGTTACAGCAAGGGCCACTATGAACTGACCATCTAGTATGGATAGTAATAGCTGGTGAGCTGAAGTTGATGTTTCTCTGTTAGTAACTTCTTCGAGTTGTTCGAGAGCATGAACAACTGATATATATAACTCCTTAAATTTAACTACAGCACTATGCTTATATACCCACTTTGTTTCACAAAATGAAAGTAATTTACTGCACTTTTTTCTGGCGTATCTTTGAAAATACAGTTCTTGAGAACTTCGCTTCTCTGTGGGGAACATGAAAGAAAAATTTCCAATACATAAAATTGTGCCAAGACAGTTTTTTAATAGCTGTAACTTTGGATGAGTGAGAAAGTGCAAAGTTTAAAACATGAGCACTGCAATGGACATACAAAGCTAAAGGGCATTTTTCTTTCACATGAACTTGCACACCACACCCTTCACTTCTCATAGAAGCTGCTCCCTGTCCTATCATATATCCCAAATTAACTTCATTCCTCTTGAGATTTGTCAAAATAATGTTAGCAAGTCCACTACCTGTGAGGTTATCTACTTGAACAAATTCCAAAAACTCTTCCCTGACACATTTTGAATTTTCATCAACATACCTCAGACATAATGACATTTGTTCTATTTTTGCAATGTCCGTGGTTTCATCCGCAAGTATTGCAAAACACTTTGCCTTGTTCACCCTGGAATTTTTTTGCTTTGTAATGATTTCACCACATATGTTTATAAGTTCATTTTGAACTCGAGGACTTGTGTACTTTGCTACGCTGATGAATTTTCAAGGTGTTACTTAAGAACATTATCTCCAGCTTCTACTCGAAAACGGAGAAGTGCTCTGAAGTCCCCATCATTAAGCGACACATCCTGTTGCAGTACGTTCCCACAATCTACTTTTCCCCTAAGTCCAATTTCTTGCCGACCACACAATAATATGGTACTCACAATAAATTTAAGTTTCTCTCGATTTCCTGATAATTGAATAGAACGATTTCTGTCAATCTGAGATAAAACATTTTCAGAATGTCCTTCCGCAACTTTTGCAAAGGTCTATGCACATGTTAACAACATTTTATGGTATGCAGTATTTTCATGATCTTTAAATTTTTCAAGTGCATTTTTGTGTTTTGTGAATGCTTCAACAACTAAGGCTCCTGCAGTTTCATGACAACCCTTGCCTATATGTTCTACTAATGACGAATGACGAATAAAACACACATTCATGACGAATAAAACACACATTCTACAAAGAGCGCCACCTGCATATTCTGAATACACAAGCCATGGAAACCATTTCGATCAGTTGATCTGAAAACATAAGTTACGCTTACCCACCTTCTGAAAAATGTACGAAGAAGTCGGTGTCCATGGAGTATTCAGCAAGTCCTCTCGCGTTTTGTTAGACACACTTTTATTAATATAGAGTCCGATATCTAAATCATTAAAGTACTTTTCAGTTTCACACAACACATCCGTCTTGGGTTGCTCAATCTGCGCCTCTGTACGCTCTTCAGTTTCTTGAGCCTTAACATTGCCTTGGTCACTATTTGGTCTTCTTTTCCAAAAATAATCTAAAGTTTTTGTCTCTTTACGTTTCATGGCGTAAACCTACTGCGAATTCTGACTCAAATACTAAACACAATATCAATAAACACACTAGAAACTTCCACACAAGGAATCTAGTTCATTGCCTCACAAGCTAATTTCCTGTTATACGCACAAGTTTACCCACAGACTAATAGCTAAAAAGAAAGTTCTTTATGCAGCGTTGGACACTTTTTACTTCCAAGTTCTATCATATGCTCAATACAATTTAGACTGGATACGTAACCTTTTAGATTCATGTAAGACTTGATTTGAGATTAAAGTGGTCTTCTTTTGAAGAAAATCATGACCATTTCAAATTCCAAAATTAGATATGTTTACATTTCAACTCGACCACGCCAAAGGCGCTGATTTCTGTGTAACTTTCGGGGGAACTATGGGAAATACACATTAGTAGAAGGAGAAAAAAGAATAACTATGCACAGTAGAAATAGGAGAACCTGCTTCAACTTAGCATTCCCCCCATTAGGGGGTCCATTTCAACTTTGTCGCTATGGATTCCCTATGGATCGGCGTCCTTGCGTCACGCATTATTCCTAGTGTTATTATGCTTTCGACAGCTACACAAGGTCAAAAGTTCTACATAGGTAGTGCCTATGATTTCAAAGAAAGTTGATTTGAATATCTACGATACTAAGCTTATTGCAATTTTTGAGTTGAAACAAAATATACATTAATAAAGAAGTACATTTTATTGAAAATTATACGCCTTTATTCATGTATGTTATTTATTTTTGTTCATTGTATTTTGCTGAAAATATAATTAACCTCACTTGACCTCAAAAAGATACTAATGTGGTTTATTGTACTTTAATTATTTGTAAAAAGTCCTAAAATATTTCGGGGGGGTTCTGACCCCCAGAACCCCCATACCGTACGCCTATGCTTCGCCGAATGTTTAGTTGTTAATATTTTGAAATTCTAGGTGAAATATTCATTATTACAATATTAAGCTATAGTAGTGCATAACATTTCAAAATAATAAATTTCACATCCACCCGTTTCGCTCTATTGAAACTGGAAATATTATCCACTTCCATTGTAATACGAGGAAAAGTCGTAAAGTTCCCGAAATTTGATTGTAGCTCTTTATTACCACAATATAAATACTCAGGGGCGGATCCAGGACGGACCTCTGGAGGGGTTGGTGGATTGTAATACTGCTACTTAGAGCTACTTTTAAGTATTCCAGACACTTGAAAGGAGATTTATTTATATAAAAATTAAGAACGTTTCCTCTTCTTGGAGTGGGGGAGATTGCCCTGATCGCCCCCTGGATCCGCCCCTGTCTTAATCGCCTTCAAAGTATGCACCTTCAGGATACACACCGATATTTCCTCCACCGCTCCTGCCATTGCTGGAAACACCGACGAAAAGTCCTCTTTCGGCATCTTCCGACGTTCGGCCGACGCGTTGATATTGATATCTCCTACAATGGCGAAACAAATACTGGTGCTGTTTTCCTTAAAACATTGTCACCGCAAACTGACTTTAAGACTATCAAAGTAGGTGTCTGAAGCAGAATTCTTTAATTTGCACAAAAACTAGATGTTTGCGCTGATCACTACAAACTCCTCTGTTTAGCTACACTACTCGTAAACTGACTGCTATGACGTGTTTACACTTGTCATATTCATAATTAGGAAACCTACGGAATATACTGTATAAGATTCATTGTGATTACATGACAAATGCCAAAATTTACAACAACATTTCCGGGAATTTTTTGACTACTCCTCGGATAAGATTTTCATATGGTAGACCATTTTTTTCTTCACTGTGGGCTCAGCATCTCCATTTTTCTTTTCGTTTAACGTCTCAAGATTATCCTCCGAGGCTAAGGGAGATGGTAATGATGATAATGAACGTAATAGTAGAATGAATGAAATGGGAGATAACGGGTGAACCGCAAGTAAACCCATCAACAATACGCCCCATTTTCTCCCTCAATATGCATTAGCACGGGCGGATCAAGGCAAAACTTTTCACCCGGGCAAAGTGACTTTTTGCCCACTCCCCAACTTCTAGCCTATATTTTACATTTTATTACAGTGATTTTAATATCTTAAATCCATTTCTCAAAAAGAAAAATTAATACTCAAATACTTATATAGGTATACTGGCATTATATTACCCGCTTCTCTGGGTTGAAAGAATTTAAATGTACACTGATATTGCTCATTTTCCATCATTTTAATGTATGTCACCCCTCCTCATCTCCAAATGTCGGGGGCTGGCATTTGGAGATATATATATACACCATGTTGCGGGCCATGGCATCGGAAGGGTCACCGTTCATCTCAGCGAGCCCAAAAATGTTGATTCAGCACTAATATCGGTCATTTTCAATTATTTTTAAATATCTCTTCCTCCCCTAAGTTGCAGGTTTGGAGTTGAACGGGATCGAAAATATCACTGTTCATCTAAGGGACCCAGAAAACTATAAATTCGACACTGATACTGGCCATTTTCGATCATTTTTATCTCTCTTTCTCCCCCTCCCCCAATTCGCGAGGCTGATTTTGTATTTAAACCGGATCGGAAATATCACTGTTCATCTGAATGATCCCGAAAACTATGGGTTAGATACTAATATTGGTCATTTTCGATCATTATTATATACAGCTCCCCCTCCCCCATGCTGCGGCACACGGCATCAGAATTGTCACTGTTAATCTCAGCTACTCTTAAAACTATGGATTCGACACTAATATTAGTCACTTTCGATCATTTTTAAATGTTCATCCCTTCCCTACGTTGTATCCTCCCCCTCCCCAACTACCAGGGCTAAACGGGAATTGAAACAGCATCAGAAGTGTCACTGTTTCTCTTATCGACCCGGAACTTTATGAATTCAACACTAATATCGGTCATTTTTGACCATTTTAAAATTTCTCTCCCATCCTCCTCCTCTATGTTGCATCGTCAAAGTGAATAGCCTAAAATAATCCCTGCTCCTAAACTCATGTATGTTGAAAATTTGATTGAGATCGGTCGGGTGGTTCAAGAGTGATGTAGTTACAAAGACAGTCATTTTTAAAATTTTATATCCCTCCCCCTCTCCTACGTTGGCTCTTCAAAGTGAAACGACAAAGAGAAAACACTTAAGGCTCGACCCTCATAGACCCTATATGTTGAAAATTTGATCGAGATTGGTTGGATGGTTCAAAAGTTATTAGGTGTTAATATTTTTTTATTTATACAAGAGCACCACCGACATAAGATTTTCACGTTTTGTACTAGTATATTAGTAGACAATCCATTAAATATTTCTATTTCTCCAACTCTTGGGGGGAGCAATTGCACCCTCCTGCTCCCTTAAATGACGCCTGATGCTAACAAATATCAAGTTAAACAAACCCATCACGATCTCAATCGGTTCTTATGGTGAGACGTAAAACTGGATATCGTGGCTTCACGAAGCTTGGTACTTGTGGCCCATTTTTGGTTCTTACAGAAATCTACCTATTAACGCACGCTCATTCTTCTCGGTAGACACGGATTTGATTCTTAGTGGAAGCTCTTCTGATTCTGATTCAATGTTAAGATGTAGATCCACGTCACATGTAGCCTTGGCGGTGAACGGAAAGGGGAATTCCAAATCAACCTACCTAATGAATACAGTCAAACCTTTTGAACATTTGACGATAATTTGAGCAGGGAGCAAAATTCCGGCCACCAGGTCGCCATTGGCGACTAAAAATTTAAAGCTGGCGACTAGTGTTCCGGAGGAATTGGTTCTACCTAAACACAGAGTGCTGCGCAGTTTCTGTTTCGAATGAAAATAATTGTCATTGAGTGAAAGAAAATACGGAATATGGAGTCCTTCCAAAGGACATGGAAGGTGAAGTCTTCACAACGTTGTAATTCGCCCCTCCTGGTATGTTTTTTAAATGTTACGCCCTGATGTAATCTCTTTCTTTGTCAAACCAAAGGCAGTGGGGGAGGGGGATGACCTCTCATAATTTGTACGTGAAAGATACTGGCGACTATCATTTTTGAATTGGAGAGTTCGACTGACTTTGAAATTTTGCGCCCTGATTTGAGTGAAAATAGAAAAGGTTCAACTGTTTTCTGAATTATGTAAATCATTTCACATTTTAAAAATTTAAATTAACAACATCGAACACCAAGCTTTTAAAAGAAATAATTACAGACAATTACTCTCACGGATTAGTATTATCATCGTTGTAATGTTATATCGTTCCATCCTCGATGTACGGTAAACCTGAAAGGTCTAAAACAGATATTGATAAATTATTATTCATCACATATGCATCCGTATCTAAAATTAACCTGGAATCACATGCACTATACTTTCTTTTTATTGTTCACCGCATGAAAGTGTGATTTCGAAGTTAATTCGAACTCAAAAATTCATTAGGTACTCAACAGTGATTACAAACCTTCAATGAGTGATTGAGTCCCGGAGCACTCTCGGAGTAGGGTTATGGACATGCAACAGAGTATTATACAAAATTTCCTTCTCAGATTTAGTTTTACAACGATGGCGTAGCAAAGAACTCTTAGAACAATAAAAAAATGCGTCTTTTTCTTCTACAACCTATTTTCCCGGCTCTACGTATAACACTACTTACGAGCCCAATCTTGTCGTTAGCCAATATCGCGTTAGGCATGCACGGTTACACTTACAGCGTAGATGATTACCCATCAGAATAATCGTGAGACTTGCAATAGCTGCAATGCAGCAATATTGGTGATTGCTGCCCACATTATGCATTATTTTTTGTTTAATTATGCTTTATTTTTCCCAAATTATGCTTTATTATACTTTATTGTTAATTTTAATTTTGTTGTCCATTAATCGTGTATAAATGTATAATATTTAGTATACATTAAATATTCTAAATATCTTGATTTATTTAATATTTTATGCAACCGGTTTCTTTCACATTTAATGAACTTTCTACTTTATGCACTCTAAAGAATTATGCCTTACTCGAGTCAGTTCCTTCTATCACTTATGTGCGCCTTAGAGGTGCAGATGTACAGAAACGGAAAGTGAAAGATGCCACCAAAAAGTACAGAAAGTGTTCAAGTTCAAGAGGTATACATAACAATATAGTGTGGAGTTTTTGTGTACTATTCATTGTTGGCGGAAAGTTTTCTTCTTCTTTTCCTTTTCTCTTTTCTGCACGTCAAGAGATTACACCGAAAAGTTTACAGAAATAAAAATAAGCTTTTAATTATTGCATTGTTATTTTCTCAATGATTTTGCATCGTAAATATTGGTTTTATGAAATATTAATACTGTATGTCAAACTTGCAGTTAAACAGAATTTTCCAAGAATTCTGCTATATATATATATTTTAAATTATGCTTTATTTTCTAAAATTATGCTTTATTATGTTTTTAAAATTAATTTCTTCTGGGCCTCTAGACAACCACAACAATGGTCCAGGTACCAACCGTATGTGTAAATTGCTGTTATGCTTTTTATGCTTTTGGGTTGCCCTACTGATTATATACGGATGTAAACTTGGGAGCAGTTTGAGGCAGTAAAATGAGTTTGGTTAGTATTGTTTCATAATTAGAAAAGTTGAATTTACAATGACACCATCCTGTACACTTTAATAGTCATTAGTCGATGGGTCAAGTGTGTAGCTGATTCACTTTGTATATATTGTCTCTCCTGTCTTTTTTTTTTTTTTTTTTTTTTTACACAATACTTATCAAAGTTATAATATCTGTGGCTTGGGTCTAAAAGAGCCCATGTCCCTTTTTGGCAAAAATGAAATACTCTCCAATTTTAACGTTTATAAATGGATGTTTTCTTGTACGTATAAGAAGAGCAAATGGTAACACGAAATAGTTTGGAATATATACCATTCATATTAACATTTGCTATTCTTGCACAAGAAAATATTCATTTATAGGCATTGAAATTTGACGAATATCTCATTTTTGCCAAAAAGGACATTGGCCCTTTTATACCCAAGCCATAGATTTGTTATATTCAATAATCGAAAACTTCATAAGGAATCCCATTATTAATTTAAGAAATATAACTTAAATATGCCACTTGAAACTTCCATCATCGCGGTTGTGTTAATATACTGTATCTGTCGCTTACACCAGTGATTCTCAAGCGGCAGGAGGGGGCGCGGTGGCTCAGTGGTAGAGCGTTCACCTCCGGTCCTTGGGGTCCCTGGTTCGATCCCAGCTCGCACCGTGTGGACTTTGTGGTGGACAAAAACCGTGCTCGTGGGTTTTCTCGGGGTTCTCCCTTTTCCTCCCACTTTCTTCATTCCACCATTTCACTCATCTCTCATCATCACCGTCTCCTTTAGTCTAACTGGCATAATCGTGGAACGTAAAACTTAAAGATTTCATTTTTCAAGCGGCAGGAGGCGCTCTCGTTTCGAAAAGAGGCACTGGAACAAAAAGGGGCGATAGACTCTGTACTGCCCATTTGATAGAAGAAGCTTTAAGGAAATCTAAGGGAAATACATAAATATAAATACACAGTGCGTTCTACGAATAACACTAAGACACGTCTTCTGAAGAAATCAAGGCAGATAGAAATATGAAACCTTTTGTAACCTTCAAGGAACATAAAAGACAACATTATGCTGATAAAGAAAATTTCCCATGAGGTGGGCTCAAGGGGGTTACGGGGGGTAACTACACCGTGTGGAACGTACTTTACGCATGACCGCCATGTTGGATTGGGACACGCTAGCGACATGTAGTTTCCAAAACTGGTTTCTATACGTGATTACCTTTCAAACGAAGTACCACACGGTGAGGATTACCATTTAAAATTTTGTAGTTACCCCCTAACCCCCTTATGCCCCCTCATAGGGGTTCTTCTTATCAGCATAATGTTGTCTTTTATGTCCCTTGAAGGTTACAAAAGATTTCATGTTTCTATCTGTCTTGGTTTCTTCAGAAGACGGCCCTTAGTGTTATTCGTGGAACGAGCTGTAAATATAAATATAAATATAAATATAAATATAAATATAAATATAAATATAAATATAAATATTCATTCTTGAAAGCTGTTTTAAGAATTAAAGCCTTCTTTTTTGTTGGATTACTTCTTCCTAGTTTTACGTTTAGTCTTGTGCATTGTGTTAAGACTATTGGATGTGCTCAGAACAGCCGCATTCACCCAAGAAAGGGCTAGACTTGAGAAAAGGTTAACAAGTACTGTTTTATAATAAATTATTCTGAACTGAAATAAAAGAATTTCCTAAAACCAAGATAAATAGTCTAAAGTGTATAAGGTACATTTAACTTGAATTCCTTATTGCAGTAATTAGGCAAAGAAAACTAGACCCAATAATGTACCTCGTAAATTAAAGACTTGATGTATTTGATTTTGTCACTAGTTATTCTCCCGAAACGTCTTTTTATTTACTCTTTGTCCAGTAAAACATAAGAAATAATTTTATTTTTCCGTCAGAAGAAAAAAGTGGAATTGTGTAGAACTTTTTGAAATCAAACTTGTCGTATTTTTATTGTCCCTTTTGATGGATGCTGCAAAGTAATCAGTGACATCTAGTGTTAAGAAAGTGATCTAAAATCATTGCACAAAGAGAAAGCCTAATTACCTAATATAAATAGGCTCTTTTGTTCTCAAAAAGTGTGGTAAGAAGCCGAACACGTTTGAAGAAAAGAAAACGAATGTTTCTAATATTTAATTTTAATGTCTTGAAATAATAATAATAAAAAAAACTCATTATATTTATTGTCACTTGAAAAGCACCATTATCAAAGAATAGTACTGAACGCTTGGTATATTATAATTTTTACAAACCCTTATACCCGTTACTTCCTATGTGTCAGTCTGCTGGCTGAACAGTCATATCGCAACGTTCTATTCATTTCTTTTTTATTTTCGCTAAAGGAGGCGAAAATTACGGAAGATGGTCATTAGTCACGTCCTTTCTAGAAGCATCTACCGTGCCCATTAACCCTAATACCACGCGGAACCCGTGAGTGACTTGAATATTTTTACAAGTTCCATTACAGAGACAACTGAGATGAAGTGGAGCCCATTAACTGTTCAAGGGATGAAGTTAGCTCCCTATTTTTTAACGTCTCGCAAGGGAGTCGCTACGGCGCTCTTTGTGAAAAAAAAAAAAGGCAATGAAAATTCACGTCGCACTATTCGCTGTGTGGTGCCATCTATTATTGAATTATTTAAATATTGCGAGCACGATTTGTAATTAGCTCCCCATGAGAAAGAGTTGGAAAGGGGGAGGGACAAGGAACGTTTTTGGGTACTGTGACCTGCTCTGCATCTAAGGGGTTCAAGTAAAAAAGAAGACAAGAAAATCAACTGAGACGTAAAGTACTGGAGTAGTGAAGAAGGAGAAAGAAAATGTCGTTTAATTGACGGCAAAAATTAAAATGACTTTTCTCATAGGGTCAGTAATGTAAGGATGTCATTGTGAAGTCATCTTTGTGCACTGTCATGTACTACAAGGCGGTATAAAAGGCTAAGTGATTTCCCAGGAAGGTCTTACACTTACGTCAGTTACATATAGTTGAAGATTTCAAATGGCGAATATTACTGTAGATCTTTGCCTATTTGGTATTTGATCACTGGCGCAAACCCGGGAGAGATGAGGGAACATGTTACTCCAATCTTAGAACTAGGGGGGACTGTTCTCCAAAATTCCGATTTGAAATATGTTTTTTGAGGAGAAATGTGATGATTTGTGTCCGACTGCCACAAAGGAAAGTGAGATGTCCCTTCTCCTTACATGTATTCAGATTTTAGAATGTATTCACGGCACTGATTTTTAACACTGATATATACTATTTCATCTACATCGCTTGATTTATAATATACAACAGGTTTACCTTAGAAATGAGATTCATCTACCGTAATATGTGTCTCATCTCCAGAGCACAATGTACTTCAACACTGCCCACCTTCGAATGTTAAAGACAGCTCTGTTCCTCTGATCCTCCACATCATAGTTTTTCAACTTCACAAATATTTTGAACACCGTGTAAAAAAAAAAAAAAAAAAAAAAAAAAAAAGTACGGGAACGGTCATACAGTCTCCCCAATGTTGAAGACAAACTTTCGCCGGTGTATTTGTCATAACTATATTATTTAAAATAAATATTTCTGGTTTGAAACAACCTTCATGATGATAATAGTTAAATTTACTAAGGTGGCCTTCTATTTGAGTAATATATTCATAAATCATGTTTAGGTCCCATTAGTTTCAGGCCACATGGAAAGTGCTAAAGCAAATGCTCAAACGAATAATAGCATTAATTGCTTGATTATTGTGAAATACCACAACTCAATTCTCCAACAGTAGCGGACACCTGTTCCATTTACTTAGTTATCACAGTTTTAATATGGAAACTAGTCTTGTTTCCGTCACAAAGAATTTCCTTATCATTGAAGATGGAAATAGGTTTCTTTTTCAAAAAATAACAGATATAAAAGAAAAATCAAGAAATCAAGATAAAAGTGCTAGTTACGCTGGAATTGCAAGTTAATATATTGATACTAAAACTTGATATTAAATTCTACAGAAAGGACTACTAACTTTCCGCTGCAGGCGCGTCTGCTTTATCTTTCACTAACATAGATTGTTATTTAAAGAAAAACCAGACACAAGGAGATTGTATTTGAAATGTTTAGACCTTTCGGAGTGCGCGTGCTCTTTCCCACCCGTTCGTTTTTCATGATGGGGTAGCATACTTCAAATCGTAGCTTTTAAGATTTATTCTTTCTGGAGTAAAGGATGGAGAACGATACCATTGCACGGGGCGGAAAATTACCGAGGACCGGCACTACTACTATTGTCCACAAATCATTTCCACAGAACCTTTAAAAATAATCCCGAACCCTCACGTCATCATCAATTTGTAACTGGATTCCAGATGTTTGTGTAGATGGAACATGTTTCTTGCAAAAGCGGTAGAACTGTGAGTCAAATTGCGATAATTATCATTATCATTATTACTTTCTGAACCACTTTCTTCATTTGTATTGAAGCAATCATGAATGTCACCTTAACATTCTTTTTCTTCCAAGACTGCGAATCAAGGGCGCCAATCCTGGGGAGCCGAGGGGCCCCGAAACTCCAAAAGCTCATGTGGGCCCCCGCATTGTATTTATGAATATACAATATTTGGCATTTAATTTGAATGCAATTTGTCTTAATATCCTCATATATATGCGTTCTATATCTGAATCCCCCAAATTTACAGAGAAATCGGCGCCCATGCTGCGAATCGGTATTTTCCTTGTTCTTTTGGTAATTCACACACAGTTTCTTTGTTCTTTTGTCTACCGTCCTTTTTACAACCGTAAAATTGTAATGTGTGCTTCGCTCACACCACATGAAATACATGAAATACATGAAATACATAAGGTACGATGCACAATTTGAGGATTTTAGAGCCATCTATTGACGGGTTTCTGATTTAAATGTAAATAGAAAAGGCTTTCAAAGGGACTCTCGATATAGCTGTTTTAGGATAGTGATTTTTAAAGTCAAAACGTACGTAGTACTCATTTATAGAAATAAGCAAAAAAGTAAGCATGTAATATTGCTGCTCAATTGTTTCATTTTCATCCGGTATTGTCAAGTAATGGTAGGAAAATCTCTCCGAAAATCTCTTTCCCTTTCTTTCTCACAAAAGTTTCTGAACATGTAGTCTGTGACAGGCAGGAGGTTGTTGAGTGGGAAATTTATTTTATATTAATGAACGTTTGTGTTTAACGCATTGAAATGTATGAATAATTATGACTAATATTATTATAATCAGGAAGACATTTTCCTAATATTTTTCAAAGTTAATTCCACAAAATTAAAAATTTCAGTTACATTTTTCGGGTTTTCAAAAAAGTGAATACCTGGTACGAGAAAACGAATATCATTTTTAAATTTAGCCCTCCCCCCCCAAAAAAAAAATCAGAATCACCCAATACTTTTCAGAGAAGAAATTCAGTTTTGGACAGTGTTATCGCTCTCATATTTTCCATCACACCTTGCAGTACTATTGAAAAAATGAAATGAAATTTTTGAGTTTCACGTCCCACGATTATGCCGGTTAGGCTAATGGAGACGGTGATGATAAGCAATGAATGAAATAATAGAATAAAGAAAGTGGGAGGACACCGGAGAACCCCTAGAAAACCCTCGCACGCGGCGATTGTCCACCGTTATAAATCTGGTATGTATGACACATATCCAAAGGATAGGGGGATGCGAAATACTACATGTACGACCTGTAATTATGCAAGGCATGAGACAAGGGAGATTTTTTTTTTTTTTTTTTTTGTAAAACTGCAACTATGGAGTAACGTTTCAGGAGATAAGCATAATGGTAGGACATGCAAACTTTTACCCCTATCACCTTGGAAAGAACACTTAATTTATTTGATATTATTTTATTACTAAAGATAAAGTAAAAATTATTCACTTTCCCTATTATTCATATTATTCGTGATGGCTAAGCTAATTATCAAATACTTAACTAAAACTTGAAAATCTAAACGAAGAAACCAACATAGGCGTACATCATAATAAAACATGTTTCCTGAAATTCTTTTATTTCACTTTTCTACTTGTGGTCCAAAATTATTACAATCTTAGAGATCTATAGAGGAAGTTCGGGTATTATGGAATACCATTTTTGTTTCGGTTGTAACTCAGTTAATAATTGCACATTGAAACAAAAAGGAAAACTAGTATACCAGTACGCCTTATATATTTGGCTTTATTTATGCGTATGTTGATAAAGAAGTTTCGTTACAGGGCTGGGCAAAATTTATAATTTGTAAAGAAACCACTTTGGAGGGTAATAGGAAATAGTCGGGTAATATGGAATACAAATGCTATATAGAAAAGAAATGAGTTTCCTGTTGAAATGAGTTCTGCTGAAAAGTCATAAATATAATACTCTGCTTCAGGATCGGCACAGTCATTGTGCGCTCACATTAAACATGATAAACGCTGAAGCCAAGCACACCCCTTGTATAATCAGAAAATTTGCTGTGAAAAATTAAAAAAATACACAGCATTGTCATCATAAATGTATGTTTAATTGCCTAATAACGATAGATATTTTTGTAAACGGAATACCATACGTAATACGGAATGCCATGCTTTTCTTGGGGTATTCCATATTGCCCTCCACGCCACCTTGAAAACAAAAGACCTGTTAAACGCATTCGAAAACGTATAGGATAATGGCGCTTATCAAAGTACCACTCTGTATATCCAACATAATAGTGAACAAAGAATTGTTGTTCTATTACATTTCGATAAGAAAATACAGGTTGTAAAATCCTTACCTGCAAAAGTTTTAACGAATATGAAATCAGATTTTCACGTCTACCAACACAACGAATGTCATAATCACAAGGAGACTGATTGTAGAGCATCATGGGAAGGTGAGGTAGTAGTTTCTTTCCTCTCCGCTTGAAAACAACACTTCACAGGTGAGATAATGAGGTATTCCATATTATCCGACTATTCCATAATACCCGAACTTCCTCTATATGTATAAAAAAAATTCGAATTCAAGATTTTAGTCTGCTTAACAAGGGTCATGATCTTTACATGACAAAACATTTATTTTTCAATCTCCGTCCGCTGTTCATTGAGATCTATTTACACACGTTCAGAAACCATATCATTCAACGATTAAGTTTTAAACTTAACGCTTTTTGTGAGATTTCTCAGGGAAATCTTAAAGCTTTGTTGAAATTTCCAAAATAGTTTACTGTAGTGCAAAATAAAATGTTGCAACCTTCTCGCAAGATAGGTTTAACTATTTTGTTTATGTTCCATAAATATAATCTACTGTATGTGCAGTAAATAGAAACAATTAAAGGAGGATTTTCTGGTGTAGTAAATTCTGTATTTGTAGACGTATTAGATTAACAGAGATATTCACTAAATTTGCAACTACAAAATGTAGTATATATTAACAAATTTTCAATAATATGGCAAAAGGCTCAGTAGTAGAGTGTTCACCTCTGCTGCATGCGGTCCTTGGTTCGATCTCAGCTCGCGCCAAATGAGTCAAAAGTGGTTAAACACCCTCATAATCTCGAATAGAGTTACTTTGTGTGATGTGTTAAAATAAAAAATAGCGAATATTGGCTAATCTTATATTTTAAGATTATAATGATTTTAGAAATAAGACAGGTTACCATAATCGAATCCCACGAAGTAATTTAAATACATATATCTCATTCTCTTTTTTATCTCTTTGTTATCTCATTTATTTTTATTAGCTCTTTATTTTGACAGGTATCAGAAGTGAACAGAAGCATTAAGCTTATACAGAAACCTGAACATTAATTGGGTGGAATAAACGTCATAGCTCTTATTTCTGCATTTGAGAGAATGCGATGAGTCACAAATACCATATTTTTTGGTTCTCCCTCACGTGGAGGAAACAAAAACCATAACTGTTCTGTTGTTACTCCTAGAAGCTTTTAAGTCTTCACGTCCTTGTATCACATAGTGACAACAATGTGAATGTCAGTATTAATGCTCGCAGTCACTACACTCTTCAGGATTTGAACCAGTGTTTCCGATTCAACTACGCTATGTGTGAAATAGAAGGAAATCGGTTGTCTCCACCTACTTCACAGTCCCTTAATCATGAATAGAAGACGCGAGTATCTGTACAGTCTGTACGACAGAAGCAGTCATTATTGACAAAAAATAATATTTTTTATTTTATGTATGAAATCTGTAACCAGTATTAATCATTTATCGTTAGATTGCAAGCCTATTTCTACCATTATACAAGTTTGTAGATAGGTGCATGTATTCTGTTTGTCACTGCTTACAAACTAAGCGTAATGAGCTTTACCCCATATGAATGATATTCTTATTTAGCTATTCCGGGCTATCGACGTGGAAACCAGTAACTAGCAAGAAGGTAGCTCCAGATAATTAACTCGAGGAGCTATAGGTCTACTTTGAATGTTAATCTGACTGTGTACCAGAATATTGCTAGACTTATGACTCATCCTTATCAAAAAATTGAGAACAAAAAGTAATTATTGGTTTATACATTTTTGTTACCGTTGTCTCTAATGGAAATTGGTGGTTTGCTTTCTTTCGTGTTTATTTCCATGATTTTCTATCCTTTACTGAGTTAAAAAGTGTGTAGTATTTTGTACGCTATACATCTTACAAATATTTGAGTATACACATTTTTTGTGGAATGTACAGATTTGTATCCTATTTAATGGGATTTGTATTTGTATTGCAATCTTATTTCCACTTTGAAATTATCAGTGCTTAAATGGATGTCGTGGAAAACGTGGACAATTTTATAAAGTTTTTGTATCTGTAAATTGAAGAATGAAAAATAAAAGAAAGAATAAGGCGGAAATAGTAAAATGAAGACTGCTCTTTTAAGTTGCATTGTTATTGTGTAATAAGTGCATAGTACTAATGTTAAATAAAAGGAACTGCAGTAATTATGATTCTTATTTACAATCATCAATTTCTCCTAATCATGATTTACTTCCGTTATACAAATACTAGAGCTCCATCACTATGGGCTCAGGAGCTTCATTGCATAATAATGTTCACAGAATTTGCGGATTTCAAAGCAACGCAAAATTAATTATTACATCTATGTAGATTTTCCCAAGTTGAATGTTATCTTAAATTATTCTGGCAGAAATGTCAATCTTTTAGTTTTCGAACAGCAAGGAAGGAGTGACTGTTTTAGGTGAGACTGAAATTCAGGTAAGTTTTTTTTTTTTTAATTCTCGCCAAGGCATGCAATCATGATGAGATGGGTGATAATGGTGAGGAAACGGGAGAACCCTGAGAACATTTATGCACGCGGTGTTTGTCCACTACAAAGTTAACTCGCCGAGAACTGGAATCGAACCAGAGAGCCATGCACTAGACGTGAACGCTTTACCATCGCGCTTTCTGGTAAGGCTTTCAACACAATTAACATGTTTAACCAAGCTTTGTTAGGAAATTTATTGATTTCTTACTTAGGGAGAGAGGATAAGAAAAAATCTACAACGATTACCTTTTTAGAAAACAGAGAAATTTAAAGTAAATAAACAGTCCTGCGAGCTGGGAATGTAAAGACCGCTGGCGCAAATCCCGGGAGAATGAGGGGAACATGTCCCCTCCAACCTTAAAACTGAGGGGAACTGTCCCCCAATAATCTGATTTGAAATGTGTTTTTCGGTGAGAAATGTGTTGATTTGTGTCCGATTGCCACAAAGGAAAGTGCAATGAAATTGATGTCCCCCCAGAATAAGCCTCAAATCTGCCGGCCTCCCAATGTTGAAGACAACTCTGCTCCCCTAATCCTCCACAGCATTGTTTTTCAACTTCATAAATATTTTGAACATCGCTTAGAAAAAAATATGGGAACGGTCTTTCCCGCCCCACCCATCCAATATTGAAGACAGATTTGCGCCGCTGGTAAAGACACCTGTATTATGCGCAAGAAGAGAAATACAATGCACTCAAACAAGACATAAGAGAATTTTAAATGAAATTTTAATAAATGTACATATTTAGAACTATAGTATTAATAGTTACCTAACATTAATTAAAAATAGCTATAATTACCTTCTAGCAGCCTTAATTTGGAAATGTTTAGCTTTACTATATGATTCCGATCGAAAGCGTGTTAGTATTATATTTTAATTGTGTTATTGCGTATATATATAATATTTATTAAGAAATTGGGGGAAAATGTTTGATTTTTCTTTCACTGTATCTTTTCTAGGTACGAAATCAATAAATTTAGAACAATGAAAATGTGAGAGTACAAGAGGTATTCCGGTCTATAGCTTACTGTATCGGTATATTGTGCAAACTAACCCTAATTAAATGTTCAGGACAGCGCAGAGCCAATGGGGGAGGAACTGGAATATTATGATAGCTCACCGGCATTATAAGAGTAGAGAAAGATTCGATTGCCAGACAAGTCTAGCATTTTTTCTCTTAGAATTTTATTGAATTCGTACTTAAAGCATAGAGTGAAGAAAAGAATGTCTCCAATTTCTAAATTATACGAATATGATACACAACAACCACACTTCAACTCTTATTAATATGATCTTCGATTAAAATAGTCGGATGAATAAAGATAGGAAATTAGGACTACTATAAGGGCATCGTATTTACATTTTGAATTTAATGGCAAATATTATTTATAAACTACGTCAAGGTGCTGTATGGATACACTGCTAATGTTGGTAACTAGTCTATGCCTATGGATCTACTGCTTATATTGGTGAATTCTTTAGGTGGATAGTTACACTGCTAGTGAGTAGTTACATTATCCTGCCAGCGAGAGTAGATGTCGCTGCAAGCGCGACGAACTTGATACGCTTGTTTTTCCATGTAGTTACCAATCTTGCCGTTGGGCTATGTGATCTGTGTGAATTGTCTTAATTTCTCAAGCATTGTAAGGAAATGAACATTGTAGGCGTGAGATAGAATCTTGCTATTGACATGATACCACTCTTAACAATATTTTCGCTATTTCGTTAGAAGGCAGTGATGCCAACCCGTGGGGAAAATCCCATTTTGCTTAATATTTTGACATTAATTTCTTGTAAACGGATAAAGGAAATTTTTCTTACAATTCTTAGCTTATATGAGACTTTTTATATTTATAATACACCGACAGCAACAAAATTCTCTACGGACGGGAAGCAGACAAATAAGTCATCAAAAATCTTGAAATTAGTGATAACTGTAAAATTTTGTTACCGGAAAATGCATGGATGCTAAAAAAGTAAGTTATGATTTTTGAAAAAGCTTAAAATTTCGAAATCGCGCTCTGCTATTTTTTAAAAAGAAGATAACTAATGAAAAAATGTAAAATTTGAAATGAGAAGCAACAAATTTGGAAACGCGGTGGCTCAGTGGTAGTGACTGCGAGCATTAATACTGACATTCACATTGTTGTCACTATGTGATACAAGGACGTGAAGACTTAAAAGCTTCTAGGAGTAACAACAGAACAGTTATGGTTTTTGTTTCCTCCACGTGAGGGAGAACCAAAAAATATGGTATTTGTGACTCATCGCATTCTCTCAAATGCAGAAATAAGAGCTATGACGTTTATTCCACCCAATTAATGTTCAGGTTTCTGTATAAGCTTAATGCTTCTGTTCACTTCTGATACCTGTCAAAATAAAGAGCTAATAAAAATAAATGAGATAACAAAGAGATAAAAAAGAGAATGAGATATATGTATTTAAATTACTTCGTGGGATTCGATTATGGTAACCTGTCTTATTTCTAAAATCATTATAATCTTAAAATATAAGATTAGCCAATATTCGCTATTTTTTATTTTAACACATCACACAAAGTAACTCTATTCGAGATTATGAGGGTGTTTAACCACTTTTGACTCATTCTATTGAACTTAGTATTGACAGAAAGTAAGTAAGGACATTCATATCTACTTATGTATGCTATGAGGCGCGTCTCTTAATTATCCATATAGCCCAAACACATCTGTTATAGACTTTAATAACTAGTTCAAAGTGAACATACATCTGGTGTTGGAAGGTTCAAGTATCAGCAATTCTCTCATTATGTCATTCAAATTATCGGAACGATTAACCAGCCGTCGACTTATAGTAGCCAAAACGTTGTGAAATATTAGAGTATGTTTGTTTTATCTTTTCACACTTCCAGCCAGTGCACTTGGTTTTCCTTTATAGTATTTTCTTCTAGCACTCAAGTGAACGTTTTAATCCAATAGACGTCTTATTGCTTTTGTCGTGTACGTGACGTTAGTTGTCAGTCAGCTCATCAAATGAGGTCGTTGCTGTTTGGCGGGTATTTGAAGTGCTCAGTTGCCACAGGCGAATAGGTGTGTTACTGTGATTTGTAAGTGGTGTCGCGTTTTGCGGTGTTTCCTAGCGTATTGTAACTGTCAACTTAACCGTGGCGTGGCAACAATGCGTTTGCAAACAGATCCATCCTATAGACGGGAAGCGTTCCAAGATGAAACAAACGCACTCTAAAGCAATTCCATAGATGGCCACACCAGTCATACAGACTTAACTTGTCTTCGCCTAACTTCTACATATTTGATCCAATGAAGGAAATCGTATTAAACAGAAGAGCCCTCTACCAACAGGAATAACGGGTAAAAGTCTCGGCTCATCTCGATAATAAGCGTATTTCATTACAATTCTTCGGAAGAGTTTAACTTGAAGATCTAGAATTATAACGAAATTTCAGGGACTGGTAAAGAAAAATCATGTGCTTCCAGAATACAGAAGCTTATAGTCAGGTGTCAAATATCTGCTGCCGTAGCAGAAGACTAAATAGAAAATAGAACATTAAACTTCAGTCCATACTCTACAGTTATCAAAATTCAATCAGTCACATCAGAACTGAAATAGTGATATATGGGTGTATGGTAATTATATTCTGTACTTACAACCAGTAGTGTGTAGTTTGGTATATGTTGGAATTATTTATCCTCTTCAGCACCGAAGCTATATGAGGCGTAGACCTACAGTGGAAGGTGAAAACCGAACCAACATAATGTGTTCAAGTTTTAAATCTTTTCCATGGGAATAGAACACAGTACTCATCACGTTATCGAATAGGCCAACAGGCAAGCCAATTTCAACTCTAGATTTCAATACTTGTTGAAAGAAATTACTTGCGAGTAAGTGAACGAAATCTAGCGACGAAGATAACAGCGTTTATCGAAATCGTTTTAAATACTAACATTTAATTCCAGACGCAATAAAAAGGGTAATTGGTAACTTCCCATTGCAAATAATCCAGCTTTCAATATTTAGTTTTGGTGGATAATTATGTGCCAACAAAATAAAACAAAAGATACATATGGGACCACAATAAGAATTGAAAATAGTATCCATCTTATCGTGCCGGTGTGATAACTAATTCACTACTCAACTAGTCCTGGATCATAAACACATAAACTTTTAAATATCACTTTCACCGTAACAGTAAACCGCAGACCATAGCCCGAGTCTCAACTCCGTTCTCCTACTTTCGAAATTCCATTGAATTCGCAACAAATGAGGATAATGTAACGAAAATTCTATTGCCCCCTCCTTTCTGATAAATCACAGTACATACCGTTGGATAATGAACCAAAGACTTCAATGTATTTCACTTAAAACTGATTTTAAGAACGAGATTAAAAAGCATAATATGTTTGTAACCTCATCGTCAAAAGTGCCTTTAAATCGCCGTGACGGGTATGTGACCGCGCAGTACTCTAAGGAAGGGATGCTTGCATCAGGGGCGGATCCAGGACCGATTTCTGGGGGGAGGTGGGTTGTAATGCTGCTACTTTTAAGTGCTTCAAACTTTGGGATGGGTTTTATTTATATATATACAATAAGAAAGTTTCCTCTTCTGGGGGGAACGGTCGCTACCCTGGATTTGCCCCTGCACAGAACGCACACAGCTCGCTGTATAGCTGCAAGAGACCCATGGGTAATTATAGTTGCCCTCTTGTTACAACGCGTTCAGTCAAGGCGCACCTATCAAGGTCAGTTCCGGCAGTAGAACACGCAGTTAGCTGTTATAAAACAAATGCAGCATGCAACTAGTACCTCCTGTTTACTTTTCACAAATATTTTTCACCTTCATGCGCACAGGTCACGTATTACGTAATTTAATTGACATGCTGTGTCAAGTATATATGCCCTAAAAAGATATGAGTACTCAAAAGGCAAAAACATGTAACTATATTTCTTTTCCTTTTTCTAATAGCCAGAGGAAGTTTGTATGGTTGTTTCAACATCCTTCTTGTAGTTTGCTTAGGATTCACTTCCTCTTTTTAGTTGAGCTTTTGGTTATGAATACCACCGCGACAAGTCGTGATTATTATGATAGTGGCGTATTTTCGCCTGGATTAGGAATGCGTTCGAGTCGAGTCGAGACAGAATTTTCCTGACAAAATTCGAGTCGAGACACAGCTCTTCCAAAGGAAAAATATATATTTTTTTAGTCGAGACATCACTTTTACAGCACATTTTCGAGACGAGACAATCTAAAATCTTGTCTCGTGCGCAACCCTAGCCTGGATAAATTACGAAAATGATAAATAATGTAGACTCCAATGCTTTTGAAACGGACGATAAATGTAGTTTGTAGGAAGATTATAGCATCAATTTATGTGACACACATACCTCTTTCTATTTAAAAATATTGTTTGTTATACAATATGCGGCATTCAAGATGGCTGCCATGATGTACACTAAATCATTTAACGCAGTTTCTACACCAATGCCAAATTGTAACATTTGATTTTCCTCCATCTGTGCGTCTCTTTGTTACTGCCCTATCATGATACATTTTTCTATTAGATACATATGTTAAACATAGCACACTCTGTCTCAAACAGATGATGTATCAAAAATGATTCACATTCTCATTTGTGGGAATATTCAAGCCTAAGCTGAAGAGTAAAATCATAACCTTGTACATTTAAAACAATATTGTGTGATATACAATATGGTGGAATTCGAGATGCCTTCCATAATGACCACACTCCAAATTAATGCAGGTTTTGCAATAATACCAATTGTAACATTTATTTTTAATCCGTCCACGCATGTCCTTTATATTGTTCTGTCCCAATACTTTTCACTAACCCTGTATATAGATCCACATGTCTTCTCACAGTAAAATTAATCTAATCTTTTTCACAGAATATTTTTATACTATACTTTGATCCAGGGGTAAAAATGGAATTTTAGAACTAAGTGGAAAGTCAACAATAGATAAAGTGTGATTGGGCTATGTCACGAGAAAACCAACTCCGAAATACGAGAGTGCAAGCAAACTTTCATAGAGAACGACTTAAGCGATAGCGATCGTTGCAGAACAATCAAGAAGCAAACAAAACTAATATCACCATTCAAATTTCCTATTTGTTACTAATAACTACAGATATTTTTCCTTCTTTTCACAAACACTTCAACTTACTAAGGAGACATTATCCCCTTTTGCATGCCTCATCTCCACTCTTGCTTTGATCTCAAGCTTTTTACCCGTGGAACCTATTTACCGGCCCCTTTTGACCCGGGCCATTTCTGACTTGTGCCTTTTTGATGTTGGGCCCTTTTGACTCTGGTGTTTTTGTCGTGGGGCCCTTTCAACCAGGACCATTGACGCATGGTCGTTCTTATTCGTGCCCTTCGGCAGCAGGGCCCCTTTTGACCCAGGCCCGTTTCATGCAGTTCCCCTTCGACACGTGACCTTTTGTAGTGGAACACTTTAGACCTGGGCCCTTTTGACGCAGCGCCCTTATGACTCTGGCCCTTTCTTCGCGGAGACATTTTACCTGGGCTCTTTCGACGCGGGGCTGGTTTGACTCGTGCCCTTTTGTAGCAGGTCCCTTTTTGACACGGGCCCTTTTGTCGTGGAACTCTTTGGACCCGGGTCCTTTTGATGAGGGGCGTTTTGATTTGGCCACTTTTGACTCGGCCCTTTTGTTGCGGAGACCTTTTGATAAGGTCACTTTTGACGAGGGGCCGTTTGACTCGGGCCTTTTTAAGTTGGGCCCCTCTTGACCGGGGCCCGTTTGACGCAGTTCCCTTTTGACTAGGGCCCATTTGTCGCAGAACAATTTTGACCCGGGTCCTTTTGATGAGTCGAGCGGTGTAAAGTAAAACATTTTTTAAAAAATTGATATTTTCATGAGATACCGTTATCACTGCAATCGACAACTGGTACTTCAGTACAAAGAGAGCGTTACACAAACGTGCAGTCTTAAGATACTTTTTAACATGTATATAATTGTCCAATTCAAAATTTATTATCCTGAATTTATTATCTCTTTCTCAAACCAAAGGCCTAGGGGGGGGGGAAACTCATAATTTGTAAATGAGAGATACTGGCGACCATCATTTTTCGATTGTCGAGTGCGTCTGATTTTGAAATTTTTCACCCTGGATTAGTACATGTTTTTATATTTGATGAATAATATTTACTATGTTATTTCGTTGGTTGGATCAGGGCATAATGTCCCTTTCAACATCTATTTAATATGAGACATGCACCTCTGCTTAACATGGAATTAGAACCACATGAGCTCACCGGGAATTGAACCCGGGTCTCCCGTCTTGAAGTTGTGTACGCGCTTGACGACAAAGGAATACTGATACACAGATACATATCAATTCAATGGAACACCTGAAAAAATGTAACTTAGTAGATTACTATAGGGCTGCACTACTTTTCGCCCTTAGAACAGCTCTGATGTGACTTAATGGAGTCATAGATGAGGTGATTAGCAAGAGTGGAATATTGCATCATTCTGCGTGTAGTTCTCTCTACGTTGGACGGTATTAGTCCATTATTCGGCGGGCCAGGGGTATTGTTCAATTTCATCTACATGTTCCTCAAATCACGACACAACAGCTTCAGCTGTATGAATGGACGCAGTATCATCCTGGAATATGGCATAATTGACCGGAAACACCATCCCGCGCATAGGATACAAACGGTCCCCCAAAATCGGATCATAATCACAGCAAGGGCGAGACCGGTAAGCGTCAACATAGAACCCGATGAAAGCCAAGATATTGCCTCCCACATGGTCACAAAGTGTCCACCATGTTTCATGGTTGGGCGGAGACACTGCATATCATACGCTTCTCTGGTGTCTGACCATATAAACACGGTCGTGATTTGAAATATAATGAACGAAGACTCATCCAACCATATCACACGTTTCCAGACATCAGCAGTCAATGCTGCATATTCGCGTCAACATAGGTGTCGTGATAAAGCTTTATGGTCCCTTATCAACAGTTTCAGTTGTACAACAAACATTATGTCCCTATCATACAATTCGGGGTGGAATGATTTCGACATAGGCTGTGAGAACTGGTGTTCACAGCCTTGGGTCACTTTCATCACAGTCGCACGACAGTTCTAAGTGACAATAAGCTTTAATGTTCGGCAGTGCCTGTAACAGGGGGCTTCATTCCAACCTCTGTTCTTTTTCGCTAACGTGTTTTTGTCGTGAGTTTTGATGGCAGTAATAATCTTAGGCACTGATCCTCACAATACACTCAACACATATAGCACTTTCGTTACACCAACAATTTGGCCTCATTGGAAATAAGAGGCTAACTATTTTACACTATCACTGTCTGTTCAGATCGCTGCACACTGCTATTCTATTGCTCTTCATATAAGTTTCCCCTAACACATCACCAGCATCTTGAAGCCTCTACTATCACTAAACAGAAAACAATCTTGCATTTATTTGTTGAAATTTCAGTTCTTTTTCTAGCGCTAAAATTATATCAGACGTGAACTGATAGTTCTTGAATCCGAACAACCAGGAATCTGACCAAGAACTCCTAGCGGTGCAACAAAAGTGCATTTGCTAGCTACTACTCCAGCTCGTGAGCTGAAGATCTTTTCCAGTTTAATGTTGCATAATTATCCATCAAGGCTAAAAGAGACGGTGGATGATAGTGGAATGACAAAACGGGAGATCACCGAGAAAAGCCATAAGCATGATGTTTATCCACTGCAAAGTCCATTTGGGTCTACTGTATCGAGCCAAATACCCAATGCGCCACAGGTGAGAGATCTATTACTGAACCACCCATGCCCCGAAACAAGTTATTGAATATGATATTACAGAATCACATTTTAACATTATCGTCGCAAAGAAACTTTCACAAAATCAATTTAAACCAAAAATACCCACAAGGACTCATGTGGATTTTGTTTTTCAAAGCCTGATGAATACTGTGCTTTTTAAAAACAAAATTCGTTTTAAATTAATTAAGTAGTAGTTATATTTCTTCATTAAGTTGCTTGAACGAGTGGATTGTTTCCGTGAACTAGCTGGAAACATGCAAAGCCCGATCCCTAAAAATAACACGAAGACTTAGGACTCCTAAATCAGAGAGCAGGGGTTATTTACACTAAATTTTGTTTAAAATACTTAAGTTTATCTAACCTAATTTGTAAGCATTAGTTCTATCTGTACTTGTTTTTGCACACTTTTTTTTAAATCAACTTTTTGCATTTCATGTAACGTCCATTAGTACCAAGCTAAAGCAACAATTCTTTCACTTCTTGACAGTACTGTCATATAACCATTATTATGTTCCATGTTCTCTTTCAGTACTAGGTCATACTTGAAGATAAATAACGCTCAGAGAAAAACAGAACGTCTTCTGTCGTAGGGAAGACTTTTGATTGCTGAAATTCTTCGGTTCCCCTTACCTTACAGATGTGACATATGCGTAAATTGCGATACGGACAAAACCTCGCGGCCGAAACATCGCCGCCCAAAATCTCGCCGGCCAAAACCTCGCGGGACAAAATCTCGCCGGGCCAAAACCTCGCCGCCCAAAACCTCGCGGGACAAAATCTCGCCGGGCCAAAACCTCGCGTGGCCAAAACCTCGCCACCCAAAACCTCGCGGGACAAAATCTCGCCGGGCCAAAACCTCGCGTTGCCAAAACCTCGCCGCCCAAAATCTCGCCGGGCCAAAACCTCGCCGCGAATGAAACTTTTCTTTAAAATTTACCCAATGAGTTTCTTAATATGCAATTCCACATTACAAATAATAATAATAATAATAATAATAATAATAATAATAAGAAGAAGAAGAAGAAGAAGAAGAATATACAAAACATCGTGTGCGTGGGCTTTCTCGGGTTATTACCGTTTCCTCCCACTTTCTTTTTTCGATCATTTCCTTCATCTTGGTCATCTACGTCTCCTTTAACCTACAGGACATAATCAAGGGACGTCGTAAAAACTCATATATTATTTCATACTTTCATAAATATTATTAGATTTTTTTTTTAAAAATAAGTTTTTGGATGTTCCAAAGTTCACGAAACTAACCCCGTTAGTTGTCATTACCTTCCTTATGCAGACTCTCTTTCCCTATAACCAGTTTAAAAACATCCTGTCGCCCTACCTTCACATTGAAATCCTCTAATACAGAAATAGAATTTTCATATGGTATCGCAGGACTTGGTCAAATACCCGTGATACTTCTTCTGAAACAGCGTCTTTTATACCGTCATCCTTATCATCTGTTGGAACATTTACATTTTAATCAGGCGAGATTTTGGGTATGGCGATATTTTAGGGCACGAGGTTTTGGCCCGGCGAGATTTTGGCCCGCGAGGTTTTGGGTGGCGAGGTTTTGGCCAGGCGAGGTTTTGGCCCCGCAAAATTTTGGCCCGCGACGTTTTGGGCGGCGAGGTTTTGGCCAGGCGAGATTTTGTCCCGCGAGGTTTTAGGCGGCGAGGTTTTGGCCAGGCGAGGTTTCGGCCCGGCGAGATTTTGGGCCGCGAGGTTTTGGTCGGCGACGTTGTCGCCGCGAGGTTTTGTACCCAAAATTATATATAAGGAGTGTTCAAAAAGAAATGAGCTGAAGGATGTAATGTTCACACCGGTGATAGAATGATAATATTGTTGCGTGTGTAACAAATAGTTGTTCCGACAAGAGAGCGGAAGTTCACAACGGCTAGAATCACGTGTGCAAGCCTCGCAGCGACGGAAATACGCTAGTTGTCGCCTTAGATCCTCCCTGACAAATCAAACCAAACCACTGTCTCAAATATTTGCCCAATTTTGCGACTTCCCAATCCGGCGCCCGGGGCATATAAATAGTATATTACCTCTAATTTCCAAATGCTAATTTGCAACACTCCAGCAGTACGATTGCTTCTAGAAAATGAGTCATTTTGCCCAGAAAATGCATTTGCAGCAATAATAATTGAGGTCCTAATTCAAACTTGCCGTTATAAAATGCAACTTCTCAAGGTACTAACAATTCAGTTTAATCAAACGCAGGGTATATATGTAATTACTTTTTATATGCCTTCTTCACTGGTCAAATGGCTCACATGCACACCTTTAGTGCACATGTTCCTCGGTTCGACTTGCGATAGAAGTACATTCAATGAGTTGAATTGATTTTCTGCTTAACTCCCGTGCAGCAGCGAGGCTACATGAAACATTGACATATTGATTAACGTGGAATCCAAACCACATGAACTCCCGCCTGAAATCGAATCCTAGTTTTCCAGGAAGTACATTGAAATATAAACGCATTACGATGGTTCAAATTCCACCTTAAATTGAAGGTCTGAATCTCATGTAGCTTCAGTACTGA
Source organism: Thermobia domestica (assembly GCF_964235325.1). Lineage (NCBI taxonomy): Eukaryota > Metazoa > Arthropoda > Insecta > Zygentoma > Lepismatidae > Thermobia > Thermobia domestica. The sequence continues at coordinate 345,776,133 of NC_137455.1, forward strand.
AAGGGACACTAAAGTATAATTCAAATAAACGAAGATTTTAGATTGGTTCACCTATTCTTAATCTGTACATGAAGGTGTAACAGGACTCATTTTGTAGTTCCACAGCTTTTTTTTTGGTTAAATTTACACTTATGTTTCACTCTGCTCTTATACAAACATATTAAGTATTGCTAAATTTATGTATATATAACGAAAAAAAGTTCAGTCAGTCATATATAGGCCTACGTGTATCTTTGCAACTCAATTACTTCGTTAAACACACAGAACCTAAATCCAGCAAAATTTTAATTTTAGATAAAAGTTAGTAAAACTATTATTTGTGAATATTGATATTCGAACACTGAAACTTCTAACTATTTACGCTATAATGTTGTAATATAATGTAACAAACCTATTTTCTGGAAAATACTAAATCATGTAGCAGCACTTCTTTCCAATTGGTAATGACACAGCCGCAATAAAGTCATCCATACTGCTTTAAAGAATGTCATACACATAATACACCAAGCAACATATTATAAAATAAGCGGATATTTAATTATAAATATGAAATCAATTGTAAACACATTGAAACAAGACGGCTCAAGATATACAAATATAAATTCTCACCAAAAGTTGTATCTTGGAATCGGTTCTTATCAGAAAAAGATGGACACATTCTTAAACAAGTGAGTATTAGCATGCGAGACGGAGCGACACTATCGACATCTCTCTCGCAGTGAAAGTTATGAACTAAAACAGTGTACTTCCGGATTCCCTTTGACTGTCACAGGCAGAGCCGTAGCTAAGGGGGGGCCAGCGGGGCGCCCGCCCCGGGCGCTGATAGCAAGGGGGCGCCGAACGAGCAAGGAGAAAGAAAAAGTGATGTTGGACATGAGTAAAAGACGAGTCGCCCCCAGAAAGTATTGGCGCCCTATTAGATCACTATTGCTGTCGGTTATCAATGAAATACGTAGATTTCTTAAAAATCTTCTTGCTCGCTTCGCTCGCAATCCTAGAGTTTAAGTAAGTCATAACAAGTTTTTACTTATTACTTGAAGAGTTGTAGATGATTTCTTAATGACATGTGGTATACAATGTGCCGAGTAATGACTTATAGTGTACGCAGGAGCATTTTCAAAATCAGAAACGAGCAAAGTCGTGTTCGGCATTTTGACAGTGATGAGTTTGCTTAGTTCAAAACGTTTTTCTACCCAATCCGATTAATCTCGACGCACAGTGGGGCCAAAGCACTGAATTCTTGGCAAAAATAAGAATTCGCAATATGAAGCAGAAAATTGAAAGAAAACCAATTAGTTCGGTGTTTGCAGTGGTTACAATAATATTATTTCGACATTATTTTATCAAAAACATAGAGTTTTACATCATAAAAGGAAATGTTCTTTATATTCGCGCCTAAATTATATAACAGATTATATGATTGGGATAAACAAACGCGTGGGCAATATGCTTTGATTTGGCAATTTACAATTTACTTACATTCTTACGCATGAAAGGAAAAAGTGTACTTATTCATTTTACAACTGAATAGTAACAAAATTGAAGAAAAGTTCTTGCTTCTCAAAATTATCTCAAAGTTGTGGAGAGCAGGGGCGGATCCAGGACCGACTTCTGGGGGGGCGGTGGGTTGTCATACTGCTACTATTAAGGGCTCCAAACTTTGGGATGGGTTTTATTTATATATACCTATATAAAATAAGAAAGTTGCATTTTCTGGGGGGGAGCGATCGCCCCGATCGCCTCCCTGGATCCGCCCCTGGTGGAAAGTTCGTTGTGACAATGAAGCCCCCAACGAGGTCTGGCGGCAAAATTCCCAGAATCGATTTATATTCAACTTTGTCACTGCGTGCATGGGGATCACACATCTAATAACCTAACACTTGCTCATAAATTCATCCAAGCTCAATTCAAAAGCAGCATTGCATCCAGAATGCGGTTTTTCTCAAACATTTTCATGCGCTATATTTCCCAAAAGTGCAAATATGTGCAGGTGTTCTCTTTGCATACAGTAAGAACAATGTTTCCGCTACGACATATTAAAAAATCACAAACATATTATGCCATATTTTCTACTAAAATGCCATTCTATCGTTTGAATATACTTTATATGCTTTCAGTACCTCAGTATTTTCCAAATATGATAGGTAGGGGATTACCATAGGGATATGATAATGATATTAACATTATTCCAAATATGATTATTGACTACACATCACATCAACATTCTAAATATACAAAACGATACATACATGTGGGTCGTGTCACCATATATTCCAGCCACTAATTATCTACACGCAATATAGGAATAGTCGCATTCAAAGTCATTTTCCTATCTTCTGTCACTAAGCAGCGTCTCTCCGGCTTCGGTGGATAACCAAATTTACACGTCCCATTAGTTCATTGTAAGTTGCTATCACTTCTTTTCCTGCACACTATTTAATGTGTACACTATTAAGGTTTCATTATAACAAACTATATCCAGTCAATCTTTTATTTTATTTTTCGAGTTTTTGCTAAGAATTGCCTCGTTTTGCCCCACTGTGTGACGGTGAGAATGAAGGTATGAAAGTGAGAAGAATGAAGAGACACATTCAAGCTGCTGTTTGCGTGGGAATATTAAAAATAAAGGTAAACGAGGGGAACAATAACATTTTCGAACTTCAAGCAGTTGTAGAATAGGGGCTTAAGGGATCATAAATTAGCCTAACGAAGTTCGACTTTTTCAGACTCTAATCACCATCAATGATTTATTTTTATATTCCATTGACATATCAAATGCTTCCAATTCAGAGGAATTTATTGGGGTCATTTTTTCATCAACTTTTTGTATCGCCAGCATATTATTTTTTGCATGCGTGTCTAGTTGTGTGATGTTTTTATCTATCTACATATATACAAAACATAAGTACACACATTCTTCATATATGTACGTGTTAGTGTATTTTAATATGTTAATCAATAATAAGTACCTTAAATTCGGAACTTTCGATCATTAAGAAATTAAGAAATTACTATAATTTCAGACATATGTAGTAGCCAAAGTATATTTAGGATTTTAAGTACAAATATTGAAAACATATTCTTCACCTCCATCGATCAATATTTAGAAATTCATAAAGAAGGCTCCTTTTGAATTTCCATTACATTTTACAAAATATTTTTTACCGTTAAAAGATCGAAATCCAAATATTATTGATGTGGTCACGTACAAAATAAAAGTAAGAAGTTTACAATTATTACTGGAAATTAATACTGTCACCCATTTCGAACAATTTAAAGGCACATAGTTTTTAATGTATTGAAATCATTTTTTATCGATAGTATGAAACGTTGTAAATAGTAGTAAATTTCCATAACTGTTCTCCTAGTGAATTTGTATATAACCAAGGATAGTTTTGTCAAGTTTAACAAAAAGTCCAAAATAAGCTCTTATTTGAAAAAGGGTACATAATGATCGTTTTTGGTTGTTGCAATGGTTTGGTCTTTCCAAGAAGATGAATAAAATTCAACATATATATAAATAATGATTGGTAAGGTCAGTGTAGGGGGCGCCGAAATCTCTAGCTACGGCTCTGGTCACAGGCCTGACAATTCATACCAATATTACTTACCATTAAAATCGATACAATTCTGAATTTTCAATGTAATGTTTCCATATTTATTGTGCACTTTATGATGTTTCTTCTCCTTTTTCCTCTCCAAGAGAAACAGATTATTTTGATTATCATCTTATTACTAAATCTTATTGTTTTCCTTGTTAAAAATTTGCTGATATAATGCAATAAATCAACCAATCGAAAATGTCTTTCAATTTAGTTATTACAATGCAAACTGACATCTACTATCAATAAGCTGCAGTCAGTTGCTAATTACTGATAACGCTGAAATATTTTTTAAAGAAAGAGTATTAGATGATTATGGAGGTTGATTTGCCATGAGTTCTGAGCTCGCTTGAGCACATGCTTGTTTTAGTCTTAGTTTTAACTGCAGTTCAGCTATATTCGCAGTCTGTTTGTAAGAGATATTGTTGTCTGGTTGTCGACTTCTTAATGTAGACTCGGTATTATGTATGTGAGGTGGGGTCGATCCTAGCATCCAGTATCTTGTAGTTTCAGATGTGGAAAACTGTAGTGCTCTCCAGAATTTCCTTGATTCTCTTGCCTGAAGTTCGTCCAGTTATAGCATTTGTATATGTTCAGAAGGTTATTTGATTTCTGTGCTCTGGCGCATTACTCCAAGTGGGACTCGCTTGAGATCAGGTTTATTATTCTCAATTAGGTTCGCGCTCACTATAGTCTGGTGGCAGAACAAGAGTACCTTGCATTTTGGGGTGACCAAGGTTTTTTGATGTTTTCTTATAGATTTTGATGTGCTGAATCCAAAACTGCCGGGTGCAATTCTGGCACCCTTGAGCATTTCCCACAAAACTCACTAACGATTTCCCCTCCCCCCTTTGTATTAAGAAATCGTTGACTTCGGGGAAATTATCTGTCACTTCTACAGTAATTAACGTAGAATAAAAATTCAAACCTTGTTCTGCTTCTAATGAAACAGTCTTTCCAACTATGTTAATCACTTGGGGCTCCGACGAACAGAAAAGGGAAATAAAATGGGAAATTCTGGAAAATTCCCTCCCAAAGCGTCTTTCAGCTCTTAATATCCAAGAGCCGTACCTCGAATCTCCATCCGGAAAGAAAATATTTTTATATTTTCATGAACTTTCGACACTAGCAAACAATATTAGGAATGGTACCGCCCTGGCACCCTTGAACATTTCCCATAAAACTCACAATTTCCCATCATTTGTATTTTACCAAAAAATTATTGACTTCTGGGAAATTATCTGTAACTTCTACAGTAATTAACGTAGATTAACGGATCAGACCTTGCTATGCATCTATTGGAACAGTCTTTCCAACTATGTTAATCACTTGGGGCTGCGACGAACAGAAAAGCGAAATAAAATTAGATATTCTGGAAAATTCTCTCCCAAAGCATCTTTCAGCTCTTAATATCCAAGAGCCGTACCTCGAATCTCCATCCGGAAAGAAAATATTTTTATATTTTCATGACACTAGCAAACAATATTAGGAATGGTACCGCCCTGGCACCCTTGAACATTTCCCATAAAACTCACAATTTCCCATCATTTGTATTTTACCAAAAAATTATTGACTTCTGGGAAATTATCTATAACTTCTACAGTAATTAACGTAGAATAACGGTTCAGACCTTGTCATGTTTCTATCGGAACAGTCTTTCCAACTATGTTAATCACATGGGCTGCGACGAACAGAAAAGGGAAATAAAATTTGAAATTCTGGAAAATTTCCTCTCAAAGCATCTTTCAGCACTTAATATCCAAGAGCCGTACCTCGAATCTCCATCCGGAAAAAAAATATTTTTATATTTTCATGAACTTTCAACACTAGCAAACAATATTAGGAACGGTACCGCCCTGGCACTCTTGAACATCACCCACAAAACTCACAATTTCCCATCATTTGTATTTTACCAAAAAATTATTGACTTCTGGGAAATTATCTGTAACTTCTACAGTAATTAACGTAGAATAACGGTTCAGACCTTGTTAAGCTTCTATCGGAACAGTCTTTCCAACAATGTTAATCACTTGGGGTTGCAATGAACAGGAAACTAAAATAAAATGAGAAATTTCGGAAAATTCCCTCCCAAAGCATCTTTCAGCTCTTAAAGTACAAAAGGGATGGGGTGTATCTCCTTCCGAAAGAAATATTTTTATATTTTCAGGACCTTTCTACACTAGTAAACAATATTAGAAAGGTTGTCACCTTGACCATTTCCCATTAAACTCATGATTTCCCATAATCTATATTAAAAATAGTTCATTGCGGGAAATGTACCTTGAACTTCTATACAAATTAACAAAGAATAATGCTTCATCCCTTTCTGCTTCTGTTCGAACAAACTTTCCAACGATATCAGCCCTTAGGGCAACATTTGCAATTTCGAGACATTTTTATTAAGCACTAATGTAATGTACTTAGACTGTTCCAAAATTTTCTATTATCAGTAAAGTGTATTAATAAATCGTATGTTTTAAAAAAAAAATAAATATTCTTATAACTTGCTTCGATTTTTATGATTTTGATTAAAATGTCATTAGAGAGGTAATTAGAGAGGTTTCTTACACTTAGAAAATGAATGTTCTAGTGGTATTCTAAAAGCCACGCTTTTCTGTAAAAAATGGTTATTCAAGATAAACTTACATAATGACTTAAGTATGTCATGTTTATTTGTAATATTATTTCTCACCACTTTCTTCACTCTCGTCAGCGTCGTTATGTGAGTACGTGTTTAGTTTGTTGTAGCATCTACCATCAAAGCATTTACAGAACATTGTACAAGGTAGTTTACCTACACAACTACATCTTCTTGTTGAACAAGGTTTTTCTGACGAACAGGAACATTTGATGAGGTGAAGTACATCGGCAGGAGCTGGCTCAACATTTGGAGGAAGCATAACTGGCCTTAACGATTTGGTTGTTTCATCACGTGTCCATCCATAACAAGTTGGATCAACATTTGGTGGGTCTGCCCTGTCTGCACTCAGCCAAATTAGCATTTGTAGATGTGCGCGCTTTACATTTAGTTTAAAAGCTTGCGACATGGGTGGAAGAGAGTAAAGTAGTGGGGCTTGTGTGAGCAGATGCAGTTTTTTTTTCTTCCAGACGTTAATACGAACTTCTATCATAGACTTCACACTTGCTATACCATAGCACGCAGCTACAAAGTCAGTTGCTTCTTGTTCTATATCACTGGTTATCTCTTCCTGACACCCCAATTTTTTCAAGCTTACTCCTTTTAACACTTGTTTAATGGCTGTTGATTTTCTTGTATTATAGCCATCATATTCAGGAGTGACTTCAGGACTCCTAATGATCGACTTTAAAAATTAGAAATCTATTCTCTGTGCTCTGTACACTGAATAAACTTGAGATGCAAGTAATGCTAGAGTTGGCACTTCTTTTACTGAGAAATGTTGGGGCATTGGTGGCTTTTTTGGCCCTGTGTACCGGTGTACAGGCACTCCACTAGTCACACGTTCCTTCATTTCTTTCTTTGTAATGCGACAAATTTTGTTACTGTGGCAACTCCCTGACTTCTCCACTTGAGTTATCAGCAGAGCCATACTGTGAGTTTGACGTAGGCCATTTTGAGATGAAATAGACGTGTCGAAGTTGTCACCAACAGCTTGTACAAATCCGTCTGTTGAGGGATTAAGGCCTTGCAAAGTTGGTGCTTTGCTGGCTTCTGGTGCAGCTGACGCATTAAATCTTAGGGTCTCACTGTAATTACAAGTGATTCCGAACTTATAGAATTCGTCAATGACACGTTTGCTGTTCAGAAGCATAACAAGAGAAATCTGGAGAGTAGTTGGCTGCTTTGTCAATACTGCAGTTACGATATTTCCTATGAGTATTGCAGATAGCTCAGTAATTCCAAGCATCTCTAATAGGGAATAAAGTTTCACTAACATTATTTTTAATATTGTCTTCAGAGAGGGTAGTTCCGTAACTTTTCAATCTATCATCAGGCTTCTTCACTTCATTCATTATCTTTGTATTTAGTTCTTTTATTGTTTCTCCATCATCTCCATCAGCTTCGGTAATATTCATGGCAAGAGCAGCTTGATTTTTAAAGGCAAGAATGCTGGATACACCAGGAGAGGACAATACTAGAAGGTCTTTACCTATTATTTCCTGAACATCTCTTATAATTGAGGGGTTCGGGCGTAAAACATGGTAACCCACCGACCGAGTGAAATTGAGTTCTGAGCTGTAATTACCTTGTCTTGGGTGAACGCGTAAGACTGTCATTTCAAATGATTGAAAATTTCGTCGGTAGATGTTGTAGGTGACTACATAAAGCATGGGAAACCACAACGTGTTTCAAGTAAAACATGGTAAGCCACAATCAATATGGTGAAAATAGAGGACAATATGCCGGCATCCACATAATATGGAAGTCGATTTGGTGATGTCTAGTGTTGTTGACGATAGCGATGAAGACCCTGACTATATTTCCGAAAATTCTACAAGTTCTAGCAGGAAGAACAAGAAATATCATGATCATAACGTACGGAAACGCTACCCTATGTGCAAGCAATTACACATTGATGGGATATCAAGTTTTACGTCAAAATGGGCTTTGTTTCTGTTAAATAATTAAATTATCCTTGTTATCAGCAGCCTGATTTCCATGTTGATGTATTCTAAGTATATAGAATGTTTCTAGTGAAAGGAATATATATCGTTATTTTTTTTTTTATCGAGCTGTATTTCTCTTGTAGTGGGATTGTGCTTTACCATATTTCATATGCAATGAATATGTAATGACTTAAAATGCACTTTGTAGTCTTGTACATACAAAGTTATAGATTTCAGTCTGTGTCGCAAATTTTCCCAGTCGTCGGCCACAAAATATGGCTAGCGATAGATTTTGCATGTATAGAAAACTGTTCAAACGTCACTACCAAAATGTGTATAGCCTAAGCAATGGTTGAGTTGAGTTGATTTTGAGTTTAACGTCCCTTTCAGCAGCGAGGCTATATGAGATGGGACCTATTGATTAACATGGAATCCGAACCACATGATCTCACGAAGTCAGGTCTCTTCTCAAGCATTGGATTGAAGTGATCAAGAAACTCATTTATTGTCACTGAAATGACAACGAAATACTTCTTTCAAACATCTCACCTAAAACAAGCCATATAAAAGAAGAGCCACACGGACAGAGGTAAATGTCTCCAAAGGTTCACGTTTTGTCATTCGGAACCGTACGTACTCTTCGTTAGTTACTTGTGCAATCCCGATGTTGGGGAAAGACTAAATCTACGGAAGGAAGAAACTGGTGGATTTACAGGAACTTCTCCGCAACAAAAATAGATCACACGGAGACCTATCGGTAACACAAAGTTACGTTCCATATAGGATTACCTCCAGTGTACAGTGATTTCTACAAACATTTAAAATTATCACAAATAATTAATACTTGTTATATTGATGCCTCGAAGTGATTTTGTACCTTAACGGACTTCCTCAACTGTAAGTAATAATATTATACAAGTAGTATACTTGTGTTGTACACGTTTGTTCATTTCTGTAAAACCTGATAAGCCACGTTTTACACTCACATTAAAGGCAAGAAGGGGTTTAAATTTTTTTCATTGTAAATAATATTAAGTTTAAATGTCATAACTTAAAAGGAGATATACTCAATGTTATTTCATGTTTGTATGATTTTATTTTTATGTTTACTTTTCAATACAGATTTTTACAAAAATTAAAATGTGATTTTCTCGAAATCTCACTTTTGTGGGTTATCAAGTTTTACGCCCGAACCCCTCAATTGCAAGACGATCAGTTCTAGATCCACCGTTCTGTTGATAAAGATAGTAAACTTCGATGGAGTTCCAAATACGAGAAGTGTCCTCTTTTAAAGCTGTGGCGGCTGCGTTGATTTCATCTCCGTCACTTCCTTTATTTATGCTGCGTTACAGTGAACAAATTTTAGCTGACTTACTGTGCAAGAATTGATTGCAACAGTCTTTGTGGTAAAGAGCTTCTGCCGCATGTAGATCTCCAACAGCTCCATTTACAAGCACTCGAACAGCTTCGGATAATTCGTCATTTCTAACATCACATATTTTGAGGACAGCTTCTTGAATAGACGGTTGCCCTGGACGATCGACCGTTCTAAGAAGGTGATATCTACGCCATTGACTTGGATTTTTTTGATCAGGATCGAAAGAGATCTCTTCACAGAATAGACAGTCAGTACGAAAATTGAAAGGTTTTGCGTCTGACCTAATCCATTTCGCCTGTGGTTCAGAGGAGGTTGAAGTTGACTGCTCTTTGGTTCTCTTGATATGCCACTGCGAAGTATATGTTGATACGCAGTCCTTATGAAAGTATACTGGCACATTTTCCTCAAGAGAAATAAACCGTCCGTCACGTCTAGGACTACTTGTCAACATAATTGATCGAATTCGAGCTGGTCCTCCAGTTATAAGCCGCTCTTGTGTTTTCTGACAGGTGAAACTGCACTTCTTTTCTTCCGAAATGTTCTTAAAAAAGTGCACTATGAAACACTACTTTGAAACGTGTTAACACACATAAAACAGTAACAGTTTATTCACTTGGCACTAGTCAGTTGTAAACTCACCCACGTATTCACTAAAAACTGTTATGTCTATGTGATCACTGTTACCTGTAGATATATAAAAAGGTAGAATTAATACGTGGATGAATGTTAGAATTAATTACGATGAAAAGATCAAAGGAAATTTAAACATTAAAAGCCATGAACTTTTAGCCAGGAATCGTAAACTGAACTTAAAAAAAAAAAAAAGAATACAAGTACTAAATATATCCTACTGCCCAAATTATATGAGAAAGATCATTGTACCATGTATTGTGCTACTTATCAATTCTATAAATGTAAATTCCTTTTAAATTGTAATTATTCAAGTGTGTATCGCACGGTTACAGTTCACATGTGTACGGTTATTTTCAAATGTAGAAAGTTCATGAAAATATAAAAATATTTCTTTCGGAAGGAGATACACCCCATCCCTTTTATACTTTAAGAGCTGAAAGATGCTTTGGGAGGGAATTTTCCGAAATTTCTCATTTTATTTTAGTTTCCTGTTCATTGCAACCCCAAGTGATTAACATTGTTGGAAAGACTGTTCCGATAGAAGCTTAACAAGGTCTGAACCGTTATTCTACGTTAATTACTGTAGAAGTTACAGATAATTTCCCAGAAGTCAATAATTTTTTGGTAAAATACAAATGATGGGAAATTGTGAGTTTTGTGGGTGATGTTCAAGAGTGCCAGGGCGGTACCATTCCTAATATTGTTTGCTAGTGTCGAAAGTTCATGAAAATATAAAAATATTTTCTTTCCGGATGGAGATTCGAGGTACGGCTCTTGGATATTAAGTGCTGAAAGATGCTTTGAGAGGAAATTTTCCAGAATTTCAAATTTTATTTCCCTTTTCTGTTCGTCGCAGCCCATGTGATTAACATAGTTGGAAAGACTGTTCCGATAGAAACATGACAAGGTCTGAACCGTTATTCTACGTTAATTACTGTAGAAGTTATAGATAATTTCCCAGAAGTCAATAATTTTTTGGTAAAATACAAATGATGGGAAATTGTGAGTTATGTGGGAAATGTTCAAGGGTACCAGGGCGGTACCGTTCCTAATATTGTTTGCTAGTGTCGAAAGTTCATCAAAATATAAAAATATTTTCTTTATGGATTGAGATTCGAGGTACGGCTCTTGCATATTAAGAGCTGAAAGACGCTTTGGGAGGGAATTTTCCAGAATTTCCATTTTATTTCGCTTTTCTGTTCGTCGCAGCCCCAAGTGATTAACATAGTTGGGAAGACTGTTTCATTAGAAGCAGAACAAGGTTTGCATTTTTATTCTACGTTAACTACTGTAGAAGTTACAGATAATTTGCCCGAAGTCAACGATTTCTTAATACAAAGGGGGGAGGGGAAATCGTTAGTGAGTTTTGTGGGAAATGCTCAAGGGTGCCAGAGTTGCACCCGGCAGTTTTGGATTCAGCACATCAAAATCTATAAGAAAACATCAAAAAACCTTGGTCACCCCAAAATGCAAGGTACTCTGCAAATCTTATGGACTGGCTGCCAGACTACTAATCTCAATTAGACTCACGATAGCTCAACCTTGCACTCATTTCAGCCCTTCTCACTTATCTCAGTAAAGTTTTGCACTAGCTCGATCATGCACTCATTTCAGCACAGGCTCACTTATCTCAGTGAGGTTTTGCACTAGCTCGATCATGCACTCATTTTAGAACATGCTCACTTCTCTCAGTAAAGTTTCGCAATAGCTCAATCATGCACTCATTAATGCCCTTGGTGTCGCGATGACTAAGAGCTTCCGTTCGCTATCCTCAATGTGATATGAGCTATATCATGGTTGTATTTACTAGAGTTCACTAATCCTTGTTTGCTACTGATTTATTCGGCTTTCAGTCAATTGTCAAGCTTCAGTCCGATTGAGTCCGAGAAAAGGGTTATAGATTTGTAATCTTCGATGTCATCGAGTAACCAGAAATATTAGGGGATGCATAATTTTGAATCCTTGCAGTAGAAGTTTGTATGATTGTGAAACATACATCCAGCCAGGATGAGAAAGGATGATATCCTGATACGAGCTTCATGTGTGAAGTCTCGGACACAAAGAATAATAGCATATCTGAGAGCGTTTAGTTAGGTACTCTGTGTGTTCTCGGAACGGAGTTGCCAATCCCGATAAACTTCCAAATAACAAGTTTATTTTTGTAGGTAAAGTGGGTGGCCTTGCAGTGATGTATCGACACGTCGTTTCGGATTACAACATGAGAAATGGATTAGTTGAGTCTTTTATTATTTCTTTATATATTAACTTTAATTACAAGTTTTGTAATCCACTAATCGAGGATATTAAAATATGTTTGAAACCAGGTTTTTGCAAAGTGGATATTTCTTGTTTGGTTGATTACTGTATAATCAGTAAAAGTAGCCTGAACGGTGTAGTGGGAAGATCCGCTGAGTACATGGAGTACAATGAAATGAAATGAAATATTTCAGTTTTACGTCCCACAAATATACCGGCTAGGCTAAAGGAGATAGTGATAATGAAAAATGAATGTAATGGTGGAATGAATAAAGTGGGAGGAAACAGGAGGACCCCAAGAAAACCCGCGAACGTGGTGTTTGTCCACCACAAAGTCCACTTGGAGCGAGCTGGGTTCGAACCAGCGACCCGATGCGCTAGAGGTGAACGTTTACATAGAGCATAGTATGAGTGAAATGGAACATAGTTGTTGTATCACAACAGGTGGCGAAACTTGATTAATTTTATAATAATAGAACTGAATTTCAACTAGCTTAAGAGTACCGGTACTTGAGTTTGGCATAAATGAGTCGTCTGGGCTTCATCGACATTCCTCAGTTCCAAGCTTTGATTAGCTGAAATTGGCGGTGCTGAAGTGAGACTACATCATTAGGACACTCGTTCCTGAAAATTTGCAGCATTTCGTTCTGGAAAATTGGTAGTTATAAAATGGCACTTTTAGGCTTCCAAACTATGCTACACATAACAATCGGAGGTCTTATAGAAGATGTCCGTCTGCTTATCGACAGATATGAGAGCAATAATGGTAAGTGATATCGTGAAGGGGTGTTCGGAATCGATTAAACCTCTTAAGGATAAATTCCATCTAATTCGTTAAGCCTCTATTCAAATACTAAATAATACTAATCAACCGGCGATATATAGTGCCGGAACTACTACTACATCGATTATATTCTTCTATATAGATGAACCTGTTTAACAAAAAAAAAAAAAAAAAAAAAAAAAAAAAAAAAAAAAAAACAAGAAAAATGTAGGTTGGGTACAAGTAAGACGTTCTACGGAACAAGCAAGCTGTTCTTGGAAACATCTACATGCATGCACAATAACATGCATATTCATTCGGTCCGAAAAATAAAAAAAAAAAAAAAAACGGCTTCGACAATATTTGGTTCATCTAGACGATTCCTTTTTATGCGAATATCTTATGACAGGCACATTCAAAGAGACACAAAAATTATTTTGTAATTATTAAAGAAAATTCTATCCTACTTTAATTGGACAATGGCTCTATTATAGTTTATGAAAAATATGGTTAATGTTTGCTTGAGCTATTATAATGTTTTAGAAAATACCACTTGCTTGAGATGTTGCGTTGTTACAGTATTTAAAATATAATATTTTTATTGTCATTAAGTATGCGGGGCAACTTTACAATAAGGACACGAAATGGTAATTTTGCCGTTAAAATGAGTGATTGCTTATGAAAGAGGATTGTCAAAGCTGTGTTTTATGTCTACATGAATAGAGTTACTAGTATGAAACTATTGCATATGCTATAGAAAGTCATATAGGCCTACCTGTTGATAATTCTGAGCACTTAAGATCATACCAGGTATTTATAGCAGACAAAATGAAATGAAATCTTGAAGTTTTACGTCCGACGGTATGCCGGTTAGGCTAAAGGAGACAGTGATGATGAGAGATAAGTGCAATGATGAAAGTGGGGGGAGCACCTCGAGAAAACCCACGAGCACGGTGTTTGTCCACCACAAAGTCCACACGGCGCGAGCTGGGATCGAACCAGGGATCCCAAGCATCGGAGGTGAACGCTCTACCACTGAACCACCGCGCCCCTTTTATAGCAGATAGTTTGTGTCTGCCACAAGAGTTATTTCCTGCATGTCATACACGTTCAAAAAGTGAGAAAACCATTTTAAAAACTTTAAATGCAACATACAAGCACGGTCGACTGTTGCTTGCAGGGCTTGCATAGGTTGGTGCACTTTTTTTTTTTTTTTTTTGCAAAATAATAGTTTTTTGTACACGTGCTGCGTTGTTTCGTGGTTGCTTCCTATTTATGTACCTCATAATATCACGCAGATCCACAAGCTTCGCCATGAATCATGATTATATTGGCCACCTAGCGCAAATTTGACGTCTTATTCTCACTAAACTTCTTTTACGTGCATGCTCACAATCGCTTGGTGCCTGGGAAGGAGCTCATGTGGTTCGGATTCCACGTTAATCAGTAGGTCCACGTCTCATATAGCCTCGCTGCTGAAAGGGACGCTAAACTAAAAATCAACTCAACTCAACTTGGTGCCTGCTCTCTACGAACGCTTCTCGTCCTGTCGTGCGGACCACCACTTTCGTTCTACCCTAAAACGGAATAGATGGAAATCCTGGTTTTAGTCGTCACGTATTTTACAGGTTGGTGCATGGTGGGGAGCCATGTTTCGTAACTTTAAAATAGAGTGATTAGTTATTAATTGAATAATTATTATGGAATATTTCTTATTGTTATCTTCGGTAGAAGGACAATACTATTTTAGATGCGTCTTTTATTATTAAGTAATTGAAGAAGGTTACAAAATAAATATAGACATTATACATTTTACAATATTATGCCTGTTATGGTGGAAGAACTTCATGCACGAATGTTTTATGTTGAGCGTCTTAGCATTTTAACAAGGTACTTACAAGAAGGTTGGATGAAACAGACTGAAGTCCATTACTAACAAGGTTCTAATGGTCAACTTTGTGCTGTTCTAACTGACTGTCAATAAATAGCCAATAACTGACCCATTGTTTACAATTTCTTACGTTTATATACTCTGTTTCTGGCTTTCCACCTGTACGCAGTTCCTTATTTTGTTTTTATTTATTAACAATTTCACTTCCTTGAAAGTAAGTTTACGGAACCTCAGACTGTTTCTTTCTTTTATCTTAAATTTAGAAGTTTTTAATATACATTAAAAATTTAAAATTTTGTTACAGTAGCATAATTGTAAAAGTGCATAACCTTTTCTTCAAGGTGTAGCATCGAAATTTAACGGAAGCACGTAGTACTTATATTTATAACGGCCAAACCACCTAAAGTAAATATGAAGCGACAATTACAACTCTATTCAGGATGTTATAAGCAGGGTTGTAAATAAGCGCACTCATTTAATCTAGCTCCCGTGCGTAGGCTCCTTTTTCATCAGTTTTGTCATATACGCTCCTTTTTCATCAGTTTTGTCATATACGTAGCGTAGGCTCCTTTTTCATCAGTTTTGTCACCAGTTTTGTCATATACGCTCCTTTTTCATCAGTTTTGTCATATACGTAGCGTACGCTCCTTTTTCATCAGTTTTGTCATCAGTTTTGTCATATACGTAGCGTACGCTCCTTTTTCATCAGTTTTGTCATCAGTTTTGTCATATACGCTCCTTTTTCACCAGTTTTGTCATCAGTTTTGTCATATACGCTCCTTTTTCATCAGTTTTGTCATCAGTTTTGTCATATACGCTCCTTTTTC
The DNA here is from genome assembly GCF_964235325.1 of Thermobia domestica. Lineage (NCBI taxonomy): Eukaryota > Metazoa > Arthropoda > Insecta > Zygentoma > Lepismatidae > Thermobia > Thermobia domestica. Next base: position 345,792,070 of record NC_137455.1, read on the forward strand.
ATCAGTTTTGTCATATACGTAGCTTACCTTCGACAACTTGAGTGAGAGTTGAGCTTAGCTCCAAATATGTGCGATATTGAGTTCAAAACCATGCTGAATTTTATACCCAATTCTGATTTTAGCTATTTTCATATCAAATGTTTATCATAATCTGTGAGGTTGCTGTTTCCCGATGTTTAAGAAGACACTAATAGAAATCTGCTTACAATGACAATTATAAGTGACGTGGATTTTAGAAACTAATAGATCGAAACGGCAAGGCATGGAAAACCCTTTTCCATTCACGGCGAATCTTTCCGCTAGACATTCTTATCATATTAAACTTAGGTGGACATAGTTTAAAACAATAATGTGGAGGAAACACCGTAATGCAGTGTCATTACTGCATTCATAATTTAAATTAGAGTAAATTCAAGTTGAGAAAAAATACGAAGAATAGATTTTTTTAAAGGAGATCAAAAGTCTATTTATTAATAACGAATACATACGTAAGAAAATTTCCAGAAAAGTGTGTCCAGAACTACTGAAAATATGACTTATAGTTTGCCAATTATTGAAAACTTCAAAATTCAAATTATTTTAGTTATTCGAGGGTAGTGCGTGAAAGTACGTGACCTAACAAACAAAACACAAAAGAATTGGCAAAAATATATTTTTTCCTCAAGTTAGTCTCATTTTAGTTCGATATACTTTTCTCAGCGATGTTTAATAACTTATATACTGCGTTTATAGTGAGAAACGTCGAATTCCTCAAAATAACTATTAACCGTAGACTCCGCCTTCTCACTTGTAACGTTCCTCTTTGAGCGTTACATTTTCTCAAAGAGAATATTTGCGGAAATGTTCAATCAGCTCTCAGTTAATATTATTTCTTATTATATTTTCTCAATTCTCAACTCTCATGAAGGATTCAAGATGGTTGACAATTGGACTAGTGCGTGTAGATGTAGTATGCTACTTTCCTTTTTGTATGTCTATGGTTTGCGTTGAGCGGCTTTTGAGAGTAGCTCGGATCGTTTGAAATAATTTAAAATTTTGTGTTTCATGTAAAACGGAAGGATTATTATGAATCTGCATATATAAATGCTCGTTTATATAATTTTTATTCTCCTTTAGTTATATTTGTTTTGTTATAAAATCTGTTATTTCCATTCTACGCTTTGATGCGTAGTATGGAATGACCAATCCGGAAGTGAGAGGGCTGCGGAGAGCCCCTCTGGTTCACCTTTTCTTTGTACTACGAACCGCGAACATGGCTATGGTGTGGTGAGAAGCACGATTGTCCGTGTTGTTGGATATTAATTTACAGTGAACTATGCAGTGAGTGGCCGTTCTTTAATATAAATATTTAAAGAAGCTGTTTTAGTTGAATGGTATGCTAGGCTAGCGGGTGTAAACAAGAATCACAAGAGAACTTACTCAAATATTCGACCTGTGCGTTTTGAAGTATGGCTGAGATTGGTTAGATATTTCCTAACTGTTAATGTGATTAAAGCTGAAGTTCAGAAATCCCTTTTGTGCTGTCTCCGGGACCGAACTCGATTGATGTATGGCCTCCTTCTCTTGACGTGGTGAATCTCCGTCCACCTTTACTACATTTTCCTTGGCGAGGGACTTCGTCCTATATTACTTGTTGTCAGCTCAGCCTGCCTCTCCGGAATTTAATGTGTCTAACTGTGGTCGCTGTTGTGAGGATGAACATTGCAGCAGTTTTGCAGTGATTGTTTGTCTACCTGGTGGAGATAGTAGCAAAACGTATGCTTTTGCTATTAACCCAGGAGGGGTCGTCGTGTGATCAATCCACGCCGAAGTTATGGCTGTACACATGGTGAGATGTTGGAGGAGTCATCAGGACCGGTCGCCACCCTGGAGTGCTGTTTCACAGTGGTTCCACAGTGTCCCTATTCGTAAAGTGAAACCACGGTCGGGTGAGCTTTGGTAACTGTCTACTAGGTAAATATGTCTATTTCTTTTTATTCCGTCTTGTGAAGAAACTGGTATCATCCGGGAAGTTGCGGAAGAAACTGTCCACCATTTATAGTTGTCCAAATTGTTTTGAATATAATATCTAACGTCGTATCAATGTCTTCGTGTGTTCATTATCTTACTATAGACTACTTATGAACCAACAATAATATACGTTCAATAATTCTCAGTTTTCTTGGTGTATACATATATATATATTATCCGAGTCAGTTTACAATGTCCATAAGATTGTCCGAAATGAGTTTTGTCCGTAACATGTCCGAGTAAACGAGAGTGAGTCTCTATCCAGTAAGTTGAATCATACGCCAGCGGGGTGGTCTGATATCAAAGCCGTTTCTCTCTTGCTCTGAATAAAATCATCTCTTAGAGTTGTCTAGATGTATAATATATTACTAGCTGCCATCTAGCACATGTATGTTAGCAACAGGTATTCCGTATCGTTTATTCTCTCAGGCATTCTATTTGATAAATTAAAGATTGATTAGCGATGGCTAGTTTACGTCTGTCTAGCAGCGGGCATTCCGTATTGTTTATCAATAACTATATACATATGTATATCTATATAATCTACGATCTAAGTATTAAGTCGCCGCACCCCAAGTTTGCATTCTCGAGTTGTTCTGTTACGTTTGATTGTGATGTTGCTCACTAGATCAGTGAGGCACGTTAAGACGGTGGGTGTACGATACCACTCGCACTTCAATGAGGGAGTGTCAGAAGTCGAGTCTAATTTTACTGGCTGGTTTTGTGTTCCCCATAATGTGCTACAGAGTTTAATGTTATTACCGCCGCTGCTAATAGTAAATGTCGAGGGAAATGCCCTCTTAGCAGTTGGATGCGGGTGAAGTGGAGAAGTTATGTGCTAAAAGGGGGAAGGTTAATCGACGCAGCCGTAGGTCTCTCTCTCTCTTTGCAATGAGATGTTCACGAGTGGTAATGTAATTGGTAAATTTCCTTTGGTGAAGTAGCCTACCAAGGATTGTGTGCTATGGTCTAGAAATGTAAACAACTCTCTTACTGTTAGTACAGTGTGGCTTAATTTATATTGTTATTTACCTTTGAGTGGTGTTGGCGTTAAAAGGTTTGAGAAACTTAAACGGAATATAAAGTTTTTTTTTTCCTGAATCTTGCTATCCACGATCATAAATGTCAATGAGAGTCTTTTGTTATGCGTTTATTACAAGGAAAGTTAAATAAACAGAGATGCAAGATATATGGTGCTATCTTAAATGATTTTTTTTTTCTTTCCTCGTCTTTTCCTTAGCATTGACAACGCAAGTAGTGTACAAGAATCTGGAGTAAGTAGCGTTGTGTTTACTGGTCTATAAATTATAGTGTAAGAAGGAATGACGGCGACCCAATGTTTTTTTTTCTTTCTTCCTTTTCCTTCGTTTCCTTAATGTCAGCTACGGATACAAATTCAAGGGAATATAAGACGCAAGGTAGCGCTTTTCAAGTTTAGCTACCCAGCCATAGAATCGAACTAGCGTAATTAGCGCTTTTCAAGATGGAGAACCCAGCTGTAGGATTATTTTATTGTCTAAAATGTTACACTATTTTTGTCGTGTCATGCGGGAAGAAACGAGTGATACGGACTGTCGCGTTGGTGTTGATGAGATATACTGGATAGAGCTCACATATGTTTATGTTTATTAGACTTATAAGTCAGTAAGTAAGAATGTCGGCTGAGTCGAGGAATCTTCCTCCTAATGGAGATGATATTATTTGCGTTTGTTGTAGTGAACCCCTTGCTGCCGCGGAACAGATTGATTCTGATAAGAAACGTGCTATATCTTGTGACAGGTGTCACGAATGGTCACATTTTGTTTGCGTTAAGTTAAAAGATACTTCTAGTGTTTTTGAAGCTGTTAGCTCAGATTCTTTTGTTTGGGTTTGTCCTAAATGCGACGTGCATGTTTCTCCTGAAGCGTCGGAGCGTGAGAACGAATCACCTCCCAAGCATTTTTCTTCGCCTAAGTCCCCGCAAGGTAGCGAAAAAGGGACAGAGCACGTTAGTGAACTTGCTGAAATGTTTGCTCTTGTATTGAGTAAGATAGAAGAAAGTAATGCTAATATTAATAGCAAAATAGAAAGTAAGATAGCAGAAAGTAATGAAAAAGCTGAAGCTAACAATGCTAGAATTCAAGAGTGCATTGTCGAAAATGTACATAGCCTCTCCACTACAATTAACAAGATTGATGAAAGAATAGGTAGTGTAGAAAACCTTTGTAGTTCTCTCACTGTTAATCAAAAAGATTTGCAAGCGCAGTTAGATACTGTGAAAACGGAAGTTGATAATAATAAGTTGTGTATTGAGTGTTGAATCTCGTGTTGATTCTATAGAAAACGAGGCTGAATCTCATCATAAAGCATTAAAGGTTGTTTTTGATAGAATAAAGAAACTTGAAAATGAAAATGAGGAAGTGAAAATTGAACTAGAAGGGTGTAATACTAGTCAATCTAAGCTTTTCTCTGAAGTGTTAACCCTAACTAATAAAGTGGATAAATTGCAGAAACCGAAATTTACGTCAGTTGAGTGTGGGAGCCTGAGTAAAGAAGGTGTCCCTTGTAAACGTCCTTGTACAAGTGAAAATTCTCTTGTGTCGTTTTCTGAGCCAAGGGATAATTTGCCTGTTAATACTATTGTTAGTATGTCTGCTGAATGCAATGCGTCTGTTACTAGTTCTGTTAGTTATTTGAGTAAACCTGTGTTTGTGCAATCAGAACCTGATATTAAATATGAGTTTCCGGCTAGTCCTATTGAAACTAAAGTAATCGCTAGTGCTTTAAATGTTTTTCCAAATGTTAATTCTTCTGTTTATTACAGCAATAATGTAAGTAATAGTACTCGTACTACTGACACTGTCACATGGTCAATGTCGAGAGGGATCACTTCTCATGTTGGGAATAGCCCACCAGTGTTTAATACTAGCTATTTAAAGCCTAGTTATGATCCTAGTGTTTTTCACACTGCTATTGTGCCGAATAATCCGGTATCGCGAAACAGTGTTGCCCCCTTTAGTGGTATAGCACCGCATTCATTGCCTTTTGCAATTAAGCAGAAAGATTTACAATCTTTTCCTTCGTATTCTGGGGATATCAAACCTGGAGCCCCAAGGAAGTTTTTGAGGGATCTTGAGAAATGCTTAAGTATGTATTCACTTACTGATGGAGACAAACTACGGGTCGTAGAACATTGTATGGTGCGAGCCGCGTTTGCTTGGTATAGCTCAGTAGCTCCCGAAATCAAAACTTATCAAGATTTTGTGCGTCTTTTTAAGAATCAGTATTGTTCGCCTCAGATAGAGCGTGCACAGAAGAAGTCGTTGCAATCTTTGCGCTATGATAAGACGAAGTTTGCTTCATTGTTAGATTACGTTTGGTTTGTAGTCGAAAGTTACTACAATATATGTGAAACCCCGAGTACTTCGGAACTTGTGGAATTAATTTTGAATTGTTTACCGCCTAGGGACATGCGTTTGCTGTCCGTTCAGCAGTATAATAGTGTTGATGAATTAATGAGTAAAGTAGCGTTATTATCTGGGATTGAGGATACTTCTATGCATGAAGTTAGGCCTCCAACAAAGAAAGTATTCGCTAAGCAAGCTAAAATCATTAATCGTAATTCAGAACATGTTGACAGTAGCTGTCAAACTGAATTTTTAAGCTATGCTCAGACTGAAAATAGAAATAACAATAACAATAACAATAATGGTAATAATTATCAGTATAATAATCGATATCAAGGAAATGGTAGAAATCGTTATCGTGGAAGAAATCGAGGACGTAACGGAAGATATCAAAATAATGATAGGAGACGAGATGAAGCATCTTCCAATCCAAGGGAAGATCAACCTTCATCTACTTCGGAAAACTAAGGTTGCAGTCTTTTCCGAACACGGGGGGAAACGACTGCTGTATTTCTCCAGTCCCCGTAGATAATGATTCGGAAACTAACGTCAAAACTCATAATGTCTTGGTGGAGTCATTATCTGGAGATGTAAATAATAACGAGAGTAATAATGTCATATCATTTAACGTAAACTTTGTAGTTGAGGAGGATGAAGAAAAAGAAAAGCCCGACTATTATTTTTCTTCCTCCCCTGTTGTTAAAGGGAACATTGGCGGAGTCCAATTAACCTGTACTATTGACTGTGGATCAGATTTATGCCTTTTGGACTGGAATATTTGGAAGCAGTTAAAATTAAAATTTTCATCCGCTAAATTACGACCATATACTGGTTTGTCGTTAGGTGCCTTTGCTGGTACAGAGAAGTTTTCGGTTCAAGGTGTCCAGATATTTAGTTTAAATATTCAGGGTCATTTATTTGATATTCCATTGTTTGTTATAAAATATCTTCGAACAGATCTTATTTTGGGTTGTCCATTTTTAGACAAATTCAAAGCTGTTATCGACAGGGAGAGAAAAGAAATCCGATTGCGTGATAATGCTGGTAGTCATGTCGTAATTCCGACTAATCAACCTAGTATTCTTATAGTAGCTTTGTCTTCGAACAAGGTTGAGATCGGGAGGATTGAATGGCCATCCGATGAGCAGGAATCGTTTCCTTCCGAACTTTTGTGTTCTGATGTCAACATTTTAGAGGTTCCTCCTTCAGTAGAAAATCCAGTTACCTTTTCTGCGTCGGATGTGCATATAGTTCCTGAATCTAACCTTGCAGATACTGAAATTCAGAATTATATCTCATCTCGAGAAGATTTAGATACTAACGTTAAGCAACGTTTATATAATTTGTTACTCCGATATCGTAATATTTTCTGCGAGTATCCTCGTAGGATACGAACGCCCTTGTACAAGATAGAATTAACTGACGAAGAACCTGTCGTAGGACCGTGTTATTCTGTGCCAAAATCCATGGAAATGGAATTTGAGGCAGAATTACAAAAATGGATTGAATTAGGCATAGCCCGTGAACAGACCTCACCGTACCGGAACCCCATGCATTGTGTTCGCAAGGCGTCTGGTGCTGTTAGACCTGTAATTGATTTTCGCCTACTGAACCACCGTGTCCGAGCTCCTAAGGCTCAAGTGGAATCAATAGGTGATATATTGAACCGTGTAGCGAAAGCGCAATACTTTTCGAAGTTTGACTGTTCGTCAGGATACTATGGCGTAGGTCTCCATCCTTCGTCATACCCCTGTACGAGTTTTGTTTATAAAGGGCGACAATACGTAATGATGGTCTTACCTCAAGGAATCAAGAGTGCGCCCGCTATTTTTCAGAGCGTCATGCATAGTTACTTCGATCAAAGTACTAAAGATTTTGTCACTTTGTTTCTGGACCATATTTTAATATCTAGTATTTCTCTAGACGAACACTTCGCCCATCTGGAGCGTGTGTTCGAAGTTTTTGAACGTGGGAATTTTTCCCTGAATTTCCGGAAGTGTCGTTTCCTTCTGACGGAACTGAACTTCTTGGGACATATCATTAGTGGTCAGACTGTTAAAGTTGACCCACGTCATAATGAGCCAATCCGTTGCTATCCCATCCCGAAAACCAAGAAAAAGATGCGTCAATTTCTAGGATTATTGGGATGGCGACAGCGGTTCATTTCCAATTATTCGACTCTTACTTCTCCGTTGTACGATCTTATTAAGAAGGATGTTAAGTACAAACTCACTCCTGAAGTTTTGGATCTCTTTTATAAATTGCGGGAAATCGTCAGTAACCCACCTGCGTTGGGACAACCAGATTTCGATTTGCCATTTCACATCCATTCGGATGCTTGTTCTGAGAATTTAGCTGGTTTTCTGGCACAGTACCCTGATGGGTCTGATCATCCAAATGTCATCGCCTACGCTAGTCGTAGAGTTAAACCTCACGAACTTTCATTGTCTTCTTTTCAGTTGGAATTGCTCTGTTTTATTTTTGTGTGAACGTTTTTCACAATATATTCTTGGAAGAACTGCGTATATCCATACGGATAATGCTGCAGTCACTCATTCTTTTTCTATGAAGAACTTAGATACTAGGACGACTCGTATGCTTCTTAAATTACAAAGGTTTGACCTTGTCTTCGAGCATTGTCCTGGGAGTCTAAATTTTGTCGCGGATACATTGAGTAGAAATCCACCGGAAGTGCCTTCGAAGTTAGAAGAGTATCATGTCAATTTCTTGTCTGTTCAAGATTCGTCTCTTTTCAACCTGGAGAAAGTCAGGGAAAAGCAGAAGTATGACGACTTCTGTATTAAGTTAAGGTCTTTATTCGATAGTTCCTCGGAACATGTCACTTGTTATCAAGGTTTGCTATATTTCAAGCATAGGAATTCGAACCAATGGCTTTTGGTTATTCCTCAAGAGTTAATAAAAGAAATAATTGGAATAGTCCATTCACGTGGTCATTTTGGAGCTAGGAAATGTATGTCTTTATGTCGTTCTTTATTTTATTGGAAGAAACAAAGACTGTCAATTCGACAGTATATTAGAGATTGTCTTGATTGTGCTGAGACAAAGTTCGCCAATCAGGTAATACTTAAAGAAGAAATTCATATAGAAGCTACTCGACCTCACGACCGCCTAGCGGTAGATCTCGTTGGGAGGCTCCCAGTTAGTAATGGTTATTATTATATTTTATCTGTTATTGATGTTTATTCTAGGTTTGTTTGTTTCTTTCCTTTAAAGACTGCTCATGTTAAAGGTATAATTTCAGTGTTGGAAAAGAATTATTTTTATTTGTTCCCTTATCCTAATGCTATTGTCTCGGATAAAGGTTCACAGTTTATCTCGCGCCTCTGGCAGGACTATTGTAAGGAGCATAATATGAAATCCGTATTAACGTCTAGTTATTCCCCGTCTTCGAATGGTTTGGCAGAAAGGAGCCATAAAGAACTCAACCGAATTATTCGTTTAGAGTGTCACAGTAATCATTCTAAGTGGAGTACTGTACTGAAGCGATGTCAGGAACTCCTAAATTATTCATTATGTAGTAGTATTGATTGTACGCCTGCAGAGCTATTTTTATCTTATTCTGCTATTGAAGCATTTAAAAAGAATTTTCCTTGGCCTGGTGTTCTAGAGAAGACACCTACCCAAGATCGTCATATTACATTGTATCCTAAAGTTACTAATAAAACTAAGAAATCTTTGAAACGAACAGGAAGGGAAGTTAAGTTAGAAGAAGGAGACCTAGTAATGGTTAAACTTCACCATCTTTCCTCTTCAGTTAAAGGAGAATTTGCTAAATATATGAAATGTTTCTCGGGCCCTTTCTTGGCTAGAAGGGTTCTGAAAAACTCAGTGATTTTGCATACCCTCACTGGGGAAAGTGTGGGAACGCAGAATTTTCATAATTTGAAGAAATTCAACTGTTCCAAAGAACGAAGAGATGAACTTCTTCGAAATTATCCATATAAATAACTTCTAAAAATAATATATAGGGTAAAAAAAAAGAGAGAGAGGAATTTTTTTTCTTGTCCTCTGGGTGGATGTGACGTTCCTCTTTGAGCCTTACATTTTCTCAAAGAGAATATTTGCGGAAATGTTCAATCAGCTCTCAGTTAATATTATTTCTTATTATATTTTCTCAATTCTCAACTCTCATGAAGGATTCAAGATGGTTGACAATTGGACTAGTGCGTGTAGATGTAGTATGCTACTTTCCTTTTTGTATGTCTATGGTTTGCGTTGAGCGGCTTTTGAGAGTAGCTCGGATCGTTTGAAATAATTTAAAATTTTGTGTTTCATGTAAAACGGAAGGATTATTATGAATCTGCATATATAAATGCTCGTTTATATAATTTTTATTCTCCTTTAGTTATATTTGTTTTGTTATAAAATCTGTTATTTCCATTCTACGCTTTGATGCGTAGTATGGAATGACCAATCCGGAAGTGAGAGGGCTGCGGAGAGCCCCTCTGGTTCACCTTTTCTTTGTACTACGAACCGCGAACATGGCTATGGTGTGGTGAGAAGCACGATTGTCCGTGTTGTTGGATATTAATTTACAGTGAACTATGCAGTGAGTGGCCGTTCTTTAATATAAATATTTAAAGAAGCTGTTTTAGTTGAACGGTATGCTAGGCTAGCGGATGTAAACAAGAATCACAAGAGAACTTACTCAAATATTCGACCTGTGCGTTTTGAAGTATGGCTGAGATTGGTTAGATATTTCCTAACTGTTAATGTGATTAAAGCTGAAGTTCAGAAATCCCTTTTGTGCTGTCTCCGGGACCGAACTCGATTGATGTATGGCCTCCTTCTCTTGACGTGGTGAATCTCCGTCCACCTTTACTACATTTTCCTTGGCGAGGGACTTCGTCCTATATTACTTGTTGTCAGCTCAGCCTGCCTCTCCGGAATTTAATGTGTCTAACTGTGGTCGCTGTTGTGAGGATGAACATTGCAGCAGTTTTGCAGTGATTGTTTGTCTACCTGGTGGAGATAGTAGCAAAACGTATGCTTTTGCTATTAACCCAGGAGGGGTCATCGTGTGATCAATCCACGCCGAAGTTATGGCTGTACACATGGTGAGATGTTGGAGGAGTCATCAGGACCGGTCGCCACCCTGGAGTGCTGTTTCACAGTGGTTCCACAGTGTCCCTATTCGTAAAGTGAAACCACGGTCGGGTGAGCTTTGGTAACTGTCTACTAGGTAAATATGTCTATTTCTTTTTATTCCGTCTTGTGAAGAAACTGGTATCATCCGGGAAGTTGCGGAAGAAACTGTCCACCATTTATAGTTGTCCAAATTGTTTTGAATATAATATCTAACGTCGTATCAATGTCTTCGTGTGTTCATTATCTTACTATAGACTACTTATGAACCAACAATAATATATGTTCAATAATTCTCAGTTTTCTTGGTGTATACATATATATATATTATCCGAGTCAGTTTACAATGTCCATAAGATTGTCCGAAATGAGTTTTGTCCGTAACATGTCCGAGTAAACGAGAGTGAGTCTCTATCCAGTAAGTTGAATCATACGCCAGCGGGGTGGTCTGATATCAAAGCCGTTTCTCTCTTGCTCTGAATAAAATCATCTCTTAGAGTTGTCTAGATGTATAATATATTACTAGCTGCCATCTAGCACATGTATGTTAGCAACAGGTATTCCGTATCGTTTATTCTCTCAGGCATTCTATTTGATAAATTAAAGATTGATTAGCGATGGCTAGTTTACGTCTGTCTAGCAGCGGGCATTCCGTATTGTTTATCAATAACTATATACATATGTATATCTATATAATCTACGATCTAAGTATTAAGTCGCCGCACCCCAAGTTTGCATTCTCGAGTTGTTCTGTTACGTTTGATTGTGATGTTGCTCACTAGATCAGTGAGGCACGTTAAGACGGTGGGTGTACGATACCACTCGCACTTCAATGAGGGAGTGTCAGAAGTCGAGTCTAATTTTACTGGCTGGTTTTGTGTTCCCCATAATGTGCTACAGAGTTTAATGTTATTACCGCCGCTGCTAATAGTAAATGTCGAGGGAAATGCCCTCTTAGCAGTTGGATGCGGGTGAAGTGGAGAAGTTATGTGCTAAAAGGGGGAAGGTTAATCGACGCAGCCGTAGGTCTCTCTCTCTCTTTGCAATGAGATGTTCACGAGTGGTAATGTAATTGGTAAATTTCCTTTGGTGAAGTAGCCTACCAAGGATTGTGTGCTATGGTCTAGAAATGTAAACAACTCTCTTACTGTTAGTACAGTGTGGCTTAATTTATATTGTTATTTACCTTTGAGTGGTGTTGGCGTTAAAAGGTTTGAGAAACTTAAATGGAATATAAAGTTTTTTTTTTCCTGAATCTAGCTATCCAAGATCATAAATGTCAATGAGAGTCTTTTGTTATGCGTTTATTACAAGGAAAGTTAAATAAACAGAGATGCAAGATATATGGTGCTATCTTAAATGATTTTTTTTCTTTCCTCGTCTTTTCCTTAGCATTGACAACGCAAGTAGTGTACAAGAATCTGGAGTAAGTAGCGTTGTGTTTACTGGTCTATAAATTATAGTGTAAGAAGGAATGACGGCGACCCAATGTTTTTTTTCTTTCTTCCTTTTCCTTCGTTTCCTTAATGTCAGCTACAATTACAAATTCAAGGGAATATAAGACGCAAGGTAGCGCTTTTCAAGTTTAGCTACCCAGCCATAGAATCGAACTAGCGTAATTAGCGCTTTTCACACTGTTGGCAAATCTTTTACTACCGAGCAAGTTTCTCAAGTTTGGTAAAAGGAGGTAATCCGAGGGAGTGGTAGAGCGTTCACATTCGGTGCTTTGGGTCCCTGGTTCGATCCCAGTTCACGCCGTGTGGACTTTGTAGTGGACAAACACCGTGCTCGTGGGTTTTCCCGGGGTTCTCCCGTTTCCTCCCACTTTTCTCATTCCACCATTTCATTCATGTCACATCATCACCGTCTCCTTTGAGATAATCGTGAGACGTAAAACTTAAAGATTTCATTTCATTTTTTCAGTCTGAACCTTAAAATATATTTTAACAATTAAAAAAGATTTCGTTGAATAACTTTTCAAAACTATTTTAATTTATAGAGGTAACAACTGTAGTTTAAAGATAGTTTTCATTAGAACCACTTAGTTAGGGAGAGTACGGTGACTCAGTGGTAAAGGGATCCCTGGTTCTACTTCCGGCCAAGTAAGCTTGTGTTGTACAACATCGTGTCCATGGGTTTTCCCAGGTTACTTTCATTTTCTCCCACTATCCCATTCCACCAATTTCTCCATCGTCATTTATTAGCCTTAATGATCGCCTTCCTTAGCCTAAAGGACATAATCATGGGGCGTTAAACTGAAAGATTTCATTTTATATCACGTTAGTAGGACTGATATACGATTGTAGTATTAATCTGTCCGTCCGTTATTCCACACAATAACTAATTTTTAGTTTAACGACTCACAATTATGTATCAAGGCTAAGAAAGGGGTTATCTTGAGATAGATGATGATATATGAGTTAAATGAATTAAGTGGGAGAAAATGGTAGAACACCTAAAAGCCCACGCACACAGTGCTTGTACTCCATAAAATTCACTTAACGCAGCTTGGGATCGAAGTTTCCTTATACAAAGAGCGTATGTACAGCAAAGTTGAACATGAAGAAAGAATATCTTGAATACTAAATAAGAATAGCTACAAAAGCTGATAAAAATTCCATAAGCACGATTGCTCAGTGGCAGAGCGTTCATCTCGTGTGCGTTGGGTCCCTGTTTCGGTCCCAGCTTGCGCCAAGTGGGTTTTGTTGTGGGTAAACACCATGCCCTTATGTTTCCTCGGGGTTCTCTAGTTTCCTCCCATTTTATTCATTCCACCATTTTCATTCATTTCTCCTCATCACCGTCTTCTTTACCCTAGCTTGTATACACTTGGGACGTAAATCTGAAAGATTTTTTGAATCAAAAGAATCAATTTCAATCAAAAATTTTCTTATAGGCCTTATATTTGGAGAACTAGATACAGTGTAGCCAAACTCAAACTATCACTTAACTCAGTATTGTGTGCTTATTCAGTAGAAAATAAGAAAACTCGATTTAGAGGCCGTTCTAAAATTTTGTGGCCCCTGATCCAAAAACGAGTTATTGGCCAAAATTGCAATCAGTTGATGCATTTTTGGGTCATTCCTAAAATTCTTGGACAAGATCGCAATCTTTTGATCCATTTTTTAATCATTCTTAAAATTCTTGTTTTCCATGTATATGAAAAGCCAAGAGCACGGTAGAACGCTGGAGCAGCGCAGAAACATAAAATTTGCACCACTGAGGCAGTAGTGTGTGATGTGTTCGTTACTAAAGTAGGTGAGTTGTACCGAGTCTAATGATGCCGAAAGTAAATCAGTTCTGCGGAGACTACATCATAGCACTTTCTGATAAATAGTTTACTTATACTAGCATAGTTAAACAGTACCACAAACATCAACTTGTTGTTTGGACGCTCCACTATAAATATGAAGAGCGACCGTCACGGGACGGCGTATCAGCTACAAAACCACATACTCAAAATTATCCCCACCCAGAAAAGTTGACACTGCTTGTCTTACGTGGAATTAAGACATTGACTGAATCAGGGTCAGGGAGCAATTGTCCTCTCCACTGAGTTTGAGGAGTGCCATACTTTCTTTAAATAAAGTGTATACTAATATACTAAAACTGTTACGTCGGTGGACAATCTTGCCCATCCTGGCAAAACCCGAAAACGACGTTACTTTGCTTAAAGAGCGAGCTATTAGGCACTCGTTTCTGTGTCTCGCAACCAATCATACGCTGTCGCATTTACAAAAAGTTATGTCATAAAGTCTTTCGTACAGCAGTTTCTCTGTTAGACATTTTTTTCGGCAAGAACAGTACAGTTTTCTTAGGTCTAATCGTTTTTTATATCAACATCATCATCATAGGTATTCTGCCATTATTGGCGGGTCACTTGCTGCAACTGAGAAGCTTCCATGCTCCAGTATCTTCAGCTAACCTCTTCATCTTCACGTACGATTTCTCTGTTTTGATATCGTCCATTAATTGTAGTCTTCTTCGCCCTCTCTTTGCCTTCCTTGCCACTATACCCTCTAGCACGTCTCTCATGATACAGTTCCTTCTTAGCCAATGTCCCAAACAGTTTGTCTTTCTCTTCTTAATAATATCTAAAATTGTTATTTTCTTCTCCACCATTTCTAACACCCTCTCATTCGTTTCCGCTCGATCCAGCTAATTCTCTCCGTTCTTCTCCATACACACTTTTCGAAAGCTTCCAGTTGTTTTTCATCATTTTTTAGTAAGGTCCATGTTGTCCATGAGTCATTACGCATACAGGACAATACTCTACACGAAGTATTTTATGAGTCTTTTTCTCAATTCTATTCAAGGGACCACAAAATAGTATTTTCTTCCTTCTAAAGGCTTCTTTCATATCCTTGTCTTTTTTTTTTTTTTTTTTTTTTTTACGTTCACACTTACAATCATCACTAGGTATCGAAAACTAGTCACCTGTTCTATTTTCTCCTCTCCTACTTCTATATTTGACACTGACCTTATGCTTGGGAAACATATCTGTTTTTCTAACGAATTGGACCAGTTTATTAAAATTTTTAGGCCTACTGACCGTTTTTCAAACGAACACAGATATTTCATACGTAGTTCTATATATTTTTATTTATATAAAATATAGTAAATTTGTGATTGTAGGATCTGTATGGAAGCCGTAACGTATGACTTTGCATACAATTTTTCCATGCTTTTGCTTTCTTTCAGAAAACGAAAGAAAATAAATAAAGTTTCTTGAGCAACAATAAATTCGGAAACATATAAATTTAAAAAAAATAAAACAAAACCATTACATGTACATCTTTCGCGACATCTGATGGATTTTGTTTTAGTCTGAGGCCTATCAACCAACAAGCCAAGGTTACTACAATGTGGCGAACAACTTTACTCCCAGTCGTATCTGCAGAAGAACTCAACTTCGAAAATGTTACGGTACTTGAAGATACCATTCAACTAGAATTACCACCACTTTTTTAAAATTAGAAAAGTGGGGGAGTCTATACCATAAGTATCGATGTGAACTTATGTATTACAAATACTGACCTGGGATCCTTCGATTTTTTTATTTATTATTATTATTATTATTATTATTATTATTATTATTATTATTATTATTATTATTAGTGATTTCTTTGTTAAGTGACACGTACTTTTCTAACGAAACTGAATTCTCCAGAGTCTGCATTCTGCTTCAAACTGAGTTCTGCCCTGGCGAACAAACGTAAATTCACTTCTATAAGAGTCCTTAAGCTTACAATTGAAATTGTCCTTCGGTATTCTTCTGGTTATGAAGTCATTAATAAATCAAGCATGTTTGTCACAACATCCACAAACGAATATTCACTCGTATAGAACCTCCAGTACATTACATTAAAATCACATGAACCACACAAAGAAAACCACTGTGCATTACAGCAGATCTCATATTAGCAAACTACTCTGCGCACGCGCACTACAATAATAGCTCAGAGCTTGAGCTTGCACGAGTCCAAATTTAACTCAATCTCGATTGAGATTGACAAAGATGTAGCGGTTTACGTTGAATATAACAACACTTTATCAACAAAGTCGTCTTATATTTTTCTCCAATCCAAAAAAGCGGGTGGCTTTTCGTGATTAAGAGATGATTAAGCGGGGGACGAATATAGGACCTGAAAATTGGGTGGTACCCGCTAAAATCGTGTAATATTGCAAACCTACCTTCAACCAACATTGTGCAGCAAAAACTAATACCATCTGACAACCAACAACTAATACCAGGGGCAGTGGCGTATTTACGATTTTGTTTCGGGGAGGGCTTTGCTAACTTTCGGGAGGGGGCTTTGCCTGAAAATATGAAAATTCTGCAAGATATTTCATATACTTTACTATAGTAAGTAAGATTTCGGGGGGGGCTTAAGCCCGAAAGCCCCCCCCCCCCCAAATACGCCACTGAGGATAATTTCCTACCTGTCGCCGACGGTATCATCGATATCAGTTCAAACTACATCACTTGGTGATATTTTTGACCAATCAGTCGCAGGCTGATGAAACGAATATGAAGCATTCAGATCAGTCAGATTAAGATAACGTCATTATATCACGAGGAGTAGCAAGACGCCCCGACAAGTTGAAGCTACGTCTCGTGTAACTTCCAAGAACAAATATAAAGCAATGCAACAATCTACAAGAAAGAAAACGGACGATAAGTGATTGGTTCTGTTTATCTATGAAGGAGAAAAAATCAATGTATGATGTACGATATCTTGTATGTCTTCAGTGACGCACGCAGAATTTCAGAAAAGAAGTTCAAGGGCTCCAACTCGTATCCTTTCAAGATAAGAGTGATTTTTCCATAATTTAACATACTAAGCAAGTTAAAAGTGAGGGGTAACGCGGACGGTTGTCGTTGCCCCACTTCCAAAAAATATCTATGGCGTCCCCCACATTCTAAAAAAATAGAATGGGCCAAGATAGGCACGGGGAACGGCGAGACGTCAAACATTCCTCTACCTTTTTAGATCCATTCTCAACCCTGATACTATATTTTCATAATATCTTCCTCAAGAGGGGTTTAAGTCCCCAAATCGTCCTTGAGTACAGCGCCGCAAGACTTTTGCTACTACATAGACAGTTAAAGCAACAGGCCAAGCACTATTTAAAATATCAATATAAAAGTAAAGCAGACTACAAAACCGTTAGAACGAAAATGGTAGTACGCAACTGAGGTAGTAAAGATAAACCAATCATCAACCTAGTGATCTGTGAACTCCCATTTGACACACCGGGTGAGATTTGAAACAGTTGAAATTTTCAGTCAGACAGATGAAATACCTGAAGGATAAGAGCAAATATTCGAACGACCGCGCCCTACTGCCATTATTTTATTCACATTTCAAAACAAAAAATGAATAAGGATATCTAAATTCGCTATACTTATTAAATTATCGTATCACTGTGGAACCATACAAGCGACAAGAATACTTGTAGTGTTATAGCTGTCAACGTCTGAGTCACTTCCAAGACACATGTGAAACAATTCAATGGTCTCTTTAGTTCCCAGAATAACACATTACAAAAGATTTCTTCAAGAAGACCAGGGAATTTATTATTGTAATTGTCAGGGTGATCATCCGGCCACCCCGGAGCTCTGAGAGTGCCCCCCGACGGAGACCAAAATAATACGTCCATAATATAATAATAACTAGAATAGATCAGCAGTGACCCCCCGGAATACCAAGTGTGCCCCCCGGAAAGTTGCTTCTGAAAGAAACACTGCTTGGTATTATCAGTATATTTGATAATGGATCCGACTAAACACACTGTCTACTACCTTTTTTGATTGTTAACATTTGGCTGCAGATGTAGTCTCTTCATGAGCTTAGCTCTTCACACAATATCTCAGAGAACCGAATATTGATTTTGCTGTAGTGCAGGATACTCGCCTAAAACCACGAATCAATTTCAATATCCGCAATTATGATGGTTTGAAAAAGGATCAGCTCTATTGTTGGAATTAAGATAGAGTCTTGTTTAATAAAAACGTAAGTACTCGTCCTACTTTCTTAGCCCATATTCTAGCAACCAAACGAAGAAGATTCTATTACTTTGGCTCTGTTGAATGAGAATCATTTTGATAAACTCCAACCGCTGGGAATATTCGAAATCCAGCGTGAGAAATTTCATTGTTGCTACCAATACTTTAGTCACTGAAATTTAACTTCTTGCTCTAAGCCCGCCACTGCACTCCATATTAAAGTACAGAAGCACAGCAGGTGAATTGAATCCAAATGATCCTCATATTTTCGGAAATTTGGGAATACAATAATAATCCTTGAAGACAACAATGTTAAGCATTACCAACTGGAGCTCTAGGCTAAACACCAAGCAACTATATTTAGCAGCGACACTGTTTCATTTTTGCTGTTTCTAATGTTACCTCACTCACTTTCCAAGAGTTTTCGGATGGCCTGAGTTATTAGGAATGTTCTTATACAGGATGTTCCGGAAGTGGGCGTACCCCCTTTAGTTTCAAAAGTATAGTGTTGGTTATTGTAGAATGTCGGTACACAGTTACCTTGAAGTCTTACTAGTCTTAAGAGTCATAAACATCGGTATGATCACCATCCATGTCGTAACACAGCTGAATTCTGCGCCAAGTTCTCGCAGATATTTTGCGGAGATACTCCGGAGTCATGAGGGTGAAGGCGTGTTCCACAGCTGCTCGTAATTCCTGCATTGCGTGATATCGAGTGTTTCTTACTTGTTGCTTTATGAAGCCCCAGAGAGCAGAACATCTTTATCGTGTCGTCAGATCGGAATTTCTGGCAGGCCAGGCAAAGGGAGCTGGTGAAGATGCACAACCTCTTCCAATCCAGCTGCCAGGAAACGTCTGATTCTGGTAATCAGGCTATCTGATTCAGCAGAAAACAAATGAACATAGATAGCAATGTTGCCAGGCAATGCCAAGTAATGTTACCAGACAAATGTGGGTAATACCTAAAACCGCTAGAAAACACCAATTAGGGGTTCGCTCACTTCCGGACCAAACCTCCATCAGTCAGCCAAAATCGGTCCATGTTTTGATCCTGACCGTATATCTGTTTATGTGGGAGATTAACATCACTATTACTTACCGCATCACCCCTATCAATAATGCAAAAAACAGACTGAGATCAATATCAGCTCTTGTTATCTCAACTTATCAACCTTCAGACTCTACTCCAGTGACCAAGAAGACTAGACTCAGTAGTTGATGAAATTATTGTTAAAGTTAAAAGTCCATACTAATTCTCTCAAAGAAGAAGATCCAACTCATCAAATACTGTACAAGCGATGTTCTAACTTAAGAGTTGTTTCAGGAAGTTATAGCAATAGATTCTCAACCCTAGCTTCAAGTCACAATATGGTAATCTTAACAATATCATAAAGATACACTTATGCCGCTCGCAGCCAATGTTTCGAAAACAAAATGGTCGCATGACAGCAAGCAAACCAAATCGAAGCATTGTGATAACGCCAAATTATCTACCTTATCAAGGATTGTATCTTTAACCCTGACCACTAGTTTTTCAGTGCAATATCGCAACTCAACAGAATAGTTCAAAAACCATTAACAATATTAACGATATGGCATATACACTGAATGTATTTTAGGATGTGGAGAAAGCACTCGATACAGTGTGATATCCAGATTCATAAATAAAATGCACATAGTTTCTCCAGTTGCCGTGATGTATCTGGTTTGGTCCTTCCTGTATAATTTGCATAGTTTGAGTTAAAAGTCAACCCAGTCATCTTTAGTAGTCAACAAATTACAGCAGGAGTTCTACAAAGATCTTATGTTTCACTCATGTTGTACTCTATGTACTCATAGTCTGTAGAATTTCTCACTTCACATTTGCCGACGATATAGCTCCATTGATTCAAGCAGGCACGTACTTTCCCCCTTCGAGACCAGAAATGAAAAAAAAAATGGGGAAGGATGAAACACAATGAAATGAGAAAAAGAAGGATCAGCGTTAAAAATAAACTACACGAAGCTTTTGGTTACTCTTTCTTACGAGGAAATTTGTATTACTTGCAATATATGATTGCGAGGTGAGCAAGATATCCTGGAAGAGTCAGGGAATTTGAAATTTCCAGAAAAGTTGCGGAATTGTCAGAATTTCTGCTACTAGTCAGGAAGATTTCAAGCTTCCGAAGGCATAGTGCCGCTGTGTAACAACGTGGACGTTTTTATCATAATTTGTCGTCATCGCATCCGTGCAATATCAAACATGTATTCAAAAACAATTTTCTACTGCTCCTACAACCTGTCATTTGAAACAGACAGTAGTTGACGAAATAATAAAAACGAAAATATATGTGGAAAGAAAGTTTTGTTAACATTAGATTCAACAGAAAAAGGAACGCTAACGCAGATATTGCAAAATATTTTACAAGACATTATTGAGTATGTACTTTTTATAATAGTGAATATGTACTTTATATAATAGTGAATATGTACTTTTTATAATAGTTGAGGTCATAATGTGAGGAAAATTGTTATATTTGAATAAACAGAGGAAGGATGTAAATATTGTATAATCTTTTTCAATACGTTTTTTTATTATTATTTTACTCGGGATTTCTTCATAGTTTATTAAAATACTTACCAACATAACCTCACAAACCAATATATGTTGATAGTAAAGTAGTTTAGATTGATCGAGCTCCTGGGCCTTCAGAATTTCATGTCATGCCCCCTCCCCACCCCGTTACGAAATCCTGGTTAAACGAACCAATATATGTTCTAGCAAAATTGTTTAGAATGATCGAGCCCCTGGTATGATGACCACAGTATTTCATGTCACGGATCCCCCCCCCTTCACGAAATCCTGGCTACGTGCCTGATTCAAGCAAGGGATATCGCTTTACAGGAATCTTGATTCAAAGACATTTAAATGTCAGTGAGTGTATAACCAAAGTTAATATTCAAAATATTTAACTCTATCATTTCTCTCGTTGTCATCAGAAACCATGTTAAATTATCATTACAAGGGCAATAACTTTACCTACATCAAGGAATTCACTATTTGGAAGTTTATCTGGACAGAGAAGTTCTTAAATATCTATAAAGGCTATAAATGTACAAAATTATAGTAAACCAGTTAAGAAGATTTTGGAAAGCACTACACAAAATTTCACAGGACGTTACAAACTTGAATCGACGCAGCCTGACATGAAAAAAAAAAAAAATGCCGAATCCAGAGGCGGATATAAAAGGTAAAAACTGGGGGGCCAGCCAGAGCCCACACTATAACAAGCATATCATGAATTAACTATAAACTTTCAAACAATATTTAAATTATTTCGGTCACAGGGTTAGATCCGCCAGTGATCGAACCAATATTAAGAAGTCTAAAACCTGCAACAGTATATAATCATCTCACAAATAATCTGAGATAGACGTGTCAAAATTTCTCTAGAATATCAACCAATATTAAAACAGGCTGCACGTAAGAGGGAAACGAGCTCGAAACTGATGTCAAATCAACCGTCCCGATAATTATAATAATCTGATGCACTTTCTATACATATATTTTCAGCGTTATCACTTCTAGATGGCAGCCTATATTGTTACAAGTATTTAGAAAGACGTACTGGATTTAGTGTACTAAAGCTATATTAACAATTCCAGAGTAAGAAAATAAGTAAATTCTGGAACAAAAATTGATTATGACGTTAATTATTTTGTCTTGAAAAGGAAAAGTACAAAAAACATTCTGACATCCGCAATAAGTGTAGAAGCATTATAATAAATACCTTCCACTTCACAACTCGAACCCTTCCAACTCTGCGCACAACAGACTGGGACCACTACAGATCCTTGCTCAGCGACATGTTAGATCCACGCCGGATAATTGAAACAACGGAAGACATAGAGGCCACCACTGCGTCCCTGACCGCAGCCATCAACTCAGCCATAGCCATCGCCTCAACCACCTCAACAACGACTCATCCATCACAAAAGACCACTCCAGAAGAACGACGCACCTCAGCCTTGATCCACTTGAAGCGTTGGGCCCGGAAGCAGTGGCAACGTACCAGAATTCCCCAGTTCAAAACACTTTGGAACCACCTAGTATCCAGAGTCAGGAAAAGGCTCCTTCGAATCAAAATCAGAAACTGGAACCTCCACCTCCAGGAGCTAGATGCACCCAGCAGGCAATTCTGGAAGTTAGTGAAAAACATCACAAGACCAGAAGCAAACTCCAGAACACTCACACTTCAAACTCCACAAGGAACAATACACGAACCGGAAGAACAGGCAGAACTTTTCGCCCAGACCCTGGAAACCACCTTCCAGATCAACGCTACCAACACGCCAGCAACCACCACTGCAGCAGTACATAGATCCTACCACCTCTCCCGAATAGAAGACCCACCTCCTCCAGAAGCCCTCACAACACCGCGGGAGATACAAGCAATCATCAAGAGGATCAATGCACACCGGGCTCCAGGTCAAGACCGAGTGACGCCGCAAGCACTGAAGCACCTCCCGAGAAAGGCCCTGGTCCTACTCTGTAAGTTGTGCAACGCCATTATGAGAACCGGACACTACCCAGAAGCCTGGAAAGAAGCAAAAGTCATAATGCTGGCCAAACCAGGAAAGAAAAGATCAAACCCGGCCAACTACCGCCCTATCAGCCTGCTCTCGCATACCAGCAAGGTGTTTGAAAGAGTACTGCAGAGCAGACTTCAGCAATTCATAGAAGATCATGACATCATCCCGGACCACCAGTTCGGCTTCAGGAAAGGACACTGCGCGGATCAGCAGCTGGTACGGGTGGTAGAGAAGATATGTGACAGATTCAACGAGGGAGGCCACACCTTGGGGCTTTTTCTCGACATAGAAAAAGCATTCGACAAGGTGTGGCACGAAGGCCTCTTTCACAAGATGATGCTCCAGGGCACTCCGCACTACCTTCTGAGAATCATCAAATCCTTTCTTCAAGGAAGAACCTTTCGTGTTGCCCATGCAGGACACCTAACACCCTCCAGACCTATCCTAGCAGGAGTCCCCCAAGGATCCTGTCTATCCCCAACCCTCTACGCCATGTACACGGCGGACATTCCCACAACCCCCAACACAGCGGTAGCAACATTCGCAGACGACACGGCAATCTTTGCCAGCCATGGAAACATCAGATACGCTGAACTATACCTCAGACGACACGCCGAACTTCTCCACCGATGGTCTGAAGAGTGGAAGATCAAAGTCAGCGAACAGAAGACCTCAGTAGTAAACTTCACAAGAAACAGAAGAAGGGTTCACGTCAGGATCACCATGGCTGGAACACCCCTCCAGAACCGAGATGATGCCAAATACCTCGGAATAATACTGGACAGGAAACTTACATTTGCTCACCACATACATTCCATCGCCAAGAAAGCCAGTCAACGCCATCAAGCCTTGCTACCGCTACTCCTCTCCCCATCCCTCACCCTGAAAACCAAACGCCATATATATCAGATGAGCATTCGTCCCATCCTGATGTATGCCCACCCTGCATGGCAACACGCAGCAAAAACGCACCTCAGCCAACTACAAGTCATCCAGAACAGAGTAGCCAGGGCTATCACTGGACACTCGAGAGACACTCGCCTCGAGCAAATACATGAAGATTTGGAACTCCCATTTCTACATGACTACAGAATTCACAGATCAGCCAACTTCTGGAGGACAATCAGAGCCTCGCCACACCAACACATAGCCACCATAGGAACGGCCAACCCAAGAAGACGAACTTACAAGATGCCGCACCCCTAAAACGCACAACCACTAAACTGACATAGGAACAGCAAAAGAGGAGCGCGACAGTTGCGTCCTCTCTCACAACAAATACGCACGCAAAACAAACGACAGTCAACAACACAAATGGAAGGCAAGGGCCCCAGCCCGGTACTTAAATCAACCACAAAAACCGCCAAGAAATCTCTGCTCTCTGCTCTGCTCTGCTCTCTGCTTCACTAAAAACAAAATGGGGACTGATCATGTGTACAATAATTGTGTTCGAGTTACATAAAATGCTCAATACACCTTGGCACAATTAACACTAATAGGTATCCTTACTATATGTATTAGTGTTGAAACTGGTAATTGGAGTTTCTGCCACTTTTCGTTTGAATAAAGTGACAAAGTTTAAGAGACTTATTCTCGAGACACTAAAACCACATAAAGAAGTCAGTTGTTCTTACTATGTATGGAGAACAATATTGAAACCGAAGACTGTAAGTAGATTTCTACAACTTCCTATTTTAGTAAACACTTAAGGAAGGACATGAATCTATTCTTGGGAATATTGAAATATCTCGATTTCGCTTACGGTTTTGGTCATCAAAATGAATAGATTTTGATGCAAAATAGTGTACCGGTATGCTATTCTTTGAGGATTTTTCACCCTTTTGGATCCTATCATTTTTGCCATTTTCCTACATTTTCAATTAGTGGCTTATTGCTCAAAACCTATTTATCTCCGATTGATACGGTTAAGACTTTTTTTTTTTAAGAAAAGGGATGAAGATATTATTTGGTTTAAGTTACATTGCAGTGTTGCCAACGGGAGGGAAATTATTGAACTTTTCATTACTTTTTCCTTTCATTTTATATATGCGCACATGCCCACATGTGCACATGTGTTTCATTCTTCTCTTTTTTCATTCCTTCTTTACTTTTTCCCTCCCGAATTTTGCGCCCCTTACTTCGGCGCCCGGGCCGTCATCCCGCTTGCCCCTCCCCCATGGCACGGCACTGAGCAGGATCTTCGTCACTTCAATAGCAATATTTCACTTATATACTACTATTATATCAATAAATTCTATATAAATCTCTAACCCTGGAGGAATAACTGTTCCTCCTGATCCCACTAAATGACGCCCTCTGAATCTCACCCTTTAACTGACTTATTTTTAGTTAAAGAAGGGTGTGTTTACTTTAACGATCGTAAAACACATTTACGTCTGTTACTTCCGATGCGAGAAATGGGATTTAGTCGCTCTATTTCAAATAATGCAAGAACTGTACATTTTCAAGAACTGAAGTCTGCTGACATCAAAGATCATATGGAATGATCGAAAGATCTTCCCTATCTTCCCTTTCCTATCTCAATCTGTGCTAGTGCTACCTACTAATATATAATATAGGGCGAGAGTATAGTACCTACTAAAATACAAACCTTTCTTCAACAGTTGACAATTTCACGTTCTGCCAAACTCGGTCATAGCGTTAAGAAATACAGGTTTTATTGAATATTTGGTATTCTATTTTAGATGTTACATGTTTAGTATTTATATAGAATGGGTCTGCGTCATTTATATGTATATTGAGAGATCGGATTTCGCTTGTACGTACACGAAAAGAAAAGCAAATAATTGAGTGAAGTAATTTCTACATTTTGTGACTGAAATTTTGGGGAGTTTCTCCGGGGGGAGATTCCCCCCGGGCTACCCTTTGAATTCACCCCTGTCCCTAATTTCAAGATTTGTCGTAGCTGACACCACTGTTGCCACATGGGTCCAAGTCACTAAAACAAATCGTTGTTATGTTGACATGGTATACTGAAAGCCAGAATAAATGAGAAAAATAAAAAAAATCTCTGTTGTCATACACTTTTTGACACTTTTTATCCCTCAGAAGCAAAAATCAAGAGATATGCCGGAGCTACAGCATCTCAAATTACATATTGAAACATCTTATGGTGCGTTCTGTAGGTCAAAGAGATGGCTTTCAGATAGTGGTACTTTGTTCCAATGTAGCCAGCAAGAGGGAAATAATAGAGGAGGAAAAGGGAAATTTTCAGAATTTTTCACCTAAAATTGGGAATTAATTTTTTGGCTGGAAACACTGCCACCAGACAGACGCAAACCATCTGAAAATAAACCTTGGTACCCCATTAATATCTCCTACAAGTATCATGCCGATATCTAAGAAAGTAAGCATGAAATTATAAAATATCTCTTTCTACCTCAGAAATTAACCATTTTCTTACCATTTACAGAACATGGTTTATTATATACTTTAACTGTACTTCCCATAATTACCCTGCTGAAACTTTCTTATGGCATGTTGTGTAGGCTAAGGACGAGGATTACAGACAGTGGTAGGTTTGTTTGAATGTAGTCAAGAAGAGGGAAATAATAGAGACAAAATGGGATTGCTTCCAAAATTTAGCCTAAAATCGGGAATTATATTTTGGCTGGCAACGCTGCTACCAGATAGACATAAACTATCTTAAAATAAACACTGGAACACCAATAATATATCTCACAAGTATCATTATGATATTTATGAAACAAAGCTTCTATTTATAAAAAATAGGTTACGGTAAGCAGAAAAGTAAGGAAAAACTAGAAAAATCAAGTTAGGACCTAAATACGAATTTTTCATGCACTCCCTATGTTGAGAATTATGTTTGGGCAGAAAGTGCTCGCTGATATGCCGTTACGTTGTTAGGGAAGTCGGATGTGTAAATAATGTAGTTCATAATGTCGGTTGTTTCAAATGTGTTTTTTGATATGTGTAATAAGGAAGATTTAGAGCATACAAATTTGGTCTAGAAGCGGAATTATAAATATGATTTATGTGAAGCAGAGAGTGCAGGGTGCACAGATTTAGAAAAAAGATTTATAGGAAGAATTCTAGCATTTGAAAGATAATTAAGTAAATAGGACAAATTACTTTTCACAATCCATACTTATCATTTTTTCACTACCTAAGTGGTTTGCATTTAATATACTTAAAAATATGCCGTAATTTTATGGGCATAATTACGTTTCTCTGAAAGAATAATAAGTTCCCTTGTACTTCCAATTCATATCTGTGCTTAAAAAATACCTTATATTCTTTGGCGTCCAGATTAGCAGGCATCTTCTTCGGTCAACCTTATTTTGTCCAATTTAAAACTGTCTTCATCCAACTATCTTGTTGCGTTTCTACGCCTATCTCATTTTCCGTTAACAGAAATGTCTGTAATTGACTTATTTAATTTGTCGATATCTCTTCATCTTGAGTGGAGTTAGACAATGGAAATTGCGATAAAAAGAAATCTGCCACTTGAACATATTTATGGTACACAATTTCAAAACCGTAATTGTTTAACAAATACCATCTTAAAAGACGTGGCATGATAGTGGATGGCGGTGATTTCACCCCAAATATCCAGCGCACTGGCTGTGAGACCGTATTAAATTTTAAATTGTTTTCCATAAGTGTATTTGTGATTTTTTGTACTGCAAATGATACTTCCAAAGCCACTCTTGCAAACTGGGAGTAATTTCGGTCAGCATTTATTGGCGTTTCTGACCCACATTCAAACGTTTGGAACTGATTTTTACTACGGTTCAACAATACAGCTCCTACTTCTGTGGGCGAATCGCCGGTCATAAAGAAATCCTCCTCATTTTCCTTAAAGGGATGTGAAACTTGTGCGGACGCAATACTCCTTTGAATTAACTCAAATTAATTTTGATGTTCTTGTTCCCGTTTCCATCTCATACCTTTATCCAGTAAATTCAACAGATTGCGTATTTTCATAGACAAACCGGGAATACGCACTGAGAAAAAAAGGACTAGGATTTCCGTGTGAATACATTGTATTTACGCGGGTGCGCTCCTTAAGTAATGTAATTTCATGTATAAAAGTACAGCAGGTGGGAACACCATGCCAAGTCTGGAGTTCGGCGTCGAACTAGACTCGCTGTGATTGGATAATTTTATTCCCATGATTGATTTCGTGTTAAAAACTATTACTCTCGTACGGTAAGGAGTCACAGATTTAGAAAGAACCAAGAGGGGACACTCGTAGGAAGGTAATAACAACATTATATAACTAAGTTACCATCGTCGGAATGGGTATGTCATTAATTCTAGATTTGAAATGGTGGTCCCACAATACAAAATTTCGCTGGACGGTGGTGTAGATCGTACTACGGGTGAAACAACATTACTTAATGTGGTGACACGCGTAACCTGGTAAAAACAGCATTTACATGCCGACTGGATTATGCATTTTTCTCCGTGTGCCGATGATAGAAATTAACTATTCCTAAAAGCGATTGTAACTCCTGAACTCCTTGTGGCGGCTGAGTATTTAAAATGGGTTCTAATTTTGATTTGGCCGGTGAAATATTGTCTCCATCCAAACCATATCCAAAATACGTTATTTTCGGACTAAAAAAAGATAGTCTTGTCTTCACGCACCTTCACATCAAATTCCTTCACATCACATGTCCTGTCATAACATTCCTCTACTGTTGACCCCAAATTAGTATATTATCCAAATACGTTGCAACACCGTCACATTCTTGAAGTATCTGGCCCATAAAACGTTGAAATATTTGAAGTGAACAATTTAATCCAAAGGGTAATCTAGATTGCCGAAAACGTTCTCAAGGAGTGTTTATAACCAAATATTTAGTCGTCCACCTTGTCCTCCACCTAGCTTTTTTGCATTTGTGATGTATGTTCAGAGTT
Source organism: Thermobia domestica (assembly GCF_964235325.1). Taxonomy (NCBI): domain Eukaryota; kingdom Metazoa; phylum Arthropoda; class Insecta; order Zygentoma; family Lepismatidae; genus Thermobia; species Thermobia domestica. Next base: position 345,820,561 of record NC_137455.1, read on the forward strand.
ATTAATAGTAATTTTATTTAGCCTAATTAATAGTAATTTTATTTAGATTTGTATGTGTATTTTGTATCTTAATTGCATTTTTGTGTGTTACATCTGTTAATTGTAATTTGCATTATTTTAAAAGTGTAACTTTCTGTGATTTTTAAAGTTCAATTTGTTAATAGCAGTATGCTTGTAATCTAAAATTGGAGTTATACCTTTCAAATTCATTTTATGTAATGCATTTAGTCTGATAATACAATTTCAGTTTTTAACTTCCCCGTCTCCCCGTTGTAAAAATATAAGTGAGTCTTTGAGTCATGCAAATGAATCGATTCATTTTAGTGAGCGAAATATTGAGCGGCGATCTCAGAGGTGAATCGGTTTGCCCATCACTACCCCAGACAGATTGGCGAACAGGTATAACTCTTCCATCATACTTCCTGTACCATAATAATTTTCGGCAATAACTCAGGAAATCAATTTTGATACTAAAATAGCCGAATGTTTCATTGAAGCTTTCAAATTATATGCAGTTCATATTAGTCATGAATGAGTGGTGAGTGTCCTGCTCGCAAATTAAAAAGAAATCCAGAACAATTTTCGTAAAAAGATAATAAATTTAGCAAATATTTTGCTGCGATTACCAATGATCCCCTCTGATTGGATACAGAACCAGCCGAAAATGAGAGAGTGAATTTAACCAGCTCTCTGCAATTTAGAAACCGTGCTAGAGCATAATATCCATACAATATCTCATTGTACAATATGTCGTAAACATTTCTCGATTTTGAATACTGTATAAAGAAAAGTATGGTGCACATTTTTTATGAGGATTTTTAACAATCTCTCCACTGCGTCGGATTCAAATCAGTCAATAATGCCAGAATAGATTTGGTGTTCCTACCCAAATTTAAGAAAAGCTTCGCAAAATCTTCGAACAGAATAATTATCCAGTTTTTTTTTAAATACATTGATACGTATTAGTAAAGGAAAAGGTGATAAAGTTCTCCAAAATTAAACATAAAATCTCCACGGTTGTTAGTACTATTTTGGGTTTTGTACACAAAATGCAGGACGCTTAAGTAGATCAGGTAGAATATATGTGCGAATAACTTCATTATACGAATAAACTCTATGGTTCCATAAAACTGTGTAAAACGAATTGTATCAATTTTCTTTCTACTGAATATAATTCCAATCAGAAGCTTCTACGTGGATAAGCAGTTAGAATACGTGCCTCTGGCGTGGGAGACCCGGGTTCAATTCCCGGCTGAAGTTCATGTGGTTAGGATTCTACGTAAATCAGTAGGTCCCGTCTCTAGCCTCGCTGCTGAAAGGGACGTTAAACTCAAAACCAAGTCAATTCCAATCAGTGCTACTATTAACAATATTACGAATAAGCTCCTTGCAAATGTAATATATATAGACCTATATTTATTCCTACTAAATACATTTGCCTTTTGCTCTAAACATTCATAATTATTACATTTGAATGTCAATAAACTATATACCTAAATACCTAAATAAAGGGAGCAGTTTTTCCGCAAAATACTTCAGTTATCTATTAATCTATAAATAATCTTTAATATATTTCATTCAATATTATCCCTCGAGCCTTCTGTTTCTCTTCTTTAGGTTCTATATCATCTCGTCATGCTTCAGCAACATTCCTCTCATAAACCCTGTTTCTTCTAATATTCGGCAAAACGTCTCCATCTCATACTTCTAGTTTTGCTTCCTACAAGCCTGTAATTGCATATTTCCCTCGCTTGTCGCATTATTTCACTCTCTCTGTTCCCTATTCCTGTTTCCCTATTTCTTCTTCCTCTTTTGATTTCTCTTCCATCTTTCTCATCTCTTTTTTTTCTTCCTTTTTCGCACAGCTTCTTCTGCTTCCTGCCATTTTCCGAACAGAGTTGACTTGTTCTAAAATCTCACTGCTATCTTTAGTACTAAAAACAGCATCATTTGCATTCATTCGAGAGCTTCCGCATTGTTAAGCGGCTAACGTACGTACCTTAGGTGTCGCGGGCTCGAATCCCAGTTGAACCTCATGTGGTTTGGATTCTAAGTTATGCTTTAGGTCTATGTCTCATATAGCCTCGCTGCTGGAGGGGACACTACATTCGAAAAATCAAATCAACATTTATTTGAAACTTTACTGCCTCCAATATATTGAAGAATAAGTAAACAGCAGGTTTAGTATTTCGAAATATTTGCTCGTATTACTTGGAACTCCCATGTCTTCATTATAGCTTACGAAACCTCTCATCGGCCTTCTGTGACGCTTGGGACAATATTGATAATGAGATTAAAGACGTATATAGTAAGTTTAAAATTTTACAACATCGCACTTTGTGACTCGCTTCCTGTATTAAACTTCCTATATAACAAGAAGAAAACACAACGATATGATGTCTTTCAGTAACTTATATGGCCTGAGGTTGAATCATAGACCCCTCGCATACAACTGAGTCAACGTGGTCCCTTAGATCATTACAATTTTCTGTCCCTCTTCAACACCGAGGTTATAAAAAACGAAATCGGTTGCTTAATATGGGATTCGAACAACTACTTGGATTTGTATCCAGGCAAACACTCCCATAGACAAATGAACCCTGGACAACGCGCAAAGAAAGCATACACGTAAGAATTCGACCATACAGGGACACACAAAAATATGGATCTTGTAATTTATGATACACTAATAGATTTATTTTAAAAGTTTAATTTTCCTTTGCTACGCAACAAGGCTCAGGAAAATGGTAGTGTGCTGATAATGAAGTGGTGGAGTGAAGAAAGTCGGAAAACTGAGACACTGAGAAACAAGAGAACTCGGAATAAATCCATACATACACACACACACACACACAGATTGTTTGTCCACCAGAAAGCAAACTTGGTGATAGCTGAGATTCAATCAAGGACCCTATTCATTAGATGTGATTGTTCTATCACTGAGTCAATACGGCCCAGTTCTACCAGGCTATATGAGATGCGAATCTACCGATTGAGTTGGCGTCCGAACCACAGCAATGTTGTCAACATTCTCCTGCTGAGAATCGATCCCGGGACCATTTGCGTCAAAAGCACGCGTTCAAGCCACTAGACCCATAAGAAGGGATTTTCTTAGTTTGAGTCATAGCGCAGATAAACTGACGCAAATTACAACGTGGTGCTTTACGATACATTTTGTTATTTCCTTATATCCAGGATTGTACTACAAAATTTATCTGCGACGGAGCGCTTGATGGGAGATAAGGGAACCAAATTCACAAAATAGAAATGAATACAAAACTGAAATCAAATTATGGATATTCATCAATAACTATTTCTGAATATGGCTTAATGGTGGAGCGTTCACCTCTGGTGTTTGGGGTCCCGGGTTCAAACCCTGTTCCCGCCAAGTGAACATTGTGGTAGACAAACACCGTGTGCATGGGTTTTCTCGGGGTTCTCCCGTTTCCTCCCACTTTCTTCATTCCACCATTTCATTCATCTCTCATCGTCACCGCCGTCTTTAGCCTAACCGGCATAACCATGGGACGTAAAATACTCAAAAATTTCATTTTCGTATTTCTCAATGGAAAGAAATATTTGTAACAGTTTTGAACACTTCTAGTCTAGTGTAAGTTAAAAGTATGTTTTTCATTTTTTACTTCGTTCCTTGAAATTAAAAGGTAAATATTTTTTTTTCTGATTCTGTATCGATGTGCCGTTCCTCCCTCAAAAACTGTGCAGGAGCACCGACACAACTATTATAGGCTAGTTGTCGCCCGGAACGAGAACTCGCCTTAGCGCCCTCTATGATCAATCAAACCAAGACGCTCCCCGACTACACATGATATTGGCATTACACAGTAATTCCCCCAGTCCTTTTTTCCAAGTTGTAAAGCATGATTTCAAAATTGCAGTACATAATTTAACTTTCAGTACAAGATAGAACATCAAACTAATTAGTATTTTGATTGCCAAATAAGTATAATCTGAGAGTAACATGCTTGATATATTCTTATAGTCAGGGGCAGTGGCGTATTTACGATTTTGTTTCGGGGAGGACTTTGCTAACATTCGGGGGGGGGGGCTTTGCCTGAAAATATGAAAATTCTGCAAGATATTTCATATACTTTACTATAGTAAGTAAGATTTCGGGGGGGCTTAAGCCCGGAATCCCCCCTAAATACGCCACTGGTCAGGGGTAAAAGTGGATCTGAAAAAGTAAGGGGACGCTGACGTAACGCTGTCCCCGTGCCTATCTTTTCCTATTGTAATTTTTTAGAAAGTGGGCGGACGCCACATGTATTTTCCGGAAGTATGGGGATGACGTCCCCCGCGTTCCCCCGCACTTTTAACCCTGCTTAGGCCTATTATCTTATCATAATAACTGCAAATCACAATGTTTTTGGAATTATATCGGGATGTGCATATGTGTAGAATAGAATATTTAATTATGACAAACAGTCAAGTTATTGTCTCAAGTATTATACTCTGATATTTTGCAAATCTATTAAACAGATGTAAGTTAAATGAAAACAAAATGCTGGAACTAAAATTTCACTTTGCAGGCTCTTTTGGCTGAAAAGATTTTTATAATGTTCTCAAAATATAGCCCTAAAGCTTACTTAAGTTCTATCGATACGATCCGAAGGTTGGTGAATCATTGTTGTTCTGTTAAGTTTTTGAGGTAATTTTTTATGTTTATGTGGTAAAACTCCTTTCCTTGCCTTATAGTGAAAATAAATATTTGCCCAGTTTTGCGCCCACCCAGTCCGGCGCTCGGGGTACAAGTCCCGTTTGTTCCCCTCTGTTATGTCACTATACAAGAGCGTCGTTGAAGTGTGCTCTGGATAGACTACATCTCTTTTCATACGTATCATAATCTCTGTATTTTAAGTATAGGAAAATGTGTAATGAATAATGTAATTGTCTATGCTGTTTTGTATTTTCTCGCTGACAACTTGTTTTGTGTTTCTTTTCTTTTCTTTTTTTTTTTAAATTTTCTGCGTAAGTTCATGTTTGACTTGTATTTTCCTTCTCTAAGTTTACTTCTTCGCGAGAACATGAGTACGGCACAATTTTCTCTCTTCTCCGTATCCAGCACTATCTTAAGAGGCCCCAATTTAAGTTGGAGACCATCTGGTACGTACTTGTAGTGCTTGGTTTCTTCGATATACAAGCAATGCCAGGGAGAAAGACCCCATCTAACTACCTCAATTATTCTCTTAAATGAGCTCGGTCTCTGTACAAGACACGCAGTTGGTAGTCCTGTCGAGGAAATAGACGAGAACCTCTGAACGATTTATCTCACTACTAAGAACAGGGGTTGAGCACAAACACAGGCAAATGGACAAAAGAAAATAAGCACAAAAGGCAATTTGCTATTTTCTGCCACGAGATGTCTCTAGAGTAACGTATGAGTTAAACACTGCAGTGGCATACACAAATACTGTCGCTTTTATTTTTAAAATAACGACGAGATTAATGGAGCTAACATAACGAGCTGTAATGATTACGGAGGGAGATATGCGGCCAAAGAACAGGGAAAATAAATTCACTAGCTAATCAACTATAGCGGAACAAGCTCAGAAACTTGTATTTATTAGCCAGTTGACCATAGGAGAGCATCTCAATTGCTCAAGAAAGAAAACATTGACGAAACTAGTCTTTTAAAAAAATTAATATTTATTAGCTAATAAGGTTGTTCTACAGTTTACCATTAACGTCACGAGAATGTAACTTTAAAAAAGTTCAAAATAATATATAATAAATGAAAGTATATTATGTGACTTTGTGTCTCTTGAACCATTTGACGAATCTCGATCAAATTTTCAACAAAGATCTTAGGTTCAGGTCTGGGGTGTGTTTTTATCATTTCACTTCGACGGTGAAACTTAGGGTTAGGGGAGGGATATATATATATATATATATATATATATATATATATATATGAAGATAACTACGTTTGTGACTTAGTAACTCTTGGGCCACCCGACCGATCTCTGTCAAATTTTCAATATATACGAGGTTCGAGAATGGGATGGTTTTAGTCATTTCACTTTGCTAGTGAAACTGAGGAGAGGAGGAGTGGGTAAGATCTATCGATTGTTCCATAACTCGTGTAATTTTCTACAGCATTGAAAGAACATAAAGTTTTCACACTATTAACGTAAAATTTAGCATTTTTATTGAGAAATATCTGAATTTTTCAAATTTCTAAAGTAAATAAGAGGAAATCACTATTTAGCCCCCGTTTTGGGGGCGTAAACACGAAAGTTCATTTGCCTTATGGGACTTTCAACGTTAAATTTTGGAAACAGTTCTGTTATGGGACATTCCATGTTAAATTTTGGAAACAGTTTTCTGCAATAATTATTCGTAAATATTTTGAGGCAAATGAATTACACTTGCTATAACCTGACCAGGATAGCTGTGCGGTTTTGGGAGGATGGCGCTGCTGTTGTGTTTACATCAGTTTCTTGGCAAGCGCGGTGGGACAGGGGAGCGGAGAGTTTCACTTTTCAGTGTATCCAACGGTTTTTTAAAGTTGCAGTTTAGATGTTATGCATAGTCTAATCTCTTTACGCTTAATAAAAAACGCCGTAACTTATCTATGTATTGTAGTGAACCATTCCTGAAGTAATGCAGATGTATTGTGAATAGTGATTTATGAATGGAAATTACCGATTTAAGAACAACATAGCACAGTTGACAATTCAGTGAGCTTCTACCGCATATTGAGCAGATTGTATAAAAATTGATTACGTTTTATTCGATTTCATTATAAAACAGTAGCAGCCTGTAAAACGCAGGAATAACAATGTCAGTGACTAAAAGATTAATTTTGGGTTGATAGCTTAGAGTTTTGCGTAATATCTTGTAACTGTAAGTTTAAATCAAGTTAAGGTTAAGGCTCATGGTGCTGCTGTTTAAGTGTATGTTTATCGATTGACAAATAAATTATTTTTTCGAGTTTTAGCTAGGGAGGAATCCAGGCCCGTATCCAGGGGGTCTAGGGGGGCCGCCCCCCCCTAAATTTTTGCTGGCCCTTTAAAAGTTTTGCAGTAGGCTTGCAAAAGAACTATAATATGGTGATGAACTATCATATGGTTGGATCGGCCCCCCTAAATTTTGGGGCTGGCTACGGGCCTAGAGGAATCTAGAAACGTTTCCTCTCGAGAACTGTGAAAGTCCTTTCCGCTGGTCTATTGGCCAGCGCATGTGCTTTTATTGTATGTGGTTCTGGGTTTGATTCCCATTGAGAGAACAAAATTTAATTTTACAATCCTTCACTTTCATTAATCATCTGTGTCCTCTAGCATAAACAACATAATCATGGGACGTTAAAATAAAGAAATTTCATTTTTTTTTTGTTCGAGAAATGTGGACCCTTTGGGGGAAAAGGAGGTGAAGAAATTTTTCCTTCATTTTTTAAAGATTTATGGGATTGGATAGCTTGCCTTTAGGGATTGATTTGTACAATTTGGTTCAGTGCACCCTTCTTTTAGAATCATTATAGAAATCCAGCCCTTTGGTAGAGTTCGAATAAAAGTATTGATAAAACATTAGCGTATGGGTAGTGTAAGAGTAAGTATCATTGCTTCAGCACACAATAAATTTTATTTATGAGGAAAGAAATTATCTCTGAATTTCTCTCAGGTTTTAGCTATCAGGTCACAAAGAACTACTAACTGTTCTAACTGTACTAAATCTGCTAACTGTTTTCACACACAATATAATTTTGAAACTTGGGAGCCTAGTGTTATATTTGTGTCTGTAGTATATAATAATGCTGATACGTTATTCTGTTGAACATCTTAAAGGTATTTGTCGATTGACTTCAGAGGACTGAGTTTAGCCCGTAAATACAAGTTGCCTATAGTTCAAACATATCAGATGAACTAGCAGGTGGTCTTGTTTAATAAAACCTGCTCCTCCCTGTCCTCTATCTGAAAAGTCCTATATTGTTATCTATTATATAAAAGAGAACGCACAAATCCTTTGTTAGCTCATCACGCTAATACGGCTGAACCAATTTCTTTCATTTTTGGGGGGTTATTAGGATTTGGACCCTAGATGGTTTTTATCATATCACTTTAATTTTTAATTACCAGTGTCTTGAGATAATTGACCATTCAAGTGTCCATAACGTACAAATCCTTTGTTAGTTCATCATAGGTATAAAAATAAACGTATTTATATGCAACCCGCATGACCGTGTCACTCGGCGGGTTAACATAAATGACAGGCGCTATAATGTTAACATTTACTGCAATTTGAAAGCGAAAAAGTAAAAATTATCTAAGTAACAAAGTTTATTGCGTTCCGGGGTGACCGCAGCGAAGCGGGGTGAACGCTGCTAGTTCACATATGAAATTCAAAGGCAAAGTCAATCGTCTTTATTCAGTTGTATTTTTATTTTAAGTGTAAGTATTAAAATGCGCTACGCATGGTTGCAAGAGGTTGGTTGGGTGTTTTTTTTTTAAATACTGAACTGACATATCTAACATTGGCACTCATCTTCTTTATAAATTGATGTAAGAAACGGCCGATTGATTTCCAGCCAATTACTTCATCACCGGTATCTTTGAGCAATGAGATAACAATGGAAAACAAACTTCGTTCTTTTCAAACTTGATATTTCGAAAAACTTATGAAAGGGGTTTTGTTATTCAAATACATATTCGCTCTAATCAATTTCAGAAGTAACATTAATCTTAGAATAAAGTAATGGCTGTAAGAGTTACCCTGAAAATGTATTTTGTATGTTTTCTTTTTTACGTAATTCAGAGATTTTGTCTGAATTTTACTGGAGTTATAAGGAACCTTCAATTATCAGACACCCCATTTTAATCGCTTCCCCTCCGCCGTCAATGCAACACTTCTACCCGTTTCCCCAGGGGTACTGGGTCCACCCCTGATTGAGATGGTACATAAAAATAACTTTGTCTAATCTCTGTCATTATTTAGCATGGTTTAGTTTTTTTTTTTTTAAAAAAAACGATATTTCTGCCACATTTTGAAAACTTTGTTTGAAAGTTTTCAAAATGTGGCAGAAATATCTTTTGTTTCTAAGTTACTAAACCATGCTAAATAATGACAGAGATTAGACAAAATTATCTTTATGTACGATCTCAATCAGGGGGTGGACCCAGGACCCCTGGGGAGACGGTTAGGAGGGTGGCGGTGAAAGATTATCAGTTTTCTCTCTCACCTAATTTTTGAAGTACATCCGAATATGATGTCAATGCAAAAGAATTTTCTTACTCAAGACCCCGATCGCTCCGCCCCTGACTTGAGCATATGCGTGAAGTGGTTTATTACGAACAAGACAGAAAGAACTGTGGTAGATTGATTACAGAACTGTGATAGATTGATTACAGAACTGTGATAGATTGATTACTAGTCGTCCGGTTAGAAACACTGCTGCTTGCATTTTAATTCCAAAATCGGCCGCCCGCACTCGTTCGCTGGTTGTGTTATACAAAATGCAAAAGCATTCATCCACAAAGCTAGTACAGTCTCCTAGAACATCATTTTGTATAGGACCCCCTTTCGGGGAGCAAGGGGTTTAAAAAGGTGGTGTGTTACCAAAATCTCAAAATTTATTTTGGGAATGCCAGAAAGCGTCAGATTAATTTCAAATGTCACAGAATTAATACACCGATGCTCCTTACATGTGAGAGTGACTGATAATGGTTCTACAGCCCCTTTTCAAAAATAAAAAATCATCATAAATATCTTTAGTAGGGACATGCGAGAAGAAGGTATTTTTTTTGTTAATTAATTAGAAATTTGGCGTCATTGTAGCAAAAGAGTATGCGTTTTTCAAATATGTAATATTAATTTGGTAATGCACCGCCTTAGGGTGCCACACGGGGCAAAGCATCAGATGATGGATTTTAAAAATTCATTTTTTTTTTCAGAAATGCAAGCGAGCGTTAGATTATTCACAAATGTCATAGGATTAATACTCTGATGCTCCTTTCATGTGCCAGTTATTTATATCGAGTCCCCTTTGAACGTAAAAACAAAATGAAATGAAATGTTCTACACACATGTTCTACCATTCGGGTCGAATGGACCCTAATTTAGAATCGAGGATATGGAGTAATTTTATGAGATTTTCACATTGTTTTATTCACACTCTCACGAAGTATATTGAAAAAAATATATGATTATATTGTACATATTTTTTATTGGACAAAAAACATAAAAATCCTGCAAAACTTAGTGTTGTACGACGTGCTCACAAGTTCAGATTCTCACAGTCTATTTGAGAAATTTTATATGATTTCCAAAATGTTTTAATATGTGAGAATGAAAAGAAAACTTGATATAGGATGTGTTCATAATTTCACAAAGTTTACTCAGTGCCGCAGTTTTTGCAGACATATACACAGTGTTCTTGGCAAACATTGTTCTTGCACAAATTACACACAGTTTTGGTCTTTCTATCTATGCGTGATAGGCACATATGGCACCGTTCCTTTTTTAGGAGGTCTATCTGTAGGAGAGGATCGCTTTTTAGGCTCAGCTGTAACCTCACCTACTTTTCCCAATTTCTTCCCCAGTCTGATAAGGAAAGACCTTCGCTTTCTCTTCTTTGGTGTAGCGTCTGTACCACAAACGTAAAGCCACAAGATAAATGCATTTAGAGCACTGACATCTATCATGTTGTAGAAAAATGCAACAGGCCATCGGCGAGATATACGCTTGGAACTGTAGCACCTCACCATTTGATCCATTTTTTCGACTCTTCCTTTGTTTTTATTATACTCGAGTATAACTTCTGGTTTCTTATCCGGACGGGAGTTGTCCACCGTTGGTTGGGAGTGCATTGAGCTCATAAGGGTCACAACTCTTCCCCTTTTTGGACAATAAGATAAAATCATAACATCATCTTGAAATCCAAATAAAGTTGAGTTTTCATGCCGTCCACTCGCGGTTGCAAAAGTTACAGGCAACTCCTGTTTGTTTTTCCGTACAGTTCCAACGTGGTTATTCGATTCTCTAACAGTTTTGTCACAAGATCTAAACTGGTGAAAAAATTATCCGCTGTTATGTTTCTGCCACTGTTAGACAACTGTTCAGCTAAATCTAGCACAGCCCTTTTACCCTGATTTACTTCCCTTGGTTGATTTTCTTGCCGCTCAGTATAAATTTGCATGTTCCATGCATAACTCGTAGCACTGTCACAAAGAACCCATATCTTGATTCCATATTTTCCAGATTTGCTGATGATATATTGACGGAAAGGACATGGGCCTCTAAATACTACAAGTTGTTCGTCAATGGTTACCTTATCCCCCAAAATAAAAGCATCCTGAAGTGTACATATCCAAGAGTCAAATATTTCGAGAATTGGTTGCAGTTTATCTGGGGACCGATTTTTACGTCTTGAGGCTGCGTCGTCAAAATGGAGCACTCTGTTTATTGACTCAAACCGGTTACGAGACATTATACGGTTGAACACTGGGCGACCATCTTCAACACTCCACAGCTGGGTGACTTCTTCATTTTTGGATTTGTAGACACCAATTAGAATCAACGCTCCAACATATTTCTCAAATTCGTCCCGAGTTATACATTTCCAATCAGCGCCATATACAACCTCCCCTTCTTTATTCGTCCATTTGCAAATGCTGTCAATCAGAGAATCACGAAAGAAAAGCCTAAAAGCAGAAAGTTCATCATACAAATTTCTTAGTGTATAGGTCCTTATTTTTCATAAATAACATTTGCTTTTTTAGCACGATCGTGACTTGATTTCGGGGGATGCGATTGCCATACGACATTGTCATTGCACCATTTTTCGACTCATACTCCAAATTTCCGGTGGGATGGTCTAACATTTGTGCCAGTCTTACACGCTGCGACAGGAGAACATCATCAAGCGATTCAGGTTCACTTCTAATATCCTCTTCTGCTTCCACATAATCTAATTCACTATCATCATCTGATGGTACGTACTCACTGTCGGACACATCATTGTCAGAACTCAACTCATGTAAATATTTTTCAATGTCTTCAATGCGTAGGTTCTGTTTTGATGCTGCCATTTTCACATAGAACACTTTTGTGTGAATGGATGGTACTAGTATGGATTCTAATACACGAACTGCTGAGAAAAGCTACATCGTTTCAAAAAACGTGTAGCTTCAGCAGCACTAACTAAAACTACTGAAGAGAAATTACAACTAAAATGAGCTCTAGCATTTAGGAAAAATACTATTCACTGTACATCTAGTGGCAATCATACTAACTAAATTCAGGCCTGTAAAGTGACAGCGCATGCCATCTACATTTTATGGTAGAAACACAAAATAAGAAAGTATATACAGCACATACAGCACATACATATTTGGCAATGGGCCCATTGGGCCCGAATAGTAGACAATGGGACAGTTGAGGAAATTTGGCAACCCATGAATACGAGTGAAGTCTTTCTTTTGTTTTTTATTCAGATTGATCAAAAAGTAAAAGTCACTAAATGAGACAGTCATTTGCTTAAACAGGAAGAGAATAAAAATATTGAAAAGTATAATCACGGGTCCAATGAACCCGCTTGGTAGTTCTCGGGTTAACATCCCACGGTTATGCCGGCTAGGCTAAAGGAGACGGTGATAATGAGAAATGAGTGAAATGGTGGAATGAAGAAAGTGGAAGGAAACGGGAGAACCCCGAAAAACCCACGAGCACGGTGTTTGTCCACCATAAAGTCCACACGGCGCGAGCTAAGATCGAACCAGGGACCCCAAGCACCAGAGGTGAACGCTCTACCACTGAGCCACCGCGCACCCTCAAACATAAAAAGAGTCACCGTAAATATCCTTAGTGCGGACATGAGAAGAGTTTTTTTTTCTCAATTAATATGAAATTTGGTGTCGTTGTACCTAAAAGGTATGCGTTTTTTCAAGTCTTGAATGTTACTTTGGTAACGCACCGCCTTACGGGAACACGGGTACGAAGCATAAGTTGGTGGATCATTAGTAAAATTCCAAACTTTATTTTGGAAAATCCAGGGAGTGGTAGATTAATCACAAATCATACAAAATTAATATTCCGATGCTCCTTGCATGCGTAGTGACTGACATTGGGCTACAGTCCCCCTTCCAAAAATGTCTTTAAAAATTCACGATACATGTCCTTAGCAGAGACATACGAAAGAAGCTGTTTTTTGTCAATGTGAAATTTGATGTTATGATAGTAAAAATATGGAATGTTATTTTGGTAACAGGGTCACAGTGCACGGAGGGTAATTTGGTATCTTCAAGAGTCACAGGGTGTGGAAAGATGAAAATTCCAAATTTTATTTTGTAAGTGATCTTGTTGCAAGATGCACAGAAACCATACTATTTTTATGTATCAGTGACTAATATGGAACTACAGCCCTCTTTGAAAAGCGTCATAAATTCAATATGACTTTTCTTACGTAATTGGCTACTAGCAGAAGCTAAATATTTTTATAAGTAATGTACAATTTGGCATTATTTTAGAAAAATAATGTGTAAAAAATTTGAATTGACAATAGGATAATATCCATGTGCGGGTTTCTTTTAGGGGCGCAGACTCAGAATTTCTTTTGCCTAATGGGAGTGTCAATGTGAAATATTGGAGACAGTTTTCTCTAATTATTTGTAAGAATTTTGTGGTAAATTTGCATTTTTAGTTAGAAAAAACAATAACACTCTTTCGCTTGTACTGCACCTATGATGGTGCATGCGTCTGCAATTTTATTACGCTTATTCCTCCTTATTGGACAACAATATCGACAAGAAAAAAAATGTTTTTCGTTATTGGGTAAATCCATGTGAAGTGGTCCAGAAAAGGAATAAATCGTTGCTCGACAATTTTAAAAAATTCTGATTTTTTATGTACAGGTAACTTATCATGTCGTTAGTTCAAAATAAGCATTATTTTAATTTTATTGGCTTTTGGTTTCGAGTGGCAGCCATATTTGTTTTCGAAGATGTGCCATTTTGTGGTGTTGTAAGGGGTTACAGAATCTGAAATATCTCAGCTCCTAATTACCCTATCGATGTGAAACCAAAACCAAAATGTTCATTACGTTCTACACTTTAAGAATGTATATTAGTTCTTATCATTCATAAATTATGAATGGGTAAAATTAAAATTTGAAAAAGTACGTGATTGACGTTAAAAATTCTAACTTTGGCACCTATTTCCTTTAAGAAAGGAAGGGGTCAGGAAGTTGAGCTTTACAGAATAAAGAGGTCTGATATGGTTCTTATCACTCACCGAGTTTCAACCCTTAGACGTGTCCCCTATTGTTTCTAGAAATTATCAAAAATTCAGAAAAGTGGAAAAAGTGCATATTTCACAGGTATATATCTCTGGTGGGGGACCTGATAAAAATATACAATTCCTCCCCATAACAGGTCTACATGATGTTATTCTATACCGAAAATTAGGAGTTTCAGATTAGATTATGAGTACCTTTATTATGAACACAAAGTTATACCTATAAATAAGCATAGGCAGAAGTACGGATAAACGATAGTTTACTGTATATCCATCATAAATCGGTTGGAAATGGATGAGTAATGCATAGAGTGGTTAAGCACAATATACAAGAACAATACTGTCTCTTACGTACTGGCTCTTAAATAGTTTGTTCCACAAAAAGTTTGGATATTTGATCACACAACTGCGGAGTGATAGTTTGACAGCGACCCGTTGCTGTTGTATGCTCATTCAACAGCTTTCGTAAAATGTTCTAGAAAGGTACCCATGTCTTGTCGTCTTTTGAAATTTTGAATGAAGTTCGTGGTCCTGGGGGTTCGTAAAAATGCACTTTCACGTCATCATGTTCGATACTCACATCTTCAACAATTCCAATGTACCACTTTTCTTCATAAATACATGAAACTGTATCACCTGTTTGGAGGCAGTGCAAGGACGCTTTTCTAACATTTACGTCCTGAAAGTCAGTAGAAACTGAAGTGCGAAAGCATCTATCTTTGGCGTCACTGAGAGGTACAAATTTATGGTATGAACGTGTTTTAGGAACAGGCAAACAAGTAGCAAATCTCCCTCGCAGTTCAGCTTTACGGTTGACTACTTCCTCACTCCTGATATAAATGTACTTGATACCATAAATGTGTTTTACACAATAATCATACATGTCCTGTGGAGATAAAACTTGATCATTACGTATTATCTGTAAACTCCTTTATGTTACTATTCGCTTTGTTGTCCCTCATATTTCACCACAAGCATTTTTTCCATGACAGGAAGCAAAGAAGTGCCACTCCGCTTCAAGACCAAAATCATCTTTGTGATTACACAAATTGATGAAATTTTTCCTGTTCTTATAGTGACTTGTAGCCCCATCCGTGAAGTATATGATATGTGTCACGGACGGAACATGTGACTTAACATCTCCAATCACATGACTTTGAAAGGTGTGAATTGCTGTGGTGGTATGTTCTAAATAATCACTAATAATACAAAGACTTCTAGATTTTAAATCACCTCCATCACTTGGTTTATAATAGTGAAAAAATGGGTGAAGCGTTGCCTGTTTGTTCACCCAATGAAAACTTTGAATCTCGTCTTGAATAACGAATGAGAAGTCCTCTGAAAAATCAGCTAAAACAATGCATTCAAAGTGTGAAAGACATACTTTATTGTCTGCAAGAAAACTAGATTGTACTTTGGACACATAGTGGTGTCACTTGAGATTTCTGAGTTTTGCTGCAAGGTCCTCAAGAAAGTCTTTTCTTGGTTTAACTATGGTGATCATCTCAGCAGATCTGTTGTTATCCACTGCTTTTAAATAATATTACCAGGAAGGTTGTATGTTAGCTCATCTTGAAATAGTTGTTGAAGTAGATTTTCAGGATCTGGGCACTGGATGCAGTTATCCATTATTCATTGTTCATTGTTGAGATCTCAGATCAACATTTCAAGCAAATCTTTATAGTCCACATTTAATTTAGCACCGTCGATCATTAACTTCACATTCTGATGATGTACGCACACACATACAGAATGTGTTCCTGATGTACCAGCAAATACACACCACATGGGTTTCAGTTCACAGAATTTTGATCGTTTAATTTTACAATCTGGGTTTGTCTCCTTAAAGTGTAAGTACAACTCGTTCAAGGTACCAAGTAGTAACTGCTTCTGCTTGTGAACTTTAACGCCATTAATTCGGACAGATACATAGTCTTTTTTGCCAGGAAAGATCCTACTGTTTTCTTCACTTGTATAAAAATCAACAACTTTCTTCACAGTACTTTCATCAATAGTTTTACTACTACTTCTTTTACATACATCAGGCAGTATTCATCCATTGCCAACCGATTTATGATGGATATACAGTAAACTATCGTTTATCCGTACTTCTGCCTATGCTTATTTATAGGTATAACTTTGTGTTCATAATAAAGATACTTATAATCTAATCTGAAACTCCTAATTTTCGGTATAGAATAACATCATGTAGACCTGTTATGGGGAGGAATTGTATATTTTTATCAGGTCCCCCACCAGAGATATATACCTGTGAAATATGCACTTTTTCCACTTTTCTGAATTTTTGATAATTTCTAGAAACAATAGGGGACACGTCTAAGGGTTGAAACTCGGTGAGTGATAAGAACCATATCAGACCTCTTTATTCTGTAAAGCTCAACTTCCTGACCCCTTCCCTTCTTAAAGGAAATAGGTGCCAAAGTTAGAATTTTTAACGTCAATCACGTACTTTTTCAAATTTTAATTTTACCCATTCATAATTTATGAATGACAAGAACTAATATACATTCTTAAAGTGTAGAACGTAATGAACATTTTGGTTTTGGTTTCACATCGATAGGGTAATTAGGAGCTGAGATATTTCAGATTCTGTAACCCCTTACAGCACCATAAAATGGCATATCTTCGAAAACAAATATGGCTGCCACTCGAAACCAAAAGCCGATAAAATTAAAATAATGCTAATTTTGAACTAAAGACATGTTAGGGTAACAGCACACAAAATATCAGAATTTTTAAAAATTGTCGAGCAACATGCATTGGACCACTTGATATTTTCATTATTGGCGTGCCAGTGGTCATTGTGGGGCTACAGCTTCCCCTTCTCGGTATCAAAATCCCTTTAAAAACACAATAAATATCAATACCACCTTCTTATATTACATTCATGTTCTTTCATGCTCAATTTGGCCGATTCCGATCGCAGGTTAAGAGACGTGTTTTAAAGAAAGGATTGGAACATTCAACTTTCATGTCCGAAGCATATGTTGATGCTCCATTGTCATTGTCCAGAGTGTAGAGATGATCGCTCCAGATATCACAAGGGAAGGTGTGTACAGTGGCTTTAGTAAATCGCATTAATTCATGTCTTGGTAGTTCAGAATGGCATGCTGAATGAAAGTAAGTTCATTTTATCTGTCTTACACTTAGATTAATATCTCCAAACAATTAATGACAATGGGAACAAAATCTGTTGTTTTTAAGAATGAATAATATATGTTTCCTTGGGTTTACAGTATAGCTTTACTCAACCTGATTCTTATTCCTCTCGAGACATTTGTTTTTACTACAAACATGTGTCCATAGTATACGACTTCCTGGCGTGCTTACATGTGCAGTATACGAGTAAGCTACTGCGTGGAAAGTGAGATCATACTGTTATTGTGTAAGAAATAGAGAAAATATACGCTTTTTCATGAATAAAGAAAACAATATTGAAACTTAAACGTCACCTATCCCACTTTTAATTTTTAAAATATTATTTCTCATTAAGATTTTTTTTTCTTTCGTGGTACCTGCGACATTTTTCATTGTCATTTTGTTTTCTGTTTCGAGCTCTGCTTAAGTGTTGAGAAAATATGCGGTTGAATTGTATGTGTCATTTTGTGCTATAAGAAGAGTCCAATTTGGTTTTTAAAAACACATTCTTTGATTATATTCCAGCGAAGCCAAAACAAAGAAGCAATATCCATAATCTGGTACACTGACAGACAATATTCATTTACACTAGATTCGAGATTTAATTAAAAAAAAAATTACAATAATGACAAATTGCACATAATTGTAAAGCATATTTACCTTCTTCTCGTACGTCCCTGTTAAGTATATTTATCGTAAATTATGTAATTTCGGAAGGGTGGCTGTAGCCCAATATCAGTCCATGGCACATGTAAGGAGCATAGGAATATTAATTTTGGATTATTTGTGATTAATCTGACGCTCCCTGAAATTTTCAAAATAAAATTTGGAATTTTTATAAAGATCCACCAACTTATTAATCGCCGTCTGTACCCCCTAAGGCAATGAGTTACCAAAATAATATTCAAGATTTGAAAAATGTATAACTCTTTGCTACAACGACGCCAAATTTCACATTAATTGAGAAAAAATGAATGATTCTTATATGTCTCTACTAAAAATATTTATGATGATTTTTTTTAATTTTTGAAAGGGAGCTATAGCTCCATATCAGTCAGTGGCACATGCATAGAGTATTGGAATATTAATTTTGTAACATTTGTGAATAATCTAAAGCTCCCTGCATTTCTAAAACAAAATTTGGAACTTTATAAAGATCCATCATCTGATACTTTGCCCCCCTAAGGAGATGCGTTACCGAAATAACATTCCAAATTTTAAAAAAATGCATACTCTTTTGCTACAATGACGCCAAATTCCTCATTAATTAACAGAAAATACCTTTTCCTCACATGATCCTACTAAGGATATTTATGGTGATTTTTTTATTTTTGAAAGAGGGCTGTAGCCCCATTATCAGTCACTCTCACATGTAAGGAGCATCGAAGTATTAATTCTGTGACATTTGAAATTAATCTGACGCTTTCTGGCATTCCCAAAATAAATTTTGGGATTTTGGTAACACACCACCCTCCACCTTTTTAAACCTCTTGTCCCCCGAAAGGGGATTTTATACAAAATAAAATTCTAGGAGACTGTACTAGCTTTGTGGGTGAATGCTTTTGCATTTCGTCCCAAAAGGGGGGCTAAACACTGATTTCCTGTTATTTACTTTAGAAATATATATATATATATATATATATATATATATATATATATATATATATATATATATATATATATATATATATATATATATATATATATATTAGGGTGGCAACGGAAATTCGCTTCAGCAATTTTAATGGTCTCAGGGTCAAATTTTATTTATTTTCATCTCAAATGTTTACTACAAAAATTTTGAAGCAATTACACAATATTTAGTGATCGCTCAACTCAATAAATTCGCTTAAAACCACTTAGAAAAATATATGTGAAAATTCACATATAAAAACTATGAATTTCAAAAATATGTTTGGCAACATCCTTTAGTAATATTTGTGTTTTACGAATGTATATTTTTTCTGTATTTACGTTTGCGAAAGTATATTCAACACAACAAAGAAAAATAAATTCATTGAGAATGAACTCACTTGGGGTTAGGAAATTTCTTTCTGTGCTGCTCTACACCTTGGAGA
Organism: Thermobia domestica; assembly: GCF_964235325.1. NCBI lineage: Eukaryota > Metazoa > Arthropoda > Insecta > Zygentoma > Lepismatidae > Thermobia > Thermobia domestica. The sequence goes on from NC_137455.1 coordinate 345,840,042, forward strand.
ATAATTTGGGCCTGATCTTCCTGATTGGTCAGTCTTCTATTGAAATTTTGAATCAATGCAAGTTCTCGTCCTGCCAGTTCATTTACTACATGTAGAGCTTTCATAAGCTCTCGAGCCTGTAGGAAAGTATCGTTTGTTTCTCGTTTTCAGATTTTGTAATAAAAAGTCCCTGGAGATCTCCAGTGGTTCAAACAGCTTTCTGGTGTTCCTGAAAACGAAGATACTAAGGGCTTTATCTTCGTTGCCTCCTTATATGTTAGACGTACGGGTGCTCCTTATACACTTCCATCCCTAAATAATACTGTAACAATGTCTTTTTTCCCTCTTGCGAGGACTTCAGGATCAAAGAAACTAAGACCAGTAAGTAGTTTGCTCAAATACCACAAATGTTGTGAGAAACTGTGCTTTGCTACTTCTGCAATTTTTGTATTAACATTCTTGTAGAAATGAGTGCACCTTAAGAGATTCAGATTATTCCTTGAAGTTGAAAGGGCAAGAGGAGAAGAATACCATACCTTCAAATGCACTGCGACGACAAATATGTTGAAGTCCCAAAGCCTGTTCAGTTTACGAGACGTAAGGTGAAGCTGTGACCGGAAAAGATATATCTTCAGGCAATAAATCAATTTCGCCATCCATTGTGCACGTAGAATGTAATACCTTCTGGAGAACCTTCGCCAAGAAATATGAGAGCAAGTTGTAAAAGTTCTCTGCAATTATCTCCAGGTTGATAGTGCGTCGGTTGCTGCTTGAAAAAACATATCAGTTCCTACTTTACTAGGGTCAAAACCTCTCCGACAACTTCGAAACCTCTCCGGATTCCAGTGTCGAACTTCAGCTTGTCAACTGAGTTTCATGCCTCAGAGAAACGTTGAAAGAGTTGTATATGTGGACCCATTGAAGCACCGAAAACCATGTCAACACTCTCGCCATAATTAGTTCCATTATGTGATGCCTGCAAGGGACCCTGTGAGAGATCCTTCTGATTTCTCTGATCCAGCAGGGTATAAGCTCCATTTTCTGACTTCGTGTTATATGGTGTTGTGTGAAAGACATCAAATGCACACGTATTGTTGAGTTCCAATTATCCAGCAATTTAAAAACAGCTTCCGACTGGAAGGTATCACTTCGATTTGGAATACAAAGTACTCCTAATAGTTTCGTATCACCATTCCCAGAAACGAGAACCGATACAGATTTCACGTGAGCTTTGGCCCAAAACTTTCGATGTAGCACCCAAAACATGAGTTTCATTTTTGTCGTTGATTTTTGCACGATCCAGTGCTGAAGACAGCTCTGGTATAATGACGTTGGCTGGTCGACAAAAGTTTGGCTTTTTTTTTTTTTGTAACGGCCAGCTTTCAGGAAGTAGAACCTATTTTGTATGCATTTCTTCTTGGTTCTCTCCAAAAGTTATTTCTAGAAAATAATCTCATCTAAGAGATAGCGTTCTTCAGCGAGTTCTCCTTGGAAAGAACAGATATATAGAAACCAAAATCTTAAAAGATTTACTTTCCAATGTGTATTCATGATTCCTAAAGTGTATTTCACATTGTATCTTGTTTTCAAATGTCAAATTGTTGAAATAAATGCTAGGTTTGAGAAGAAAATCCCAAGAAAAATGAGAAATTCAAATGACGTCACAAACGCCCAATGTAATATACTTGTCACGCACCCTATATAACACTTCTGAATATTGTACATCATCACCAAACTTTATAATACGTTGTGAATACATCCGGAGGTCATATACTGTAAGTGTGAAAATTTTAACTCAAAGAGAAAGAGCTGTATTGATCCCGGTTAAGACATGCTGGGTTTCGCATGTAATGCTACAACATAAACGTAGCTATAAGTTTGAGCGCATTGAGCGACCTTTAAATATTAAAACACTTTCATGAAATTTTGCACGCGTGCTTAAGTAAACAAAAGGAATAAATTTAGGGGATGAGACTTTGTTAAAAAAAAATTCGAAATTTTCCCATAAACTTTTTGCCACACGTTTTCATTTTTCCATGAAAATATCTCGAAAACGGTTGAACATAAATGAACTGAACAAAAACTCAAATAGGCATTACCATGGGGCATATCGAATGGTGATGTCGCGGTGTCCCCCAGAGCCGCTCTTCAGGAGCAATAGCTCCTTGCGTATTGTCTGTCAAACAAATAAATGCATGTTTTTCTCGGGATAGTATCTTGCCCCTTGCTGCTATGAAAATAAAATACTACACATTGCCCCATATCATTTCGCCTGTAGTTTTCTATTTGCTGATCAGTTAAAACAGTATTCCTGGGCATCGTGCCGAAAATTGTATTTGCTTTTTCGTACATTGTACGAAAAACACAAACAGTGAACGCAATAAAACCAAACAAGGAAAAAATACAATGGGTTGTAAATTGCTTGGACTTTTTCGACGAATCACTCAATATAGCGCTTTCCTTGCAAGCAATTCTTGATGGTGTAATCGGTAACACCGTGGGCTCAAGTTCACGGGGTCCTCAGATCAAATTCCTCTGAAGACATACTTTTTATTTTCTTTACAACAGTAGAAGTTTTTTAAAATTATCCAGTCGTCCGAGAATAGGAAATTGTGTAGAAACACAACATTTCACTTTTGTATTCACATTATCGGGAAGAAATATGATCATTTCTTGCAGTTAGTGAATAATGTTTTACGGTCTTTTTATAAACAATGTCTAGTGTATTGTCGTCGGCAGAGCTCTACACTGTAGACCTTAAAGTCACAAATATTATTTTCATGAAGCAGAGATTGAATATTCTACTTGGGTTTAGAGCTATCGCTACTACACATCTTGAATTGACAACTAATAGTTTACGTTCACTATTTCTGTCCATTTTCTACAAATTAGTTGCAGTGACTATTCGGAGTAAATGTTTTATTTTAGTAGTGTTTTAAAGTTTAGTCATATGTTAATTACTATTTCAAGTATTTATAAGTTTCCCCTTCCGGTTAGGATAATGATTAGAAATGAAGTTTCCTCTTTTTATAAAATTCTTGATAATTGTAATACTTTATTTAAAGGGCGTAATTCTCGATTATGTGGAAATATTCAAATAAACTAGAATGAAGACGATAATAGTAAGCAACATTGTTAGAACAAAACATTGCTGTTGAAGAAATTGACAGAATCAAGTTTTTCTTTAAAAAGGCAGCGTAGGGTATGGGATTCGAACTGATGATCGTGGATAGAAACAAAATACTTGGAGAGCGTGTGATAACCGTTTATTCTACGAAGATATATTATTTTTCATTTTCTAATCGCATATTAGAAAATCACTACCGTAAACTGTCTCATCGCTCAGAATAATTTTGGCTTATTTCCTTTTATTTGTTTCTTTATGTATAAAATGTAAAATATCTATTATTATTAGTGCTGTTCAATATGTATAGTAACTAACATTATGAAATATTTACGTTGTATTTCTAATAAAGCATAAAATTCCCTCTCTCCCTGTAAATTTCGCCGCGCGTTTGCCACGCTTACGAAAATGGAACTTAGAAATTGGCGATGAGTTTTGGAGATTTCTTTATTAATTATAACTTCTTTCTTTCTTAATTTTTTTACAGAAAGATTTTTTTTTTGGGAAATATGTGGTTTCCTGTTTCTGCATATTCCTAACAAGACATTTGACATTTTTTATCATAAGAAAGAGAGTTATTTCAATTTATGCAATTTTGAAAGACATGCGACAGAAATTCTGGACAGAAGTGTAGTTTCTTCTTTTACTTATACTCCATTCCCAGACACAGACAAAACAATTTTCCTCCATCTTATTGTTCTTTTAAACAAATTACGTAATGACTCATACCTTTGGTTCGGACTTACTTGTCAGCTCTAAACTTCATGCGTCTCGATTCGTTTTTTGCTTTTTCTACTTGTGCTCAAAAATTAAAAATGGTTCTGCGCGGGAATCGTTTCTTGGACTACAAGATCTTCAGACCACATTGCTATCGAATACTCTGCGAGGGAAAATTGCCAGAGCAGAGAAACTGATTTCTTTGTTCAAGAGACATACGCACACTACTCTGGCTTCGTTACCTCGGTCTATGTGCGAATTTACACAACTAACCCGATCTTTAAACTTTACACGTGATTTCGCCAACAATTCATTAAATTAACGCTACATGCAACGTTGATAAAGCATTAAAGGAATAACACAAATTACAAATATCGAACTTCAACTCTATTCACAAGAAGGATTCTATTGAAGGTGTCACCTCACCTTCCTATCTAGCAAAAGACCCGGGTTCGATTCCCGGCAGGAGCTCATGTGTTTCAGTTTTCACGTTAATCAGTAGGTCCCGTCTCATATAGCCTTGCTGCTGAAAGGGACGTTGAACTCAAAATCAAATCAACCTACCTAGAAGAAGGGCGAAACAAAATTCAATACTGCTACCAACTAACAAACATTTATACTCCATTTCTTGTGCTCATAAAATAAGAATTCTATCTCTCAATTAATAAATGTAATAATATTATTACGTTCATGTGTAAACCTAAAATGAATCTGACATAAAGTATATCTCTTCTGTTCCTATCAATAGCTTCGACTATGTGTCTTTCTCTTTCCTTCTTTTGTCATTCTAGTAATAATAATAATAATAATAATAATAATAATAATAATAATAATAATAATAATAAATGAGCACAGGGTTGCGCGGTGGCTCAGTGGTAGAGCGTTTACCTCTGGTGTTTGGGGTCCCGGGTTCGATCCCAGCCCCCGCCAAGTGAACTTTGTGGTGGACAAACACCGTGCTCGTGGGTTTTCTCGGGGATCTTCCGTTTCCTCCCACTTTCTTCATTCCACCATTTCACTCATCTCTCATCATCACCGTCTCCTTTAGCCTAACCGGCATAACAGTGGGACGTGGGACGATATTTCATTTCATTTTCAAATGAGCACAGTTTTCCTCAGAAACTTGCTACTTTAAGTTCTAGAGTGTAGAGCTCTGCCGACAACAATACACTTTAAATTATTTATAAAAGCACCGAAAAACATTATTCACTAACCTATTGTCTACGGTTTGAATTGCAAGAAATGATCATATTTCTTCGCGATAATGTGAATACAAAAGTGAAATGTTGTGTTTCCATACAGTTTCCTTTTCTCGGATGACTGGATAATTAAAAGAAAAATTTCTTTGTTGTAAAGAAAATCAAAAATGTGTGTTCAGAGAGAATTGATCTGAAGACCCCGTGAAATTGAGCCGACGGTGTTACCCATTACACCATCAAGACCTGCTTGCAAGGAAAGCGCTACATTGAGTGATTTGTCGAAAGATTCCAAGCATTTTACATCGCATTGCAATTTTTCCTAGTTTCGTTTTTATTGTGTTCACTCTTTGTGTTTTTGTACAATGCACGAAAGGCAAATGCATTTTTAGCTACAATGCGCAGGAATACTGTTTTAAGTGATCAGCGAACAGGAAGCTACTGTCGAAATGATATTGGATAATGCGTAGTATTTTATTTCCATAGGAGCAAGGGGCAAGATACTATCCCGAGGGGGAAAAACATGCATTTATTTGTTTGACAGAGAATACATTATGTATTTTAACTGATTCTGGAATGACCGTCAACAATAAGGATTGCAATGCAAATTAAGGAGCTTAAGGTCCACAACTATGTTTACTTTGGTCAAGAATGGATGTGTCGTTCGCGTTTTAGTGAACATTTATTAATTTCACTAACACGTGAAACTTCCCAAGAGTAATCTCCGATTTTGATAAAATTTGACAGGTAGATACTACACATGAAATAAACTAATAGGTGTTTTTATTTTCTGAGGAAAAACGACTATAATACTCAAAAGAGTGAACACGTCTTTTTAATTTGTACGGAGAGACAGTGTAGTTACCAAAGCCCCTCCGATAAAAGTAAATATTACCGCAGGAGCGCGGGAAGGCGCGAACCGAAGCGAATGAAATTGTGTGTAGATATTGTACCAGTATATGTAAAATAATAGAATTATTGCTTCTCAAGTGTCCCTAATCGCTTTGCTTCAATTTTTTCACATCAACAGTAAACAGAAAATACATTGAGACGTGCTTTTATGTGGAAAATCTTGTAAGAGTTAAAGGCGCCTCCTGAAATAATATAAAATACGTTATAGGTAGGAAACAGCTACTATGAAAATAATGAGCTTCTACCACTAGATAGATGACCTAAAAGTACTAATCAATACAGTGAATTTCAAGTGTGTCGTACTTCTATCCTGAAACGTTCGAGTTTAAAGACTGAGCATTGTGCCTTCTAGCTACTTACGAAACACGTATTGCCTTATTTTAAATATCTATGCTCAATTTCATTCACTTCGGCCCATTTCTTCCTTCGCTTCTGTGGTAATATTTACATTTTTTTTTTTGGAGGGGGACTAGCCATCCACACAATTTTCCCGCGGAAACTAAAAAACAGTGTTCGCTTATTCTTTTGTATATTGGCTCTTAACACAGTTTCGTTCCATCTCTCCATGTAATTTAGGCACTTCGGACATATACTTAGCACTTTCGATATTTCGAAATCGAAGGTTTGGAAGAATTTGTGCCCCACCCATCTGTTTCTTTTTTCAGAAAAATATGAAACATGTATTCCGTCATTTTAATTCTACAATATCTGAGCACAATGTCATTCACTTTATGTCACTTCTTGCTTTTCGGGAGTAAATTTTCAAAATTTTGGGTTGCGGTTTTTGCTTCCTAAACTCGTTTTTCCGCAGAAAATAAAAGATAAGTATTCGTTTATTTTTTTACGTATTGTCCCCATATAAAGTTACGTTGCAATTCATGTCCTTTAGGAACTTCTGACATACTGTTATTAGCACTTTTGAAATTTCGTGATCAAAGGTTTGGTGGAGTCCGTGACGTGCCAACCAAATCGTTTTTTCCAAGAAAATATTAAACATGTATTCCATCATTTTACGTCTACAAGACAGGCGCCCTCAATATTTAAAGGTGGGGTCCTCGCTCCCTAATATAATCGAGTCGAAGAAGAATTAGGAACGAAGAGTAATAATTTCTATCGTAAACTTCGTTATGCTTTTAATTCAATATTAGGAACAATCTTTTTATTCGATAGAAAATACATATTCAAAACCGTGTTTTTAATAGAGCACTGAAGCACCAATCAACACTCTGACAGCACTGATATGAAAAGTACAGATCAATGTGGTGCGCAAAGTTGTAGTGAAGTTCGCAAATTTTGAACTTGCATTTGTTTTAATGCCTTTAAAAATTTTTTACTTATTTCGTGAATTTCGCAGCGGAGTATTGGACCGAGATATGGGGGAGGGAAGAGGGCCTTCATCAAGTAGTTGGTAGAAAACAGCTAAATATGTTAATTATTTATTCATTGTTTGCCTCCCCCCCAATATTTTCTTCAAGTCGGCGCCTATGATTAACAATATCTGTGCAAAATTTTATTCATTTCGGTCCTTTTCTTCTTGCCTTTCCAGCGTCAATTTTCAAAATTTTGGGTAGGGGCTTTTCCCTCTAAAACCGTTTCTCCGCAGAAAATATAAAAACACGTATTTGTTTATTTTTTGTGTATTGTCTCTACACAAAGTTTCGTTGCAACTCCTCATGTCCTTTATGCACTTCTGACATACTCTTATTGGTACTTTTGATATTTTGTGATCAAAGGTTTTAGGGGCTCGTGCCCCACCCAACCATTTTTTCCAGGAATATACGAAACACGTATTCCCTCATTTCGGTTCTACAATATCTGTGCAGAATTTCGTTCGCTTCGGTCCACTTCTTTTTGCCTTTCGGGCATCGACTTTCAAACTTTTGAGTAGGAGCTTTTGCCCCCTAAAACCGCTTTTCCACAGAAAATAAAAAACACGTATTCGTTTGTTTGATGTGTAGTGTTTACTTGCCAAATTTTATCAAAACCGGAGTATTACACTTGGGAATTGTTACATGTAAGTCAAAACCCCAGATGTGATGACCAATAACTCGAAACCAAAGATACACACACCATAATATTGTGTATGCATACTAATCTTGTGGAAGTCTATCATAATACCAAATTTGGTAAACACAACATGAATTCATCTGTCGTGGTGTAGTGATTTTTTGTTTTTATTTCAGTGAGGAATAATCTAACATGATATCTTATAACTCGGGAGCCAAAGGTCTGTCCACCATAATATCCACATCATCCGAATAAGCGTATGGCATCAGCCAATAAGATCGCAGTGCTCTGTTACTAAGCCTTCAGGGAGGAATCTAATAAATCATAATTGATTTTGTTCGTATTTGTGGACAATTATGAATGAATAGATTCGTCACTGAAGGGTTTGTAACACAACAATGTGAGCTTGTTGGCTGACACCATATGCCAATTCGAGGAAACACGTTATTTTCAATCATACTCACTTTACTTTTGGGCATGATCGCATGGGTTTTGTCGGTAGTATGCGATATAAAACTTTTTATTATTTATTTATTTATTTATTTATTTATTTATTTATTTACTTATAAATTTATTGAACAAATTCCCAGATACAGCGTAACTTTGCCATTATACAGAGGGAAATGTTATCAAAAGAAAAAAAGACAACAACATAGAACAGTGTCAAAAAAGAGTGTAAAAGTATTATTATTCCGTCAATACTCGTTTAATTGCTCTTTCAAACACCAAACACCTGTGTATAATTGCCAAGCTATGGTGGGCAAGATGGAATAGATAGGTATTCCGCGTTATGCGGGAAGGAACACGTAAAGAAGGTTTCTGAAGTAATGTTTCCGATCTTAAGTTTCCACTAAGATCAAACACAATTTTGATTACGAATAACTTAGAAACTAAAGTCCTGTACACCATAATATTAGCCTAAATATGGGTACTAAGCTTGCCAATGTCAACCACTTCAGTAAATTAGACTAAAATCAGATTAAGTTCTATCAATCGCTTTTTACTGAAATTTCCAAATTTCACTGAGCCGAACCAACACTTCGATGTTCAATAACTCGGGAACCAGAAGTGTGATTACTAAGAATTGCCAAAATTTTCCGGAATCAGAAATTTTACTTTCCGGATTTTGGAAAAATTCCGTAATTCGGAAAAAACCAAGAATTTAGAAAATTCCAAAAATTTTACTTTCCTTATTTTCAGAAATATTCCGGATTTTTCTGAATTCCGGAATTTTTAAATTTTACTTTCGGGAAAGTAAAAATTATGAAATTGGCCATTCTGTAGTGTTTACCATAATTTTAATAGTGAGCTTTCATGCATACCAAGTTTGTCAAAGTCTACCACCAGTTTAATTGAAAAAGGTTTAGTGAAATTTCTTGATTTCAGAAAATTCAAACCAAAATTTTGTTACCACAATTTAGAAAGAAAATGCTTACACACCACAACATTTAGCATGAACGTTTTTGCGTAAGCTGTGCATTTTTCTGTAACGTTTTTATTTACTCCATGAAAGGATTTCTTTCGTTTTTAAACGAGTGAAAGAAATTGTAATCGTAAACACTCTTGAAACGTTTTCAACAGTTGCAAAAAATAAAAATTAGAAGAACTGATTTCTTACATATTGCTAACACGCACCCAAACGATATAATTCAGTATTTAGAGAGTGAATAAATCTCACATTAGTACAACACCGCACATTATGCGTATGATCCCATAATATTTTCTTCAGTTCTATTTTCAGTCAGAAACTGTTGCCTTTTAATTATACAAGTGTGCTCGTCTGTTCACTTGTGTTTTTCGGAATTTTTAATAACGTTCTCAGATTGCTTGTAATGTTATTCTCTAAGTAGCAGAATCCGTGCATCTCTTCCAAATATTCTGGTGCTTTCAGTTATGCAACGCCAACATTTTTGCAGGTCTATGGTTAATTGTTTCCAAAACATAGCGTATACCTACCCCTTGTACGCTCGCTCTTTCGTCAATTTAACTCTTCAAGTCGCTTCGATTGATTGATTGAGTTTTACGTCCCGTTCAGCAGCGAGGCTATATGAGACGTGCACCTACTGATTAACGTGGAATCCGAACCACATGAGCTCCCGTCGGGAATCGAACTCGGGTCTCCCGCGCCAAAGGCTCGTACGCTAACCGCTTAGCCACGAAGGAGCTCTCAAGTCGCTTCGATGTACACGTGTACAGACCCTCCTAGTGCGTCTAGAGGCGGCTCAACGTACACATATGCATCCCGTGTAGTAGTGACAAAATGATGTATTCTGCCGTCTATTTGTTTTTCAAACTGTGTCACTCAAAGTAGGTCTTCTAATTCAGTAAGAACACAAGACAGGAGGACTTTGTAAGCGCAACATGTAAGATCTTATTTTACTATTGTTGTTATTATAGTAAATGACATTATTTATACATATTTGTGTAGTGTAAAGCTTTATTTATAAGTACTCAAAAATTTCATTGTAATTGAGCAAATAGCTTTTAAAATATGTTCAACTTTGTGATATTACGCTCAAATTACTGCTTTGGTATTTTCAAATTACCGCCTCTCACAGTGCTTGGTGGGTATTTAACTCCGGACTCGAAGGGTTAAAGTGAGTATACTGAAATATACAAATGTTAGGTGTTTTTTACGACGTATATTATCATATATCTCATTACATCCCTGCAGACCCGCTAAGGGGGTCTAGAGGGGCCGGGACCCCCTATATTTTTACCGGCCCCCCTAAAATTTTTCACAGTAGGCTTGCAAATGAACTGTAATATGGTGATGAACTATAGTATGGCTGGATCGGGCTCCCCTAAATTTTTGGTCTGGCTACCGGCCTGCACCCCTGTTTGTTTTGAACTTCACTTTCTTGTTTCTTTTCTTCTGCATCTCTTTGCTTTCATATTGCTCTTGTTCATCATAATGCTGATCCTCCATTCCATTTCAACCTACTTATTTTTGTGTGTGTGTGTGTGCACGATATCGTTCGCAAATCTGTCTTAATATTTGTCCATATACAGCTGTTCCTCGGTTATGGGTATCCTTGATTTCTTTCATATATTCTAATACTGTAGAAACAAAAATGGGAGTATACAAATCTTATACAATACAGGGTGGCCCAAACTTAGATATACACCCTTGTATTGATCGAGTATAACATTCTACCTTATAGGTTTATTTGCTTTGGCTGTTCCGAGCTTAAGATATAAGTAAAAATACATTAAGAACAAATAATAAATAAACTAAGGCTACCTGATGGATAACAATAAGAAATGATATAAAAAGCAATGAGTTGATCAGTACGGGACTGTATACCTACTTTTGGGCCACCCAGTATTTGTAAGGCTTTACCTTGGTTTCTCTTTTTCTATTTTCTGGGCGTCCTAGGTTATCCATTACTACTGAGAAACGTTACATCATGTTCTGTTTAAGAATATAACTCAATTTATATTAAAAACAATGAAAGCTCTAGCAATGTTATAAATAATTATTAGTAGATGATGAATCACGTATGTTTTTTTTAAAAATAATGAATTTCTTTATTTGTTTATGTATCGTAGCTTGCAGTATATTGCGAAACTAGATTATCTGATACCCTACATTTGAGAAGCACTATAATATATATTTATGCACCACAAATATTTAATATTATTCTTAAACAATTGGAGAAACTATTGTGTTATATTTTCAAATTAAGAACGTTAAGAAACCAGTTTTATTGATGTCATAATTCTGTGAAAAAATAAGTCTTAAAGTTCTGTATGCTTGATGTATTTTATTCAATGGATGCAAATCACGTTTTAAAATGATGACGGATAATGTACTTCCATTTATCCTCTTATGTATGTATGTCTCAGTGTAGAGAAAGAGAGGGAGGGAAAGGTCAGACATTGTTATGAGATAGGATTGATCTGGAGATTTTCAAACTCAGCCAATGGGTTTGGGGAAGGAAATTAAAACGAAGAAAACTTGGAAGAGATTCTTAAGAAGTTTGAATCTTGTAGATACAAAGCTCTGCGAAAAGTTAAATAACAGTCCTGTGACATGATTAGAAACAGCGATCCAGCATGCCAAGGAGGATTAAACGGACATCAGTCACTTGATTCGGGTAGGATTACCCTCGAGTTAAGCCTGCAATGCTCCTCACGTCCGCTTTCAACTATGGCGCACCGGTTATCGATGAACCATATTTTCTCCTGAGTCCAAGGGTTAAACTCAATATCGCCCTTATCAGACGTCGACCGTATTCCCTGCTTCCTACAGTTTCCACCTTCCTACGTGAATGAGAACGATAGGGCAAAAGGAGAACAAAAAGTAATTGAGAAGCTAATAAGAGAACCAATGCAAGGTAATAGGTGATTATATTCAACCAATTCTACTATTAAGCGTAACGCTTTCTGTAAAACAAAACGAAAATATTTTTCGAATTCAAGGTTTAAATGTTACACTCTTAAAAATATGCATAATTATCAACCAATAAACTTAAGCCTCCAAGACAATGCACGTTATTTCTTGAAAATCTGATTCTTAGATTTCCAAATGTATTCTATGCGTAAGAGTGAGAAATCTTATAAAATGCTCGGCTATGTCCGTCCATCCATCTGACTGTCGACAGGTTTCAGACCAAAAATAAGAGATAGCATGAAGCAGCTGTCTCGAATCGATTCAAAGCTCTTAAGAACAGGTTCCATCTCTTCTATCAGCATTCTGTTCAAACCGGAAGTGGTAGAAGGCAACTCTTTCCTGTTTCAAAGTTCATCACCATAGAGAGAAAACAGTAAAGGATAAGGCGAAACTCTTTCTTGGGATCGATTCAGCATCTCAAAAATAGAACTTTATCTCTCTACGAATATCAGGAGTAATAGAAATTTACTACAACTTCCAATACTGATTCTCATCAAGTTCCAATACTGATTCCCATAAAGTTTCAATACTGATTCCCATGAAGTTTCAATACTGATTCCCATAAAGTTCAAATACGGGTTTCCATACTGATTATCATAAAGTTTAAAATACTGATTCCCAGTAAGTTGCAATACTGATTCCTATACTGATTCCTATACTGATTCCTATAAAGTTCCAATACTGATTTCAATAAAGTTCCAATACTGATTCCTATAAAGTTCAAATACTGTTTCCCAAAAGTTCCAATACTGGTTCCCATAAAGTTCAAATACTGATTCCCTTAAAGTTTAAAGTAGCTACTTATTATCTACTATCAAGTTCCAGGAATGATTCCCATAAAATTCCAATACATTTTCCCATATTAATTCCCATCAAGTTTCAATACTGATTACCATACTGATTTCCATTAAGTTCCAATACTGATTTCAATAAAGTTCCAATACTGATTCCCATAAAGCAAAAACGGTAATATACTACAATCTTTTTTTTTTTTTTTTGTATTTGGATTCAGGATCCTAGAAAAGGTTTCATCTCAGTTCTTTGTTCTTCTACTGTAATATCAAGTAGTAGAAAGCAATAGAACTTTCGCCTTAGTTGATATATAGAAAAATGTAAGAAACAGAAAGGAAATTATGTTGATGCGGATTCAGTGTACGAAGGATAAGTTCGATCTCTTACAACCGGACGTTACTAAACTGTTACATGTACTTCCGGTATTAGCATTGATTTCGATATCTGACCTTATCCCTCTATTACAACTAGAACTTACTAATATATTACATATACTTCCGGTATTAGTATTGGGTTCGCATACTTTCGATCTCTACTGTAATTTCACAATGACCTATTTTTCTTTATCGATTTTTAAAACAAGATTTAAATCGGAATATTTTCTTCTCCTATTACCCGTGACTGATGCCAACCTCAAGCAATCCATTGGAAACCTTCGTACACTGCACTTCATAGAAATATATCTTTTATGCTTCTTCAAGGTGGGATAAATTTACCCCTTCCCACTGGCTCATTTCAACCATAAGCAATGCAAAACAGTGTTAACGCTTAAGTCTCAAACAAATTTCAAGTTTTGGTTCATAAAATCTGTAGAATTTCTACGATATTTATCATATGTATATTTTCTAATTGAGGCTGTGAAAGGGGTAAATTCACCCTTTCAATCTCAACCGATTTCAACTTCAAACAATTGGGATAAATGGGAGAACCTCTAAGAAAATACACCCAATATTGCATGAAAATAGAAAAAAACTACTAAATTTTCATGGTATTTTAATATTTTCTGGGAGAAGTACGTATCCAGATTTTTTTTAAAACAAATTTAAGCGTTGGTTTGTTTTCCTTTTCGGGTATATTTACTCCACTATAGACCGACTTCAACCACAAGTGGTGGAGATATTTGGAAAACCTCAGAAAAAAACGCCATATTGCATCAAAATCGAACAATTTTGCGGAATCTATGGTGGCAAATTACAGGATCTGGCAAAAGGACTTCCCGTATTTGGAGAGTTTGCTGTGTGAGTTGTCATGAGGATACAGCGGCGGAGGGTGTATCGATAGATAGCGGTATAGTACCATTTTCAGGAGTTGCAATGGTGTAGCGCTGTGAGCAACGTCTGTTTGTTGTAGAGCAGTATATTTGTAATAGTGGTTCTGTGATTAGTACTCGGCAGGCATTTTGCATTCCGTTTGGATCTCGATGGGGACATTGGGTGGGAAAAGTATATAAAGCTTTATCAGACGATCTTGCATCGTTTGGCCTAATCCTCGTTTCGCCTAACCAATTATCTGACACTTTTATGACAGATAAAAGATAAGCTTTATGTCCGCCATCTTAGGCGAAATAAGGATACTCGTTTGGCCTAATCCTCGTTTTGCCTAAAATAGTGGACTATAAAAAAATCGTGGAGAGGGAAATTTTTCGAAAAAGAATTCCCTACTATGTGAAGAACTGAGAAATACAAATTAGTTTTCCCATAACTAATTTGTAATAGGACTATTTGCTTTCGGGAAAATGTTTCGACAATTGTACAGTTACTTTTCCGTTCTATTTTGAGAATATTAATGCCCCCACAGGGTGTATAGTGACTATATTTGAGATGAGAGAAACACAAAAAGTTACACCTGTTATTAATTTTGTTTAAAGATGAGTGCTGTTCGAAAGTAACTTTTAGTTTGCAGTTTGTTTCTAAATATCTGATGTTGTCAAATGGTACTGCTAATCGGTACGTTAAAGGAAATATAGTTTGTGCGTTTCTTCTTATGTAGGTGCAAAAGTTATTTTATTGTAGGTTTTGCTGATCTTTCAGGCGATTTCATTCCAGTTTCAACGCTTTTTTGAAAATGTTAATGCATTATAAGAGATCCGATTGTGATTCTATTGTAATTACAATTCGTATGAAATTTGTAACTATTTCGAGCTAGATCTGACAAAAGATCCCTAAATATGCTCATAAATTAACAATGGAAAATGTGATCGCAATGAGTGATTTGTGACAAATCGCTCCGCTGACAAATTGCTCTTTGGATAATTCCACAATTCAAACATCTCAATGTGTTACTGACAAAGAAAGAAGAAAAATATATTTCATTTCTTATTATTACTTTTGAAATTACAACTTTTGAGTTGAATTTTCACTCGTTTCACATAGTACCGGGAATGTCCATAGCATAAGTCTCTGAGATGCACAATGAGATTGAAATCCGGGTTTCTCGGTGGTTATTTCAGCAGGAAGAAGTTGAATGCTCCTCCAAACAGATGGTGGTCAACCGGGATCTGTTATGAAGGTGGTTGTCCTGCTGGTACACTCCATTTCCACTCGTATGACAGAAATAAAGATATAGTTGACTCTGGTGATCTTCGTACTTCGATACAATACGGGTGAATAGTAGGTACCAAAGGTCCAAAACATTGCTTGGTCCACAAGGTACCAAAGGTCCACAGAAAAACACTATAAATCAACATGGTCTTCGTTATCTTGTACAATTCCAACGTGACATAATTTCGTTGGGCTGGCATCAAATTATAGATCACTATCGGCGTGATGAGATTGAAATCGAGACTCATCGCACCAGGGTTTGCTGGTTGAAACCAGCTGTTAAGAAAAAAAACTGGTTTAAACCAAAAAACGAAAAATGTTCGTAAAAGTGTAAGTGTTTGTAAAATCTTGAACACACATTTATGGGTTATCACGTTTCACTCCCGTATATTATTCGTATTATATTCAGACCTAAATTTGACCATTCATTACTCAAAAGGATTATACTAAAAAAGCAACTTTTGTATTTTTTTTATAAGTTTATGAATGCTTCTTTTGTGAATTTTTTATAGTTTGTTATTATTGTTATGCAATTTCAATCAAAGAAAAATTTTAAATATTGTTTCGTTTTAATAATGTTTGCTATTGATCAAATACATCGAAATGCTGTAGTTTTTTGGGGAGAGGAGGGTTTATACAAATCCCACGAGAGGCATTTGTTGAAATCAGAAGTATCTTTGGTATTTATTTATGTATAAATGGGTCAGAGCCAAAGTGGACTCAAATAATTCTTCTTCTTTTCGTTGTATTTCTCTATCTTGGACTAATAAAAGTCGTAATGAACTAACTTGGACTAAATTAGTTCTTCTGTACTCTGCAGTATTTTGAAATTGTCCATATGTAATTCTGTAAAATGGTTTCACTTGTGCAACTGGTTATCATTTTGTCCTTCTGAAATGACTCTTGACAGTTATATTAACAAGTACCTAAAGATCAGCACAACGTATTTTTACCAGGAGTCCTTCATGAGTGAGTCGGCAGACATACCGCATTTGTGGTCAATTAGTCCCGGTTTCGAGTTCAAATGGAGGACAATTTCTCTCGGATGTAAGCCGAGAAGCGGTTTGATTCCGCTTTAAGCTTATGTGACCTCTTCCAGTATAATCCGGTTGTTGCATAATGACACCAGATGAAACAAACTTATTTCTCTCCATATGTGATATAAATACATACAGGAAATTATTTAAACAAAAAACCTGGTTTAAACTCAAAAAATATCGGATTTAAACAAAAAAAACGGGTTTATTGTTTTTTTTTTAAAAAAAAAAAAAAGAACATCGTTTTTGCCAACCCTGCATCGCACCATGCTACTCGTTTTTATGGTCCAGTCACGGCATTCTGTTGCCAGTGTAAAACATTAACCGTAGTGACATATAATGACAAGTAGTAACCTCGTGGGTTATCGGCTTCTGAAGTCCATACGGTGAGGCGAACGTTGTCTACTAACTATCCGGCTGAACCCCTTATTCAGTTGGGTGTCCGTCTTTACTGGTGTTCGGTGCAGTAAGCAAAGTTATGAAGACATTTATACCTTGTTCTCTTACATGAGAGTTTCTTTTTACATTGTTAAATTACTGTAGATTTCCAAATTATGCAGATTCAATATTGAAACCGGAAATATATCTATAACTTACGGCAGGAATATAGAGTGATAATGTGAAACATGCAACCTGTTTATCGGAAACTGAATTCCCATCAAAAACGATTTCTCATTATCTCTTACGCTTTTTAATATTTAGGAATCAATATTGAAACCGAAAGTTGTACTAGTTCTTACTTTAATAGAAGATTCAAGCTGAGATGAAGTCTATTCTTACGATTTGGAATCCGTGCCATAAATCGTTTGGATCGTTAGAGAACGTGTCGATATATATACGATATATTAGTAGGCCAATGGCAAAACCCGTTAAATTCACTTTCTTAAAAAAATGAGATAGTAGTTGCTCTGGAAACCTTAGTTGGAAAGCTATTGTTTCCAAATAGTATTCAGTAGAAAAAGCCATTTTAACAAGTTGAAAATTGAGATTGAAATATGTGCCAATTACCAAAACTTGTTAAATCCATCATGGCAACAGATGCAAAACCAGTTAAATCCCTCTTCCATATTCAGTTTCATAAACTGTTAAATCTGAAACCTGCAAATAACATCATGAGAAGAGCAAACCCGGTTAATTCCATATTTCAAACAATTTGAGGTTTTGTACTGTATAGGATTAGTTTAGTTTAGTAATCTGAATATTTATTGCAACTCTTCGTAAATCATTCGAAATTTTATTTGGCAGAATTCGAAGTGTGTGCTTTCATTATTTTTTTAATTTTTTGACTAAAAATTGAAAAACAAGAAAATGAAATCTTTAGTATTACGCCCCCACGGTTATGCCGGTTAGGCTAAAGGAGACGGTGATGATGAGAAATGAATGAAATGGTGGAATGAAGAAAGTGGGAGGAAACGGGAGAACCCCAAGAAAACCCACGAGCACGGTGTTTGTCCACCACAAAGTCTACATGGCGCGAGCTGGGATCGAACCAGGGACCCCAAGCACTGGAGGTGAACGCTCTACTAGTGAGCCACTTTTTTTAAAAGACTTTATTCACATTTTAATTACAGTTACATTAGGCAGTTACAGAAGTAATCCAGAAAAATGTGCCGAAAAAAAGAAAACTATATAGAAATGTAAATTGGAATAAATTAAAAGAAAAAAATTAAAATTAAAAATAATAAAAAAAATTAAAAAAATAAATAAAAAAAATAAAGAAGGAACAATTGACAATTATGAACAGTAAACATAAGTGTTATGAAAGTAAGACTACCAAATTATTGCAAAGAGTTTATAGTCATCACATTGGGCTGTTATTCAGGCGACACAAAACATGTTGATTAAAAGATATATAACAATTCACAGGTAAGAAAAGTACATACTAGATTATGAAACTAAGACAACCAAATAATTGGCAAAATGTTTTCGTTTATATTGCACAGGAAGTTTCTGCAAATGGTGTCCCAGATAAGACGAATACACATCGACATGATACGGTCGATGTGTGGTAAGCACATATAGAAGAGTATATGCAGCGAGCCAAATTACACTGACATTTTTTGCATTAGGGAAATAATGAAAATCAGGATAAATAAGAATATTGTTAGCCGTAATGTAGTGTGGAGACGAGCGACAAATCTTACTTATAAGTAGGCTAAAATGGTGCCAGATATTTTGAATCTCTGTACAAAATTGTAAGCGATGCTCAAGAGTATCTTTGTTATTGCAGTGAAAACACATATTTTGATCCACCATTCCTAAGTTAAAGAGGCGGTCTAGCGTTTCGTATTTGTTGTTGACAATGAAATACCAGAGCGATTTTTGCTGAGTAGTTAAGAAAGGAGCGTTGATATTTCGCCAAATATAAGGCCAGTGAAGTTGTGGCTCTGTCAATTGAATATGAGGCGTGACGAAGTGTTGTGTCTGCACATAACGGCGATAAATTGCTCTAACAGGCATGAGGTCTAAGTTGCTTCGGGCAATCAGCCCATAGGCTATATCAAGAACTGGTTCTCGCAGGTTATAACGACTCTATAGAAAAGCGTCGTTAACCTGGTCCGTCTTGTAATATATAAGTTACGAAGCGATAATTACTTTTCTTTATGCAAAAATCAACTCAGATATTCAAAGATTATTAGTCTCACCTTTATTTTGCTTGATATGTCTTAAATATTCTTTTTAAGACCGTAAAATACATAAATTCACTTGACTAGGTCAACACATAACATGTACATAGCCACAACTATCCCATACTAATCTCTTACATATATTAAAAACATTCTTCTTTTCTGTTAATTTAAAATGAACATTCTACTAAGTATATTACATATTTATGAGCACTTTTTGCCCACGGTACAGGTAAATATTATACAAACTAAAGTATTTCGTTATAGAAAATGTCGCCCGACAAAGGGACTGAATATAAAAGTCATGAGTAGGCTTGGCTTTTATATTCAAGAACCGCTGGTCTGATTAGATTAATGTTCGTACATTACATATGTTCTTTATATTTTGATCACACCTCGTATATATCTTCATTACTTTTTGGTTAACCCTCATATATATATAAAATATTAGTTATTATCATTCACATAAATACATTTACAATAAATCTTTGATTTCATTAATATTTCTCTTTTATTACATTATTATTTATTCTTTATCATTAAAAACATCGTCGCTTAGAAATATAATTAACGAGGGTGAAACACAAATTATCAAGATTACTAGTTTCGATCATTATTACAAACGATGATGTGACAAATAATATTTGTTCTTTTCGGGCGCATTGTATAACAAATAAGTTAGATGTTGCAATTGTAATGTATACATAGTAGCACTAAGATGTCCAAAATAAAGAAGAATTTCACTTAAGGTAGTCATTGAATAATTGATTTTATAGAATGGATCTTATTCTTAACATAATCTTTGATAATTAAGCACAAATCAATCTGATATAAAATAATTTTTGCCTTTAACTAATTATAAATTGAATTATGATTCTTCACATTAATAAGAAAGAATAAAAATTAAACATAACCTACGTTTGAATAATCAAATGGAAGTAAATAAATTTATTTTACAGAAACAAAAGACACCTTTTTGTTATTAAATAAACACATTTTTCATTATTATTGTTATTTTTCATTCTTATTTATTTGATCAAGAATGTTGGGTGCTACTAACTCTTTAACTAGATGCATTTCAAATATTTATAACCATCGTTTTCATTATTAATATTAACACAAACTTTAAAACGAAAATTCACAAGAATCTATAACCAACATGGGTTTAACCTAATTTCGTTAACGGTAATCATGTTACATTCGCACTGGCATATGAATCTAATAAAGTGCATTGTACCGCACAATCGTGGTTAGGTTCTACATTAGGTTGTACATGTCTTTCATCGTGATTTGAATTTGGATACGAAGTACCATCTCGTGAACAATGATTATGTCTATACATAGGATTGGTAGCATCTCTAGGATTTCGACATGTATTTCTATTATTTTTGTGTCTACTTCGGTTGATTAGGTTAGGCGGATTCCCTACATAACCTTGTCTATTTTGTTCATTTTGATTGCTAGAGTATACTCGTCTTAGGTTCGGTTCATTATTATTCACACTTCGGATATTCAAATTCCGAACAGGGACCAAATGATCTGAATTATGCTTATTTTTACCCATTCCTGATTGTGTTAGATTCATAGCATGGTATTGAGTTTCGTAGCATTGTACAAGCATTAATAAATGACTGAAACTCATACACTGTGTGGAAAATAAGATCTGCTGTAATTTAAATGGAAGCAAATTGCGAATCGATGCAATTATTCTTGATTCCGATTGCAAGGGATTAACAACCTTTAATTCATTATAGACATTTACAACAAACTCTACAATAGATTTATGCAATCGAGGATTGAAATGTTGATTTCTAAGAGTGGCATCTCTGTTTGCCAGCAAAAAGTCATTTTCGTAATTCGCGATCAATGCCGCTTTAAATTCCTCATATGTACTAATGTGATCACGTATTGCCTTAAACCATAAGGAACAAGGTGGGAGTAATACATGGGGTATTAATTTCATGTATTGTGATCGGTCGATAGACATTATATTGCATTCGTCTTGGAACTTCTCTAAGAAAGAACTAGCATTTTCATTGCACTTACCACTAAATTTACTCATGGCTTTGATTTCGCTCATCTTGACACTTAACTTTACCTTTCTTTTCTCACTCCTTGTTCTTGTGGTGTGATTGTTAAGGTCCGTAGCGTGCTGTGTCATGATACCATTTATATTTCGTTCATCAGTGATCTTCGGACAATTTTCCTCTAATATAATATCCTCCTCAGATTCTGGTGAAGGCGTATTTATATCCGGTGATTGGGGAAACTCGAAGCGATCACTGCCCAGATTATTGCGATAAATGTTATCTCTAGCCTGTAATGTTTTAATTTCTTCCTGCATAGTAGCCAACTGGATCTTTTGATGTTTAACGGAAGATTCTATTAACGTTAAATCCTTTTTTACAGCACAGATTTCATGATTTTGATGATCGTGCTTTTCTTGACACTCATCGGCTAACCTTTTTAACTTCTCTTCAAACTGCGAGGATATGTCGTTCATCACCTGGACGATTGTTTGTTTCGTATCGTCTGATTTCAGTTCTATCCGTTCTATTCGTTTACTTAATTCTTCATACTGCTTGCTAGCTTCGTTAAATTTCAGTTCTATCTTCTTTTCCATGGTCTGGTTAGCTTCATAGAACTTCAGTTCTATCTTCTGTTCCATGGTCTGGTTAGCTTCATAGAACTTCTGTTCCATGGTCTGGTTAGCTTCATAGAACTTCTGTTCCATGGTCTGGTTAGCTTCATAGAACTTCTGTTCCATGTTTGTGTTAGATTCATTGAGCTTCTGTTCCATGGTTTGTTTTATCTCAGTCGTCATTTGCATAATTTGTCGCTGCACAGCTAACAAAAGTCGATCCTCAGATGACAAACTTGGTGTTGCACTAATTTCACCTGGATTACTGGTATTAGATTCCTGTTGCACTATTTCACTATCCATTATTCTTTTGATGACCTTACCGCTTCGTAATACGGTTAAGTTTGTATTCATAAATGGTAATATCAAAGTAAATTCAGCCCTACTTTCCTTCTTCGGGAACTGAATTTTCAAAAGTCCCGGGTTTGGTAAACCAAATTTTTATAACGACTCTATAGAAAAGCGTCGTTAACCTGGTCCGTCTTGTAATATATAAGTTACGAAGCGATAATTACTTTTCTTTATGCAAAAATCAACTCAGATATTCAAAGATTATTAGTCTCACCTTTATTTTGCTTGATATGTCTTAAATATTCTTTTTAAGACCGTAAAATACATAAATTCACTTGACTAGGTCAACACATAACATGTACATAGCCACAACTATCCCATACTAATCTCTTACATATATTAAAAACATTCTTCTTTTCTGTTAATTTAAAATGAACATTCTACTAAGTATATTACATATTTATGAGCACTTTTTGCCCACGGTACAGGTAAATATTATACAAACTAAAGTATTTCGTTATAAGGTGTGGGAATTTATGACCCCAAGGAAAAATATTAATAGGTGTTTGAAGGTCGACACAAGCTAAACAAGCAGAGATAACGTTACTAGATACACTATTCTTATCATTCGTGAACACGTCGATGGTTCGTTTCAATAGTAGTGCCTGACCTTGGAGCAATATGTTTTGAAATCCTATGCCACCTTGTGCCGGAGGTAACACGAGTTGCTCACGTGAAACGCGAAGCACTCTATTATGCCACAGAAAGAACAAAGCTTGACTCGTGAGGAATTTGTATGTTTGTAGGGGGAGAGGAAAAATAGAGCAAACAAACCACAGAAGGCTGAACGTTTTTTGTTTGAGAAAGAAATTTCTACTGATCATGTCCATATTGCGGGGTTTATGTCGTATTAGAAGACCACGTATTTTGTGTGCTATGATATCATAATTGAAAGTAATGGTTTGTTTGATGGTATTGAACCACTCAATACCCAGGATTTTGACGGAATTAACTGCCGTGTAGTACGCACTATATTGATCCTGATATTTTGGATGAATACAGAGGAGCTTTGTTTTTTGTTTATTTAAGCTTGCTCCTGAAATGCTTTGATACGCGTCTATAAGATCCTGAATATTTTCGAGGGTGGAAATACTGTTCACATAGAAGTGAACATCATCTAAGTAACTCGCGACTGAAATAGAGGCATGGTAAATTTTGATGCCATTGAGTTTGGTCTGCGCCGCGTATATTAGAGGTGCGATTGAGAGACTAAATAGAATACTGGACATGGTGTCACCTTGAAGAATTCCAGTACACAAGGGGATAGCGGAGCTTAAACCACCATTAAGTTTCAATTTCGTAATTCTGTTGTGATACACTCTCTGAAGCATGGACAGAAAAGTGCCATTAAAACCAAATTTGTGTAGGACTTTAAAGAGATAGTCATGTGATACCCTATCAAAAGCTTGTGAAAAATCCGTGGATAGAATGGCCACAGGAGTGGGGGCGGCAGTCTCATGATAGGCTATAAAATCTCTTATGTTAGCTAAAGCTTCATAAAGTAACGCATGGTGTCCATGACCGTATTGACAGGAACTAAGCAACTCTCCTATATAATGGTTCATACGAAGCGCTAGACATCGTGTTAAGAATTTTAAATCGGCACATAAAAGACTGATCGGGCGGTAATGATCAATAGACGTAGAGTTAGACTTTTTAGGTATTAAAACAGTAATACCCGTAGAGAGAGATTCTTCTAAAGTAAAATTTTCTCGATATTCATTGAAGAGATCCGTGAGAAAGGGGGCAAGAATATCAATGAAACTAAGATAAAATTCTAAAGGAAGAGAGTCAATTCCAGTAGATTTGCCACGTTTTCCTAATCTAATGAAGGTCTCAACTTCATCGATGGTAAAAGGACTGCTTAGATACTCTTGAGCATTAACATCTAGGATTGAAGGGATATAGTCCAAAAGAGATTCATCTTCATTATTGACATTAGGTTTTGCATACAATTGTTTATAATACTGAACAAATTGGGGAAGTACCTGCAAACCTTCATAAATTTGGCCATCCTTGCCCCTAATGGATGAAATCAACTTTTGTTTGCCTCTGTGTCGTTCTTTTTGAATTTGTACAATACTAGCCTGTTCCATGTCAGCGGCCGGGGCAATTTTGCTGCGAACAAAAAAACCACGCATTCGTTTGTTATGCAATGACAATAGATGGGCTTTGATTTCTTGTATTTGAGGCCTGACCAGGCAGCCTCGCAATTGTTCTTGCATGTATTCCTTGAGTAGGCGCGAGTAATAGTTATATTGAGTATTATATGCTTGGTTCCTTTGGATACAATATTGCTTACTTATGGATCGAAATCTAGGTTTAACTCGCTTATCCCAAAAATACATAAGTTTGCCCTGCTAGCGTGATATTAATGGAGACAAGATTCTCCATTCCTCTCGAATTAAATGCTGATATTCAGGGTCCATAAGTATAGAAGTGTTAAAATACCAAAGAGGACTACTTCTCAAAAATTTTGACACTGGTAGGTTTATTCTCATAACAAGAGCATAATGATCGCTAAAACAGACAGGTTCAAGGGTAACATCTCGTACTTGTGCTACCAGTGAGCGACTTACGTAAAAACGGTCCAAGCGACTGGATGATTTTGAAGTATGAAATGAGTGACCTGGGTCAGTGGGTCGAAAGTGACGCCACACATCAACTAGATTATAGGTGTCTACTATTCGCTGGAGTTCAGGAGAGAAATTAAAGTTGGGAGTCTGGTCAATAGGTTGTAAAACGGAATTAAAATCTCCACCTAAAATACAAGGTTTGGCACCATTAAATAAAGCCTGCGCAAGATCAGTGTTGAAGAAATCCTGTCTCTCTCGCCTTTTGTGAGACCCAGATGGCACGTAAATATTGCATAATTTGATGCGGTCAAGCATTCCAATGGAGATTCGTTCATTTGGGTGATCATTAACGGCCTTAAACTCTAGATCATTACGGTAGATGATAGCTGTACCTAGCCCATTCTCCGTAAAACGAGAATAGCATGTATGATGTGAAAGATAACTATACTCTTGCAGGGCTACTTCTTGAGCGAACAACACATCAATGTCTGCTTTGTAGATAAAGTCTCTTAATGCTTCTTGTTTAACAGGAGAAGTAAATGCATTTAAGTTAATGGTGGCAAAACTAAAACTATACATAAAGATAAACAGAAACAAAAATAGAGTGAAGCGAAATGTTAAACACTGCATAAATGGCTGTAATATAGACCACAATAGAACAAGGAAAATAATTATAAGTTGTCCCCAACGGGGATACCAGCTTTCAACTTTTTCAAAGTGGCCCGGGTTCGGGCACCTGAAACTTGGGTAACATCGGAAGTACGGCTTCCTTTAGAATTTTTCGAAACGCCACTAACAGTTGTCTTTAGTTTGGCAAGTTTACGTTTTTCGTATACAGGGGCACTGAGATCAGATTCACTAGCAGAGTCACTGGTAAGGGGTTGTACATTCCTATCGAGAGTGATGTTTGAGTCTGCTCCCAAGTGCACGGCAGATTGATTATCATGGTCCATGGGAGCACTCGGAACAACTTTTATATCCTGAACTGACGGTTGGTCACCTACCTGAGCAAGTTGTCCTTCTTGGATAATTTCCTGGGCCTTGGGATCAGAATTAGTTGAGGGTACTGCAGTAGGCTCCGAAGGAGCAAGAACTTCCGGGTCAGTAGAACGAACTCCTTCCATAGGTGGGTCGGGGAGAATGTCTGGATCGGGGGATGTTTCAACTGCTGGAACATCTTGACTTGCAGCACCAGGGCGAGCAGAAGCAAGCAGAGGAAATTCCGTGTAGTTATCAGTATGCAAAGCATCTTTTTCGTGTGGAAGATTATGAGGTATACGGAGCGGTGGCGGTTGGAAGCTTCTAACTTGCGGATTAACTTTGAGTTGCGGAACTTTTTTGCGGGGGCACTCTTGCACAAAATGGTCCTGTGAATTGCACAACGCAAGTTTGGATTTGTCCTGAGTAACTACAAAATAGCCTTAAACCACACACTGTAATAAATGAAGGAATATTTTGTTTAACCTTCATCTTAATTAATTTACGTCCAGTACGGGTGACATACACATGGTTCGCAGAATACTGTTCGTCTATGATTGACTGTATTTCACCATAATGGGAAAAAACCCGAGTTAACTGTTGGTTACTAAGTTCCATGGGGCACAAAGATACTTTAACGACTGTAAAGCTGTTGTCAGCAAGATCAATAGGAAGTAAATGTTCCTTTTCACTATCGGTGTATTTGACTTCACCATTAGTTGAAGCGAGAATTCGTTCACACAGCACCTTGTTGACTAGATTAATATACAGTAGTTTCCTTATGTAGTCTAGTTCTATACTATGGAGTTGATCAATTGTTAACTTGAATGTGTTTCGTATCCATTCATGGATAAAAATTGAAGTAGGCTTTTGACTTACTTGACCAAAATTAATACGTAAGGTATTCTCACGCAAACAACTCATGTTGAATTTTCCGTCGAAACACGACCACAAAAATCACTTCGAAAAAAAATAATATATATATATATATATATATATGGATATGCAGATCCAAAACACTAACACAAACTTAAGTATCTCACTGAGAATTAACACAGTACACAAACTAATTTCGCAACTTGTCCTGTGTTACAACACAAACGGTCAGCGAGCGAGAGACGATGTTACTAGCACGAAGTCTCACGAACGTATGACCGATGACCCTGGACTGAAAATGGAGACACTATACGTCTTAACCTAACTGTTCGTGAAACTTTTCTGTGTTTATTTGCTTTTCTTTAATAATTACTAGACAAATGCACGCAAAATAAAAAAAAACGATACTCTAAGCAGCGATGATCATAATTTTGTTATCAGACAACATCAAAATTGTCTAGAAAAACGTACAAGACACATAAAAAACTGGAAACGAAATGTAGCCAAAAAGACAAGGTGAGTGGACTATCTATGGTTAAAAGTCGTTTGTTTTGTATTCCAGGGCAACTCTTTACTTTGAACAGAACATTGTTGAATTAGGTTCTTCTCTAAACGGTCTCTTCAGCTTCAGCAGAACCTCTTTCTTAAAATGTCTCGTGTCAATTATCATTCAAAATTATAACATGCTTCTGGTACAACATGTTAAAAAATTTTGCCACTTATTTACCATTTCTGATTCCCTTTCTGCCACTGTTTTGCTCAAACTCAACATTTGCACATTTTGTTTTGTTATTTTTCAAATTCAAATATCGGGATAATTGGCAAATTAATATTCACCCTATGTTAGTCCATAAAAGGTTACAAACTCTTCCAAAATATAGTCATTCAGTTTAGAAATGTATACGGATAGGTATAATTAACTCCGCTTGTAGCTACGAAGGGTTTGACGATTGAAAGCAGCTCAAAGCTCACATTTTACAAAGAGGTTTTTGAGGAATAGAAAACCGAGAAAATGGTGATGCACCAGAGGACGGCGACGATATGGATTTCCATTTAGTAGATGATGATGGAAAGGAGGTTACATAATTCAATTTTTTGCACATTTGGATTCATTGTTTTCAATTTAGAACAAAATTAATGTAGCATTTATGTATCCATATTCATTTGTGCCAATCTTGTGCAATGTATAGTTGATAATACATCCCCCCCCCAATATTTTAGTAGGCATAATACTGATTTCTGACTCTGACTCTGACTCCCTTTCTTTTTGATAGGTTTTGTATCTTCAGCCTCAACAAAAATGGCCGCTCGTCCAAATGCTAAAGCTATTTCCATTTACATACCCAAAACCTGTTAAATCCAAACAATTTTCTTCAATAACGCAATTCACAGACTAGTGTGATTATACAGCTTTCGACAGACCAACACTCATATTATTCTTAATTTTTTAATGTTCTCTAGTTTCTTACTAGGGTGTTACTTTACAATTATGACGTGTTTAAACAGTTTTTCTCGAGTTGTCACAAATTTTAAAATGTGAATTTAATGGGTTTTGCTATTCGCCTACTCATATATATTCGTATATATCCATGGTCCTAGTAAATACATAAAGGAGTTTTGGTAATCTTAACTCCTCGAAAATAGTTAATATAAAATTAATCTACATATTTTGCATTTCTTAATTCTTTATATACTAGGGAATTTTCTCTTACCTATATAATTTCCCTCTAGTTGAATTTCCACGATTTTTCTTATTGTCTGCCATTTTAGGCGTAGCGAGGATTAGGCCAAGCGAGGATCCTTTTTTCGCCTAAAATGGCGGACACAAATCTTATAATTTATCTGTCATAAAAGTGTCAGATAATTGGTTAGGCGAAACGAGGATTAGGCCAAACGTGGCGACACGTTATCAGACCGGCCATCCTGAGTGAGGCTTTCCTGGGATTTCCTCATTCATACCAGGCAAATGCAGGAGTGGTACCTAATATATAGGTCCTACCCAGCTTCCTTCCTTCCCTTTAACCGAATAGTGTGCTCGCTGAGGAACGTCATCCCTCATACATGACGGGCTAACGTGGCCATACATGCCGAAAGCCCAGGAATCTAAATTCTAAATCCTTAAGCATTCGGTTCGGACTTGACTGACATGATTCTGTTGCGGATAGAAAGTCTATTGAAGTTCTGTATCAAAATTTAGATCAAGAGGTTCTACACTGAGAAAAAGTTGCGTGGACGATCTCGGACCATAACAACGGTGGAAAATGTGGCGTATGTGAGAGCGTCCACCCAGCAATCTCCAAAGTGTTGTTATAGTTCGAGATCTGCCAGGCGATTTTTTTCACAGTGTAGAACCTGTTGCTCTAAATTTTAATACCCAAACTTGAATAGTTTTTTTCTATCCGGACAGAATCTTGTCGGCCAAGTCCGAGCCGGATGCACAATGCCATCTAGGAACCACCATTATAAATATAATCCTCCACAACAAACGCACGCTGCCCACCGCACCACATCATTGCGACTACTGAAAATGGCACTATACCGCTATCCATCGATACCCCCTCCAACGCCGTGTCACCACCATAATTCACATAGCGCCCTCTTTAATACGGGAATGTTTTTGCCGTACCCTATGTTTGCTTATGATATTATTTATATAAGATTTTGAAGCTAATAGTAGAGAATTTAATCCCTTATTCTGGACGAATAAACAACCCCAAGCAGTGGGAGTAATTGAAAAGTATAGCAAATATATACCGTATTGTGTGAAGATTAACTAATTTTCAGGATAAAAAAACTTGCTGGAGTATTGTTTTGTTCTTAGATTAGATATTTATGCAAATTTCCAACATAAAGTGATTTCTACAACCTTACTTTTCATGGATTTCAAATATACGTTTTTCACATGGCTACTTTGAAATCGTGTAAATCTTACAGGGTTGCCATATTACAAAAATGAAAATCCGGGACGCTACTGAATTACGAGAATCTTTGAAATGAAAAGAAGTGTTATATACTAATTTACTTTCTTCCATTAGATAGAGGTGTTCAAGTATTATGCAATCACATTTTTAGTCATTTTAGTAGACATTCTCCTCTCTAGTTAAGCAAACATAAGCAAATGGTTTACCCCCTCCTCTTGTAATCATTTTTTTTAATTCTCAGGATATGTTATGTTTCCTGGCTTTCGAAGTCTGACCTCAGTCAAGGTATATTTCCTCTCACACTTTTTTTTTTTTTAACGGTTAATTCATTGGCAATATATTCTGTCAGTGTTTATTATCTTCAAAGAATTTCTTTCGTTGAATTTTTACTTTATTTCAAGCCTTTTGTCCCTGGCCTAATGAAACGAATGCTTCGTTTAATGTCAAAAGTAATTAAATGGTGAACTTAATTAAATCCATGTTTTATGTATTCGTTTTTTTTCAACTTTTGAATTGCCATACTCAGAAGTTAAAGAGAATGATTATATACTTAATCCTGTGAAAAAAAGCAAACTAAAATATTCCTTTTCTTTCTTCTTCGCTGAAATTCGGGACATTTAAGCGTTCCAAGAAATCAATTTTCGGGACGTCGGGACGCAGATCTCGATTCCGTGATGGTCCCTTATTTTCCGGGATGAATGGCAACCCTAATCTTGCGAAAATTATCGTGAAACAAGCAGACTCACAAATACCTACCTGTGGAATCGATTGGTAGAATGTAGCTTGAGTTCGATTCAGTAAATAAATATTAGGTTACAATTTTCTGCCATTTTAGTTGTTTTCAGATAATAATGCTTTATTTGGGAACTTTACTAAAAAAAAGCATTAATATCTCTTAAATATGATAAAAAGGTTTTAGAACTGAGGGAAATAAATATATACGTTATAAATAGACAAAGCAGTGGTGGTGAAACTTTGTCAACTATGATAATTTCGAGTGCAAAAGTAAAGCTAATTTCTAAAGCCGAAGGATTACCATGTATTGACTCAGGTTTGATTTGCGTGAGCGTATAGAACTTCAGTAGCCCCGGTCAGGGACGCCGATCCTGGGGAAGCCGGGGAGGGGGCGCAAAACTCATGTTTGCCCCCGAATTGTATTTATGAATATACAATATTTGGAATAATTTGAATGCAATTTGTCTTAAAATCCTCGTATATGCCTTACGCATCTTAATGCCCTCCCCCGAATTTACAGAGAAATCAGCGCCCTTGGCCACGGTGACATAACTGGAGAGGCAGAGATGCTTTATCTAAAAGTCAAAATTAAATCCCATATTATTGGGCATATACAAGGTGAACCACCTACTTAAAATATTCTTGTAATTACTAAGGTAATAGATAAAAATCCGTGTAATTTTGTAATATGCAAATATCGAAAGAAGGATAAAGAAGGAAGTAGCACTACGTCAGGTTACTCCACATTTCAAATGTTTATTTTAAAGATAAACTTACAACACCATAGTTATTATTAAGTGTTAATGTAACAATATTCATAGTATACGAATTATAAATTGATAAAGAAATTTTCTGAACACAATGAAGAGCATTCATAAACATTTAAAGATATGCAAGTCATTACGCAATGCAATATTGTTTAAATATTGTTATATTACATCCTTTGTGGATCTCTCCTGACACAGATGGATTCTGGCAACTTCTAGTTGAAATCTTCGTCTCAGGTCAGCAATCTTTCGATTGATTTGACATACCTTTCCAATATTCTCTATCACAGCCTAGGCTTTTAATTTATTTGTATCTTTTCTTACCTATATCTTCTATTATTTTGTCCGTTTATCAATCTAGGTATTTTTCTTTCTGCGATTCCCTCCACAGCTACTAACTTAATTCCTCCATGTCTCAAAATGTGTCCAATCATCTTATCTCGTCTCTTCGAAATATTCTTCAATATACTCCATTTTTCTTCGACCTTTTCCAATACTTTCTCATTTGATACCATGGCCCTTCATCCAATTTTCATAAGTTTTCTATAGTAGCACATTTCAAAAGCTTCTATTCCCCATTTTTTTCTCTTCTCCCTGTCTCCATGTCTCACATCCTACAAATGTGCTTTAATCAGCCCTTTCCTCAGTTCTATACCAATGCTTCCTGTTAGAAGCTTCTGTTTTTCTTCAAATGCCTTCTTCGCCTGAGTTATACTGAATCTTGCATCTTGTTTGCACCTGTTATCGCTCGTTATTTTTCTTCCTACGTAACAGAATTCCTTCACTTCTTCCATCAGATGATCTCCTATTTTGACCCTAATTTTTCTTGTTGTTTGTTTTCTAGCGCATCCCATAACTTTTGTTTTCCTCCTATTAATCTTCATGTTCAATTTGCTGCTAAGTGGTTGCTGCATACCGTTTAGACCTATCTCTTACTGCACACCATTTATTTTCTCACTGTCTGTCAACATTACAATATTACGATTCTAGATTAAATACTGTAAATCTAGGCACAAATATTATACACAAAATACGAGACGAGAAGTTTCGAGTCGGGACAAGACTAGCTCTTAGATTTAATTTGGTTTCAGTTTAGTGTCACTTTCATCAGTGAGACCATATGAGACGTGGACCTACAAGTTAACGTGGAATTCAAACCACATTAGCTACCGCCGGGAATCGAACTCGGGTCTCCCACGCCAAATAGCTTTTCGAGACTCGAGACTGAGATGAGAAATGACTATTTGAGAATCGAGACAAGATTTCTCAATTTTTACAAAACGAGACAAGAAAACCTTTTTTCTCGCCTTATATCGTCTCGTGGGCACATTAATCTCAAACATGCTAAATATGACGTTCAAAAAAATAAAATATTCCTTTTTAAGAACGCTTGTAACAACCTCAAGTGCACAGAAAAGAAGCTGCCTAAGCAGGTATTCAGATCATCCGTATGATGTCTGGGATATGATATCACACACACGTTCTAGATCTTATCGCAGCAGGGGGCAGATCCAGGGGGCGATCGGGGCGCTCGCCCCCCCCCCCAGAAGAGGAAACTTTCTTATTTTATATATATAAATAAAACCTATCCCAGAGTTTGGAGGTCTTAAAAATAGTTTTAAGTAGTAGTATTACAACCCACCGCCCCACCCCCCCAGAAGTCCGTCCTGGATCCGCCCCTGTATCGTAGATAGGCGCTTACTAATAGTAGTTACAAGTGAGCAAATCTTCTATTTTCAATGTACACATTTACATTCAATTAATACATGTAAAATAATAATAACTTTCAACAAGATTTATTTTCATTTGAGAAATTACACTTTGAAGAAGGAAGTATCCAAGTACGTATTAAGAAGCAAGTAGTACAGGGAAGAACTGAAAGATGACAGTCATATGATAGTTTTCTTTTTTCCTTCCTTCAGATGTATTTAACCAACAAGCCCACCGACGATTCCTCCTCCAATACTGCCAAAACCACCATAACCGTGGGGGAATCCGTATCCAGAAGCTAATCCATAGCCATGGAGACCATAGATTCCTGGGTAATGACCATGAGTGATGCCGTAACCATAGCTACTCACACCACCTACAAAAAAAAAAAGGATAATCGATTGTTAGCTGTTTACAATAAGATTTTTTTTCAATTGTTTAAACATACGAACATCGAAATGTAACACAATGAAGAAGTATTAAAGATAGTAGGAGAGAAAGAACAAGTGGCATGAATTCAAAGGAGAAGAAATTGGTTAGAACATTCCTTGAGGAATTTGTCGTCTGAGAAACGTGATAGGTTTGATGGACGGGAAAACAACATGAAAAGGGAGAAAATGACTGCAAACGGTAAATAGCATTGAAAAGTTAAGGTGAGTCTTTTTCAACTAAATGCTCTATGACGTTACCGTTTGATTCTCGGGTTCTCAGTAAGGAGTAAAAGAGCTGGAAGGTAATCTGACGAAAACTAACAGTGGTGATATTTAAACGAGAACATCGATGGCGGTATTAACGCTTTTCCAGACATAGTACTCGTGGATCAATGATTGAACGTGTACTGCCAACACTGCCTCTCCCATGTCATCTTCTCCCATCGTTTCATCATTTGTTTCTCCCTAAATTTCTCAGAATCTAAAACTTCTCTCATACATCATCTTTTCCCATCCTTTTCTTATTGTGTTTCTCTCTGAAATTCTCAGAATCTAAAATCCCTCTCCCACTCATCCTCTTCCATCCTTCCTCATTGTGTTTCTCTCTGAATTGTCTTCAACATCTGAGGATCCAAAGGTGAAACTGCACTGAAAATTCCCTTCCTCGAAAGATCCAGATGAGGAATTTGAATGTCAAAATTCGCGATAATGGAATATGCTTATCACTTATTACGAATTAGGATGCAATTTTAGACAGTACTGATTTAAATTTTAAATTATATTTGCATACGAGTTCGTTGTCGTTATTATTTCTTAATAAAATATTCCAATGCACTTTTATCAAATCATTGAACTCACAGGAACTAGGTAATTACCTACTAAGGAATGTCTTACAGGTCATCAAGTGATTGATTGTGGGCCTACACCTACAGTAGGTATAGGATACACCCCTGCATTGATCATGTATAACATTCTAGCTTATAGGTTTATTTGCTTCTGCTGTTCCGAGCTTAAAATATACGTAAAAAGACATTAAGAACAAATAATAAAGAAACTAAGTCTACCTGTTGGATAAAAATAAGAAATTATATAAAATGCGATGAGCTGATCAGTACGGGACTGTATACCTACTTTTGGGCCACCCAGTATAATGATTTGGATGATTACAGGTTACTCTGTCGTACAAATCATATGTATTTGGAAAAATTCTCGTTATTCCTTTTCTGTTTGTAAGTTTCATTTGAAAATAATGTATTAAGGTAATTAGTTTTTTTTCTAAAAAAAAAAAAAAAAGAACTATGTGTGTATTGTATGTAAAGAGATATTAAAGTAAAAGGATTAACGAGGGGGTGAAGAAGATACAAATGGTTGTAAACCGATATTTAGAAGTGTAGATTTTTTTTAAAGGACAAGTACTAAACACTTTACTTACTAGTAATAACTTTGCGTGATGTAAAAATGAACTCTCACACACAAATTGAATAACAATTATGTAAAGGCAAACTGTTCGCTAACGATTTGCTGTAGTTTCTTTTGAATATTTGACTTAAGTTTCTGTTGTAGTTTGAAAATCGCAAAGGAATAGCAAATCCGTAGTCCCTTACTTAACCCTTTCGTGGGCCAATTTTATCTACAAGTGATAGAACGATACCTCCTCCATGTTACCCAACACGCATTCAAAACAACCAAGCAATCAAAAGAAATGGTTTCTCTAGTCCAATTTCCATATCTATGGTGAAAACGACTCATAACAAATGGGGATATCGCTTTCCAGTGGAACAAATAAGAACATACTTATGTTCCCTTGGCAGGAACTCTTCTTCCCATTGCCCACGAGGTCATCAAATATCATTTCGTTACGTTGAGGTTGAGTTACGTTAGCGATGGATGTATTATTATGGGATGTAGGAAGGCTAAATATCGCTTGAAAAAAAAAAACTTTTACATTATGTTGTGAAGTTTATGATACTTACCATATCCAATACCTTGAACAGCAAGGATAATAGCAGCAAGCACAAGGAAGAAGACCTGTAAATACAAAAAGAGATCTTAGGTAAAACACTGTATGTATTGCGTACATGATATTCTCAAATTTAAGCATAAAGTTTGTTTATTATAAGTTCGCTCCCATGAAAATTTTCTATTTTAATTATTATGAGTAAATCTTGCGGCTCTTCAGCATCAAACTAAGTAAAGATTATTCACGTCAAGATACCAAACAAATTAAGCGATTCCCTACACTTTACCAAATCAAATCCAATAAGGAAATAGGAAATCAGTCTCACAGTTGCTTAATACCCAATCCGTTAGAAAAGTACTTGGTCAACTTTTAATGATACGTCTCATCAGAGATGGACTCCAGACGAGTGAGCATCTGGAACAAACGGACAGACGGGCAGATATCCAAAAATCAATTTTTAACATGTAGAGACCATGAAATGTATAAATTCGATTGAATCTAGAATTTGATTTTTCCACAGTCGCCATATTTTCTCCTCTCCTATCGTCACTCAGATATAACATGGAAAAATAGAGAAAAATCGAAGGTAAAATAAGATCATTCTCAAACAGTTATACAGTACTACAATTATTATAGCTATAATTATTAGGCTAATGAAATAGTAACTGTGTGCATCCAGTTAGGTAAATGAGAGTAACAAAGTTGATGATTGATCAGTATCAATGACGTAGGCAGGGCGCTGACTCTCAGCCTTGCCCCCTTTAGTACAGTGATACCGAAATGGATGCTGCCTTCATGTAGTGTGTTACATTTGTGATTCTTTTATATAGAGCTCACGAAAACAAGCTTTGCACAAACGTATTTAAAGAAAAAATTACTTGCCATAAGCGCTGTTGTTAACCCTTCATAAATAGTCAGT
Organism: Thermobia domestica; assembly: GCF_964235325.1. Lineage (NCBI taxonomy): Eukaryota > Metazoa > Arthropoda > Insecta > Zygentoma > Lepismatidae > Thermobia > Thermobia domestica. The sequence goes on from NC_137455.1 coordinate 345,876,234, forward strand.
TGATTAGTTATATGCTATATTCTTAACATTTTTTTCGTTACCATAGGCATCAAAATTTACCAACTCCGAGTGCGAATAAAGATCAATAAAAAGGAAATATATGTTTACATTTTATTATGCACTATTATTATTTAACTCTAATTTAGTTGCATGCGCAAACTCGGTGAGATTGGTCCCTGGTTCTTTTGACGCTAAGAGCACTAATATTTTCTGGTATTGATGTATAATTAGGCAATTGCGCAGCTATCTGAATTCAAAGGTAATCAACTCCGATTCAGAAAGCCAGAAATAATTGCATTTGGAAACCAATACGCTGGTCACTTAGTCTATCACCCAGTTGAACGTGAACCATCTCTCTAGCCATAGACTTTTCATGGCTGTAGCTCGAGAAAGATCAATTTAGTACTTCTTAGCAAATTTAAACAATATCTCAATACTGTGTAACTAAAGAAATTAAAAAAATAAATGATTTCTTTCTAATCTGTCTCTCCTGTAATTCACCTTAACTCTTTCTACTGAAATAAAATACTAAATTTCGTGTCGCAAGGCCCCATAATGTACTCTGGCCGACCATACTCTGTAGGTATGTCTGGATTTATCATATGGCCCACATTTCTGCCGGTGACACCGTAAATGCTTGGTGTGTATATAAACGTTTGTCTATGTAAGCGTTCTTCACATTTATGGCAGTTACTAGTGCCTTCCATGAACTGTTTCTAGCTATATCACTGATCAGTATTGCACCAATAATTGCGTTTGGAAATTTCGTAATTATTTTTGTGTGTTGACGTAGTTTAGATGTTTTTCCTTTCACAACAGTACTATTACACGTAATAGTACACAACAGTACTATTACACGTGATTCACTTATCAACATAAAGGCCATGCTACCATAGCTGGAAACACAAAGTTTTAACAGAAAACTCCTTTTGCCGTAAGAACAGTATCTCACATTAGGAGGATAAAACTTTGTATATGAGCTTTACAGTAGAAATAACTTAACTTCGGTTTCAGTATTTTTTTTTTTTTTTTTCGAAAATTTCGTTCTTAAATGGGGAAAAAGAGGCAATTTCTAGCGCATGAATTTCGACTCTTTATTCTAAGACTGCGAAATGTGAGAATTCACTTAAGTGTGGGATTCGGTATTTAAGCTCTAAAGTAAAAATAAGAAAATACATGTTTCGTCAATTCCGTTTTTAAACGTGAAAGGGAACATTTTCTATAATATTCAAACTTCTGATTCTTTTTACGAAAAAAATATATTATGACAGTATTCTTTTAAGTTGGATGTATGAAGTCTGGTTCACAAACTCGTAGTTAAAATTAACCAAAAACGTGTTTCAGCCTTTACAAATTTCGACTACTAAAGGAGACAATTTCCAATATTAAAATTTTCGATTCTTTATTCAGAAAGTTCTTAGTGTGAGTATTCGCTTAAGTTGGAGGCGTGAAATTCAAAATATACTCACGTAAACAAATAGCCTAATCAAAAATGAGTTTACATATGATGCAGTGTTTTCGACAATTCAGCTTCTAAAATATTGAAATTCCCAATTTTATATTCATTAAGCATTCTGTGTGAAAAGCAGATATTTTATTTATTTTGTTATTATAATTACTCATTTGCTTTAGTAAACATGTTTAAATAAACATCTAAGAGCAGAACTCCATGGGGACCTAGCAACTAAGCTCGTTTGGGGAACTAAGGTCGGTTTGCTCCTCATGTAAAAATCTTTGAAATCAAATCTTTGAGGTTAACGTCCAACGTTTATGCCCCTTTAGGCTAAGGGAGACAATAATTAAGACAATGAATGTTGATGGAAGAAATGGTGGAACGAGAAAATGCGAGAATACAGGAGTACTCCGAGAAAACCCACGAACACGATGTTATTCACCACAAACTTACTTAGCTGGGGATCGAATTAACGACCCCACACACCAGAGGTAAGCGCTCCACCACTTAGCCACCGTGACCACTTTGCTTCTCATGGGTACACCCCTGTATGTATACATATATTTCTATATAGGTATAAAGAGAAAGTCATCTTTGTGATGATAAGAATCTGCACTGTTATTTTTATGCCTATTGATTTATCATTCTTATTTCGAAATCAACTATAATTTTTATAGTTTAATTTTATTAATTTATTGTTAAAGTGTGGTCTGTAGCCAAAATTAAGACAGGGGCGGACTAACATTATTTTTAAAGGCTCTAACTAAAGTTCACCTTACATTCTTGACTACTTAGTTTTTGAACATATTTATATAATTCTAGGAATTGAAAGTTTCATAGGGGCTGAGCCCGCCGTAACCACCACCTACCCACGGGCCTGCCTAAAATCGACCGAAATGTCCTTCGCTCTGTAATATTGTCCGGACATATCGATTTAATATATCTGAAATAAGATTGTATTTATAAATACAAATAATATAAATTATAACATTTAGTTTGCACTAAGTATGGGGCAGTAGTTGTCAAAGTGGGTTCGCGGACTCCTCGGGGTTATCGACGCCAAAAAATTGAATTGTATTGTAATAAAATGGAACTTACAGCTTTTATGAAAGAAGCATTTTTCAGTTACTAAAAAGAAAGCAATTAGAAATTATACCTACGTTTGCAAATTTAAATATTTTCCTACTTTACTGTCCTATGTGCATGAAGAGTTGTCTAAACAGGCATTCTCATATTTGATGCTTTTTCCTTCCACTGGTTACATTGAAAAAGAAATTACATTGTTTTTAAGTTTTGAAAGTTACTGTATTTTCAATTGAAATACTGTTTCGTTCACTAGGTAACAGTTATGTATCTTTAGAATAAATTACTTAATGCATTTTTTTTCTTGATCGTTTTCTTATCAGTGGTAATTCTAATCAGTATATTTTTAATACCATGTGCAATTTCAGATAGCATTACAAGGGAATCCGCAGATTAATTTCGGAATGAACAGGTTATCCGCGTTATCAGAAAGTTTGAGAGCCAATGGTATGGGGTACGCCCAAATTCCAAATTCCATATATATACGCCCAAATTCCAAGGAAAAATTAGATGATTTAAACAACAAATATGCCAGTTAATTTTCAAGAAACAAACAATATTTCTATTTATAAATTAATGGACAAAAAAGACCTAGGTGGCACAAGTTACATCAGCATTAAATCTTGTATACTACTGTGGGGTCCTTTTGGGAATCCAGAGATATTTATTTTAGTAACCTTATATTTCTTAAATGAACGTATCTAAAAGTCTGCTCTTGTGCTTGAACACAAAATATCGTTTGCTGATTTTTTTACTGTTATGTAAAACTGATTGTTTACCATTACGGTCGTAAAAGGACCCGTGTAAGTAACCATTTTTTTTTTGTTTCTTCTTACTAAACAAGCTAAATTAGTAGTTTACACAGTTCTCAATAGTTGGCAAAAATTATAAGTTTCCCGAAAACTACTTTATTATTGACATAATGAAGTAAGTTGGGCGTATAGCAAGAAAGAAGTTTTCTTACCTTACGCTACATTGTAACCTTGTCTCTGTCTTCCTCGGGTTACAGTTTGAAACAATAGATATCTTGAAATATGCTTATACTTTTGAATAAATTGTGAATAGCAAAGTAGCTAGTTTCAAAGGGCTGATGCCCATTATTTCAAACAACCATCTTAGGAAGATGACATGACTTGACTATTCTAGGTTGTAGTTGTGTCTTTTACCTGATGACAAGGTCGACAAGCATTTCTTTCTATTTTGAATGACGACAGTAATGTCAAAGGTGACAGTCGTAGTGCAATGCAATAAAGTATTGTCTTGAAATGTATCTATATAAAATTTCTGTACGAAACACCAATAATTACATATTATTAACTGAGGTGTATAACGGTCCCCATGGTATCTCCTATACTATATTTTTCATGGTAAGACACAAGGGTTAAGTAAAATTGCGTTATCCTGAAATTTTGATTTGAATTACTACTATCATCATGTTCGAATGGACATGAGTAATAAAAAAAATTAAAAGAAGTTCTATACTCACGTGAATTTTGAGATGTTTCATCTGTGAACATATCTTTGAAACTAATCCAAGAACAAAAAATAAGAAGCGATCCAAGTACAAAATTAAAAAGAAAACAAGTCCTATAACCTTGTTGTAGAAAAACTAATACGCAAATGGAACTTCCAATAAAAATCAAAAATATGTTACATAAACACTTCCAAGGTGTCTATTTTAAAGAAAAAGAAAAACATATTTTCCTTTATATCGAAAAACAAGTGCTTTTCCTTAAAAAAAACAAAATAGTCTTCTTAATAGTATACAAAGTGGCATTTTGAACGATCAATCATCATTCGATCCTCGACCGTCAATCGACTGTTAGTGCATGCTCGTGCCGCTACGTTTGGTGTCAACTGACTTCACAGAACTTGCAGAATGTCCCATGCAGAGCAGACAACCAAAAAGGGACTCTTGTTTGTGAGTATGTTTTGTGCTTATGATCATTACATGACCTATTACTGTGTAAAAGGGACCGCATAACCACATGAATACGCACGAGAGATATCAAGGACTGACTTCTTGGTAATCAACTCCGACTACTATGCTATTCGAATCACTGTTGTCACTGGTATCATTTTAATTGTATTGTATTTTGCGTGGTGTTTAAATTCTTTCAATATAAATGTATTTCTACATGGATGCTGTCTTGCTTCTTAAAAGGTAATGCCTCTTCTATAATATTTTTACTTCTCAAGTAACAAATAAGCAGCTCTCAGCATATTCTATGTTATACAGGTGGAACGAGTTTTTAAAACATTCTACAACTCTAAACAAGAGTGCTAGAGCGATTTTATTTAATTTCTAGGCTTAAAGCTAAGTTGTGCGATAACTGTAAAAGTGATATAAATTGAAAACAAGCATAGTGTTTTCCTCGAACATGAGCACACTTTCATTCTTCTTGAAACAATTTTCTAAAACTATGTTACTTTACTTACGTGAGATTGGAAAGCCATGATTTTCTTTTTACACTGAATGTAATTATCTCAATGCGGCCATCTCTTATATACTGCATGAAACAATACAGAACGGAAGCGAAAGTTTTTCTTAAAGAAATGCAGGAAAGAATATTATTAAAAAAATCAAACGAAATCCAGTAATTAGCTTGATGTATCTGATATCGAATTTCACATACTGTAAGTATTAGGCATTTCAGTGTTAATTTTCACAACTGTAGTATACAACAATACTCGGAAAACATGTCAAGGCTAAATGAAAACACTCGTTTGTGGCTCGCAATTAGGCGTTCAATATCATAGGTTAGAACTTAATTTATTGTTTTTGAAAGTTATTGTGGTCTATCTCACTAGTTCTCTAACGGTAATACGGACCTCCTGTTGGTCCTCCCAAAACTGCTTGAGGTGGCTCAGTGGTAGAGCGCTTACCTCTGCTGTATGAAGTCCCTAGTTTGATCCCCATTCAAATAAATTTGTGGTGGACATCATCGTACCCGTGGGTTTTCTCAGGGAATTCCTATTTCCTCCCGCTTTCTCGTTCCACCAATTTTTCCATCATCATTCACTTGCTTTAATTATCATCTCTCTTAACCTAAAAGGCATAATCGTTGGACGTTAAATACTTCATTTCATTTTTCCAAAACTGCTTGAAGATCTTTTATAATTTAGAATAATATGTACTAATAACATGCGTAATATAAAAACTGATTGAACAAAAAAAACTGGTTCTCATATAGTGAATAAATCAAATGCTAAAAAAGTAAAAGTAAAAATTATTAAGTTTATGCTAAACCTCAAAATTGCAAGGTAAATCAAACTTAATTATTGAGGAGGAATAAAGATATTAAGATATCATAGGACAGTGGTCCATACAAAGTTACTTCAGGAGATTTTCAAGTAATCAAGCTTATATCGCTGATATAAATAATTGAAGCAAGCGTTAGCGAAGCTTCTACTATTCGACTCGATTGGCATTTATATGTCTGTTCGTAAGCCTGTACCACGATATATCTCGTAAACGTTATCTGATTTTGATTAAACTTAGTAGGTCCATGTGGTTTCCTTCCACTTGCAAAAATAACCCTATTGTTTGGGGTGCAATTCATAAAGCTTAACGGGTACGAGGGGGTAAATCAACTAATGCTATAAGTTTATACATGTACAGGTAAGATATTCGGGATTCTCACTTTTTTTTCCACTTTCGTCATTCCACTATTTCAGTCATTCTCATTTTTGCTGTTTCCATTAGCCTATATAGCATTTCTGTAGATGTAAAACCGAAAAAAAAAATCATTTCATTTTTGAATATAAACCACTGAAAAAATTTCGATTATGGCAAAACTGGTTGTGAGTATATTTTGTTGATGGCATAGTTTTTCAACCTGGGTGTCTCGACCCCTAGAGGGTTGCGAGAGGGTTTCATAAGGGTCGCGAAGAGCAGAAGAGATAAATATAATTAGAATCTAATACCGAAGATATTTTTAAATATTATTTTGAATTTTGTTCAGATAGGCATATTTTTTATTTTATACATACTGTTAAGAACAACCAAAAATAGGTCTAAACATTTTCAACAGGTGCAGAGTCCTTTAGAAATCAATGTAAATGAAAGAGGCACGATATGAAACTAATGAGAACTGCATTTTAAAATACCAGAAAATTACAAATGCAACAAAACCTGCCTATAGAAATAGAATTAAAATTGAAATTTAATGAGATACCTAAGCATGGTGTGATTTCACTAGTGCTGCAATGTCTGGTTCAATATTTGTAACGCACATGATCAAGTCATTTTCAACTGATAAGTGATTTCTTGTCTTTGTTTGAATGTTTACTATGGAAGAAAAAACAAACCGGCCAATGCTATTATTCATTTTGAAACAGTATGACGGATCGGATTCGATACATGTAATATGAATGAAGTGACCAAATTTGGTTTTAATTCATTCGCTTTTAGAGAAGTTACTGTATCCACAATATACAGCAAATGGATTCTACTATTATAAAAATAGATGGATATCGTGAGATCTCCATATATAGGTATATTAAAAATCCCACACAAGCTTAGTACAAAACTAGAAATTATAAGGTGGTCGCTGGCAAGAGAATGCGATAAAATTGGGGTCGTGTTAGGAATTAGGTTGAGAACCACTACTTTATGGCATTATAATGTCCTTCACAAATTGAGGTTAAAATCTGCCAAGAAGGAAAGTATTAATTCATTCCCCTTAATTTAAAAATTGCGTTCCAGGATAATTTTCTTCTCAAAAAAAAAAAAAAAAAAAAAGTATTTGATTTTGGCTTAATATGTTGCATCTCGTACAGTTTGTTTGAGGCTTCCCAACTGTGCCATCTGCCGGGAGTTTAAATCAGTTAAGAATAAAGAGTTGAGTTACCCTCCTAGCCTTCCCGATTTCTTTTAGAGTTCAATGATGCATTTTCTAAAATTCATTAGGTTTTGATACACTACACTAATGTACATTTTCTTCGACTCATTTCCGTAATCCTCGACACTTGGGATTAAAATAAATCAAAAATGAGGTGTAAATTCAGTGTCCACATGCAAGGACGCCGGTCCTGGGGGGCCGAGGGGACCCCCAAAGCTCATGTGGCTCCCCTTACTGTATTTATGAGTATACAATATTTGGCATAATTTGAGCGCAATTTGTCTTAAAATATTCATATATGTATATATATATATATATATATATATATATATATATATATATATATATATATATATATATATATATATATATATATATACCTTCTGCATCTAAATGGGCTCCCTAAATTTACAGAGAAATCGGCGCCCTTGCTCACATGTGGAATAGATTACTCTCCTTCTCCCCTCTTTTAAATAATATATTTGACGATCATTTCCGTTACAACTTTTCGATTTTGATGTAATATGTTGAACATTCTCTTTATGACCTCAGAATCTTTCAATCTGAACCGTGCTGACATCAGGAAAGAATAAAATGGTAATATCACCCCGCCTCCTCGGTTTTATTAAAGTTATACAATAACTTTAAAATTTATTCGGCTTTGATACAATATTATGTATACCTTCATTTGACTGTTTTTCGTAATTCCCTGTGGTTAAGATTATACTCACTCAGAAATGAGCAGTGAATTTACTCCACTAATATGGTTTAGATTACAGTTCCCCTCGACAAAATCCAATATATTTTTGTAAAATATTTGGGGGCCGCGGTGGCTCAGTGGTAGAGCGTTCACCTCTGGTGCTTGGGGTTCCGGGCTCGATCCCAGTAACGGCCAAGTGAACTTTGTGGTGGACAAACACCGTGTGCGTGCGTTTAATTTGTAAAATATTAGATTTTCATGAAATGTGACGTATACTCTTTTTAGGCTTCGAAGTCATTCCCACGAATTGGATTTAAAATAAATGGGGAACGAAAGAGTAAACCTTCGCCCCTCCAGAGTTATAAGCGTATACTTTCATAACTATTATACATAATTACCAATCGTGGAAAGTCAATTAAATATAAGATCTCAATTAATTTGGACTCAGAAGATTTAACAAATAAAATTTATGTTAACTTACTTTAAAAAATACAATTTTGTCGAATATGGTTTAATCCAGGGGAGTCATTTCAGACGTCGCTTGAGTAGGGCAAGAGCACCACCGACGTAAGATTTTTCACGTTTTCTGCTAGTATATTAGTAGACAATCTATTAAAGTATATGTATTCCTCTAACTACTGAGGGTCCCTAAATGACGCCTCTGGTCTAATCTCAGATTTTTTGTAGACCATAATGTGTGTTTTTTCGGGTATTACAGACTAACACCTATAGCTTGGGGTTGAAGTTGGTGAGAGGGAGGATCGCTCGCTTGAACAATGCACGGTATCACTAATTGAAGCGAGAGTTCGCAAAACTTCTACTACTTTGACACGATTGACATTTGTGTGCCTGCTTCTCCATTTGTTCGTCTGTAAGTTGATCTGTTCTACAACTTATGCTCATAACACTTATCCAATTTTGATGAAACTTTATGTACTGTACTACTATGAGCAAAATAAATGACGCGTCTCTTTATTTTGAAGTTTTTTGAAAATTTCTCTGTTTTCTTTATATGTTCGAAATTTCGGAAGGTTTCCCCAGCAGGACAGGTTAATAACAAACCCGTTTTTAATATTTGTGTTAGATATTAGCTTAAAATAAAGAAATTAGAAGCAAAAAACATTAAATCGACAGAAATCTCGAGAATTACCTACTCTGCTAAAGTGGGAAATTTTGAAGAACGCGAGGGAATTCTGCAGTTCAACACGAAGCAGCGACATCTATGTTATTGAGAGAAATATGGATTAAATCTACAGACGAAACTTTTAACGAAATATTTCTAATATGTCTTATTGCGTGCATTATCTGCAAACTCCAAATATATGAATATATGTCAAGTATTAACGTAAAGATAGAGCAAAAAGTGGAAATTATCTATGGAAAAGGACGAGTTGGTAGCGCGACCGTAATGAAAAGTCGTCTTTACCGTAGAACAGGCTCAGTTTACGTTAGAAAACAAATGGCTCAGTTAGTTAAAGCAAAGAGTCTGTATGCCGAACGTAGTGGGTTCGAATCTTCCTCGAAGTGCCGTTGTCGTTTTTATTGGTATGGTTATTTATTTTTATTTTTTATGTGGGAAAGATTCAAATTGTAACATATGTGTAAAACTCATGACAATACCAAAAGAAAAAAGAAAAAAAAAGAAAAAAAGAAAAAAGTCGTCTCACTTGCATTAGCGTTCCTAATTTTGTTTGCAAACAGTTTCGTAATTATTTCACCTGTGCTCACTGCTCACTATAGGTTATGCTCGCTGGCGCATAACGAACGTTTCCCAGTAAATGTTAATTCTCATTTGGAGAATTTTATAAAGTTTCACAATATTTCTCACTAGATAGTCTTCTATCTACTTGTTTTGATATTTTGATAACAGATTTTCCTATTAAATGTTTAATTTTCCCTAGATGTTTAATTACGGAAAAGTTTTACAATGTATTTGTCTTAAATTGAAATTGTTTTGAATTTACCACATGAGATAAGTAGCTCGAAGGAGGAAAACTCAAGTAATTGATATTCTACATAAAAGCTACCTATTGTAGAAAGATGATACTTCTTACCTTCAGCACATAATCTTTACGTTAAAGAGTCAGACAGAAAAAAATCCTGGTTTTTCCTCCCTATGACCACCCATTTTAAACCTCTACATTCCTCTGTTCGTCTCACAAAATTTCGGTGCTTCAAAAACATTCATATAATAATAATAATAATAATAATAATAATAATAATAATAATAATAATAATAATAATAATAATAATAATATTTGGTCTAGGAATTAATTCGTGCGGTTGGTACGCACACATTGAAGCTGTAGTACAAACACAAAATACATAAATACCTTAAGAAAAATATTGTCCATCGCTAGCCACCACTTTCGCCCATCTGTCAGGCAATGTACGGATTCCGTGGCGAAAGAAGTCCTTATCCTTGGAAGCGATCCAATCAGAGACCCATGTTTCGATATCTTCTGAAGAAGTAAACCGCTGTCCAATCAAATCGTTGTTCATGCAATCGAACAAGTAGTAGTCCGAAGGAGCAACGTCTGGTGAATACGGCGGGTGGGGTAAAACTTCCCATCCGACATTTTCTAAATAGGTTTTGACCGGTTTTGCGACATGTAGGCGAGCGTTATCATGTTGAACAATAAGTTTATCATGTCTGTTCTCCCATTCTGGTCGTGTTCTGGCCAGAGCTTGCTTCAAACGCATTAATTGTCGTCGATAACGTTCTCCATTCATAGTTTCACCCGGTTGCAGCAGCTCATAGTACACCACACCTTTCATATCCCACCATATGCACAGCATAACCTTTGCACAGTGAATATCTCGTTTTGGTTGTGATGGACCTGGTTCACCTGGTTTCACCCAGGCCTTTTTTCGTTTAGGGTTCTCGTAATGGATCCACTTCTCATCACCCGTAATAATTCGATGCAGAAACCCCTTTCTGCTCTGTCGTTGAAGCAGCAATTCGCAAATGGTTTTTCGTCTTTCAACGTCTCTGTCTTTCAATTCATGTGGAACCCAATGTGACATCTTTTGAATCATTCCCATGGCTTTCAAGCGTTTGGAGACTGTTGTTTGATCAACGCCTAATGCTACTGCAAGTTGTTCCTGCGTTTGACACGAATCCTGCTCGAGCAATGCTGTCAATTCTTCGTCTTGAAATTTTTTTGGCTGTCCAGCTCGCTCTTGGTCTGCCAAGCCGAAATCACCACTTCTAAACCGTGCAAACCACTTCTGATACGTTCGCTCAGCTAGAGCATGGTCACCATACACTTCCACCAAAATACGATGACTTTCAGTCGCACTTTTCTGCATGTTAAAGTAATGCAGCAGGACACCCCGCAAAAACACTTTATCAGGCACAAATTGCGCCATGTTCACTTAACTACAAACTGGTGTTGTTGACGCTTTAATCCACTGCCCTATACTACGAACGATACGCGATGACAGGGGTTTGCAACACATGTGTGGATACACGGAACTGTGGGACGCTCCGTTCGTTGCGCCATCTCTTGTCCACCCGCACGAATTAATTCCTAGACCAAATAATAATAATAATAATAATCCTGAATATGCCATCCTTACATAATGTAAGGATATCTTAATTTCTTAGTTTAAATCTTAGATATCTTAGTTTAAAATGCTTTCTTTAGTAATTATTTGAGCAACCATGTAGAAGGGATACGACGTTTTATTTTGCCCCTCTCGTTTTAGTATCCTTCCAACAGAAAGTAATTTCTGATAAGCAGGGCAGACAAAATTAATAAGAAATATATTTACAGCATCATCTCCCCTTGCATGATTGAATATCACGTAGCATTTTTTATTCTACCAAAGATGGCCCTGTGCGGTTAGGGGTAGGTAACTAAAGAAATACCTAATATATAGCGTCCCTTGATTGTAATATTACCGCTTCTTTATTTGTACGAGGGAGCCCCTACAAATACGACAAAAAGAATAGGAAAAGTGTCTATTGATTCCAGTAGCGGGTCCAGCACAAAGTTCTGGGGGGGGGAGTGAAAGATTCTTTTGATGATGTAAAACTGTCACAAATTACCACTTAACTAAACTAAACATAATAGTGGGGTGAACCGGAACCCAGTCATTTTAAATTGATGTAAAAGTTTAATTTTTGGCTTCATATTAAAGTTTTGGTTTCAAATGAGAATTTCAGTGCAAGTGGTCAATGATCAAATCTCGTGGGGCTCTTCAGTGTAGGCTAATACGGCTCCCTTATGAGAAAAGGCAAAAAAATTAAAATGTTTATAACTTTCGAATTTTTCGTCTATTTTAAAGAAATGTTGGGCTTCGTATTAAAGTGTTGGTTCCAAATGACAATTTCAGTCCGAGTGGACAATGATCAAATCCTGGCGGGAATCTTCAGTATAGGGGGCTACGGCTCCCTTATGAGAAAAGGCAAAAATATGAAAATGCTTATAACTTTCGAATTTTTCGTCTATTTTAAAGAAATTACTGGCTTCATATTAAAGTCTTGGCTTCAAATGACAATTTCAGTCCGTGTGGACAATAATCAAATTTCAAAGGGCTCTTCGGTGTAGGGGTTTCGGCTTCTTTATGGGACAAGATTCTCGTAGTTGATATTGCAAAATTGTTTTGTATACATGAGTGGAAACTTGCACTATTTGGTTAATTTTACCTCTTATATTTTGCAGATTCAAATTCCAAGCAATAGTTACTTCTGAAAGCTAAAACAAGGCACTTACTACATAGATTCATTAAAATGAAATGTCTTTTATGAGAGTTTGTCATGGAGCAGACGAACGAACAGGCACCCAAACATTGGTTGAGTCGGACGGTTGAAACTCGTTAAGCTCACTTCAATTATTATTATTGTTATTATTATTATTATTATTATTATTATTAATAATAATAATAATAATAATAATAATAATAATAATAATAGAGCATTCATCTTTGGTGCATGGGGTCCGCGGCTCGATTCCATTTCGCGCCAAGTGAAATTTGAGGTGGACAAATCCCGTGTGCATGGGTATGGGTTTTCTTGGGATTTTCCATTTTCCTCAAACTTTCTTCATTTCATCATTTCATTCATCATCATTCTTCCTTAGCGTAGGTGCATAATCGTGCAACTAGATATTCCATTTAATTTTAATTTCAATAATAATAATAATAAACAATTAATTCAACTGAAAGGACTGTAATTTATGTTGACGGCAATTATCATAAATATGCAACCATTATAAAAACAATTCTTTGAGTAGAAAGATAATCCTTAACAAGTGTTAACGAATGCGCACGAGATAAGACATGTCTCGAGGAAGAGACGAGACGCGCTTTGTGACATCCAAAATAAGAGGTGACAAATGTTTTGGACACGGGATAGCTTTTAAAATGTCTCGTCTTGTCTGGAATGTCTCGAAAACAAAAGTCTAAGTTTTAAAATTATTTTTCAAGGTCTATTCTCTCAAAAGTAGCTATCTGCCTTAAAATTAAGGAAATAAATTCAACTCCAAGAATAAACTACTACTCATATATTTTTCAGGTCAATTGACTTATACCACGTTGCAAGGTTAAATATTTATTTATGAAGTGTGTACAAAATTTTCCAATGCTTTTTTGAGAAAATCGTCGAGGAAAAGTCACCTCCAAGAATAAACTACCCCTCGTAAATTTTTTAAGAGAAATATCTGATACTGCAATATAGGGTTGTTAATTAAATATTGATTAATGAAAAATAAACAAAATTGTTAATACCTTTTTGGAGAAAATAGTTCTTTTCGATTTTCGGCTGTTAGTAAATTACACTTATTTTAGGCGGTAGGAAAAAAATTGGAAAATCTCCTGTAGAAATACTGTGTAAACCCTAAGTTTAAAATTTGGCGTAGATACGTTGAACGGTATGGCCTCTAGGCGAGTGCACAGAAAAGTGAACCGAACGGGCGGACCGGAAGGACGGGTATCGAAAAATCACATTTTCGGTATGTAGACGCTATAAAGTATGTAAATCTATTGAAATCTGAATTTGATATACTATTTTCACAAACACCATATTTTCTTCTCTCTTTTGTCGCTCGAAAAAGAAAAGCTTGAGTTTACCACAAAAAGCTAGGAAGTTTACCAAAAAATATTCAATTACAGGGCCATCGCACTAAACTTTTTCAATTCAATTACTTAACTGTGTTACGCCGCAGTTGTTACTGAAGTGTGTATTTGGATAATACAAATAAAATTATCGTATTATTCAAATACATCGAATGTCAGATTATCGAATAAAAAACTTCTATTGAAGAAAATCCACACTACAAAACTAAGTCACACTTTGAGCATATTTTCATTAGACATATAATAGAACAATTAATGCAATAATTGTTTATGAAATAAGAAAAAAATCAAATTAGTCATTTTTGAGAAAGTCGTTCAAAAAGAACACGTCAGGAGCAACCTACCTCTTGTAAATTGTTTCGAACAATGAGTTAAGATATACTTTTGGTTGTTAATGAAATATTTATTTGAGAAATTTGAACAAAATCGCCTGTCGTTCGAGAAAATTGTCGGAAAAAACCTTGACCCCCAAAATAAACTAACCGTCGTAATTGTTTTTCATAGAAATGACTTATACTAAAATATAGAGTTATTAATGAAATATATACTTATTTATGAATTACCAATAAAATTGTCCGAGTAATTTTTGACAATATCGTGAGGGAAAAATAACTCCCCAAATAAACTATCTCTTGAGGATTCTTTCAGGGTAAGCGAGTTATTCAATATTATTAGGTTTTTAATGAAATATTTATTTCTGAGTACGAACAAAATTGCTTGACTTATTTTTGAGAAAACCGTGGAGGAAAAACACCCCCAAGAGTAAACTACCCCTCGCGTATTTTTTTCAGGACAAACGAGTTTTGCCATATTGTTAGGTTATTAACGAAATATGTATTTTTGAAATATGAATAAACTCTTTTGAGTCGTTTTTGAGAAAATCGCCCAGACAACACATTCCACCAAGAATAAACTACCCCTCGCATTTTTTTTTTAGGACAAACGAGTTATGCCATATTGTTAAGTTATTAATGGAATAATTATTTATGAAATATGATCGAAAACACTTGAGTCCATTTTGAGAAAATCACTTAGAAAAAACTCACCCCTAAGTATAAACTACCCCTTGTAGATTTTTCTCAGATAAATGCCTTATACCACAAAATAGGGTTGCTAATTAAATATTGATTTATAAGAAAAGAAAGAAAACAAGATCGTTAGAGCCTGTTATGAGAAAATAAGAAAATATCATTTTTTCTATTTTCATCGTACAGGAAACTATCCTTGTTTCGGGAGTAGGAGGGAAATAAAAGAAACTATAGGTAATACTATGAAAATCGTAAACTAAAATTTGGTGCAGATAAGTTGAACGGTATGGCCTCTAGACGAGTGCACAGAAAAGTGTAGGGAACGGACGGACGAACCCCAGATGGACATGTATCGAAAAATAACTTTTTCGGTGTTAGGGGCTATAATACGTGTAAATTCGTTGAAATCTCAAATTTGATTTTTTTTTCGAACACCATACTTTCTTCTCTCATTTGTCACTTCAAAGTAAAAGGAGTTGAGTTGATTTTAGTTTAGCGTCCCTTTCAGCAGCGAGGGTATATGAGACGTGGACCTAATGATTAACGTGGAATCCGAACCACATGATCAAAGTAAAAGGAACTCAGAACTACAGATAAGAGACACCTACTTTTACACATAGACATTTATTGATTTAAAACCGTTTTAGTTTGTGTCATTTCACTTCCAATTGAAAGGTTTTACAATGACTAACGGCATACCAATGACGAGACATAATTACATGCCAGATAAAAACTAGATAAGTTTTGATAAAATGTTTCATACTTAGTTCTCAATAATAGACTTGCTGTTCGGGGTGAAGTTCCAAGGTTCAGCATTGACTAGCAGTTTTTGCTATTAATATCCCTTCTAACAATATTGGCAGTGGACAAAAGTTAGCCCGTGTTGAAGCTTTTTGCTCCTAATTTAATTATTTTACTTTATTATTTAACGAATATATTGAAAATTGTCAGCAGGCACGTATTCAGTAATTTATTTCGGGAGGGGTCCGACTTCAATATTAGGATAAATTATAATAAAATTTTAAAAAATAATCCCCAAAATTAGGGTAAATGGGATTTCAGAGGAATTCCGGACCCCCTGGACCCACCCCTAAATGCGTCCTTGTTTGACAGTAACGTTTCCTCATTTTGAAACACTCAAAAACTTCGGATATATAAAGGAAAACAGTTATTTTCGATAAAATATCACTTCAAGGAGACGCGACAGTTTTATTGCACATGGTGGTATCCAACGTTCACAAGGGCAAGAATTCCTTCTCTTTGGTCTACCCTTGTGCTCTATCGAAAGGTTACGTTTGAAAAATATTACTCCAACGAACCAGCGTGATTGGCAGATAGGAATACTGAACAGAACTCCACAGAAATGCATGCTGAACTTACGTTTATAGCCACCTTTTGGTGATTTGCCCTCAATGTCAATCGAGTGGTAATTCAGTTACGTCTCTGTTCTTAAGCCATGTTCGTATTACTTCGAACAGTCTTGAGAATGAAAAGCATGCTTCGTAATATAATAGACTTCTTTCGCGTAAGGAATCGAAACTCAGTTGGTCAGAGCAACTAGTCTGTACGAGTTAGGTTGGTAGTTAGAGCCCAGTACGAGTAAGTGTTTTTATTACTATTGTTTTTATCTTTTTTATGTGAGGAAAATCAAATTGTGACATCGCGATATCAAATGTATTTGGTTAGGTAACTTTGTCTTAGCTAAACTTTTAACATCAGTAACCGTCGAAATTATTTCACTAACCGATCAGTCATTGAACATTTCAAACACGTCAAACCAGTGGCATAACAGGAAGGTTAACCTCTCCTCCGCAGTCCTTAGTTATGCGTACCAAGGGCCGGGTGACTTCCCGGGGCGCCAAAACGAGCCTCAAAAAGTAAATTTTATAGCGTGTTTTCTACTGACTTGTTTGGTTTATATTCTTGTAAAGTAGTGGCAATTACATAACCATGGAACAGGAGAGTTTCATAGTACTAAGGGGGCTGTATCGAAAAATGGAGAGATGGCATGTAGAATAAAGTGTGGCGAGGGAGTAGGCATTGTTTGTGTGTTTGCTTGAGTTCAGCTTTCCACGGTTATGCCTTAATGGCTAAAGGAGAAAAAATGAAATCTTTGAGTTTTACGTCCCACGGTTATGCCGGTTAGGCTAAAGGAGACAATGATGATGAGTAATAAATGAAATGGTGGAATGAAGAAATTGGGAGGAAACGGGAGAACCGCGAGAAAACCCACGCACACGGTGTTAGGTCAAAGGAGATGTGGATACTAATTATAGTGGAATCCGAACCACTTTTATCGTTCAACAGTAATCCACCGGGAATTGGACCCGGTATCACAGAAGGCAGGCGTGCTAGCCACAAGACCAAACGGGGGGGAGCGGAGTTCGTATTGTTTATAGCGGGCCATATCCTTTGTGAAGTTTTCCGAGGTAATGAATGTCTTTTTGAAAAATGGGTTTAAAATATTAAAAACACTATGGTAAAATGTAAAATATAGGCTAGTACCAGGGGGAGGGCGCCAAAAGGTCACTTTGCCCTGGTAAAAATTTGGCCTGGTCCGCCACTGCGTACTTTCTGTATATTTTATGGCCTTGCAGCTTGTGCGGTCCCCACGCCACAGGGTTGCGGGGGCGATATTTACGCCTATGCTTCGAACGTAATTCAATAACTGCTTAAGAAATTCTACCATCAGCGTGGAAACGGGAATATATATTTTTCCAATAGTCCCAAAGAACTTTCACTCAGAACGCTAGATGAAATTAAGTAGAAGGAGGATCTGAGGTTTCCTAAGTAAGTTCCTTTCAGAAAGTTTGCTATTTCTTTAACGGCAATGTAAATAAACATACCGGATACTCATCGTTATTAACCCGACGCCAAACCATCCTGGACAAATCCCTTTATAACAATGATCGGCAAAAGTTTATTCTGCCTAATTTTATAAGCGACTCAAGGGTAAAACACTTGTTAAACGAAAGCAATGCTGTGTATACACTTCCTTGTTTCTGACAAAATATAAAGTGCTTTCTAATCTTTAGACACTTTTTCTATTCTTTTTGTCACCCTTGGTTGTGTAGGGCGGCCTCGAACAAATAAAGAAGAGGTAATATTACAGTTAAGGGGCGCAATAAATATATTAGGTATTTCTTTTGTTACCTAACCAAAATGGCCTAGAGTCGTCTTCGGTAGAATAAAAAATGCTACGTGATATTTCATTCACGAAGGAGGAAAGGATACTCTAAATATATTTCTTATTCATTTTGTCTGCCCTGGTTGTCAGAAATTATATACTTTCTGTTGGGACGGTGCTGAAAAGAGAGGGGGAAAATAAAACGTCGTGCCTCCTCATACATCTTAAATTTTGTTACGTGGTTGCTCAAATTATTACTAAAGAAAGCACTTTAAACTAAGATGTCTAAAGTTACTACATTATGTAAGGATGGCATATTCAGGAATAATAATAATAATAATAATAATAATAATAATAATAATAATAATAAATATGAATGTCTTCGGAGAGCCGAAATTATGTGACACGAATTATTACATGTAGAGCTTTAAGATGAGTGGTCATAGGAGAGGAAAAAATAGGATTTTTCTCTGTATGACTCTCTAACGTAAAGATTATGTGCTGAAGGTAAGAAGCATAATCATTCTACAACAGGTTGCTTTTACGTAGAATATCAGTTACTTCAGTTCTCCTCCTTCGGGCTACTTACCTCATATGGTAAATTCAAAATAATTTCAATTTAAGACAAATACATTATAAAACTTTTCCGTAATTAAATATATATAGGGAAATCTGTTATCAAAGTGTCCAAAAAAGTAGATAGAAGACTATCAAGTGAGAAACATTGTGAAACTTTATAAAATTCTCCAAATTAGAATTAACATTTACTGGAAAACATTCGTTATGCACCATTGAGCATGTGGTGAGCAGTGAGCACAGGGGAAATAATTACGAAACTGTTTGCAAACAAAAATTAGAAACACTAATGCAAGTGCCACAACATTTTCTCTTTTTTGGTTGAGTCATGAATTTTACACATATGTTACAATTTGAATCTTTCCCACATAAAAAAATAAAAATAAATAACCATACTAATAAAAATGACAACGGCACTTCGAGGAAAATTCGAACCCACTATCTTCGACATACAGACTAGTTGCTTTAACTGCCTGAGCTAATTGTTTTCTAACGTGAACTGAACCTGTTCTGCGGTAAAGAGAAATTTTCATTACGATTGTGCTAAGAATTCGTCTTTTTCCATAGGTCTACTATTTGCTCTATCTATACGTTAATACTTACCATAGATTCAAATATTTAGAGTTCACTGATAATGCATGTAGCAAGACATATTAGAAATGTGTCGTTAAAAGTTTCGTCTGTAGATCTAATCCACGTTTCTCTCAATGACATAGATGTCGCTGCTTCGTTTTGAACTGCAGAATTCCCTCGCGTTCTTCAAAACTTCCCACTTTAGCAGAGTAGGTAATTCTCGAGATTTCTGTCGATTTAATGTGTTTTGCTTCTAATTTATTTATTTTAATCTAATATCTAATACAAATATTAAAAACGGGTTTGTTATTAACCTGTTCTGTTGGGTAGACCTTCCGAAATTTCGAACATATAAAGAAAACAGAGATATTTTCAAAAAACTTCAAAATAAAGAGACGCGTCATTTATTTTGCTCATAGTAGTACCTGTGCCTTCTTTCCACTTGCTAAAATAACTCTATTGTTTGGGGTTATATTCTTCCCAGTATAATGCAACTATTAGACCCATTCTACTAATTCAGTACAGCAGTCAAATATAGGCCCTATAGTTTATTTTTCTCTTTTCTTGTGTCTATAATATATAAACATTTGGCTCGTTTTAGCTTGTTTTGCGGTTATTTTTAATTAAAATAATATTATTTTCACACAAGACCAACGGAATGAACTTCAGTTCTGGGCTTAGCAACCGTTATTTTAACGTCTGAAATCACCTTAACACTTACGTTGACGAATCAATACGTAAGTCGTGTAATTCCTAACTTTCCTTTAGTTACTGTATTTAAACTAAACCGTAAAGAAATAAACGTAGAGAAAATCATTTGGGATGTCCAAAACATTCTTCATAAGGATAGAGTATTTGACTCTTTCCCTTCAAAAAAAGAAATTTTTGAAAACTTGTGTAATTAATATTTTGGTTTATATTAATATATGCGATACACTGTATACGTTAGAAGACGGGCTGATATTTGATACAATATCTGAACCAAGTCAAATATATATATATATATATATATATATTAACATTTTAGTATAGTAGGGCCTCATATTAGTATAGCAGTGTGGGCCCTATGGTTGCCAGTCCGCCCTATTCGTGTGGTGAAGCGCAGCTCTACTTACTTCTTCGATATCCTATACCAAATCATCAGCATCAGCATCGTCATCATCAACTGATCCATTGTTATCAGCAGCGTCAGGAAGAATGGTGAATAGGAATGCATCCCCGCCTTCGCTCAATTAGTATTTGCATAGTGAGAATGCAAACGGGCTTAGCTAGTGTTTGTAGGTTATTTCGTCTCTCGGTCCAAACTTTACAAAACAATTTAATTTAAAAAAATATTAGAACTATATTGATAAATAAGAAAAGTAGACACTAGTTTATGGAGCTAAGACAACCAAATAATTTGCAAAGTATTTTTGTTTATCCTGCACACGAATTTTCTGCAAGCATGTATTGTATGTATTTTTATGAGTTTCTTTTTTGCATCTTGGGAAAAAAAATGCAGAGGTGTCGTGATAGTTTGAAAGGTACTTTCGAGTGCCCCAAAGTTCTGATGATTTCAGGCGGTAATCAATATAGCATTGTTAGCATATTGGCAGCAATGAGTCCGAGGAATTAAAAAAAAATAATCTTTTTTCTTTCTTGTGCTTGTTTTTGCCTCATCGTGTGTAGGTAGGTCTATGCAAAACGTAAACTTACAGTTAAGGTGGAATCGAGACTACAGCAGGCCGATAGCCAGCCCCAAAATGTAGGGGGTGCCCGGCTGAAGTTAGAGGGTGGGCGGGGCGATCCAAACGTATTATAGTTCATCACAATATTATAGTTTATTTGCAAGCCTAAAGTGAAAATTCTAGGGGGGGGGCAGCAAACATTTAAGGTGTACCCGGCCCCCTAGACCCCCTGAGCTACAGTAATCCTTTCAATATTACTCCCCACAGGAATCAATCCGGAAACTAAAAGTGTTAACTATGAACCAGTAGAAGAGTTTGTTACGGAGTTTTCTTAACGTGAATATACACTACAACAGCGTTTCTAAACCTTCTTTTCCTTTGGGCCACACCAAAGTACGTTTCAACATATCGTTTTTTTTTTTTTTTTTGTTTTTGTTTTTGTTTTTGAAAGATGCAAAATCACAACCACATAAAAATACATACAATACATTTTTATTATTATGGGACGACTATGAGATACAAATTTCACAGCGTTAAAAGCAAACTTTTCAGCATTCAACTTGAAAGACAAGTGTAAAAAATAGTCGATTGGTGGTGAATTTTTATTTTCTTCCAAAGGTAATTTCTTTGCGGAAGATCTTACACTGTAAACACTTTCATAGGCAATTTTACAAAAAAGAGTGGCAATCTGTTTGCGAAACCTCTATGTATATAAATTTATACCTATAAAGTAAAATTACTAATATGAAATGGTGTGAAATTATATTTTTATCAATAAAAATACTATATTTTGTTATAAATTTACTGTAAATTTGTGAAAAAAAACAAAAAGAAAGAAAGAAAGAAAAACAGCCAATGTGGTAATTTAATCTAAGGAACTGTATATCAACTTACAACACGAAAGGTAAAAGATTTTACATTGATATTTTTCAATTTAATTACAATTTTTTTCCCAATGTAGAAGACATTTAAAATCTCGCGACACATTAATGATTCGTGACACAACGTTTGAGAAACGCTGCACTACAACATATTAAGCAAGTTGGAAAAACTGTTACAAAATTAGGCCATTGCGATCAATGCACAAAACGATAAGTAAAGCAAACATTAATAAATAGACGAAACGATTTACAGTACAAATTTTCACTAAAATTACACTAAGTTATGCATGACATTCATAGAAATATACTAAAAATAGTATTTTGTATAAACAAAAATACATTATTTATAATATATAAAACATTGCAATAAATTCTACATGTAAGATCACTTCTTCAGAAATAACTGAATAGTCAAATATACATGTTCAAATAACATTAAAACGGAAATTGCAGTAACAAAATTAATAATCATTTATAGGTGTTTATCTGTCACATATATTGTATACTCATTGTTGTTCGAATGTTGCATACGCACTATTTAGTCATTGTTCCCTCATCTCTTGGGAAAATCATATACTGGTAACAGGTATACCCTTCTCTTTTACCTAACTTTTTAATCGTGTTACCTCGTTCCTTTTAGCCTAATCCTTCTTTAGCCTAACTAATCATTTCGTACATTTGTAAACGATGAATGATAATATTTGAGTCTGTCATTTTAGACGAAAAAAGGATCCTCGTTTTGCTTAATTCTCATTATGCCTAAAATGGTGGAGAAGAAACCTTATCACGGAAATTCAACTAGACGGAAATTACAACAGAAAATTCCCTACAATTAAAAAATATTGAGAAAACGAAATATATTATTAACCCTAGGGCATATGTCGGCCTGAGGGGGGCATTTTTTTTTAAGAAAAAGTGTAATTTTCTTTTAAATATTGATTAATGTTGGTTAAGTAAAGTTAGTTTAGGTTAAGTTAGTTGAGGTTCGGTTTGTAATGTAACATATCTTTCCTTAGCTTCATGGTTTGTAGATATATTGGCTGCAGCTTCGAAGAGTTTGTGCACTTGGCCTGAGCGGGGCCATCACTTTTTAGAAAATATTGTTATTTTTTAAAAATATTACCTACTATTGGTTAGGTAAGGTTAGGTTTGATTAGTTTTGTTATTTCGATATAACTTAGGTTTGTACTTACCTTCATGGTTTGCATAGATTCGCCACCCTGCAATATTTCCCACTCAATCAACACTCAGCTTTTACATTGCATTATCATCACAAATTATTCACATATCCATTAGCCTTCTAACTAGATAACGTCAATGAATTCTTGGTTATAATAGGCCAAATATTTTTCTATGTTATTTAATCGGAACCGTTCTACTATGATTTTCTACCTGGCTTTTGTTAAGATATTAAATAAAGTGAATTAAGATGAATTAATTACTGCTTGTTTAATTCCGGTAGCTGATTAATAACGGAGAATTGCATTATTTAAAAAATACGATTTTCTTGAAGCACAACTTTTAATTAGGCTTTTGACCAATCACGCGAACTGTTCCTAACTATTATATTCACTGCCCGGTTTTATGAAAACTGGAACCTTCAATGGCATTTCAGTCAATCAGGAAAGATCTGTTCCTTTCCTACATAAGAGAGCAGGCAATGTTGAAATTTAAAAACTTCGTTCTAGGGATTACATACACGTAACTGTTATTGTAATCGTTATTTAGTATGCATTAATTTTACATATGTCAATGTTATTTGTTTCCAAAAAATAGGGGGTAAATAATTATTTTGTGATAATTATAAACGGTATACCGTATTAACCAACGTATATGTGAAAAAAGTCGTACTGGATATGTGAAGAAGGATGTGAAGTTACAGTAATGGACATTTCCTTTCTGACTAAAGGTTGTAATTTGAAGACATCATCGTATAGAACTCGTCTTAAGTATAGATAGAGCCCCTCCGTGGCTAAGCGGTTAGCGTACGCGCCCTTGGCGCGGAAGACTCGTGTTCGATTCCCGAAGGGAGCTCATGTGGTTCGGATTCCACGTTAATCAGTAGGTCCACGTCTCACATAGCCTCGCTGCTGAAAGGGACACTAAACTGAAATTCAACTCAACTTAACTCGTCTTCAATATACTACATACCAAAAACCTCAGAAAAATATTTTTTCGATGCTGAGATGCAACGCTTCAAACTATGCAAAAATGAGCTGTTTACGTCACGGCAACAAAAACAAGCGTTTTCTCATGACGTCACAATTCAGTATTTCTCTTTCAGTCGCATTGCGTTTCAGGGATTCTTTTCATATTGCACTTTTTTTTTTACTGCAACTACAAATAAATTTAGTAAAATAGTGATAGGAAAAGTGACCAAATAAGTAATACACTTATTGTATATAAACATAACGTATTAATAAGATCTATTTTCGTAGTTTAAAATACAGTAAACCCTCGTTAACACGAATTCCAAGGGATTGAAAAATCAGGAGTTCGTGTTAAAAGAATTCGTGTTAACCGGGGACCCAAATTTTATTACTCGAATACATTTTCTTCATACATACGCACTACAGTATACAGACTATACATACCACTACAGTATATTACGTATGTCATAGAAAACACTAGAGATGGTATCAAGACGAGACTGAGTAGTCTCGGTTCCAAATTCGAGACGAGACCAAGACTATTCTCTGTCTTGATACCATCCGCAAAATTGTATCGAGACGAGACTGAGAGTTTCAGTCTCGTCTCGATTTCGAAAAGCACTCCACGATATCAAATTCGAGTTAAGATCGAGATCGAGACTAGTTTCGGTCTCGGTACCATCCTCTAAAAAGTGAAAACACTACAGTAAGTTTATTATCCTATCTTCGAAGATTTAAAAAAAAAAAAGTTTCCACGTAGAAAATCCAGGTCAAGTTATAAAATTGATAACTCCGCTAGCAGGGTGAGTACCGCTAGTAACGGAAAGGTATTTATGATTGCTGTCACCAGTTTGGAGTTACAGGGGAGAGAAGAGGTTTTGTCTCGAGTTGTCGCCAGCTCGTCTGCCAAGCATCCTGCATGTTCAGCGCTTGACGGAGGACAGAATCAACACCTCACAAGAGAGGAAAGATACCTGTTTCTGGTTTATCTCTTATTTACAAGGCAATTTTCGTCTGTATAAATAATGTATGACAAAAACTGATCTGGAGTGAAATCTGAAATAAGAAAAATGATCTGAAAAAAAAAAAGGATTGAAAGTTCGTGTTAAATGAAAACCTTTACTGACTCAAGGGACTAAAAATTAGTTCGTAATTCGTGCTAACCGAAATTCGTGTTAACCGATAAAACTTCCTATAAGATAACGTACAGCGATGCCGGGACCGAAATTTTGTTCGTCCTAACCGAGTGTTCGGCTTAAGCGAGTTCGTGTTAACGAGGTTATACTGTATATTAAAGGTAATTTGAATGTTCAATCATTACAAAATATATGTTAGATACTTGTACACTGAAAGAGGAATATTTTATTATTGTACATAAGTATTACACAAAAACATTAGGAGAGTATACTATATCAGTTTATATTAAGTCGTGCGTAGATTGAGAATATCTAGGCCACCATTATTTTGAAGATTTGCCGTTAGTCTCCATGCTATTATACTACACAGTAAAAAATGGTTGTGTTAACTCAACTCAATTTTAACATAGGACAGTGGTTCCAGAGTGACTACCACTATGCGGTGTTAGTTCAACACATACCCCGTGGTGTTAGCGTGTAACACAGGAGGTGTGTTGCTTCTTTAACACACAACCAGTGTTGAGCCGTGCCGTAAGCATTAATGAACCACAAAATTACTCCCCAAAAATATGTTAAATCGCCTATATGCGTAATGTGTTTACATTATCCTGAGTCTAAAAAACAATTTAAACAAGAAAAAATAAATGTACTCCAGTGGCGTGTGGGGCACGAACCATCAACCTTTTAATTACAAGCCGCGTACCCTTCTGACTTGCCCACGGAGGCGGTGAAGAAAACATCGCTTGTAGAGGGATAAATTGTCGAGGTCTTTTGAATTTGGCTAATCAGAGTGCTCCTTTAAGCCGCGTATATTCGACGATAACCGTTCGGGATAAGATAAAGTCTGCTCGCCATGTAGACCTAATTTTATAACAAAATGACGACTGTCTATTTACTTTATTTTATAGTTCTCCCATATTCACTTTCAAATGATCGGCGACAGTTGCCATCTGATAAAGTTGATGCATTTGTTGCTTCTAGTACACAATCGCTTAGAAAAAAGAAGTAATAAATGCATCAAACGTGAGAGATGAATTTAGAACACCTAAATGGTACATGTCTAGCACATCTTGTGCGGTTAGGGTTTCTTCAGAAACATTATGTAAAACGAATGAAAACAAATCGCGCGGTTTCCGTTTTGAAATTTTGCGTATACCTGGATTTGTTTAAGTATTTATTTCTACAGTGTTTGTCTGTAGCTTCAATTCATAAGCCTTTATAATTAGGTGCCCAACATATTTGGCAATCACGCAGAAAACAACACCGAAGATTCTACACTTGTGTTAATTTAACACACAGGCTGTGTGTCATTTCAACTACCGGCATTTGACACACAACTCCAAATGGAGAGTGATTTGTTCTCACCACTTTTTTGTGTTATATTTTAACACAATCGTGTTAACACATAGGCATGTCGCTGAAATAACACAACGATTTTTTACAGTGTACGGTTACAGTAAGCACTTTCTGTACCAATAAAGTTCGTAATGTCTTTTTTAAAAATCCGTATCCTATTTCATCCTTACATTTTTCTACTCTTTGCTGTACATATTAGCAACTGGTCACCCCACACAATTGCTACAACAATTCTCATCTTAATGCTACGAGTACAGGAATCGTATTATACAGGGTGTCTCAAAAGTCCCTTACCACCCCTATCAAAATCCAAATGGATGTACTTTCAGCGAATTTGATGTGGTAGGTGAACTTGAGGGTTAGGGGGACACTTTCTGGCGTAGGTTACGCAGACGGCCGCCATCTTGGTGCCGCCATCTTGAATTTAACTTTTTTATTACAAACGCTACGTTTGTGATGTGATACATGACCATAGGCTAGAATTTCACCAGAAAACCGAATCTGAAATCAAAATGCATTTATCTTTATGTGGTAAACAGTTATCCACAATTGAAGTTGTGAATTTGACTGCGTTTCTTTTGTCTTGCAGGTTATAAATCATGCCGTTAACGAGGTACGAACGCATCCAGATCATCAAAATATGGGGCGGGAGGAGTGCCCGAGCAGTGGCTGTCGATTTCAATGCGCGTCATCCACAACGAGCACCTGTATCGCATGTTGCAGTGAGACGATTATTGACCAAATTCGAGGAAACGGGAACAGTTGTGGATAGACCCCGTAGTGGATGGCCAAGGACAGCCACGGGCGAAGAAACAGTTACTGCCGTGCTGGCCTCCTTCTGGAAGTCGCCGCAGCGAAGCACACGTCGTTTAGAAATGCAGTGTGCCGTGAGTTATAGTTCAGAGCACAGGATGCTCCAAAGGTATAAGTGGCATCCATATAAGATGCAATTGCAGCAACATTTGTTGGAGGAGGAGCCCGATAGCCCCGTCCAGTTTTGCGAGTGGGCTATTGAGCAATTGAGGGTAAATCCGCAGTTCGCTATGCAGATACTTTCTTCGGATGAAGCCCATTTCTACGTAAATGGTGAGGTCAATAGGCAAAAGAAACGCAGTCCCGTGACAACGTAGTGCCGTCCCAATGCACTATTGGTCCCGTGACAACCTCGCTTGGACAGATCCCTCAAAAATGAGCGGTGCAGGGAAAACTATGGTATGGGCAGTCATATGGGGAACAAAGATCGTCGGTCCGTTTTTCATTCCAGGAACGTTATATGCAGACCGATATCTCGCGTTGTTGCAGGAGAACATAATGCCGGCTCTGATGTACGAGGATGGTACCTTCCCCAAGTTCTTCCAACAAGATGGTGCACCTCCAAATTATGGCATCCAGATGCGTCACCTCCTGGATGAACAATTCCATGGGACGTGGATTGGTCGACGTGGACCAGTGGAATGGCCTGTCCGATCACCAGACTTAACCCCCCTTGATTTCTACCTATGCGGACAGGTGAAGGCTGTGGTGTATGCTGTGAAAATTCGTGATGTTCGCCATCTGGAACAATGTATCATGGCTGCCTGTGAGCAAATATCTCCAGAAACCTTAATACGTGTCCATAGTAATTGGGAGAAGCGTCTGAACACGTGCATTGCCCAGTACGGACAACCTGTTGAGCACATTATGTAATACGAAAGTCACACCTGCAATTGTTGATAACTGTTTACCAGATAAAGATAAATGCATTTTGATTTCAGATTCGGTTTTCTGGTAAAATTCTAGCCTGTGGTCATGTATCACATGACTCACGTAGCGTTTGTAATAAAAAAGTTAAATTCAAGATGGCGGCACCAAGATGGCGGCCGTCCGCGTACACTACGCCAGAAAGCGTCCCCCTAACCCTCAAGTTCACCTACCACATCAAATTCGCTGAAAGTACATCCATTTGGATTTTGATAGGGGTGGTAAGGGACTTTTGATACACCCTGTATAATGTTTTACTTTTTTTACAATATTTCTACGAGAAAAACGTTTCTATGGTCACCGCGATGGTTTGAAGCTGAAGAAAGCTGTAGCGAATAGAGGCAAAGAGATGATTAGGCTGCCAATAGAGCATCATAAAAGAAGATAAATACTCGAAACTTCTTCTTGGAACTTAGGCGCCGGTTCTCAAACCTAGGCACCATAATAGTACAATTTCATATATGGCCCTAAATAATTCTATTTTGGATTTAAAGGAGCCAAACTAGTCTTTATTACCTGCCTGAACAAGATGAATGTTTATTGACAGAAATTCAGCGTTCAGCCTTTTGTTAAGTCTCGTCTGTGTAGATGGATTTCTCTTATATTGCTTCATTCACCTGAGCAGAATATTGTGTTTATTACTCGTCATGACATGTCACAAACACTCATCAAACGACACGGTGGATCAATAGTGGAGCACTGACCTCTAGTGTGAGGGGTTCCTGGTTCGAACAAGTTTGTGGTGTACAACATCGTGTCCACGGGTTTTCTCGTGATTCTGACGCTTCCTCCCGCATTGCTATTCCACCAATTATTTTATAATCATTCACTCTCTTTAATCACCCGTCTCCCTTTGCCTACAGGGCATATTTAATGGAACATAAAAGTAGAAATTTCATTTCATTTTATGCATTAATAAGCCAATTGTAACTAGTTTGTTATATTTGTTATCATTGCTGTGCCACCATATCCGTTTATGTTTTGGTTTAAATGTTAACTTATGTGCTCAAAACACTTCAGTCGATCAGTAAATGTTCACATGATCTAATATAAACAATATACGAGTATGTTCCATGTGCTAAAGGAAACGACAGTCAGTATTAAGATATTATTTTGAAAAATATTGTTAATTTGTAAAGTAGTTCGATAATAGCCCTGGTGAATTCTCATAATGCTCATGGATATGATTATCATCTTAAGTTTATGCATCTTTGTGTGTTGAACTCACATGTCAGTAAATAATTTAGGTTACTTTTACTTGCCGAAATGTTTTTTTTTTTTATGTGTTAATTTCCTCGGGCTTACCCTTGAACGAATATCCCACGACGAACTTGCATTCAAGAAATTATGCACTCTACTATCAAATCATTTTGTTTTTATATCATATTGTTGATTTTTTTCTTACGAATGAATAAAATTCTCTCCGTAAGGTCAGTCGGTGACCCAAACAGTAGAACATCAGTTAGTTTATTACCTCAGGCTACAAACAATGTCAGTAATATTGGAAATTAGTACACTACAACTTTGTCCTAAGATAGTCAAGTATATTCAAATAATTGATTTTTAAAGAAACCTTAAATTCGGTTACTTTTCTTATTCTTGTGTTATTAGCAACGTCGTACACATTTGAAAAATATGTATCGTATCTTTTGATAAGTCATTTCTCTAGTAAGAGGCGCAGACATGTTCACTTGTGCCGACATATGACGTACAAACATGGTAGTCATTGTTTTAAGCGCTCGGGTAGCAGATCGGAATTCAATCGCAAATATCGACTAGTTGGAATCATCACATGAGCGAAATGGAAGTGTTCTCCGTAATCAGTTAGCCCTGAAGTTTTTTTTTAGAGCAATGAAAAAACCAGTGGAAATGTCCACTGTAGAATTTAAGTCGCGCTGGTACGCATATGGCCCGGCTAGTGGAGAAATCAAAAGAAAGTAGGTTTGTGGGCGGATGAAGAACACAATTGAATAATCCACAAGGTCAGTCAAATTTCAGGTAAATGAACTTTATTTTTAAAATTCAGGTCAGTTCCCAATAATGACCGTGATAATTTTCTCCCTATAACAATTAGGGAGAAACAACTATTCTCCTCAAGTTTCTTATAATTGCATAACTACTAAAGAATGTTTAATGTTTTAGGATATCGATCATTTCATATCTAATTTCCTTCTAGTTTAGTACTCAAGTTTCATAATTCCAAACTTTTCGTTTGTTACAACAATTAATTAGGTAATTATCAATTTTGATAGGTGCAACAGTAATAATTGCTTTTCATTTGTTTATACAGTAAAAACTCGTTAATCCGCACGCACGGTATTCCGAAGGCCTCGCTACTCTGAACGGCCTTCAGTCGTGGTCTGTACATACCGTACTGTATTTTTGGATTTCCATGTCACAACAGTGCAACCGTAAATAAATGTAAACAAAGCTGTCTTAATGATTTTTTTACATAACGTTACTGTACTGTAGTATTTAAAGAATAGTAATGTACAAAATTTCATTTTGCAGTAGGTCTTTATTGTGTATTTTTTTCAATTTATTGGACGTATTTACATATACTGTCAGTAAATTTATGTATGTATTTTAATCTTGTTTCGATCGGTGCTTTTTAGCACTCCTTAGTAATCCGAACTTTTTGATAATGCGAACAGCTCGAGCAAACAAATATTGGGATTAACGAAGTTTAACTCTATTTCATTAGCAGAATGGAAGTTCTATGGGGGAATGGATCTCAGGAAGTTACCGCAGAAGCACTAAATTGCCATAGTGTTAGGAATGCACTATAAGGTCGAGGAAGAACAATAACACGATAGTATAGGATGCTTGAAGAATTGACTCTTGGAAAAAAAAACTGAGGACCGAAGGGATTTATTCTGATAGATAACGGAGAAGGGAAAGATCGAATTCTGGTAAGTTCATCTTGCCGAATTTTGATAAGTATTGTGCCGATTTGTGTAGTACATTAATCATTAAAAGTTAAATACAATTGACTTTTAAAGTCATTTCGAGAATGCTTTGACAAACATTATTGGTAACTGTGGATATTGTTTTAGGATATCACAAAAAATATTTAATCACGTGTTACTGCAACACAACTGAAACAATCTTCGTGAAACACTTTAAACATATGTTTCTAAATAATATACAGTATATGTTGTCTGAGCACTTACAAGTATTAGATAATTTTTTGAATGAAAATCGGATGAATTTATTCCTTCTCACTTTGCAGGTTTCTCGAACATTAGAATCTTCAAAACTTCTGCAATAATTACACTGTCCTTCTGAATGGTACTTTCAAATGTGTCGCTTCGTTTCATTTAGATATACTTTATTAACGATTGACATAACTAATAAAGGTGCTATTGTATTTTGAACTTCATTACGTGATAAAATTGTATCACTTTGTCCTGCTCTTTCCAGCAGTTAACCTAACGCATACAACGTTCTTCCAATGGAGCTGTAAAATAATTTCCACCTAATATTGCATTTTGGTGACATTCACTATATGTATTTACATACTACTTATTTCTGTCTATAAGTCAATATTACAATGTATTTCCATAATCTAAATAAATAGTTACTTCTGATTAAGGGATTTTCTTCTATTTACTCCATTGTCAGTACCAACGCTAGGTAGAACAAGATCTGCAGTTTAGGCTGGATGTATATTGACCAGAGAATAGAACAGTGAGCCGAGGTTCAGTACTGTGAGCAATGCAACAAAGCCTCGTCCTCATATTCTCGTGCTACACAAAGACCTCTCCAATCATGTGACCAAGACACACAGTTAGTGCACTCAGACTTCTCTGCCTCTCCACACCCTGTCCTACCTCCTTTGCCTCGCCTTGGCAGGGCTTCCTCTGATCAATGTGCGGCAAGCTTTAGGGTGGAATGAGATCTACTGTACTAGTTCCTGCTCGCCTAGTGGCTTGCACGCTCATCTTTGGTGCAGGGGGTTTTGGGTTTAATTTCTGGTCGAAGAACATTGAATGTATTACAGTGTTTCAGATTCCACCTTAGACGTGAGAGACCAAGGTTCGATTCCCAGCGGGACTTCATTTGGTTTGAATTTTATGTTAATCAGTAGATCCACGTCATATAGAGGTTCGCTACTGAAAGGGACTTTAAACTCAACTCAACTCCATATTAAGCTATGAGTCCATGACACTAGAAAAGAGACACTAAGCTTGAACAAAAAACTAATGTGTTCGATGATCTCTCATTGAAAACCGAACATGGGACCTTAATAGACTATCCAATCTAGAAATACAAAGGAATGGCTGTTAATATGGGTAATAATTACAGGTTTTTATATAATAAATACATTTAAAAAATCAATCTTAAACTGACAGGGAATTGAACTGAGATATCTCTCTTGGTGAGGATTGATTTACCACTGGGGTACTAGGTACGCCACTCCCTGTCAAAACGAAATAATTTAAAAGTTGTACTTATAGTGTATCTCAAAGTAAATTAAATTTGATTTAGGAAATAATTCTTGACCGTTTTCACAAAATAATTGGCAGAAGCTGCCTAATTAATTGGGCAGTGGTAGAACGTTCACCTCTGCTGCATGGGATCCTCGCGCCAAGTGAACTTTGTAGTGGACAAACACCATGTGCATGGATTTTCTCGGGCTTCTCTCGTTTCCTCTCACCTTCTTCATTCCACTATTTCATTCATTTCTCATCATCATATCACCGTCACCTTTCGCCTAGTCGGCATAACCGTGGGACGTAAAACTTAAAGATTTCATTTTTCGTTTTCCTAAATAGGGTCTAAATATAAGAAAGTTTTTTATACCACTAAAAATTCCGTAGTTTGTTCCGAGAGATAAAACCCTATTTTATTCCACTGCAGACATTTTACTTCGCCATTTTTCCTAACATTGTTTAATTAGTATTGTGTGACAACTAAATAATTTAATACATATAGACTAGCTTCATTCGCATGAAACAATGTCTGATATAGTGACTAATATTGGAGGGATTGTGTGTTTGGGAACTCACACTTGTGTGTGTGTGTGTGTGGAGGACTATTGTCTATGCATCTGTTTTATATTCTGATGTAGTAAGTAGTAAATATCTCGTGTCATAGTTTCACTATTGTACAAAGACACAGTAAAATCAATCAACATCTTGGTAAGAAAAACATAGTTGAAAATTATATAGTGAAACAATTTTCAAATTGAACATATTTATTGTTTTGCAAGCATTAAAAAAAACACTTTTAAAAGTCCTTTACAAAGCAGTGAATATTTGCCGGAAGTTATATGAAAAACATATAGAACTTCAAAGTAATACATAATACAACAGAGTTAGAAGACAGAGTTATTAGCTCAATACAGAATAAAGTAAGCAGTTAACAACTGTTGATAAGATAAATAACTAGATTATTGAGGAAATAAAGTAGTTAACAACTTCTGGTAGGTAAATATCCAGACTATTGAGGGAAAGTAAGCAGTTAACAACTTCTAGTAAACATAAATAACTCGAATATGCAGGAAAAGATAGTGACTTAATAACTGGTACTAAGATAAGTCACTAGACTTTTGAGGAAAAGTAAGTAGTTAACAACTGTTGGTAGGTAAATATCCACAAGATCGAGGAAAAGTGAGCAGTTAACAATTTCTAGTAGCATAAATAACAAGAAAATGCAGGAAAAGATAGCTGAACAACTGCTGATAAGATAAATAACTAGACTTTTGAGGAAAAGTAAGTAGTTAACAACTGTTGATAGGTAAAATATCCACAAGATCGAGGAAAAGTAAGCAGTTAACAACTTCTAGTAACATAAATAACAAGAAAATGCAGGAAAAGATAGCTGAACAACTGCTGGTAAGATAAATAACTAGACTTTTGAGGAGAAGTAAGTAGTTTCAACTGCTGATAACATAAATGACTAGAAAATTGAAGAAAAGTCATAATTAACAAGCACTAGTAACATATTTTACATCTGCTAGCAAGATAAACAAGTTGAAAAGTAAACGAAAAGTAAACATTAATCAACTGCTAATGAGATAATTATAATCTTGAGAAAAGGAGAACAAGACTTGAAAAGCAGATTCAAGTTTACAAGAAGATTTGAGAATTGTATTTGCGATACTTTCAAAGATACAATTTGAACAGTTATGCATCCTTTGGAGAAAAGACTTTAGGAACAGGGAAAACAAAGCTAAAGAAATTGGAAGGAACATTAGCATTGTTCACTGTTTAACCAACGATTCCACCAACAATTCCACCTCCAAGGGATCCAAATCCTCCATAGCCGTGGGGGAATCCGTATCCAGAAGCCAATCCATAGCCGTGGAGTCCATAGATTCCTGGGTAATGACCGTGGCTAATTCCATAACCATAGCTACTTACACCACCTGAAAAAAGAATTTATTGTGTTAATAGCATTGTTTGTTTTATTTGTTATAAGTGCAATTAGAATTTGATTTAGAATGTCATTTAATGAAGAGAGAAATTTACTGAGTGGCAGGCTGGTAGCCAGCTCAAAAATGTAGGGGGGCCCGGCCGAAGTTAGGGGGGTCCGATCTAACCATATTATAGTTCATTTGCAAGCCTACCGTAAAAATTTTAGGGGGGAAGAAAAATTTAGGGAAGGGGCTAGACCCCTGGATACGAGCCTGCTGAGTGGTTGAGGGCTAGAGTGTGTTTTCCACTCGTGCTCGAAATTCATACATTATACTCTGATATATCTATATTACTTATAAACCTCGTATCAGTAGCCTCTTGCTGACCGCGAGATAACCTCGAACGTTTTCTGTAATCCGTTGAATTTAGCGTTTCTAATATCATATATTAGAATTCTGTATTAAACATTGCGGAAACTGAACAAAATGCAAGAACGTTACATTACACTGCAAATTAACATGTATTTGATTCTAAGAAGGTTTAAACAAGGAGCATGACAAAATTAGGCTTATTTCCCTGAAGTCGTTAAGAGATTAATGCAAACCTTTCTGCAGTACATACATTAACTGCCGTGATTATTTGTCTGAGATATCTGTGAAACATTAGTAGATATTCCACTGCTTTCTTTTTTCAACTTTTACATTCAATATTTTACGTAAGGAGAATTACATTTCCAGTCTACATGAATATACAATATTTGGCATAATTTAAATTCAATTTGTATTTATGAATATACAATATTTGGCATAATTTAAATTCAATTTGTCTTTAAATCCTCGTATATATACCTTCTGCATCTGAATGGCTCCCCCCAAATTTATAGAGAAATCGGCGCCCTTGTTTCTGGATATTATTTTAGTTATTTTTCAAAATTTCAGATGAAAATGTAAGAATAATCATTTCTTACTCTATGTGATGAACTGTATCTAGTGATTTCAAACTTGATATTTAACATCTAGATGCTTACAAATATTTTCTCTACAATGAAGAAAATTTAATTAAAATTGCTGAATTCGTTTCGAAAATACTAATAAAAGAATATAGGTGACCGTTTTTTGCTGATTATTGTACACTCTTGCGGAAAGAAACATGGTCAACCACCTTTATTTGAAAAATTTTATATTATCATCCATAAATAACATTCAATGAAATAAATCGAACCTTCGTAGGTTAATTGAGGTGTTTACTAAAGCCCACACTTTAAAAAATTTCGAAGTTTGGTTGCGAGATTTTAAAGAAAGGCAGATGATCATTGTTTTTAAATAGGAGTGTGCATCATTACTATTCATTAAAACACATTATTGTGATAGTTCTTTCTTTCATCGTGTCTATACATGTATCTATATAATGTAATTTGGTTTGAAACTTTCTTTAAATTACGTAAAATTAAGATTGCCTTATAAGAAGATAGGAAAGTGACAAATGTTGGGAATAAACTTCAGGTACTTCATGGAGAATTTTTACTGTGTCCAAAGAAATTGAAAGTTTTTAACTGTTTTAGTAGAAAGAATGTTAATATTTATGATGATTTTTTTTTTTTTTTTAAATCTGGGTAAGTTGTATGCAGACGATATGGTTATTATAACTAGAACCGAAGAAGGGCTACAGGAGATTATTGACAAAATAGTTGACACCGGAAAACTATATGAAATTGAAATCAACATCAGAAAATCGAAAGTCGTGAGAATATCACGTGGAAATGCGCCCTAACGGGTCAGAATAGGTCAAACAGTACTGGAAGTGGTCCGTCATTTCAAATATCTGGGATTATGTTGACGAAAGTCGCGTACTGCACCAAAGAGATCAGGTAGAGAATTGCCATAGCCAAAGAAGCATTCAACAAGAAAAGATCACTCTTAACTAGCAGCCTTAATATTGGACTAAGGAAGAAATTAGTCAAGTGCTATATAGAAAGCATTGGACTGTACACTACAGAGACTTGGACACTACGTAAGTTAGAGAACAAATATTTGGAGACCTTCAAAATGTGGTGTTGGAGGAAAATAGAGAGTATAAAACGGACACAAAGGGTAACAAACGAAGATGTTTTAAAACGGATAGGAGAGAAGAGGACGCTTCTAGCCACCATCCTTCGTGGAAAGGTAAATTTGGATTGGACACATCTTGCGAAGAAGTTGTCCTCTTCATACCGCAATAGAAGAAAAGATTGAAGGAAAGCGAGGAATAGGAAGAAGGAAAACGTGATCGATGATTTGAAAAATAGAAGAAAATATTGGTAGTTAAAAGAGGAAGCTGAAAATCAAGAAACATGGAGATACATTTCCAGGTCCAAAATTAAGAAGTAAAGAAAAAATCCTCATTAGTTCCAGGATCTGCCAAAACTCAGAATACTTAATAATAATAATAATAATAATAATAATAATAATAATAATAATAATAATAATAATAATATAACAATGAGGGATTGGATTTGTGTTACAATTCGACAAAATACGAATAGCTTTATGATTCTGCTTACCATATCCAATGCCTTGAACAGCCAAGACAACAGCAGCCAAAACAAGGAGGAAGACCTATAAGAAGAAATTAAAGAATATTAATCCCATTATGTATTATGCATTATCCTTAAATATTGTGAGTTTAATTCTTAAAATATCAAATTATTTCTACTTCATTGTAGATTTCTTTCTTTTGTCTTTAAATGGGGAACACAAAAGAAAAGATATTTTGATGATGGAATAAGGAATGATTATTATATCAAGCGCTGCCTACGATACGAGAATTTGGTAGGGATGGCCACAAAGTTCCGGTTCCGGCGAAACTGGTTCCGCGAGGAACCGGTTCTCGGAGATCTGGTTTTCAGAACCGATTTCGGAACCGGTTCCCTACCTGGAACCGAAAACCCGGTTCCGGAACTGGATCTTCTAGAACCGGATCCGTTCAGACCCAAAAACCGGTTCCGCCAGGAACCGGTTCTAGCCATACCTAAAATTAGGTTGTCTCAACCCATAAATTTTGTAAAAATATTGTCTCGGTTTGTAAATTTAAAAACAAAATTAGTTCTGATTCTTTTCTTTATTTCATCTAGAAGGTGTCAGAATTCTCACTCGTCATTAGAGGTCAACGAAATGTGTAATATAATGTTGAAACGATACTTAGCCTATTATTGGAGTTTATTGTGTAATGATTTGCATATCTTTAAACGTTAATAAATACTCTTCATTGTGCTCATATAGTAACTTTGTAAATTCATGTTTTTGTAATAAAATGAAATATGCAGTCTAGTATTAAAACGGTGCTTGAGATCTTAAGACTTGAGTGAAATAATGTTGCTCAACAAGAATTGTGAAATTTCTCATCTCGAAAATGAGACGAAAATTTTCTTGTTTGTAATCTCGTCTCGAATTAAATAAATAGTTGTCGAGACGAGACAAGACAAGAAATATTTTTTTCCATGGAGTGCATTATGGAAGCGGCACTCGATTCATAAGCTGCGGCGCGGTGTCTCAGTATTAGAGCGTTCACCTCCGGTGCTTGCGGTACCTGGTTCGATCTCAGCTCGCGCCGTGTGGTCTTTGTGGTGGACAAACACCGTGTGCGTGGGTTTTTGCAGGGGGTCTCCCGTTTCCTCCCACTTTCTTCATTCTACCATTTCAGCCATCTCTCATAATCACTGTCTCCTTTAACCTAACCGGCATAACCGTGGGACGTACAACTTAAAGATTTTCCATTCATAAGTTGTACATTTTGTGTTTGTATTCCGATCTCAGAAAGAACATTTTCCTCATATACCGTAACATGTTCATAGGATGTCGTTTGGACAGATCCTATATCTGTCCCAGGACATTATCTATCACAGTACAAACTGTAAGTCATTGGAAAATTCGTAAGGATTTTCTTTGTGGGTTTCAATGAGATGTATTAGCCGTCCAGAGTAACGTAGTCGTTCACGCCTTCGTCTTTGGTGCAAGCGATCCCAGGTTCGATTCTTGGTGACCGATTTGTAACAGCTTCTTCAGGTCAGCCAACCTAAGTGATGTTTTACCTAGGGTTTCCTAGTTTATATTAGCCAAATACCGGGATAGTACCTAACATACAGGTCTTAGACCACTTCCTTTCTTCCCTGTTTCCCGAGTTGTGTGCTCGCCGAGTGACGTCATCACTGAAACGTGATGAGCTTAAGGCCATGAATGCCAGGATTGCTCAGAAATATGTATATATAATAAAAAAAATGGAACGTATTTGACACAGAACAATATTTGAATTCCAAAAGTATTCCTGTGATCGGCCCGCAAAGAGCCAGAAACGTGTCATATGAATCCCGAAGGAAATTTCTTTTCTGGATCACGTACACGGAAGTTTATCGCAAATTCCTATTATAATTCACATATACAAAGTTTATGTAATAGCTACAGCACAATACAATTTAATTTAAGATAAAGGAGGGGAAGAGTGAGGGTTTAGTGTAGTGGTTTGCACTTTTTACTATGATTGGTCATTCCAAATTAATAATTGGAGCACGGTCATTTACTAATAGAGTTATAAACTTTTGGGATGGGTTGGTGGATCGATCCTTGACTGAGTAGACAACATCCTTTTACAGGATTTTTTTTAGTTCTACCGATTCCTTCCAACTTTCATTCTACTAAATCTGCTATAATGGGCCACTTGGAATCTCAATTCTTCTCGTAAATAATTAACTAAACATTTAATTAATGAATTAACTTTGCAACGATGACACGCTTCATGATTGAATGAAATACTACTACCTTTATATGAAGTTTCTACATTATTATTTAATTGCTTACATCAGAGTACAAATGAAAACTAGTTGTATTTATCAGCTGTGAACATCTTTTCCTAAGTTATGCATGTAATATCACTCTCACGAATACATTTTATGCTTTGTAGGATGTGCACATACCGTGAAGGAATGTTCTCTCTTGTTTAATACTCAACGATGAAAGTAAGTTTATAATAATACCCTTGCGCAGAGGAAATGCTGTTAATAGGTGAGCTTGCCTTTGATACACGTGTTCCTAGTTCGTTCCTCCGTAACCAAGGATGGCGATTAGGGGAGGCAAAAGGGGGTAGTTGCCCCCCACCACTTTTTTGAAGTGATCCCTTAATGTATATGGTTTCATTTGGAGATGTAACGTTTTAGTATGTATTACTGGTTCATAGAAAATATGGTGCCAATAATATTCGCCGTTGCGTAAGTACGTATTAGTTATTTGTCTTCCCGTGGAGTTAAGAAAGCTACAAAAATTGCGTTTTAATTGCAATTCAAAGCAATTAATATTGCAATTACGTATTTCTTTAATTGTCGTAGCATATACTTGTAGTATTTATTGTCTCATTTTCTGTGAGTAATAATTTACATTTAATGGTATGTATGGAAATACAAATATAAGTTGTTTACTAATCCCCAGTTTCAATATAACTTCTAAAAACAAACCTCATTATTCATTACTATGATTAATATTATCCTTTCAATTTATTTGTTTTGCAAATTTGTTATTAAATAATGTGATCACACAATTTTCCAGACAGCATTTTAAGATGTTTATGACCACGGAATAAAATCTCTTCTTTCACTTTCGTTGTTTAAGAGTACGAAATGCTAGTATCCACTTGCGTTGCTCTTGTCAATTTACTTAATAAAATATGAAATACGATATAGGGTATTTTAACTGAAAAAGATGGTGCCCTATTAGTTATACAACCTTTCTTCAAACAAAGTATTAGAAACAAGCAGGGAAACTAAGATTGATACACAAATATTCAGATCATGTCTTGCCCCCCCTCGCACTTTTAACATCCAATTGCCGCCACTGTCCTTAACTGTGTTCTTTTTATTCTGAGGCAGTTTTCCTATTTTGTAAATACAATTGTGAAGCACATTCATCATATTATCTTGTTATCTTACTGTATCATTTTGTTTGAAAAAACAGTAAAAGACATTAAGTACTCAAGATTGCCTAATGTTTATTTATTTATGTTTATTTCTTTTCCATCTTTGAGGCTATGGGTCTCTTTTATTTAAGAGAATGATTGGATGAATATGTATTTGCTTCCTTTGTCCGCAGAAAGGATATATAACAGGAGATCCCCAATTTGAAGAGGATTCAGTATATTTTAAGGTATAATTTCTGAAGAAGGAGATTTATTCCTGCGGAATTCCCGCGGATTTGACTCTCTCTACTCCCGGGGCAAAGATAAATTAACATGCGATTAAATGCCACTCTCGTATAGAACAGGTGAGTTAGCATGTACACTTATGTC
Organism: Thermobia domestica; assembly: GCF_964235325.1. Classification (NCBI taxonomy): domain Eukaryota; kingdom Metazoa; phylum Arthropoda; class Insecta; order Zygentoma; family Lepismatidae; genus Thermobia; species Thermobia domestica. The sequence goes on from NC_137455.1 coordinate 345,917,297, forward strand.
CAAAATTATTGTCGCATGTCTATAAATATGTTGTTGTAGGAATATAATTTGATAACGAATTCTCCCGGTGTTTCTTATAACGTTAGTATGTGTATAATCGCCAGAGGTATATATGTGGCAAATTTCATGTCAAAAGAGCAGTAAATAAGAACAATAAAATGAAAATATTACTTTCTTGTCCATTTAGCTGCATTTGGTTTACTAATTCTAATTTTCGTATTTATAATTCTTTTCCTTTGAAATGCACCACAAATGTACATTTCTCGATTATACACATACTATCAGTTTCAAAAGTACCTTGCAAATTCATTATCAAATTTTATTCTTACAAGAAGGCAGTTATAGATATGCGACAATCATTTTGGACATGAGTGTACTATCAAAAGTACGCCTCTTCTCGGGCCAACCATGTGAAATTCTGTATTCGCAAATTTTCAGTATTCTTCAATGTCTCAGTAGGGCCCTTCATATTAAAATTTTGGCCCTAACCCAGACAAGATTTTCTTTTCTGGGAGAAAGCGTGGTGAAATCTGCACCATTATTGGAATGCTTTTGATAGTCTACCATCATGGGATTCGAATTTGAGATCTTGTACTCGAAAGGAACATATGCCATCAATTAAATTTTTTATTCTTCCTTCTTTGTTTTAACAAGAGAGGTCGATCTGCAAGTTAATGTCAAATGGAAATATATGTAACTCATTAAGGTAACGAAATACTTATTAAAAATCAACATTGATTTCTTGCTAGAAATATAAAGAGAAAAAAATACTTACCTGAGATTGGAAAGCCATGTTAAAGTTTGTAGAAGTGTATCACACAATACTGCACAGCAGACTGTGATATTGAATCTCTCATGCCCCCCTTTTATAGAAACGTAAACACGCGTGCAAGTTGTGGCAATACGAAAACAATTAAACGAAAAACTCCGGAAAGGATATTATGTAAGGAATATGAAATCTACGCTTGAAGAGATCGTTTTAGCTGATTATATCAAATTCTAGCAGACGGAGAAAACTCAAGTTTCCCTGAAAGTATTCCACTATTTCATTATGTACGAGTATATATGCAGAACGGAAATTCAGCAATTTGCTATATTATTATCAAAGTAATATTCGAATACCACAAACGAAATGTTCAGCTGCAGTGAGGCAATCGAAAACTGAGTTGTAATTATAGAGTATATATATGTCAATACATGCTGTTTTATGCAAATCTACTAACTTGTACACAATTCTTTCAAAATTACACACCAAAAAATTTACCCTACACTATGCTACTTTAAAATTGAAGTATTATATCTTACTTAAACGGTTTATGACTATTTCCTAAGGACGTAGCAAGTGGATAGACAGCGTGGTTTTAGTGTATGTGGTAATGGGTTTGATTCTAAGGGGCAGAGCATTGAACACAATACGTTGGTTCGAATTTCACCTTAAACTAGCTTTTCATGTATAGCATCAAATCTAAAAAAAGAATGCAAAACTTTAATAAACAAAGCCGAGGACGGAATTTCAATTTCATTGATTGATTGATTTTTACGTTCCGTTCAGCAGCGAGGCTATATGAGACGTGGACCTACTGATTAACGTGGAATCCGAACCACATACGCTCAGGCCGGGAATCGAACCCGGGTCTCCCGTGCCAAAGGCGCGTTCGTTAACCGCTTAGCCACGGATGAGCTCAGGAATTTCAATTTGAAACCATCTCTGTAGAACTTACAAAATTCTACTCCATCACGGGGATTTTTCAAGATCACGTCTGAACTGATTTTCATTTCCCTATTTCGCTAGAATGTTTCTCAAAGTGAGACAAAATATTAGAATATTCTAAAAATGAACTATGGGATATCTATTAAAAAAAAAAACATGCCCACGATTATGCCTACAAATCAAAGGCGATGGGTGATTAGTTAAAATGAATTATTATGAAGAAATTGGCGGAATGAAAATGTGGAAGGAAACGAAAGAACTCCGAGAAAATCAAAGATATGATGTTATTCATTCATCAGCAAATCGTACCAATGTCACATAATGGAAAAGTAGAGCAGATTCTATTCCTTGTTCAATATGAGTCATCATTTTGGGTTCTTCGTAGGCATTATATACCCTGAAATATAATTACTTAGCCGTAGGTGAACAAGAATAACCACAATGGTAGAGTCACTTTCTGTAGACATGACCCACTCGAGGATGGACTGCGATGGATTATTGGTTTACGTGTAAATGGTTCTCACATTCAGTTGCACTAAAAAAAAAAAAAAAAAAAGTATATTTTGTAAAACTGACAGCAACTGTACTCTTTTGTTTACACATTTACTTGTTTCTTTAGTACCCGCCTATTTGAGGCGATCGCAAAGCTTATTTATTGCTCATGCGTACTCTTGGAATACGCTGACCATGTATTTAAATGTAGATGGCTAATCATAAACGCGAAAGCAATAAAATCGCTGAGAAAACGTCAGCTCGAGCGTATTTGGTGCGGGTCGGAACAATAACTTAGACCGCCTGCTGTTTAAAAGATTTCAAAAGGAAGGGAAAAAAAAGGAAAGTGTTGCCAGGCAAAGGGATTGTAGCAAGAAACAGCTGCTTGGAAGATGGTTTATGCAGAGTATTGGAACTCTGCTATTACACACCTGGACCTGGCAAAAGACCTGGAAACCATGACTGGCTCACAGTATGATTTACACATCTGGTGAAAGTAAAATTACTGAATAGCCACGTTGGCCGCTTTCGCTACAGGGGGTAACGCTTTCTCGACTAGCCTAGGACTTAGAGTGGGATTTCTGGCTCGATCTTCGGACAAGTAGGATTGTGGTAAACAACAGCGTGTTCCTGCGCTTTCTCGGGGGTACTCCCATTTCCTTCTACAGAGCCCCTTCGTGGCTAAGCGGTTAGGGTACGCGCCTTTGGCGTGGCAGACCCAGGTTCAATTCCCGGTGGGAGCTCATTTGGTTCGGATTCCACGTGAATCAATAGGTCCACGTCTTATATAGCCTCGCTGCTGAAAGGGACGTTAAACTCAAAATCAACTCAACTCAACCCATTACCTTCCACTATCTCATTCCACCACTTCAATCAATCATCATTCACTTGCTTTAATCATCATTTCCCTTAGCCTGAAGAGCGTAATAGTGGGACGTTAAACTGAAAGATTCCATTGTTTATTTAGAAAGTACTGCATGCATTCCCAAACCCGCTCAGTCAATGTTTTCAACTTTCGTTTAGCAGAGCTATTTTAACATTGGTACATTCAAAATATATGGTGTAGGTAATATATTATGAACAGTAATATACAGGATGTTTCAAAGCAACACCGACAACGTTTCGGAGGTGATTCCTGACACCAAGATAAGGCGAAAACTATAGAACAACCTGGGTGCACAAATGCTTCCTTTCGGAGTTCCGAAAACATGAAAAAAAAAAAAATGAACTTTAAAGGTCTAGAGCTCCAAAACTATGAAACCTGCCGTAGTCAGGTCAAGACTTCACTTAGAAATTAGTACGTGCGCTATCTAAAAATACATGTTTCAGAATTCTAAGGTATTCATGGAACAATTTTTATAGAGGCAGTTTGGCTACGGGCATATTATTTGAAGTACTCATCAACTACCTCTATAAAAATTGTTGCGAAAGTAACGCAGGATTCTGAAACAAGGACATTTGGATAGGGCACATACTAGTTCCTAAATAAACTCTTGACCCGGGTAAGGTAGGTCCTATAGTATTTTAGCCATTGCGGTTTAAAGTTTTTTTTTTTTTTTTTTTAAATGTTTTCGGCAGCCATGGCAGTCTAGAACTCCGAAAGGAAGCATTTGTTCATCCAGATTGGTCTATACTTTTCACATTATTTTGGTGTCAGGAATCACCTTCCAAACGTTGTTGATGCTGTTTTGAAACACCACTCACACACACACACACACACATACTGGTATATATATATATATATATATATATATATATATATATATATTAGTCTGACTTACTTCCTTAGGGTCAAATTCCATATTGTCTGCAACCTGTTAACTACTGTGATGGGGGCGCGGTGGCTCATTTGTAGAGCGTTCATCTCTGGTGCTTTGGGTCCCTGGTTCGATCCCAGCTCGCGCCGTGTGGACTTTGCGGTAGACAAACACCGTGCTCGTGGGTTTTCTCGGAGTTTTCCCGTTTCCTCCCACTTTCTTCATTCCACCCTTTCACTCATCTCTCATCATCACCGTCTCCTTTAGCCTAACCGGCATAACAGTGGGACTCTTATGGGGTCTCACTTAAAACTGAAAAAGAGGCCCGTTGCCATAGAAACCACCGTTTCCATAACAACGAATTCCGTCACTGCTCGTCAATCTAAAACTGATTGAGAAAAAAAAAAGAATTTGCAACAAATGTGATGCCTGGAATAAGTCGTGAGTGGGAACCCTTCACCCCTGGTGGGGATATTCATGAAGCTATCAGCTTATGTCTAATTACATTGGAATATATTACCCATTTCTTAATTTCGAACATACTAGGTTAGATCAAAATGAGAAAACTTTTTATCGGACTTCTGAAGAAAATAAAATAAAATAAATACATGACCGTGTTTATTACATATAGAATTCCCAGTCACGACCCCCTTTTCAGTTTTATTTAAAAATAGAAGAAGAAGATGAAGAAAGGAAAAGGAAGATAGAAGAGGAAAGAGGTAAAGTAAGAAGGTGATAAAGAGGAAACTGTTACTGGATATTTTGAGAAATATGGTAAAGGGAAAGTGAATAATTATCGAATTGGGATCATTTCCAATAGCTATTGGGTGAATATTTGGTATTAAGGTGATCAAAGGTAGACACATGTTAACCCATACATCCCCGATCTAGATCCATTTGACCCCAACTACCGAATTATCCCAAACTAGCTCTGAGATAGATGAGAAAGTTTAATTTTACCGTTTATTCAATATTTCCAGAAGTTCTAGACTAATATCTAATATTTGAAAAATGAACGACGAAGTTGATGGCATGTTAGAATCGACCACAGAAAAAAAAATCAGAGTATCACATATTTGTCGAAGATTTTGACTTTCACAGTTCTCCCATGCTGATCATTCGTTCAGGCTACTTCAGTCCTTTTTACTTCCTTCATAGAGCCAAATTAAATGAAGTTAGTATTGACATTCAATGACTTTAATTGCCAACTACCATTAATTATAATAAGTCACACATATATGTCAAAATAATTTGTGCACTTAATACTAAACCTACATTTCACTCACACACACATTCATACAGGACAATGTATACTTCAGGTTGTATTTAGTTGAATTAAACTAACCTAACTACATTTCTATAGACATTTATTACATTTCAATAAAAGAAAACTTAGTTTGACATAACAGGAAAAAATTTAATACATGAAAAGAATGTTTCATAAGCATGCACAGAAATCCGCTACTTTCAACAAAATCAAATAACACATTTCTCTTTCTAGATATATTAAAAGTTGGATTACATGAAAAAAAAATCGACAAAAAAAAAACGAAAGACAGAAAATAAAGGGAAAAAAAAGAAAATTCAAAGGTCAATATATTTAAGATTCAGTGCAATGAATATATATCATTGCGGGCAAAAGAAAGAAAAAATATAATTGGTTAATCATTCTAAAAAAAAAACACTGTAGTAGCATTTTATTGAGTCTCTGTCCCAAGAGGAGACATTTCGACAATTTTATGAGTCTTTGTTCTCACGTCGATAATAACTCCTTTTTTCAACTCTCTTTACGCACTGTGATTTGTGTCCATGAGAGTATTTAATCGTTTTTGTTTTAACTATAGACAAATAGTTGCTTCATATCACATATATATTTATATTTCTCATTTCGTCACTTGACGCACTTGATATAAAATCTCAAAGTTTATCAAGATTAAAGAAAAATTATCGAATCCAGTCCCAAACATTGGGAACATATTTCCATATTCCTGTATTCACATTACTAAATTATTAACCTAATTTCAGTTCGTTGAATTTAAGATCACTATTTTCTTTTTTTCTAGTATAGATCGTGTAGTCGAAGATTCTAGTCACTGAATAGTTAGGTTTCCGATCGTAGGGGAAGGATTTGTTTCATAGTTTACTGATAGAAGGATTCGTTGGAGGGGCACACTGTTTCGTAGCTTACTGATTTCACTATGATCTCGCAAATAAATTTGGATAACGATTAGGGTTATTTTTACTTTTCTTACGACCTGCTACTTGTTTTATTTACATGCCGTATTTAACATGATATTCAACTTTAATAGTCACAAACATCAATAACAACTCAACAAAATGTCATTTATTACAATTTACGCGGTAATACTATATATCACAAATAGTTGGTAAATGTCGGGTGTCAAAAATCTATGGCAACCTAAAACAACCAGGGTAAATACCGAGCCCTCTACATACATACTCACATATATATATATATTCATATTACTCAATATAATAAATTTCATTTTAATATCCATCGTAGTATTTCGTCGACATTTAATATCTACATAACCTTTTTATATTCGACAAGTATTCATATTTTATTGGCTCAAAAACAAAACAAAAACCCTGACTATCAAAATTCACTTTTTTTCTCATAAGGTTGCAATATTGTACTTTATATGTAAACCCGATAATCGATAATCATTCTCAATTCACTAAAGATCCGCGTATAAAGAAATAGTTGGTGTTATTTAGTAAGTTGACATAAGAGGTGGAAATACAACAAATAGAGCAGGCACGTAACTTTTAAAACTATGTAAGTACATATATAGATGTATATACAGAAAAAAATCAATGTTATTCGAAACTAGTGGGCCCAAACTATTAATACATACACACTATATGACCAATCAATAGAAAGAAAAACCAGAAATCAGTAATCAATGGATATAATTTGTACGATCAATGAATAACAAATGTTTTCAGGAATCTGAAAGCATAGTGTACCTTCTCGTCAGTTTCTCCCGTGGTGGATTGAATATCGCGAAAATGGTCCTGAGTTGTGCTGCAATACCTCCACGAATCGCATCCCTCGATGTCTCAGTTAGTACATACGATCGAAATAAGTGATATGAATATTGTACGTTTTCATGAGTTTCAGAAACCGGGGGGGGGGAGGTTGAAAAATTTGAAAAAAAAAAATCTCGAAGTAATGAAGACAGAGAGAGAGATAGAGAAGAAGGAAGACGAAGAATAGGGGCGCCAAAGACTTAAGTGGGAAATAACTAACGCTACAAAGATAAAAGTCGAATTTCGCTCTCAACAAAATCCATAGCCAAAATATTCTTAACATGCCAAAAGGGTGGTCTACTCAAATACGTAGACTCAAGGAGCGCCCTGCTGCCAAGGATGCAAGTTCTGTGTCCATCAGATCCCAATCCCACAAGAGTTTGGTTGTAAGATTGAAATCCGATCCCCGTATCCGGCCCAAACCAGCAGGGTCCCGAAAATCCTCCGGAAGGTTAGAGACGGCGTTAATTTAGAATTTCAAAAGAAAAAAAATCATCCGACCTCTTGGAAACTAGAAGATTCCAGAATAGTAATGAAATTAGAGTAATAGCTAAGATATCCCTAATTAGAATTTGCCAAAATAAAAAAAAATTAAATAAACTGAATTTTGGATCGGTGATTTCAATAACCAAACATCACCGATGGCTACCCTGCGCAGACATGCCACAGTCTGGGACGTCGTTAATTTCCCTCATCTAATTAAACTAAGAAAAGACATGAAAATACTTAAGGGGACTAGGGGTCGACGTCCGGGTACGCTAATGACGTGAATATTAATTTAGTAGCAGTTGATTTAATCGGATAGTCCGAACTGAGTTATATGAACACTGCACAATAAATAAATAAGGTAAGCAACAAAAAAAAAATCTCGGAGAGGCTATGAATGTTAAAGGTACAAATGACCGAAACCTGTACTTTTCGATGATCACAGGAAATAGCAGTTATTTTTCTTAATTATCATTTCTGTCAACCTTTAGAAGTAATTCCCACATGATGCTACCCTATCTATTGAAAGGCTTAAGATCTGGGGCTGTTATTATGAGGTACTTAAATACGAAGTAACACACAATTCCCAACTACAATTTACTATCCAAGTAGCAAACTCGGTTGGATGAATGTACTGGTGTAGAAGTCAAAACGCGAGAGATTTTTTTTTTTCGTAAACGTATTCATATTTTCACTATATAACATACACTAGGCCTATCCATTTAAATGTAGGTGTCATCATCTCATTCATATTTTATATCATATTATTAATATATCATTACATTCATTCATTATCTACTAATTTTCGCGCGAAGTAATATTTTACAGACACCCTATTTCATACATTTTACACGCAGGCCATACACATATTTACATTACACAGTAATAAATATATATATTATCACAATCTATCACGCTCAAACTACTACACGATAACATTCATCGAACCACGTACTCTTTGTTTCGAAGCACCCAAATTGTATTTACTTCGCAGTTTAAAAAAAAATCATACGTGTATTCACTGAAAGTTAAATTGTCAACGATTAATCTATTTCCAATTTGCTGATAAAACTAAAGCAACAATGGAATTTTCTACAGCCACGGGAAAAGACAATTTAATACTACATTTTGAAACAAACAGTAACAGCATATGGGCTTTACTTCTATTAAGAAAATAGGTATTCTTTATTTCAGTAGATATTTCAGTTACTACTGGACCTAGCAAGCTGAAATTTTCAGTACAGTAAGATCTCATGCTATCTTATATGAAGGTATACTCATCTGAACCGAAAACCATGTCCACGGGATGTAATTTAGAAATAAATGGCCAAAATCAAACAATCTAGATCACTAAGTCATGCGATGTCGTAATGTCAACAAACAATTGACTACCGAAAACAGACACTATGGCGCTGTAGTGGAGGCATAATTTACCGTGTACTGAAATATATACTTGTACTCATTAATCAGAAATTTAATATTTACTCCGGTTTAGTATACTTCGAGTTAGACAAATGGTACTAAATTAACGCATATTTATACACTGTCCTAACCGAAAATTCACACACTCACACAAAACTACTAACTACATACACCACTGTTAGTACTATACATAAAGACAACTAACTAAACCAAACATGCACCATTTAGTTACATGCATGTTGACGAAAAATACTCCCTTGTTGGTATATACAGTCGGCTCTATTAAACTTAAAGGGGGGCAAAATGAGAAAAGTAACCCTAGGTCCAATTGACCTGACCAATTATTTACATGATGATTGCCAAAGATTGATGCCCTGGGGGCACCTTAACGAGGTTTATTGAGGGACCCTTCCCCTGAGAGGGGAAAAGGCCCTAAAACAAACAATAACTAACCCATCCCCCGCTAGAACTGGTTCAATTTGGAAAATGAATAGGAGCCCCTTTTTGTTAGCTTAAGCTGCCATTCCGAAAGTTAACATTGCAACTATGAAACCTACTGTGTACATGCACTTACTGACTAATAAAAAAAAATCACATTTACTATACACACTATAATATATGTACGAAACCAGGTCGTATGTCCCTAATCCCTAACTGAGTTTTAACTGATCAAAAATCACTTTCCTATATTGTCTATTCTTTGGCTTGGATAACGAGCAATATGGCGTCTGTAAAGCTGGTTCCCATTTCTCCTTTATTTTTTACAGTTCACTTCACGAAAAATGTAAGTTTGTCAGCTCCTAAATCATTATACGGCGTTTATCAATGAAATTAACTGGATATTACCTTAAGTTCGTTTGAATTTCCATCCTTTTACCGCAGATATGTAGAAGAAGAAATCACGGGCTGCTCCTCGTAAAGTGTCTTCGATTATTCTGATAACATTGCGCCGAAAAAGCCAGAGGTAGGAGAATTCCTCCAATCAGAACGAAAACTTTAGCCGCGGAAATTACAAAACAAATAGAAATTTGACAAATCCAGATATAACCGGATCTGAAAGTGACTATGGACTAATGAGAGGGGGTGAGGGAAAGATTAGGTACCTGACTAAATTCTACATTGGTCTGAAATTAAGAAAATTTACATCCAATGACGGAACTATGTTTCGGTATGACGTCAGAATGGTAAACCTTGTAACTATTCAACTTATATATCCGAAAATGGGATTTACACTTAATCAAAATATAAATAAAATATATTATTCAGTGGGAATATGGTTACTAATGAAACCTTTCGATTCATTATATTTAATTCGAAGTAAAGAGAGTAAATAAATAGTGTAACTAAACCGAAATTGAATAAAAAAAAATTACTAGGTACAGGGTGCGTAAAAAAAATTGCCATTACTTTCAACTGTAATGGTACATTACAGTTTTCCCCGGCCCATTAACAAAATTTTGTTAGAATAACAAAATTTTGCTAATTGGGAATACTAACTACTGATGCTTGTTAAGTTAACACACTCATTCATCCCATTCAAACGTTACCAGTCACATTAGGACAGTATATTATATCTACTTGGGGTATTGCGCGAGTAATTCACTACGTTTATCTTCTGTACAATTGAAAATCTTTAAATTTCGAAAATTGTGAGTTCCGATACTTTTTTTTCAGTAGTGTTCATATAGCAATAGAACGGACAGAAGTTCTAACTGAGAAATCGACAGAGACAATTCGTAAGGCTTCAGCCGTCGACTAGCATATCAGATGACATTAGGCCGCAGTTTCCCGTCTATCACTGCCATTTAATATTGTTCTAGGCTCACCGTTACCACGCACTTGCGAAGGGGCTGAATTCTGGGGTCGATTTACATTATTGTTACTATTATTGTTATTATTATTGCCCTGACTATTACCGTTCTCCCTTCTTCCGTACGTCCTGTTAAAATTCCTCCTGGTGTTATCGCCCCTATCCGGGTTCGATTCCATGTTGGTACGGTCATAGGGACGATAACTCCGGCGATTGTTGAACATGGGCCGATTCCTGAATAGTCGCCGGCCATTAGTGTTGTTTTCTGAGCCATACCCACTAGGATAACGAGATCCAGCTTGGGTATAACTCAGGAAATCTGTCTGGCAACTTGCCGTTACCTTCGTCTTCGTCGGTTTTAGAATCTTTGCCTGTCGGGCGAAGTACCGTTTTGGTGGACCATCAACTTCCTTGCCGCACAAGGCAGCTAAACGTGAGGTGACTTCTCGCACCGTTTGGCACAAGTGGGACGCTATGGCCCGGGACTCATCGGGTGGAAGAGCGTTAACTATAATATCTACCAGTTCGGCCTGAGAGGGATGTTCAGCTATCTGATAATATAGTTCAATGATTTTCCAAGCATAGTCCAAGAGGGACCCATACTTGGAGCGATCATACCGGAGTGATTGTAAGTTTCTCTTTTGGAGCCGTTCGATGTGCTCATTACAATACTCTTCTTTGAAAAGAATCAAAAAATCACTGAACGTCCGGATTTGGTATTTAACCGAGGCAAACCATGCGCCCGAAGCGGCGATGAAACATTTTTCGACTATTTGTAGGCGTTCCCCATCAGTAAGTTTGTAGATATCTAGATATTGCTGCAATCTTCGCAGAAAAACTCGAGGTAACCCGTTAGCAATGTTCCCATCGAAAGTGGGAAAACGTTCAATATCCCGGAGGGAAACTTTAGAGCTCATACTATACGGGGCAGGAAAAGAATCTATTGGAATCAACGCGTTATCCTGAGCGGTTGGGGTTGTCACCGGATTTGCCACCGACGGAGTGGTCACCGAACTGAACGCTCCCATATGACCAAGAGAAGTTTTATAATTAGTGTTGACCATGTGAGGTTCGAACTTAGGACCCACCACGGCAGTAACCGACGGTCCGGCGCATCTCCTTTCCCCTCCTGGCAGCACGCTGTAAGATTGTACCATTCCAAAGGTAGAGTGAGCATTTACGCTAGTGACTGTTGTAGTCACAACACTCGACTGCATCGGTACATCGAAATTACTCAACCATGATTTCGAGGTTGGCTGATGCGGGGGACAATACATTGCTGTGTCCCGTGCATCAGGCAACACTTGACTCTTTCCCGGGAGGACGTTACTTGTTTCTGGGAAAATTTTCCCTGGAGAATCGCCATCAGGAAAAGAATAGGAGATATCAGACTTGACGATTTCCAATTTAGTAATATTCCCCTTAAGACTGTCTACTTCGGTTTGAATTTGACTAATTCTTTGATCAACCGACTCTAGTTTGGTTTCTATTGATAGGTTAGATATTACAACATTTAATTTACTTATTTCAGCCTGCTGCTGTTCAACCTTTTGTTCGATGTTACAAAATCTTTTGTTTGTGCTCTCAAACCTTACATCTATTTCATTTAATTTTTTATTTGTTTCGTCTCTGAGCTGCTCGGTAGAATGTTGGGCCTGGTATCTAACCTGCTCTAGTTCAGTAGACGTTTGCTCTTTCAATTTGCTAATCGAAGAAGCAAAGTCTAAACAGATCTGGTCAAATTTATTGTTTAGTACCTCGAATCGAGCATCGGTCTCTCGTTTCGAGGTATCAAACTTTTCATTTATTTCACGTCTCATTTCTGCATTCTCACGCCTCAGATCTGCACTATTTTGATCTAACTTCTCATTTATCTCATTTATCTCACGCCTCATATCTGCACTATTTTGATCTAACTTCTCGTTTATCTCATTTATCTCACGCCTCATATCTGCACCGTTCTGTTTCAATTCATCAAATTTGTTGTTCATCATTTGCATCATTTGGCGAATTAATGCAGACGTGTCAGACCCTCCAGATGACATTCCTTCCTTCGGGTTTGCCGTCTGATCCCGAGAATCACTGTGATTTCCATTCTTTTCCTCATCATCGAGGTCAGATATCTCCGCTGGAGATATTTGGCCTCGGTCCTTTTCACAATCCTCACAGTATTTTATTATTTCGCCGGTTTGAACTTTTTCTGCATTTTCAGCAGTATCATCCTAATTTGTGCAAGCAAAGTGGATCCATTTTAGTCCACAACCGGTGCATCTTATTAATCTCCGCGGGGCGCGAGATCTTTTCTCTTTTTCATCTAACGTGCATTGAGTGCACGTGACTTCACATTCGTCCTGTGACAAAACAACTTTTTTATTTGTTGCCATAGCTTTGACACACTATACACTTTACAAAAGACAAGATATATATCAAAAATACACATATACTATAAAATACTTATTCGCTATCAAGACAAGTATTATTCATAAATTAAAGGACTCCCATTCTCTTTCCTTCCTTGAAACCCTTCTAGCGTTTAGTTCCAATTTAGAAAAAATTTTGACACTCCTTCTCTTTTTCCCCCTTAGAAAAGGAAGCAAAAATGACAAAGTAGCCAACGACTCTACTTGTTTCACTTGACTATAAAATTTCTCTTATTAATTTCAATGTTGTAATCAATTCAACATGCCTTCAACCTCACTCTTTGACATTCTTAAAAAAAATTCAGATCTATCGGTCGCCATTTAAACTGAGATCCGTTGCCATGGGAACAAACGTTGCCATGACAACCATTCTTGTCGCGGTTCACCAATTCAAACTGATTGGCATGATAACTGGTATTATTCAATAAGCATTTTCAGATCCGTTACCACAGCAAACATGCGTTACCATGGCAACAGTCCTGTCACGGTCGCCACTCTAAAACTGAAAAAGAGGCCCGTTGCCATAGAAACCACCGTTTCCATAACAACGAATTCCGTCACTGCTCGTCAATCTAAAACTGATTGAGGAAAAAAAGAATTTGCAACAAATGTGATGCCTGGAATAAGTCGTGAGTGGGAACCCTTCACCCCTGGTGGGGATATTCATGAAGCTATCAGCTTATGTCTAATTACATTGGAATATATTACCCATTTCTTAATTTCGAACATACTAGGTTAGATCAAAATGAGAAAACTTTTTATCGGACTTCTGAAGAAAATAAAATAAAATAAATACATGACCGTGTTTATTACATATAGAATTCCCAGTCACGGCCCCCTTTTCAGTTTTATTTAAAAATAGAAGAAGAAGATGAAGAAAGGAAAAGGAAGATAGAAGAGGAAAGAGGTAAAGTAAGAAGGTGATAAAGAGGAAACTGTTACTGGATATTTTGAGAAATATGGTAAAGGGAAAGTGAATAATTATCGAATTGGGATCATTTCCAATAGCTATTGGGTGAATATTTGGTATTAAGGTGATCAAAGGTAGACACATGTTAACCCATACATCCCCGATCTAGATCCATTTGACCCCAACTACCGAATTATCCCAAACTAGCTCTGAGATAGATGAGAAAGTTTAATTTTACCGTTTATTCAATATTTCCAGAAGTTCTAGACTAATATCTAATATTTGAAAAATGAACGACGAAGTTGATGGCATGTTAGAATCGACCACAGAAAAAAAAAATCAGAGTATCACATATTTGTCGAAGATTTTGACTTTCACAGTTCTCCCATGCTGATCATTCGTTCAGGCTACTTCAGTCCTTTTTACTTCCTTCATAGAGCCAAATTAAATGAAGTTAGTATTGACATTCAATGACTTTAATTGCCAACTACCATTAATTATAATAAGTCACACATATATGTCAAAATAATTTGTGCACTTAATACTAAACCTACATTTCACTCACACACACATTCATACAGGACAATGTATACTTCAGGTTGTATTTAGTTGAATTAAACTAACCTAACTACATTTCTATAGACATTTATTACATTTCAATAAAAGAAAACTTAGTTTGACATAACAGGAAAAAATTTAATACATGAAAAGAATGTTTCATAAGCATGCACAGAAATCCGCTACTTTCAACAAAATCAAATAACACATTTCTCTTTCTAGATATATTAAAAGTTGGATTACATGAAAAAAAAATCGACAAAAAAAAAAACGAAAGACAGAAAATAAAGGGGAAAAAAAAGAAAATTCAAAGGTCAATATATTTAAGATTCAGTGCAATGAATATATATCATTGCGGGCAAAAGAAAGAAAAAATATAATTGGTTAATCATTCTAAAAAAAAAAAACACTGTAGTAGCATTTTATTGAGTCTCTGTCCCAAGAGGAGACATTTCGACAATTTTATGAGTCTTTGTTCTCACGTCGATAATAACTCCTTTTTTCAACTCTCTTTACGCACTGTGATTTGTGTCCATGAGAGTATTTAATCGTTTTTGTTTTAACTATAGACAAATAGTTGCTTCATATCACATATATATTTATATTTCTCATTTCGTCACTTGACGCACTTGATATAAAATCTCAAAGTTTATCAAGATTAAAGAAAAATTATCGAATCCAGTCCCAAACATTGGGAACATATTTCCATATTCCTGTATTCACATTACTAAATTATTAACCTAATTTCAGTTCGTTGAATTTAAGATCACTATTTTCTTTTTTTCTAGTATAGATCGTGTAGTCGAAGATTCTAGTCACTGAATAGTTAGGTTTCCGATCGTAGGGGAAGGATTTGTTTCATAGTTTACTGATAGAAGGATTCGTTGGAGGGGCACACTGTTTCGTAGCTTACTGATTTCACTATGATCTCGCAAATAAATTTGGATAACGATTAGGGTTATTTTTACTTTTCTTACAACCTGCTACTTGTTTTATTTACATGCCGTATTTAACATGATATTCAACTTTAATAGTCACAAACATCAATAACAACTCAACAAAATGTCATTTATTACAATTTACGCGGTAATACTATATATCACAAATAGTTGGTAAATGTCGGGTGTCAAAAATCTATGGCAACCTAAAACAACCAGGGTAAATACCGAGCCCTCTACATACATACTCACATATATATATATATTCATATTACTCAATATAATAAATTTCATTTTAATATCCATCGTAGTATTTCGTCGACATTTAATATCTACATAACCTTTTTATATTCGACAAGTATTCATATTTTATTGGCTCAAAAACAAAACAAAAACCCTGACTATCAAAATTCACTTTTTTTTCTCATAAGGTTGCAATATTGTACTTTATATGTAAACCCGATAATCGATAATCATTCTCAATTCACTAAAGATCCGCGTATAAAGAAATAGTTGGTGTTATTTAGTAAGTTGACATAAGAGGTGGAAATACAACAAATAGAGCAGGCACGTAACTTTTAAAACTATGTAAGTACATATATAGATGTATATACAGAAAAAAAATCAATGTTATTCGAAACTAGTGGGCCCAAACTATTAATACATACACACTATATGACCAATCAATAGAAAGAAAAACCAGAAATCAGTAATCAATGGATATAATTTGTACGATCAATGAATAACAAATGTTTTCAGGAATCTGAAAGCATAGTGTACCTTCTCGTCAGTTTCTCCCGTGGTGGATTGAATATCGCGAAAATGGTCCTGAGTTGTGCTGCAATACCTCCACGAATCGCATCCCTCGATGTCTCAGTTAGTACATACGATCGAAATAAGTGATATGAATATTGTACGTTTTCATGAGTTTCAGAAACCGGGGGGGGGGAGGTTGAAAAATTTGAAAAAAAAATCTCGAAGTAATGAAGACAGAGAGAGAGATAGAGAAGAAGGAAGACGAAGAATAGGGGCGCCAAAGACTTAAGTGGGAAATAACTAACGCTACAAAGATAAAAGTCGAATTTCGCTCTCAACAAAATCCATAGCCAAAATATTCTTAACATGCCAAAAGGGTGGTCTACTCAAATACGTAGACTCAAGGAGCGCCCTGCTGCCAAGGATGCAAGTTCTGTGTCCATCAGATCCCAATCCCACAAGAGTTTGGTTGTAAGATTGAAATCCGATCCCCGTATCCGGCCCAAACCAGCAGGGTCCCGAAAATCCTCCGGAAGGTTAGAGACGGCGTTAATTTAGAATTTCAAAAGAAAAAAATCATCCGACCTCTTGGAAACTAGAAGATTCCAGAATAGTAATGAAATTAGAGTAATAGCTAAGATATCCCTAATTAGAATTTGCCAAAATAAAAAAAAATTAAATAAACTGAATTTTGGATCGGTGATTTCAATAACCAAACATCACCGATGGCTACCCTGCGCAGACATGCCACAGTCTGGGACGTCGTTAATTTCCCTCATCTAATTAAACTAAGAAAAGACATGAAAATACTTAAGGGGACTAGGAGTCGACGTCCGGGTACGCTAATGACGTGAATATTAATTTAGTAGCAGTTGATTTAATCGGATAGTCCGAACTGAGTTATATGAACACTGCACAATAAATAAATAAGGTAAGCAACAAAAAAAAATCTCGGAGAGGCTATGAATGTTAAAGGTACAAATGACCGAAACCTGTACTTTTCGATGATCACAGGAAATAGCAGTTATTTTTCTTAATTATCATTTCTGTCAACCTTTAGAAGTAATTCCCACATGATGCTACCCTATCTATTGAAAGGCTTAAGATCTGGGGCTGTTATTATGAGGTACTTAAATACGAAGTAACACACAATTCCCAACTACAATTTACTATCCAAGTAGCAAACTCGGTTGGATGAATGTACTGGTGTAGAAGTCAAAACGCGAGAGATTTTTTTTTTTCGTAAACGTATTCATATTTTCACTATATAACATACACTAGGCCTATCCATTTAAATGTAGGTGTCATCATCTCATTCATATTTTATATCATATTATTAATATATCATTACATTCATTCATTATCTACTAATTTTCGCGCGAAGTAATATTTTACAGACACCCTATTTCATACATTTTACACGCAGGCCATACACATATTTACATTACACAGTAATAAATATATATATTATCACAATCTATCACGCTCAAACTACTACACGATAACATTCATCGAACCACGTACTCTTTGTTTCGAAGCACCCAAATTGTATTTACTTCGCAGTTTAAAAAAAAATCATACGTGTATTCACTGAAAGTTAAATTGTCAACGATTAATCTATTTCCAATTTGCTGATAAAACTAAAGCAACAATGGAATTTTCTACAGCCACGGGAAAAGACAATTTAATACTACATTTTGAAACAAACAGTAACAGCATATGGGCTTTACTTCTATTAAGAAAATAGGTATTCTTTATTTCAGTAGATATTTCAGTTACTACTGGACCTAGCAAGCTGAAATTTTCAGTACAGTAAGATCTCATGCTATCTTATATGAAGGTATACTCATCTGAACCGAAAACCATGTCCACGGGATGTAATTTAGAAATAAATGGCCAAAATCAAACAATCTAGATCACTAAGTCATGCGATGTCGTAATGTCAACAAACAATTGACTACCGAAAACAGACACTATGGCGCTGTAGTGGAGGCATAATTTACCGTGTACTGAAATATATACTTGTACTCATTAATCAGAAATTTAATATTTACTCCGGTTTAGTATACTTCGAGTTAGACAAATGGTACTAAATTAACGCATATTTATACACTGTCCTAACCGAAAATTCACACACTCACACAAAACTACTAACTACATACACCACTGTTAGTACTATACATAAAGACAACTAACTAAACCAAACATGCACCATTTAGTTACATGCATGTTGACGAAAAATACTCCCTTGTTGGTATATACAGTCGGCTCTATTAAACTTAAAGGGGGGCAAAATGAGAAAAGTAACCCTAGGTCCAATTGACCTGACCAATTATTTACATGATGATTGCCAAAGATTGATGCCCTGGGGGCACCTTAACGAGGTTTATTGAGGGACCCTTCCCCTGAGAGGGGAAAAGGCCCTAAAACAAACAATAACTAACCCATCCCCCGCTAGAACTGGTTCAATTTGGAAAATGAATAGGAGCCCCTTTTTGTTAGCTTAAGCTGCCATTCCGAAAGTTAACATTGCAACTATGAAACCTACTGTGTACATGCACTTACTGACTAATAAAAAAAAATCACATTTACTATACACACTATAATATATGTACGAAACCAGGTCGTATTGTCCCTAATCCCTAACTGAGTTTTAACAGATCAAAAATCACTTTCCTATATTGTCTATTCTTTGGCTTGGATAACGAGCAATATGGCGTCTGTAAAGCTGGTTCCCATTTCTCCTTTATTTTTTACAGTTCACTTCACGAAAAATGTAAGTTTGTCAGCTCCTAAATCATTATACGGCGTTTATCAATGAAATTAACTGGATATTACCTTAAGTTCGTTTGAATTTCCATCCTTTTACCGCAGATATGTAGAAGAAGAAATCACGGGCTGCTCCTCGTAAAGTGTCTTCGATTATTCTGATAACATTGCGCCGAAAAAGCCAGAGGTAGGAGAATTCCTCCAATCAGAACGAAAACTTTAGCCGCGGAAATTACAAAACAAATAGAAATTTGGCAAATCCAGATATAACCGGATCTGAAAGTGACTATGGACTAATGAGAGGGGGTGAGGGAAAGATTAGGTACCTGACTAAATTCTACATTGGTCTGAAATTAAGAAAATTTACATCCAATGACGGAACTATGTTTCGGTATGACGTCAGAATGGTAAACCTTGTAACTATTCAACTTATATATCCGAAAATGGGATTTACACTTAATCAAAATATAAATAAAATATATTATTCAGTGGGAATATGGTTACTAATGAAACCTTTCGATTCATTATATTTAATTCGAAGTAAAGAGAATAAATAAATAGTGTAACTAAACCGAAATTGAATAAAAAAAAAATACTAGGTACAGGGTGCGTAAAAAAAAATTGCCATTACTTTCAACTGTAATGGTACATTACACACTGACAGTTGTCATATGTTCCTTTCTAAATTTAAAAGTGCCCAATAAATTATTCTTTTCTTCATATATTCCCTTATAGAAGTAACTATGACTTTCCGCAATATTACTTGTTTAGGGGTTCGAGATACCCTACCAGAGTATGAACGTTAGTATTCTTTTTTATAACCGTCGTGAATGGTAAACTCAACTAATTAATGTATTCTCAGCTTTTTCGTATGTGAATTTTTTTTTACATTCTCTCGAAACGACATACCAAATCCCATTCACCCTCGAGAAGGCATTACCTCTTGTGATTAGCACAATGCACCTGTTTATAAAATACACGACATTGTATAAAGAACTGTTGGGGTGGGTATTTAAGTTTAAGGTTTCACTTGAAAACGGTAAGACAATGTCTAAATATCGAAGAGAATAGTCTTGAAAACAGTTGGAAGGGGAAACAAAGGAAGATAAAGAAAGCGATGTCAGAGAAGATCAATTGGAAGAGTGGGCACTCAGTCACCAGTAACGAACCTTGTCTTGAGGAAATACATGACACTGACGATGTAGAAGCAGGAAGTTCCGTACCGTTTTACATTGCATGTCTGGAAATGTAAAAAACAAACAAACAAACAAACAAACAAAAAAAAGCAGAAGAAAATACATTCATCGTCTTCGTGAAAAAAATCTTATCCAGTGTCATATTTCTCTACGTGACACTAGTAACCTCTCAGCAGATTTGCGTTTAATCATTCAACGAATTCAGGCTTATTGGTAAGTTTCCAATAAGAGAAAGAAGGAGAATTCTTAGCAGTAGAATTAAAAAGAAATAAAAGCACACGAAAAAAATAATAATCGCGAAAAAGACAATATTGAAGTCTGCGGACCCCACCATGTGGACCCCACTCTGCAGAGTAGGCCTATAACATGTTTTCATCAGAGTAGTTCAAGGTTACGAATCCCTAAGAGATTTTCGTTTTGGAGATATCTTCTTTGAGTTTGAACTTCGCCAACCCCCCCCCCTTCCAGCCTAGATTTAAGTAGAACGTTAGTACAAAATTCCAAATTTCTTCAAGGAATTATTTGAAATTTGTGTATGTTATATAGGGGCGATTGGGTACGGGGTTTTACATAATTAGCGAGAAACGATTTTGCTTTAGGCAGATATTATGAAATTAAACACTAAAATATCTCATGTATGAAAACAGACTTTGTAGCTATTGTTACAATGTGCTTTTTCTTAAACCTATCACATGAACCATATGCATAAGGAATTACTTTCTCCTATTTGTAATACCATATTTTTTTTTTTTTTTTTTTTTAGAGTGGTGGGTAGTAACAGTACTTTACTTATTGTTTTGGAAGGTGATGGACATCAATTTAAGTACAATATTTGTTAATTGGTAAAGAACTTGGAATCAATGGTTGTAAAGAAACGGCCACTAGAGGGTTTCGCCCTCTCTCTTGGCCAGGGGTGTGGGAGCATCAATTATTCTTTATTAAACTCATAGTTGGGTAAGGAGCTGTGAAACAATCATTGTTATTATACACTAACAAAAAAATCAAAAAATAAAGATATTAAACAACAATAACATTAATAATATATCAATAATACCAAACTAGTAAGGAAAGGTACTCATAGAAAAAGATAACAAAAGGTGCGGAAAAAAAACTGAAACTAATGAATAACGTAGAAAATGCATAAATGGATAAATGATGATGAGTGAGGTGCTCGTAACGCCACAACACAACATATAGATGTTAGTACAAACAAATGCAGATTAATCTTCTGTCCTGGGGCGTCTCAGGACTGATGAGAAACATGGGGTAAGCCCAGATTAGTGTTGTAGAGAGACAAGTGCTATGATGGAAAAAGATGCGGGAGATGTTGACGGATGAGTTGGTGACGGAAAAAGATGGCATGATGGTGATCTGCTGGAAGGGTGCGGATGTATATGGAAAGCAAAACGCTGAGTGGTGTATAGCAGTACTTAGATGGAGATTCTTGTTGTAAATCAGTAAATATGGTGTCAAGAAAGATATCTTTACGATCATGGAGACTGGTAGCTATGAACTTATGACGCAATTGTGCTATGTGTTGAACAAGCGGAGGAAAGGTAATTTTTTCATACAAGTCAGTATTATGATACGGAAGTTTGATCCTAAATGCAAGACGAATGGCATGTCTCTCTAGAATTTCAAGCCTATTGTAAAATTTCGGAGGCGCTGAACACCAGGCTATGTGTCCAAATGTAAGTATACTCCGCATAAATGCTTTGTATGTGTTAAGCAATAATTTGGAATTTAGACCCCAGGTCTGGCCAACCAGACGACGAAGAAGTTGTAAACGGTTCTTTGCTTTGATAGCAAGTTTCTGAAGGTGGGGTGTCCATCGCAACTTATTGTCAAAAATGATTCCTAAGTATGTGACAGTTTTTGCTGGCTGAAGAAAGTGATCTCCCACACGTATTTGTAATAAATTTGGATTTCTTCTAACTTTGCTGCGGCATTTAGGAGGTAAAATAACAAGTGATTGTGTTTTGTCTTCATTAACTGAAAGTCTCCATTTACTACACCAATTCAGAAAGCTAGTAATTGTTGTCTGTAAGTTTGTATTAATCTGCTGTATTGTGTTTCCCAGTGTAAGAAAAGCTGTATCATCAGCATATTGAAAGAGATAAGTGTTCGGTGATGGAGATGGTAAATCGGAAGCATAGAGTATGTACAAAAGAGGAGATAGACTAGAGCCTTGCGGTACTCCTGTGTATGGGAAGACTGGATGTGATAATGAGTTGTTTATGCTGACATAGGCTATTCGGTTGAGTAGAAAAGAAAATATGACTCGGAGGTATGTAACAGGAAGACCCAGTTTAAGAAGTTTATAAAATAATCCATAATGCCAAATCCGATCAAAAGCTTTTTCCAGATCCATTAAAACGAGACATGACGGAAGAGACTTATTATAATGATTGGTAATAATGGTAGTTAGACGAAGTAGTTGATCATTTATGCTATAATGAGGTCGAAATCCAGTTTGATGGAGAGGTAGAAGTTGTAGATCCATAATGTATGGGTGTAAACGAGATACGAGTATTTTTTCAAAGACTTTACCTAACGTGGAAGTTAACTGGATTGGACGATAGGACTGTACGGAATGCGATGGTTTGTTGGGTTTCAGAAACATACAGACTTTAGATACCTTCCACTCAAGAGGATAGAAACCAGTTCTAAGCATAAATGTATATATCGATGCTAGAAATATGAAAAAATTGACCGAACATTCCTTAAGTAATCTGTAAGTTATTTGGTCAAAGCCTGGGGCAGTACTACGTTTCCGTTTGATGATGGACTGTATCTCCGCGGAGGTGATTTCACGAGTCAAAGGATTATCCGCTTCCAAAGTGTGCTGGATGGAAGGTTGAAGTAATTGTGCAATTGCCTCTTCAGAAACTCTAGGGCTGAATTGATGTGTGCAAGGCGAAGGTGTAAATACTGACTGAAGATGGGTGGCTAAAGCGTCTGCTTTATCTTTATCTGTATCTAAAGATTGATTATCCTGTATGAGAGGATAAGATGAACTAACTGTCTGTCCAGTTAGAAGATGAAATTTCTTCCAGTATTTAGTGGGATGTGACTCTGTATTCAATTCATTGCATGCTTTGCTCCAGGTAAGCCGTTTATGAGCAACAATATAGTTATGAACTGTCCTTTGCCATCGTCTTGCTTGAGTCAAATATTCTGGATTCCGTGTTTGTTCGTATTTTCGAAAGTAAGTGCGAGACTTTTTGACGAGAGCCAAGTACTGCGGAGGTAGCATAGGTTGGTATGTTTTGCCTCGATATGTAGGTATGTTTTCGTTGGCGCTGCTGGTGATAGCTGTGCTAATGCTATGGACGGTATTATTAAGGTCGGTCTCTGATGTCGGTGGTACAAAGGAGGCAAGAGCAATATCTATATCAGTACGAAACTGATCCCAATTCGCCTTGTCGTATAACATGATAGTTCTCATAGTTAATTCAGATAGTTGTTGTCTCTGATGGTTGATAACGACTTTCACCGGAAGATGGTCGCTGCCGATACAATCTAGTACATGTATGTTGCATTTATCGACCATAGAGGCAGTGCTAATAACAACATCGGGTGTAGTCTGACTGCTTGGTCGTGTATGTTTGGGCAATTGATGGACATGCCCATTTAAATTAAGAGTGACATGATCGAAAAACTCATCTTTATCACGGGCAGAGCGACTGTGAATATTAACGTCGGCTAATATAACAAGATGTTTAAAGTGATGAAACAAATAGGTGAAGAAGGCAAGAGGAATGATATGACCTGGTCGAACGTATATTGTAGCTACTGTTAATATAAGCTGCGGAACGTAAACTGTTGTCACTAGGTGTTCCGGTAACTGCATATGCTGCGGAACAGAGTTGCATCTATAAGTGAGTTTATTACGAACTCCAATTGCAACGCCACCTTGGGCTCGTACGTTATTGTCTGCGTAATCGCAGCGAAGAAACTGATATCGAGGAAATCGGACATAAGTAGCAGGTTTGAGTGCAGTCTCATTTAGTACAAATAAATCGATATTTTCCTCCAACAGTAACTGCTCAAATAATATTCGATGTTGCGCTAAAGAACGAATGTTCAGAAAAAGAAGTGTAAGAGCCATATTCATACACAACATTACGGAGTTTAACTGCAGTGTCTCGGGGGGCAATATGGAAATGAACGTATGGTCCAGAATATGTAGCATATAAGTTAACTTGAAATATAGCGGAGGCTGCTGCTATAACATGGTCTAGTATAAGTTGACGTTGGAATGGGAAAATATTTTGTAATATGAGTGTTATGTATCGGAGGAAGTTTTCCACAATAAGAGGAGAGGTGATAGACTGTGACAAAGACACGTTAGAATCTATGGTACGTAGCGGTACCGTCATCTCCGGGTGGTCAGGAGTTGGGTTCGGTTTGCCTTTACATTTATAACTATATGTTGGGTGCTTGTCACTGGAACAGGTCGAGCATAAAGGCGGTTTTCCCGTATTCGGACACTCTTTAGTATCATGGTTGCCAGCACAGTAGCCGCATTTTACGACATTTGGACACTTAGCCGTCATGTGTTGGTTATACACCTGGCACTTTTCACATCTAATGGGAAGAGGGAGGCTTGTTCGGGATGGTTCCACCCTATGACGTTTCTTAAATATGTATGCGCCATCTTGTAACAAGGCATCGATGGAGGATTGAGAGGTAGTCAGGACTCTCACCATATATGTTGGACCGTTATTATTTCTGATACGAATACATTTGGTCACTTCAATTCCCTCTGCTTTTAGCTCCTCAAGCACCTCATCATCCGTTATTTCAGGTAAAACTCCGCGAATAACTACGGACATCATTGGTGTTCTCGAAGGTGGAGGAGTTTGCTTGATTTTGTCAGGAAGCTTAGACAGTTGTGCAGCTTTGCCAAAAATCTCGTAACTCGCCTTATTACGTAAAGTAATGCCAAAATTTTCGTCCTGAGATTTAATAATAACACCGCCCCTGGTGAAAACTATCTGTTGGATACTGGCCCTTGGAAGATATTTAATAATCTGATTAAAGATATGGCGGGTGTTACTGTACTTTGGGTCGAAGTTAGTAAGAAGAAAAGAATGCAATTTAGGACGAGCAAGAGTGGCTGCATATGACGGTTGTAATCCAGCAGTAGATGTGCTAGGATCCCCAGTGGTCGTCTGCATTGGTTCTGATTCTTCGGGCTTGCGAATGTAGGTAGGAGAACGAGATCTGGAACGCTTATCAGCTGACTCTAAACTACCCTCCAATAGCTGACGGGTACGTCGATTGGTTCGCGGATCGCGTTTGGCATCAACCGCAGCTTTACTTGTGGGACCTTGAACTAATCCCGGTAGTTTATGCATGGTGCGATAAAAATATGCACCGCATAAAGTGATGTAAACAACACCCCGCTCAGATAGTGCTACAGGTAGCCCTAACAAAGCGACAAAAGAGTTGGTCAAACTGTGATTACAAGCAATGACCTTCAAAATTTAAGATAAACCCTCCAGAAGATGAAGATCTTCTGTCAATCTCCTATGTAGGGTATCTGCGCTGATCTCACAAGTACGTTTGCAATACTTGATCACTGCGTAGCACAGTAACTAACTACAAGAGGAGCTAGGTTCGTAGTAAGTATGTGCCTTGTAATACCAATCTCCTATAGCCTTATGACTAGGTTATTCAACTTTAGTGCATGCGACTACTGGTACAAATTGTATTGAGAATACTACTCTGTACCAACTGAAAGCATAATAATGTTTAGACATGTCGACATTTTCAAATACCAAATAAATAAATAAATAAATAAAAATACAATGATTAATATGCCAATATTTTGTTGTTTTTAAAAGTTCCTCAGTTTTGATATATTGTTACATCTAGTGACCTTTCCAAAAATTATCAATATCAATTCTTTCTAATCGCACAGCATAGACTAGTTCAGATTCCATTTTTTTTTGTACAGTAGGAAGTCGGAAACAGGGGCGTCATTTAGGGAGGGCAGGAGGGGGCAATTGCCCCCCCCAAGAGTTTGAGGAATGCATATACTTTAATCGATTGCCTACTAATAAACTAGTACAAAACGTGAAATTCTTATGTCGGTGGTGCTCTTGCCTCCCCCAAGCAAAGTCTCAAATGACGCCCCTGGTCGGAAATCCGAACAAATTGGGACCACAGGTAGTTCGGATTTTCAAACTGTTCGGATTTTCGAAAATGACCAAGAAAATGCCATTTAGGCTTAAATACACTGTACGGTATGCTCTTTTATCGATACAGTTGTTATGCAATATATACAGTAATAACAATACCATACGTAAGGCTATTTTTAATATTTCTGAAGAACCTGCTCATACACTAAATTACGCTGTTCTTGTAACTCACACTTAAACTTGCTTTGTATAGGCCTAAGGGAAAATAAAAATAAAAATATGTATGACAAAATATCACATATGAATGAGCTTTTGTAAAAACACTGACTTCACACAAAGAAAATTGAATTAGTGTACTGTCACTAGCTTCTAAAGACAGTTATTTACATAACCCCAAAATTAAAAGTTAATTATTTTAAATAACGTTGTTAAATAAAAAGGTAACATACCAGACCCTGGGGTCATATTGACCGCAATGTTTAATATTTCATATTATTTTATTTTACTTTTGCACGATGTTTGCGGTTACTCATTTTTGTATTCTTCGACCTAGTCTACTTCTTTACATATCCCAAAAATTAAAAGTTGACTATTTTAAATAACATTGTTAAATAAAAAGGTAACACATCAGACCTTAAGGTCATATTAACCCCAATGTCTCATATTGTAATTTTTCTGTTATTTATTATTACTATTATTACTATTATTATTAGTGTTATTATTAAACCACCTCAAGACACTAGATTAACTATTTAGTCTATCTTTCATGGTTGCATGCCCTTGTAAGAAATTAAATAATTGGGCTCAAATAGACCCCAAGGACGGGCGTGTGTGTAGGTTTGAAGGGCCTCAACATTGTGTCCATGGGATTTTTCGGGGTACTTCGGGATACTTCCGTCGGGGAAAACTGCAACTTTAACTTCTCTTACCAGCAGCCGCTACAAGCAACCACCGCCACCACGTCAGACACTCACCATGTCCGCCGTGGTACGAGGAGTTGACCGTCCATAACAGTTGTCGAAATAGAACCTGAACTACGAGAAGAAGGCTACACCTTTAAAAATGCATCCGGATTCGCAACAATCAGGGACCTACCTACATGGTTCGAATTCTGACCAACTCCCAGGATACGATCAACGACCTTCTGGATAATGGTGCCTTCATTTTCAAGAAGAAACATAGAGTTGAACCATCCGGCTCACACCGACCTATTCCTCTCTGATGTGAACGCTGTCAGGAATACAACGTGCACCATACTCACCGTTGCACCAATCAACTAAAATGTGGATATTGTACCGGACCTTATCCTACGTAAAACTGTCCGAATTTGCAATAAGCTCCAACTTGCAACACCTGCCATGAACGCATCCATCCGACGTACAGCTACAAGAGTAAATCTCGACCTGCTCCAGAAGAAGACAAGCCAGAACTTGTGGTACCGCTGCGAACTCATGATGATCAAAATCAAACCGTAGAGACATCATCAGAGCCCGATCATTCTGTTTCCATTCATCAATTATTAGCCTTTGTCACCCTCACTCTTCAAAATGTTCATCCTTTTACACGCCCATTAATGTTACAACACGTACAGCACGCAGCTCGCAACATCTTTCACCTCGATTTTCACGCAAGCTACAATGGCCCGTACGTGCACTTTCATACATCTGCACTCGTAACAACTGTTTAACTTCATCTTAACTATGGCACTTATATTTCTATTTCTCAATATCCGCTAACTTTTAACCCATAAACTCATCTTTGAACACCTCCTACATGAGGAACAGGTTAACACATTCCTTCTTAATGAAACCTTCTCACCCCCAAACTCCGTTGCAAACTTCCTGGCTATCAACTAATTAGACACGATAACAACCTTCCTGCAAGACGATCCAATGACGGCGTAGCAATAGGATTTTCCTCTCAAATACCGTACCGTATCCATTCTCCATCTCTTGCCAACATTCCTGTACATCTAATCATAACCCTTTATTACAAATCCTTATATGTCATAGTCGCAACCATCTATGTTCGACCAGGTCATCCAATTCCTTTACCATTCTTCTAATATATTTCTAATCATTTCCGAAATTATCTGATCTTAGCTGATATTAATATACATAGTCACTCAGACAGAGATAAGGCAGCTTTTCACAATTTCATTACTACTTCCACTACAGGCATCATCCTTCCACTTCCAAAACCAACCCATCCCGAATCAAACACTACTCCTGACAGCTATCACATCTTCATTACTTTCCCACCTCATCATCATCGACATCCTCGATCCTCTCGGTAGTGATCATGTGCCCATTAAACTCACTCTAAAAGTTTCCACTCCTATCTCTGACCCGCCGCCTCCACGACTGATCCCACGTTATGATAAAGCGGACTGTTCCAACTACCGAACCTACTTAACCAATTTCCTGTCAGAAATCACTCCCCCTTCTACTGAATATGCATTGTACTCCACTCTCGCCTCTATCACCACTCATATACAACTTACATCCGAGCAGTTCATCCCCCATACCACATATTCACCTCACCGTCCTAAACTCCCTCCTCACTACCTTCCTCTGATTAAACGTTCTCGTCAGTTTTATAAGGAGTATATTCTCACTGGCTACCGTGAAGCTCTTCAGCATCATAGAGCCCTCCATCGCACAGTATGTAATTACCTTCGAGCATACAAATTACGACATTGGATTAAAACCTGCAATACCCTTTCTAACACATTGTACCCTTCGCAATATTGGAAACGTTTCAACGCATTAGCTAGTAAATTTACTAAAACCTCATATCCTATTCTAAGTCTCGATCAGGCATTACACACAGACCGCGAAAAGGCTAACGCTTTTGTTTCCTACTTACAGGAGATCTTCACACCTCTACCATCCGACCGGCATTTTCATCATCATCCTGTAGACAATTTCAAATTCATCACATCTTCAACCCAACGTGGCACACAACCTACCCACTCATAAAGCACTCACTGCCCCCATTACTATCACAGAAATCACTCATGTCATCACAAACGCAATACTGCTCCTGGAATTGACAATGTTTCATATCGACATGTTAAAGAATGTCCACCACTTCTGCTCAATCTTCTCGCCCTCATTTACACCTTTATCCTCCGCACCGGCTATGTACCCGCTCACTGAAAAACATCCGAAGTTCTCATGTTTCCTAAACCCAATAAATCTCCTGCTAACGTTTCATCCTACCGGCCGATACAACTCACTCCAGGCTTTACAAAAATCCTCGAGATAATCCTTGTCAAACGCCTTCATGTTCATCTTTCTTATTACCATCTCTTACCACACCATCACGCAGGTTTTCGCCCACAGTTCAGCATCAACGATCAGCTTCTGCGTCTCCTCAACTACATCCATAATCAGTATAATACCGCTAAACCATCTTGTCTGGTACTCTTTGATTTAGAGAAGGCATTTGATAAAGTCTGGCATTAGACTCTGCTTTCAAAACTGCTCAACGTTCGCCTTCCTATCGCATATATCCGTTTTATTTATAATTTCTTGTTCGGCCACCTTACTTATGTTTACATAAACCAACAGTCCTCTTATCCCATCTTTCTGCACTCAGGCGTACCTCAAGTCTCTTCACTATCACCTTTATTATGCCTACTTTATGTAGCCGACATGCCTCCACTCCCTCAACGTGTTCACTTATTTTAATACGCTGATGATACAGCATTGCTGGCAACTGGCCGCACTATACACTAAATCCACAAAGCCTTACAACCAGCAATAGACGCGTTTGTTCTCTGGTGCGATAAATGGCGCCTAAAGATCAATGCCGCTAAAACCCAAACCATAGTCTTTCTTCCTTCTAAAAACGCTCCAAAATTCACCGTAATCCAAACCTACTTCAGATCACCGTTCACGACACTCTTCTTAAATCTCTAACATCGTTACCGTAAATACTTAGGACTCATCTTAGATAGGCACCTCACATGGAAAGCTCATCTCCAGGACATCACCAAGAAGGCATACAATAGACTTAATCTCTTAAAACGTCTTACTGGCACCATTTGGGGTTTTTCAGCAGAGCTACTCTTAGACACTTATAAAGTCTTTCTTCGGCCGGTGCTTACTTATGGACATCCTGCTTGGGTCTCGGCACCCCTCTCATGCTATCGAAAACTTAAAGTTCTCGAACGTCACGCACTTAGAATTACATACAAAATCAAACTTCCCAGTCCCACTGCAGAGCTCTATGATCGCATTACTTTTCCCCACATTTGGTTCCATTTAGAAAATCTCCGCCTCAGATACTTCCAGCAACGCCTCTCTTCTCATCATCCACTCCTCGTAGATACCATCAATGCTCACACCAATTTTGATATCGGTCACCCCATCACTCATTCTCCCTCTCCCTTCTCTTCATGATGTATCATTATTCCTTACCACCAAATCATCCAGATCTTCCACTTACCACAGCATTTCTTCTCGATCACCCTCCATCGCATATCATACCCTCATCTTCTGCACAGTAACTCCTCTGTCACTAACAGGGCTTCCCACTGTCCATCATTAGTAGCCCCCAAGCGAGAAGACTAATCGGCATCTGTCCATTAACACTATTCTGTGTGTTATGTCGTCTAACTGCACATCATCTCATCACTATCTCACTCATCCCCTCTTATCATGCAACCTAACTACAATACTTTCACTAATATCTACAATTGATTATGCAATTTCCTCTCCTCTATATATGATTACGATCGTGAAGATAGTAATGTCCTACTATAAATAAATTTATTTATAAATAAAGTTATATGACAATATTGAATATCCCTTAGCCCATCTCCCATTCTTTTCCACCTGTCCCTTTACTTTACTTCCCTTTCCCCATGGAGGGTGTAACCCTCGAGCGGGTGGCTAGCTCCGGCTAGCTAAAATATTCGTAAAATATGAGGAACATATTAAAGTATTTGCACTTAACGAAATCGCCTTAAGACCGAACATGTTAACTCATATTTCAGGTTACCAAATACAGCGCCACGATTATCACGATCGTTGGCACGTGCTCAAGGCGGAGTTGCAACAGGTTATTCTCCCAAATATCCAGTAAGAGCATACACTCAAGTTTTTGCAGATCTCCCGGAATACTTACTTTACTCTATATACTTTCCATCATTAATAGTTAATTTTAGCACAATCTATATTCAACCACGCCAACCCATACCACTACAGTATTTTGAATATACAGCCAATAGCTTTCGTAATATTATCATCATGGCGGATATTAATATCCATAGGCGTAGTGCTCGCGAAAAGACAAATTTTCAGCAGTTCATAACTGACAATCTTCTGCTGCATTTTCATGTCCTCCCTACTCATACCAGACCAATTACTCAGACTAAATCACATGTCATAATTACTCTATAAATCTTATTAACTACTGCCAGTTTGAAGTTCACGATTCCATCGGAAGCGATCATCATCCAGTTAAATTAACATTAACTCAAGGACACCCACCGCGAAGTGTTCCTAGATTTGACAAAGCGAATTGGCTTCATTTTCGGCAAGACATCGAACACTCTTTCAAGTGTAGCACCTTCAGCTACCGAGCCTGAGTTGGCTTCGTGTCTTACTACTGTCACTGAGGCAATACGTACCAGTGCTCATCATAACATTCCAACTGTTCAAGTGACTCTCCACAAGCCAAAATTATCACCGACGTATGTCACTCTAATACATAAGGCTCGTCAACATCTCCGTGAATACCATCGAACAGGAAATGATATCTATCTTCATCAACATTGCCAATGGCAACGAGCGGTTTGAAATTATCTTGCTGCATATAAATGTTGCGCACACCCATCACGCTATTGAAAGAGGTTTAATCAACTAATTGATAAGAACATGACAACTTATCCTTTAATTTCAGATGGCACCCCTCTCTTCTCAGACTAAGAGAAAGCTAACGCTTTTGCTAGTCAGCTACAGACAGTTTTTACTCCAACAGCTGCCTCTAAGATCAATGAACGGACAAACATCTTTTGTATGTCTCCTTTATAACCTTCTGCAGATCATGTCATTGATCTGCAACATCCACTCACCGAACCCATTACTATAAATGAACTCCATATTGCTCTCAAGTGGAAAACGAACGCAACCCCTGATAACATATCATATCATATGTCGATAACGTATGTTATCGACATATTAAAGAAGCCCCACAATCACTTCAATTACTACTGGTGGCGATATAGAACTTCATTCTTAGAACTGGTTTCTATCCTCCAGATTGGAAAGTATAAAAAAATTGATGTTCCATAAACCGAACAAGCCTGTACCTTGTGCTTCCTCTTACAGACCAATTAACTAACATCAGTATTCAGTAACATATTTGTGAAAATTCTCGTCTGCCGTCTTCATAAGAATCTTGAGACAACTTCTCTACTATCCATCCATCAAGCAGGATTTCGGCCTAACTTCTCCATCAATGACCAGTTACTTTGTCTCAGCACCATAATCACTAACCAGCATAATAAAACCTTCCCTTCTTGCCTCATTCTTATGGATTTAGAAAAGGCTTTTGATAAAGTTTGGCATTACGACTTAATTAAAAAGTTACAATCATTTAAGCTTCCACTTTGCTATTTGAGGATAGTATATCCTTTCCTTACAAATCGCATTGCTTATGCTACAGTCGGTAATGCTTTGTCTTGGCCTATCTTTCCGCTTACTGCGTTCTTTCCGCACAGGGTTCGGCTCTCAGCCCTTTATTATATATCCTATATGCTTCTGACATCCCTGCAGTTCGATGCAATTCTTTTACTTTTCAATATACCGACGACACAGCTTTTCTTGCTCTTGGTAAAACTATCTAACAACTTAACACTCTTTTACAAAAAAACTATAATTACATCAAGTGGTGCAAGAGATGACATTTAACTATTAATACAGAAAAGACGCAAGCAATTGTATTCTTACCTCCAAAAAGACGTCCCGGAGTTTACAGAAATCCCAATCTCTTGCAAGCAACTGTTGATGGGTTTCGTGTACGTTCTATCCCTACTGCTACCTAGTTAGGCGTGGTCTTCGATTCAAAGCTCACATGGAGTGCTCACCTGAAAAAGCTAACAGCTAAGACTAACATTCGGTTAAATTTATTGCGTCGTCTTACAGACATGACTTGGGGTCTGAAAGCTGACGTGATACTTCATACCTATAAAGCATTCCTCCGTCTCATCCTCACTTTCGACACACCGCCTGTAGCAATGCTTCGGCATCATATTACGAAAAACTCTGTATATTGGAGTGACATGCTATTCGGCTGGCTTATCGTATTAAACTTTCTTACCATACATGGCTTTCATATGAGTATATCGACTTCTCAAAAATCACGAAACACCTCGCAGAACTACGGCAAAGGTATCTAACATCCCGTGTACAAATAGGTCATCCGTTATTCTCGGATATCCTGCAGACTGATGCTCTTACTGACACTACATTTTGCTACAAACATTCACCATTAAACATTTTAGTATCTCTGTTTGTCCAAAATGCACATCTTACTGCTGATGAAGGGAAATATATGACATTTACTTCTTTAATGATCATCTTCCTTATATTTTTCCATATTAGCACTGAAATCCTCACTATTCACAAGAGCTTCTCCCTGTCCTCATCAGTCCCGAGTCGTCCCGGGACAGAAGATTTAACACTGCATCTGCCTTACTAATACAATTATGTTTGGGTCGACTCTGCAATTCAATTCATACCTCACCATCATTGCTCTAAACTCTGTTTCCTATCATATTAATACCTTAGCACCCATATATATATTTCCACATATTTATTCTAAATTTGATTTATTATTATTATTATTATTATTATTATTATTATTATTATTATTATTATTATTATTATTATTATTATTATTATTATTATTTATCAGTACACCTAGTTTTGTACACTCACTTCTCCTCATGTTTATATAACTGCACTTTTACCATCTCACAGTGTTAACAATCAATGTAAATCTACCGAAATCTATGCCAAAGAGAGGGCGTAACCCTCTAATGGCTGGGAGTAGGAGTATCATCTTTACCAAATCATCTAATAATTGATGAATAAATAATTACCCAGTTTACTCATAACCTTATTCTCATGCCCCTTAAAAAATGCATTTTATTGCTATTGTAGCATTGTAATAGATAATAATAATAATAATAATAATAATAATAATAATAATAATATCTTTGAATGGCTGTCATTAGAAATTACAATACTGAACAGTTGTGAAGAGTAGGGGGCTATGATTCTCTAAGATCCGTAAAATATAATTAATGCGGCCAAAACCCAAGCCATAGTGTTTTTACCACGTAGACGGTACTCTAGAGTTAATCGAAATCAACGACTGCTCAATTTAAACGTTCATCATGTTCCTATCCAACCACGTCACACAGTTACCTATCTAGGTATAACATACGACAGACATCTAACTTGGACTAAACACCTGGAACATGTCACCCTCAAAGCTTACAATCGGCTCAATATGTTAAAGCGTTTGACAGGTACTATCTGGGGCCTTCGACCGCACGCCATTCTAAATACTTACAAAGTGTTCCTACGTCCAATATTATCCTATGGCTTTACCGTATGAGTAGCCGCTCCACCTAAATTCTATAATAAGTAGCTAATTCTTTGATCGCCACACATTTTGTATCTCTTTCCGCACCTGATTGCCTAGCCCAACTCAGGATTTATATCGCCTTATTTCCTTCCCAACTTTACAATATCAGATTGAGAAACTTCGCCCTAGCTTTATCAGTAAACGCCTAAACACTCCACATCCATTACTACAAGACGCAATGCATCATTTAGCACTCCATCCTATACCACACCGTCATCTTCATCCTCCATTATCGCTCCTGTTCACCCTATACCATTATACTTTACCGCCCAGAGATCCTTTACTATTAGTAATTGGAGATTACATTCTTCATGACCATCTTCCTTTCATTCATCCATCTTTTCCTGCACAGTAATTCCCTTTGTGTCTAATTAGGGCCCCCTTCGTCTGTCGCCTAGAACTGCCCCTAGGCAGAAGATAGCTTCATTTGTCTCACTAACAAAACCTACGTGTTGTCCTGTGTAACTCACCTCGCTTCATACCTCATCTCCGTTTTACATGTTAAAATTTAACAATTGCCATGCCTTAACTCTCTTATCACAGTGACTGCCATTTTCTCTATGTTCCAACATCATTTGTTACATTGGTTATATTCGTGATTTCTAAGTTATATTATCCTATTAATATGTTCCATTGTTTAATGTGTATAAACGCCAGGGTCCACTCATGTACTAAAAATCATGAAAATCAGTTTAGAGGTCTAGGAGGAATTCGCGAGGAAACAACTTTACAATAATTGTGTGATCTAGGATGAATTGTCGAGCAAACAACTTTACAATCATTTAGTGATCTAGGAGGAATTGACAAGCAAACAACTTTACAATCATCCAGTGGTAGGGATTTGGATTTCACGTAGGGTAACTCCTATGACCGTCTAAGAAACTTTGCGTGCTTTCTTGGTGATACGAAAACAAACAAAACAAAAGTCCGGTTGTGGCTGGCCAACTAGCTTATCACGTCGACGTTGATCTCAAACAAATAAAAGGTAACATTTCACTAAAACGGTTCGTAAGTTAGGGCTGCTGATGAGATAAAGCTTGATTAATCTTCACATCAAGCAATATCAATGTCTCGATTCCGCTACGGCTTACCAAACGGTTCATCGTCTCAAAACTTAGTCCCGAATATTTCTTCAAGACATATAAAATTTTAAAATTAATAAACGGCTATGGTTATGTCTTATGAAATGAGTTATGACCAAACAGATCATTGACAATTTTTTTAATTTTATGAAGTTTTCTCGTCACCTGAAATGGTGAACTTTTACTATAATACTTGAATATAGGGTAGTTACTGATGAAACGTTACCTTTATCCAAAATTGGTTAATCTAGTTTGACCTTGAAATCCATTCATTGATTTTACACTTTGAATTTTAAGATTACAAATGTAGTCGAAACGTTTATTTGTTGTAAGCTGTTTATTTCTAAGGTGTAATCTAATTAAGTGTTCACTTTCAAACCTCTGCTTATTTTTTTCAAAAAGTTTGTATGGAAATTTCGAATGTCCGAAATTTTTAAAACATTCAGTTTGAAAATTTTGGTTTGAAATTTTAGGTTCAAAAATTTGATTTGAAAATTTCATTATAAAATTTTTAGTTTGACAGGTTGAAACTTTTAATTCGAAAATTTCAGTTTGATTTTTATTTTCGTTTGAAAAATCTTGATTTCATTTTTTTGTTCGAAAATTTTAGTTTCAACTTTCTAGTTGTAAATTTTGGTTTCAACTTTTTTGATTTCAAAATTTTGATTTGAGAATTTCAAGTTGTAAAATTTTTAGTTTGACACCGTTGAAACTATTAATTCGAAAATTTCAGTTTGAATTTATCGTTTGAAAAATCTTCATTTCATTTTTTCTAATTCGAAAATTTTAGTTTCAAGTTTCTAGTTCTAAAATTTGGTTTCAACTTCTTTTGGTTCGAAAATTTTGATTTCATGTTTCGAAAATTTTAGTTTACACATCTAGTTCGAAAATTTCAGCGTGAAATTGTTTGATTTGAAAAAAATTAAAATCGAAAATTTTTATTTAATCTTTTTTGTTCGAAAATTTTTAGTTTTTCAAAATTTGTTTCGAAAATTTTTTAATTCGAAAATTTCAGTTTGAATTTTTTCTTTGATTTGAAATTTCAAATTCGAAAAATTTTATTTCATGGTTTTTTGTTCGAAAAGTTTAGTTTGATGTTTTTAATTCGAAAAACTTTCAGTTTCAATATTTTTGATTTTAAACTTTTGAGTTCGAGAAATTTTACTTTCAAATTTTCACTTGAACTTTTGTAATAACTGGAAATTAGTGAAGACTCAAAATTTAATCGAATAGTTAAAAACCGTTTATTTGTTAATCGAATAGTTAAAAATCGGATCAGGTTTGACGGTTAACCGTGAAACAATTCCCTCTTGCATTCACTGAAAACTTGTTGGCACGTACTAAAATATTTTGAGAAGATAATCTAAACTAAACCATCAAGGTTATTTAAGATATAAATTACACGAGCTAACACCAGAACCAAGAAGGTGACCTTAAAGTATCATATAGCTTCGGTGGTTCTCTCTTATCAAAATCTTAAGAGGAGTGCATTAAGGTACGCATTTCCTCATATTTAAATAAAGTGACAGCAAACTCTACTTTGAAGAGCTCACACAACGTCTATGTAGAGCATAAATCCTAAACAGCACAAGAAATTAAGTTAATATCAAAGTCATTTAAGCTCTCATCGAGAATCAAACTCATGACCTTCGGAGACTAAATGTAGACCGTGCATGCCTATAACGTAATAAAGAGAATACATGAGATTAGAAACCATCCCAAATTATATCTTTAGCAATTTTAGGTGATCAAATACTAAAATTAGTTCTGGAGACCATGATTTTGATTTTGCCAAATTAACCAACAATAAGTTGGTACGTACTAATCACGTTCGTTCAAGTACCCTTGCTCTATAAAAGCCCCGTCTCCTTTAGCCTAACCGGCATAAGTGTGGGACGTAAAACTCAAAGATTTCATTTCATTTTTCTATAAAAGCCTGTACTCATCCATATACTGTAATAAACATCCAATCAAGCTTACAAATATTACACAATATTGAGAACATTTTATTCATGAACCTAAACGACATATAACAAGTGCTGTCGAAACAGTTTTCCATCAGCTAAGCCTTACTAATTAAACTAAACACTGAAACCCTGAACGCTTAATTTGCTCAAACTAATAACAATGATTCGTACTCATTGTTATCTCATTAGAAGAGTTATTACTATGAACCAATCAGATTTAAGCAAAGCGTCATCTCTTTATTTTAATCCATAAACAAAAACTAGAAGTACTAACTAGGTCCAAAATCTGCTCATCCGAATCCTTTTCTCCTTCTCAAAGAATGAATATATCCTTGCAAAGTAAACCATTACACACTATTTGACAATTGAAGACCTTATTTATTCGAACAAACAATGCTAACGATATTGACAACAAATACTAAGCATATATAACATGATATAGATGATGTTTCCTTTCAAACATATGATTTTAAGTCAATAAGAAGTTTTTTAAATCTTTCCAACAGGTTTATTTAATGCACAAACGAATACGATATAAATTATTATTGTTAACCAAGTCCGGAATCGCCCCTCCCTTTCTTTTATGCGTCTCAAATAAATGTATGCTTTCCTGGACACACTTTTTGACAATGGAATATCGTGGTTCGAGTCCCATAAGTCCCGTGAATGGAAACTAAATAAACCTGAACCAAAAGTCAAGTATTCCTCCCAAAGTTTTCGAGTTAAGTTGATTTTGAGCTTAACGTCCCGTTTAACAGCGAGGATAGAACCTACTAATTAACGTGGAATCCAAACCACATAAGCTCCCGCCGGGAATCAAACCATGATCTCCCATGCCAAAGGCGCATACGCTAACCGTTTACCCACGGAGGAGCTCCAAAGTTTTCGAGTTTTATATTAATACTAATACTAATTTATACTATTAGTGGGGACTACTAATTCATAATGTAATAGATCATCAAGAAAGAAATCTAAGACCTTGTTTTAGTAATTTTATACCGATAAAAGGGAACGAAACAAGCCATCATAACCCCCAAGCTAAAAATCCCAGTTCAGTGAAGTCATACGAACACATTAGCTCGAACTAAATACCTCTAATTCATTCGCACCAGTAGAGGGCGCGGTGGCTCAGTGGTAGAGCGTTCACCTCTGCTGTATGGGGTCCCTGGTTCAAACCCCACAAAAGTAATTTTGTGGAGGGCAACATTATGCTCGGGATACTCCAATTTTCTCCCACGCTTTTATTCCAGCAATTCATTCATTTCTCATCGCCACCGTCTCCTTTAGCCTAACCGGCATAACCGTGGGACGTAAAACTAAAGATTTCATTTGCATTAGTGTTAGTCCAATTATATACCATCTCATCAAAGGGATAACAATCTCCAAATTTTATGCCATAAAAGGGAACGAAAATAAAAAGCATTCATAAACCTGTACTAATTCATAACGTAATAAATCATCAAGAATGTTTTTAATAATTTTAAAGAATCATCATAACCTCTAATCCAAAAATCCCAATTCAATGATGTCATGCAAAAGCATTAGCCGGGCCAAGGTACCTCTGACTCATTCGCACCAGCGTGCCTGGCCCCTGAGTAAGCATAAGCAAAAGTTCATTAGGTGACGCAATCCCGGGCCAAAGCATCTCTAACTCATTCGCATTAACGCCATGGTCCATGGGGCCCCAAATTGGATAATCAAGATTGAGATAGGGTGACCCCAGTACTACTGTCTTAATACAGAGCTCATTTGTTGCTAAACGGTAGCGTACACGCCTTTGACGTGGGAGACCAGGGCTCGATTTCCGGCGAGAAGTCATGTAGTTCGGATTCCACGTTAGTCAGTAGGTCCCGGTTCATACAGCCTCACTGCTGAAAGGGATGTGAAACTCAAACTCAACTCAAATTTTTTGTCATATATGATAATTTAAGCGTTAATGCTATATAAGATAGTGCCCTTGCGGTAACAGGTAAAAGATGATAATTTTAGATCACCCACTTTTTTAAGTTAGTTTTTGAATGTGCAAATACATTTTTGATGTGCATTAAATAATCATAAAATACAAACACTGAGGACTTTAAGAGTCATTCTCCCTAAAATAAATCAATAACGATTTGAGAATTGGCAAATGACAATCCTGCTTACATTCTTTAAATTCAATTACGTTTACGAGTAGATCGAAATATTGTTGTTGTTCAGACTAGTGTTAAAATAAGGATTTTAAAAATGATAGGACAATGATACCGATTTGGAGTACGAAACTGAAGATTACTAGATAAGTTTATTATATATTATTACTATTATTAGTAGTATTAAACTTTTTTCTACAATTATCATATGCATAACAAAAATATGATTATTTGTAGTGTACGATAATTTTAAAGACAAAAAATGTTTTGTTCTCTGAAGTTGGCATCACTGGTGCCACCTCTTAGCGCAGAAAATGCATCCAAACTCGGAACATGAAGGGGCTATGCACCAAGGAGTCAAACATGAGAAACAGAACTAAAATTAGAAATATCATACATCAAATATCAAAATAATGATCAGAGTACAACATATTGTTTTGATCAATTACGCCTGTGAAAAAAAAAGAAAGAAAAAATACACCTACACATACGTTTATACATCTCATATAAAAACATACGTCTATACATTAATATAACTTGAATCACATAATCTGTACCTGTACCTGTTCTCGTTCTTCTTTCGGATGCTTTGATATGTTCGATTTTTCCATAAACATGAGTTCCAGTGATGTACTGTACAGGCCCATAGCCAGCCCAAAACATTTAGAAGGCGGCTGAGGTTAGGGGGGCCCGATCCAACCATATTATATAGTTCATCACCATATTATAGTTCATTTGCAAGCCTACTGTGAAAATTTTAGGCGGACACCAAAACTTTAGGGAGGCCCGGCCCCGCTAGACCCCCCTGAATACTGGTCTGGTACAGTACAATGCAAGATAAATAGCATAGGCTAATTAATACAGATAAGTTATTTCACAGTAGTTTGTTAATATTATTGGTTTAATACATGTCATTAAGTTAATCCCTTTTAATAATGGTGGTATTAGATTTATTAGTAAACAGATTAAGTAGTTCTGTTGACCTCAAATACAATTTAAACTGAACTATTCAGTTATATTTCGATTTTAATATTGTATATTGGTTATTAATGCAGTATACAATGCTTATCCTGTAATAATTAGGAAATAGCGCTAATTATTTAGAGTTGTTGAAGCGTATTGTTTTAATGAGTAATGTTGCTTATGCATTTTATTAGCTTTCGTAGACATTTACTCTTTACAGTTTTGTAATCTTTCATTGTTTTATATTTATAGAATTATTATTTATTATTAACATACAACATTCATTAAGCTTTGTAACGTAAGCATAAGTAGCATAAATAAACATATTTGAATATCGTAGTTGCTTTATTCTATGCATAAATAAACGTACCTCAACCCTTAACATAAAAAAATTAATGGAAGATAGTTGTAGCACGAGGCTTCCAATAATAAGATAGTATTACAGGCAGTGTCGCATTCAGGGGGGGGGGCTTCTTGGCTTAAGTCCCCCCTCGAAATCTTACTTACTCTAGTAAAGTATATGAAATATCTTGCAGAATTTTCACATTTTCAGGCAAAGCCCCCCCCCCCGAAAGTTAACAAAGCCCCCCGAAACAAAATCGTAAATACGCCACTGATTACAGGTATAATACATTTGCAAGCATATCCTAATAAAGTTAAGGCATCTTCAGCACAATCATCGATCTTATCAGCATGAATACATCTTAAGCGGAATATGATGGTAATATAAGTTCTTGCAGACGAAGTTCAAATAAAATGTAAATCTTGTGGAAAGATGTCGGACTTCCATCAATGAAAACCCTGATGGGACCACTTTTTGCATGTAGTTCTCCATAATTTCAAGGAGTACATATTTTGCATTAACAATATTGTAGACAACCTTTGCTTTAAAAAACTGTTACAATTCTACATTAACTTTTAAAATTATTTGTATTTAACTTAACTTCCAGACGCTTCAGCTTCACCATTTTATAATTAAAAGCAAATTTTGTTTCGCTACAATACTTTAAAGTAAATTTTGTTTTTTCCTAGTTGTATACTTTCCAACGAACAAATAACTTGCAGAGCATTTATAATTTTAAAAATATTGTTTATTTTTTCTGAGTTTGTGAGATACAATTTTAGCACTCAGAGATATCTACTGTTCTCCAACGTATTTTCAAACATTACAGTAAATTAAAAGAAAAAGCAGGAGTAAAGTGGATCTGAAAAGATAGGGGGATAGATGACGTCATGCCGTCCCCGTGCCTATCTTTGCTCATTGTTAGAGCGCGGATTTCTATGCACAAACAAACCCTGAGATATGCATGCAAATATGCACGGAAAATATCTAAAATATGCACTAAAATATGCATTAAAAATTTTAACACATTCACTGAAATGTACACTAAGAAAATACAATTTCAATTTCTTGTAAAAATATCTCATCTTAATGACCTCTGTTGTTTGAACTATTAAGGTCTTCCTTAGGTTTTCTTCTGTATATCCTCTGCGTTTATCGGTCAGAAACGTTTTGTAGATCGAAAAGTTCCTTTCTACATCAGCAAAAGTCACTGATGCATGTGTAAAGCCCCAAATGTCTTTCTGCATTAAGTCTTCTTCCAATTCCATATTTTCACCATTAAATATATTTGCAATGTCACAGATTGTTTTGTACCAGGAATGTTTACCTAATACTTGGCAAGGTTTATCTGACAGTAGTTTCGCAATACCTTGAGTTTCACTGGACAGTCTGAGATTATTCGCCCAACCAAGAGAGTGAATGCAGCAAAGCATTATTCCAATTGTCTGATAATTTCATGTATTCTCGAGAAGTGGTTGTGTATGTACTTAATTTTGTTCTCAATGCTACTTGTAGAGAAACACTTTTGTGACAAATAAATAGCGGCTTCATCATCGGGATTTAGTGAGTTTACAACTGTCTTCACTTGGTTTATGTGTACTGCATAATACAACACAACTTCTACTCACGAGCCCCATCGGTTTTAAACTGGTTGCGGAGCTAGCGGAACAGTTTTCGCAACCTCGCGAAAGATACGTACGCGCTATGGAGCTTTCACACAAACACTTTCTTTATATTTAGTACAAGCGCGTTTACTTCCAAATATTATCATCTGATTGTTTCTGCTGCACGATGAAGACCATCTGCAAGACAAATCAGGTGTAATAATAATGTAGAATACAAC
Source organism: Thermobia domestica (assembly GCF_964235325.1). Classification (NCBI taxonomy): domain Eukaryota; kingdom Metazoa; phylum Arthropoda; class Insecta; order Zygentoma; family Lepismatidae; genus Thermobia; species Thermobia domestica. The sequence goes on from NC_137455.1 coordinate 345,960,719, forward strand.
ACTTTATTTTACTATTCTATACAACGTTTCATTCTACATCTACGTTTACAAAGTAATTCAGTTCACTTTAAATATAACATACTTTCTTGTGATATATTCTGAAATATGCTAGTATGTAGGAATAAAATTCAGAAATATGCAGTATCTTGCAAAGTTTAAAAAAAAATATGCATGCACATCGAAATTCACTCAAAATATGCACTTATATGCGCCATCATATGCATCTCAAACGAATCCTTATTATAAACATGCATTTTGCGTGTAAATCCGGGTTGTACTAATTGTAATTTTTTAAATGAAGGGCCGCCATAGATATTTTTTGGAAGTGGGGGAACGGCTTCTTCCCACCTTCCCCTCACTCATACACCTGCAAAAAAGTAACAAGAAATTATAAGAAACAAGTCAAATAAATTAAACAATTGCATAACTATCTTTTTAAAACTTAAAATTATACCGCAGAATGCCGTCCAGTACTAAGTTTAGTATATGAACTAATTCCTGAGACACGTATGAAATGTATTTGCGTGGCCCATTTGCAAACTGGATTCACTCGGACTCACGTGGTCTTAGGCACACTATCCTGAAAGGGATTCGCACCAGCTAATGTCAATGGGACTCAAATTAGTTGAGAATCGCATTGCTCAAGCTCCCTATCCACAAACAGGCTCGTGCTGGCTCGATCCCATGCCCATTTGTCTCATTGGGAACGCACTTGATAAGTGCTCGGACTCTCCATCTTCGATGAGGCTCGCACTCGCTGTTACAAACCTCATTCGGATCGAGGTGGGCGCATTCGCTTTCCATTTTGCAATCGGCACATGTTGTCATTGTGAGACACTTGCACGTATTCGCTGTTCCTGGTGCAAGGAACCTATTTGTTTGACTCATTTTATACTTGATATAATCTAGACAACGAGCTTAACTACCATTATTGTAAATTATTTATGATAACTAGCCAGTTCTACACTTAAAGATGTCAAATATTCTTTTCTTTTCTTTTATTTTATTATCTTTATTTCTTTATTTATTTCGCCATTACTAGCCCAAACAGCAGAATCTCACAGTAGGGGCTTTTTCTTTCTTTCCGTTGAGTACAAGAATTAAAGTGAAAACTCACTAAAACACGGCTACGGAAAGAAGTAAAACGCATGATATTTGCACAGTATGATCGTTGAGCGTCGAAACTTGTTCCATCTGCTTTCATTTTCCAACAGCTTTCAACCAATATGCTAATGAACCCCCTTAACATTTGAAAGTTTTGAGTTGGGCCCACCTGAAACCCTGTGGGTGGCCCTGGAACAACAATTTTTGCTTTGATACGTTGTACGTTTAAAATGAAAGAGCACTTGTTTTTCTGTTTTGGCATCTGTCTTACTGCTTGCAATTTCTAGGGGTGGCAACGGACTTTCTGAACACCCTATATGTTTATATAACCAGGGTGCGAATTACCGGGGGGGATGAGGGGGATTTTCCCCCTCAATCACATTTTGTTCCCCCCCAAAGAAGTCAGCTGAAGTATCCCCACCGGGGATGCTCGCTTTCCCCCTCAAACTGTGCTTAGTATAACTCCAAATTTCACTGATTTTTTCTTATTTCTTGTAAATTTAATCTTCTGGCTGTATTTCGAAATGATCGATGTAAACTGTTCAGTTTTGGTCATTTCTACTTACCACCTAATTACCCACTATTTTCAACGTTGTTCAGTAGAACTATATTATTATGACTACGGTTGTTACTTGCAACTGTACCTTCGTACCCTTCAGTTCGTCATCGTTTGTGAATTTGAATGTACTAATTGAGTATAACAAAGCCACATATATATTTATAAATGTTCTTAGCGGTTGGCCAAGAAGAAGTAAACAAATAGCTTCTTCTACCATACTTGGCGAAGTTCGGATATGTCATATTCATCCTCTATATTTGTATCGATTATCATCTTATTTTAATTTTTGTTATAACATGTTATTTCATTTTCCAGTGTACTCTTTCTTAGCACATTGTCTTCATTCCCTAGTAGGTTGTGCGTATGCAACTCAAAAGTTGCATTTAATTTGTGATAATTAGCATAATAATCACTGCTTTTACAGTTTACGGAAATGAACTTTTGAAACTGGACTCAAAATCTGAGATATAGGTATTCTCTCGTAAGTATATGTTAACGTACATGCTGGGGGATACGCTTCTAGTGAGCAGACATGTTAATGAGGGTGATTTTTAGGTGAATAAGCGAATAATTCAAGATTTGTTTCAGCGTGTCTGTATAAGCATTTGAACTGAAGCGTTTTTTTTTTTTAAGTTAACCCTTCATTTTTCCATCTTTTCGCTGTACAGTTTGCTGTCCACGCAATTAATGTTGTCTGAAAAACTTCAGTGTAATGTTTTACTTTATTTGAATAACGTAGCCCATAGTGAATCAACTCATCTTCAACCTAACAGTAAAGTAATTTTTAAGTGTTGACTTCCTGTGCCCATCACGGAATCGATATTTGGAGAAAAGAAGTCGTGATGAGCACAGCTTTAGCGGGAAGTAGAAGCACAAGCTCGAAATTTGAATTGAGAGATTTTAAATATTTGGCCTTCGATTTGACCTTGATGTGAGAAATCGGGCCAAAGCAACAATCCATTTCTTATTTGATAGGCTAATATCTAGATTTTCTTTAAAAAAAAAATGTCCGGTTTAACTGATAATTTTAGTGGTTTTCACAAGACTGAAATAGGTTTCTTTTCGCAACCTGTATGTATTAATGCAACGTGGAAGCTTTCAATATGAGTGGAAAAATTAGCATATGCTTGTGATCATGGCTATCGCTCGAGGCGAATAATTAACTAAATAAACCTTAGAGAGCTACGGGGACAAGAGTGAGTACAACATTAAAACACGTTCAGAAAGGTTTAGTGGGGTGTGTGTATGTCAGACAATATATATGTGCATAGTTATTGTCGGTAGATTTATTAAATTAATAAATCTCTTATTTATTACAGATGTCACACACACACACACACACACACACACATATATATATATATATATATATATATATATATATATATATACACTACCCCCGAAAAATTTCCGGACAAACACAAAATAAAGAATTTTTCAAAATGTAGCATAAGAATGCATTACAATTGCTCACAAATGAAAGGTGAAACATTTTAGAAGCCGACAAGAGAAAAAGTCTTGGCCTGTTGTGGATGAATTAAGAAAAATAAACTTAAATATCGCGCCGTTGTGATAGTGCATAACGTACGCATGCGATACAAAACAGCCATTACACTGCAAATTGGAGGTCGATCACACAATAAATGCCTCATAGGTGTCTCTGAAGCTGCTCTGTCTACATCTCTCTCAGATCTCACTGTTGAGAGTTGTCTATTGCACGCAAGTTGTTGTGTGTGTGTGTGTGTTGAAGTGAGGTGTAAAGTGTTCCCTATTAATCAGCATAATGCCCCATACGAAAAGGGAATTGGATATTGAAACGAGAGCAAAAATAGTTACTTTACGTGAAGAAGGCTATACAATACGGGAAATAGCCGCAAAAGTGAAAATTCCCCATACTACAGTGCATGATACCTTAAAACGATTTGCTGGAACAGGAAAAAATCGCTCTCGAGCAAGATCTGGAAGTCCTAGAGCTACTACTACAAGGGAGGAAAAGTACACTATACTGACAAGCAAACGCAACATGTTGAAAATAGTGCCCCAAATACAAGCTGAAGTGAACGAAACTCGCGAAAAGCCGATCAGCTATGAAACTGTCTGGACGCGGTTAGTTAATGCGGAACTAAACCGTCGCGTGACAACTAGGAAACCGCTTTCGCACCTTCAAAACAAAAAGGATCGATTGCTATGGGCAAGAAAATTTGCAACCTGGGGGGAAGAGCAGTGGAACAAGTGCTTATTTACTGATGAATCAAAGTTTGAACTCTTCAGTCATAGACGCAGGGTTTTCGTGCGTCGCTCCGAGGGCGAAAGACTGCTCCCATCGTGTATTTTGCCAACGGTAAAGCACGGGGGTGGTTCTGTAATGGTGTGGGGTTGCTTTGGTAACAATCAAATGAATGATTTATTGTAAATACAGGGTACAATGCAGAAAGAACAGTACCATCAGAATTTGATCAGACACGCAGTGTCACCTGAGAAGAGGCTTATTAGTCATGGGTTCAACATGCAGCAAGACAATGACCCAAAACACACATCCCAACTTTGTAGAGGGTATTTGTCAGCAAAATAGCAACAGGGAGATCTCAAGAATATGGTGTCCCCCCACAATCACCGGATTGTTATCCAATTGAGCTACTGTGGAATGAGCTTGATAGGGCAGTTCGAAAGTTGCGTCCCTCTAGCGAGAAACACTTATTTGAGTGTCTTCGCAAAGTCTGGACAGCAATCAAGCACGAAACTCTACAGAAACTAATACGCCGAATGCCCAAAGTCTGTAAAGCTGTTACGACAGCACGTAGAGGCTACTTTGATGAATCAACGATTTAAGTTATTTTGATAAAACAATGGTCCATTTCTTTAAATTTCTGTATTTTCCTCCCAAATACATACTGTACTGTAGGTCCCAGATAAAAATAAATTCCAATGATATGTCTTTGCTTTTTCTCGAATACACGTAAAGTATACATAAACCTACTTTGTACGGAAACTTTCCGGGGGTAGTGTATATATATATATATATATATATATATATATATGGGGGTAAGGCATTTATTGTCTCATTTTGAAATTTGAACCTTCAGACTATGTCCTTTGGCCTAATTTTATCCCCCCCAATATAGATTATCTAATTCGCACACTGCATATAACTCGTACAGTATATGCCAAGGTATATAAAATAACAGGTAGCCCCAGTTCGCGATTAGCGTTCTGATTGGCTCCCTGTTTGTGACGTCATGTGGAGGTATCCCTGAATATTTTTTTCGCTTGCCTGCTTGTTACACTTCGCGCTTTAGTATACTCGTAAAAATGGATTCAAAACATAATTATGAACTTCCTTCTCTTTCCAAATACAAATAATGAGTTTTTGCTATTCACAGATGAGAACGTATGATTTAATAAATAAATAAATACCATCAATAATGATTAATTATCTATACAAATAAAACTGAATATAATGTTTGCTAGCTAACTTATCCTAGACCCTTGGGCCGATTTTTATAATTTTTAGTACATGAGTTGAAATGGCCTGACTAAAATTTGTTATCACATTACTTTGATTAAAGGGCGAATCCTAAGGGGGTAGAAGGGGTTCAAAATTTGCACCTAAAATATAGTCTCACGAGCCTATTAAGTTAGAAGATGAAATTCGGTATATAAACTCCTCATTAAACTTAAGGGAAAAATATGTCCCATTATTTTGAAAATTTCCATTTTAAGGGGAAGAAGGGGCATTTTCTATTCATATAAATAAAAATCATTGTAACAATGTTTGACTGCTAACTCCTGCTCGACCAACTTAATGCATCAAGTATTTTTGGTACTTTAATGCACCCATGCCTAACTCAGGAACTGATCATTTTTTAGCTCGGGGGTGAGAGGAGATAGGAAGGAGACGACAAACAATCGAAAACAGCCGAAATTGGTGCCCAGTCCATAATTTTCGGTGTCACTGAAATGAACAGTGACCCTATCGATACCATTTAAATCCAAATTCACCCTCTTTGAGCGTGGGGAAGGGGTGACATTATAGATTTTTGTCATTACAGTTTCATTGAAACGTGAATTCTAAGGGGGGCGGAGTTCAAATACTTTCCATAAACCAATCCTCTCCATGACAGCATTTCAGGTAGTAAAATACATAATCAAACATAATTCAAAATATTCAGATTCCGGGTATGTAATAAATTAGGTTAGGTTCTGTTAGGATAGGTTAGGTTACGTTAGAAATGTAATCTACCCTAACCTAACATAACCGAACCTAACCTAACTTAATTTGAACCTAACCTATTGTATTTCGTGTGTATTAATCAAACTGTCAGATATCATCACTGCAAAATATTTCCTTTACATTACTAATATTCGGTTATTACTCAACACACACACTTTACATTATATATACAGGTTACAAGTTGCATAGATATCTATAGAGTGGTATACATACATAAAAGAACCACTTTCACAGGGGAAAATCTGCAGTTATTTGTCTTCCGCTTTACCCTTCGATTTCTTGGAATTTAGTTTCCGTGGCTTAGCTCCCTCTGTCGGTCAGCCCTTCAATTATAAGAATAATGGTAAGAGTGCACTTTGAGCAGAACAAGTGATCTTGTCTCACGATGTGGCATTGGAGAAGGAATAAAATCAATGTAATTTATACGTAACAAGTTCGGTTCGTTTAGACAAGATTAGGTAAGGTTATGTTAAGTTCGGTTCGTAATAGGTTCCTATGAATGTTCTGCTTCAAGTGCACTTTGAATACTTTGCTAGAATAACGATTCAGGTACTCAAAAAAAAAAAAAAGAATATCATTTAAACTAAACAATATATGAGAGTATACATTTATATTCTCGTTAGTACCCTCTTCCACTTCGCTTTAGAGCCTCAGAAACAAATGTCAATAAAACCAAATTAAATTATTGTTATTACACAACTGTTTTTCAACTTGACTAGCGTCTAGCTTATTTTTCCCCATGCCAGTTTTATATCAATAATGAAGGAACAGTGTCAGATCTTAAACATTACTTTTGCTGGAAACCTACAAGCTCATTTTTAAAACCCTTTGATAATCATGTGGTGAAAAGTGAGCAGAACATATTCGTGCGTTACAGGCCCGTATCCAGGAAGTATCTAAGGGGCCGGGCCCTCCTAAATTTTTGCGGGCCCCCTTAAAATTTTCACGGTATGCTTGCAAATGAACTATAATATGCTGATGAAATATAACATTTTTGAATCGGCCCCCCCCTAACTTCAGCTGGGTCCCCCCCTACATTTTTGGGCTGGCTACCGGCCTGGTGCGTTATCCACATTAAACGTGTTGTTTTGCTTATAGCGGGAAATCCATCTTCTTCGTAAGTTCATCATTTTTAGGGAATCGATGGAACATTATTTCATTTGTATTGCTTCCTCTGTTATTTCAATAAGCTACTGCGCAATTAACATGGTTTTTGCTCATCTTGAAACAGTAGCGTACTTGTTTATGCAGTATTTTACTTGTTCTGTTGAAAAATACCGCGATACCTCCACGTGACGTCACCGGTCTCAAAGTATCCTGAGGAAAATGAGAGCAGAAAAGCTGAATCAAGAGTCCCCTGAGTATATGCATTCGGAAAAATTTTACTACAGTTTCTTAATAGGCTTCCTTAGTGCTTTCGATTGGTGTAAAAACCATCTTCCACTGCGATATATAATCTCCCTCTCTTCCCTTGTTAGACTTAGGCATGCTTACCCAGTTGCAACCCTCGTGATCAATTATTTACTTTAAGGTAGAATGTTGATCCCGAAATCTCGGTTCGCGAGTTTTGATGTTTCTGCCACGACAATCCACCCCCATCTCTGAAGACTAAATAAAGAAATGAAACAAACTCTGTTAAGGATCTCACCTAGAATTGTTAATTTCGTCCGTTAGACGTCAGTCGGTGGAGAATGTTTGCTCCATTGTTTAACCTCTACGATTCTACAATGATATATATATCTTTGTTTCAATAATAAAACTAGGATATGGATTGCCACTCAGGCCAGTATCCAGGGAAGGTCTAGGGGGCCGCCCCCCTAAATTTTTGCTGGCCCCCTAAAAGTTTTACAGTAGGCTTGCAAAAGAACTATAATATGGTGATGAACTATCATATGGTTGAATCGGGCTCCCTCTAACTTCAGCCGGGCCCCCATAAGTTTTTGGGCTTGCTACGGGCCTGTTGCCACTATCAAAGACACAGACATAACCATATTAAAGGCTTGCTTCCATTAACGAAATTGGCCAGGAAAAACGTTCAAACTATTTTTTACAAAACAAAAGGGAAACAATAAAAAAATACTTTCGTTCAACAGTTAACACGTAGAGTAAAGGATATCTCAGCTCATTAGTGTGATCCTAATTAATTGAGTATGGTTCCAATAGTACAAAATTACATGAAGTCAATTAAATAGTACTTTAAAAATAAAAAATAAAATATAAAGAAAATATTATTATTAGATTATAGCATTGGAAAATGGCGAGAACTTCATAACGAGGAACTGGACAATTTATACCGTTTTCCAAACGTTGTTAGGATTATCAAATCTAGAAGGCTCAGGTGGGTATGTCATGTAACCAGAATGGAAGAAACTAGGAACGCTTTGAAAGTTTTAACTGGGAATCCAATCAGAAAACGACCATTAGGAATATCTTGGCGCCGATGGGAGGATAATATTAAGATGGATCTCACAGAAACAGGAGTGCAAAGTAGAGACTTGATCCAGTTAGTTAAGGACAGAAGTCAATGGAGAGCTTTTGTAAACGCAGCATTGGATCTTCGGGTTCTATAAGCCATAGAGCTAGTTAGTTAGTTAGATAATTTTATTATTTCGCTCATTTATGTTTTAAAGAAAAGTTGTTAAATAAAAAAAACGAAGATATAAAAACAAATTAATCTATATTATAAAAGAGAACGTACAAATCCTTTGTTCCCTCATCACGCTAATACGGCTGAACCAATTTCTTTTATTTTTGGGGGGTTATTAGGATTTGGACCCTAGATGGTTTTTATCATATCACTTTAATTTTTAATTACCAGTGTCTTGAGATAATTGACCATTCAAGTGTCCATAACGTACAAATCCTTTGTTAGTTCATCATAGGTAAAAATAAACGTATTTATATGCAACCCGCATGACCGTGTCACTCGGCGGGTTAACATAAATGACAGGCGCTATAATGTTAACATTTACTGCAATTTGAAAGCGAAAAAGTAAAAATTATCTAAGTAACAAAGTTTATTGCGTTCCGGGGTGACCGCAGCGAAGCGGGGTGAACGCTGCTAGTCTTATATATAAAAGAGAACGCACAAATCCTTTGTTCCCTCATCACGCTAATACGGCTGAACCAATTTCTTTTATTTTTGGGGGGTTATTAGGATTTGGACCCTAGATGGTTTTTATCATATCACTTTAATTTTTAATTACCAGTGTCTTGAGATAATTGACCATTCAAGTGTCCATAACGTACAAATCCTTTGTTAGTTCATCATAGGTAAAAATAAACGTATTTATATGCAACCCGCATGACCGTGTCACTCGGCGGGTTAACATAAATGACAGGCGATATAATGTTAACATTTACTGCAATCTACTATGGTTTTTATCATATCACTTGAAAGCGAAAACTTCCGGGATGACCGCAGCGAAGCGGGGCGGGTTAACATAAATGACAGGCGATATAATGTTAAGATTTACTGCAATCTTCTATGGTTTTTATCATATCACTTGAAAGCGAAAAAGTAAAAATTATCTAAGTAACAAAGTTTATTGCGTTCCGGGGTGACCGCAGCGAAGCGGGGTGAACGCTGCTAGTATTCCATAAATATTCAGCACGCTTTTACTTAACGAATATAGTTTCCATTTAACATACCAGTATACTTTTATTGCTACGCAATACTTTATGTAATGAGTATGTTTTGTTCAAATATCCGTTTGTTAGATTATAAATTTCACGCGTTGCTCAATTGCTTTAAGCGGAAATAATTTGCGTGCAGTCGCCTATTAACATGCAGAATGGTTTTCCCGTCAAAAAGAAAGAAACTAAAAAGAAGAAACAGTTAACGTTTTCAATACCGTACAACTTTCACCTTCCAAGTATATATGTATTTTTCTAATCAACTTTCGTTCTCATCAGAGGGTACATGCCGTAGAAGGTTATGCCTTCCATTTGTGGGAGTCATATCTGTGAAATGACCTTTAAAAGTTTTACAACAGGGTATAACATTATATCCTGTATATTTCAGTTATAGGCAGGGATAAAAGTGATAGGGAACGCGGAAGGACGACGTTCCCACATTACCAAAAAATCTACTGCGTCCCTCCACTTCCCCCCAAAAATACAATAGCCAATGATAGACACGGGGAATGGAGTGAAGTCAGCCGTATCCCTACCTTTCCAGATACACTTTTAGCCCTGGTTTTATGTAGTAGTTTATTGGAGAGATTTATAAGAATTTAGTGTGTTGATGTGCATCTGTACCGTAACGAAAAGGAACGCTGTTTTTATATAAGGGTACACATCAGTACAACTCCTTCCATTTTTTTCGATATTGGGAAATTTAAAAAGTATGCCATATTGTTAGGATATAGAAAAAAGTAGAAAAGTAAGGCATACATAAGCCTGCTATACGTCCCGTAAAAAAACGGGACAGTCCCGATTTTGGACCTGAGTGCCCCGTGTCCCCGTAAATTTAGTCGTGACGTGCATATGTCCCGTAATTTAATCCCGTCCCATTTCTACTTTCAATATTAATTTATCAACTGGGAACTCTATTATTAGTGAATGAACAATAAGTTGTTAACATGAAATTGTTTGGTGTAAGTTATGACTAATGCATCACTCTCTCCGATTTCATAGCGAGCAGACCAATGGACTAAACTCGCAGCGCAGGGTTGCAGATGTTCATTGGCAGTCAAGGGAATTTGCAATCTCTAATTAAGTGCACGAATTGAGCTGTTTTTGATAATAATCACAAATGAAGCGTTCCAGAGAAAGAAGCCTAAACGAAAATGCATATTTTCTTCAAGTTTCAGGCATATTCAGATGAAAAAATCTCATGTAAATGCAAAAAGCGCATAAGAGTTCTCAAGAAGCATAAAGTTTCCTTCTCTAGAACAGATTGTACTACAGATTGTTCGTTATTTTTTTGTATCCATTTCAAATAATGCAGTAAAAATATTTCCCAAAAATGTATTGTGTTGGAAAGTTTGGGAGGGGGCGGGCAGATCTAAGGTGTCCCGTATTCTCATAAAAAAATGGCAGGAATTGATATATTTGCCTGAACTGATCAAAATTATATTTGTAAAGGTAGATCCTTCTGCGTGACAAGCACATGCGTAAAGGGACAGTTGTGTCACGATTACGAAAAGTACTTAGCAACAATAGATACAGATTGTTATGTTAACACAGCTGTAATTTACCACTTTAATCTTCTTTGGCGTGGGAGACCCGGGTTCGATTCCCGGTGGGAGCTCATGTGGTTCGGATTCCACGTTAATCAGTAGGTCCACGTCTCATATAGCCTCGCTGCTAAAAGGGACGCTAAACTAAAATCAACTCAACTCAACCACTTTAATATATATACATGAAAAGGAAAATGACTATGTTTGTGATTTCATATCTCTTCAACCACCCGACCGAACTCGATCAAATTTTCAACATAGATGAGGTTCGGGCCTGGAGTGGCTTTTATTATTTCACTTTGAGGGTACAACGCAGGGGAGGGCCAGGAGGAGGGAGATTATATATAAAAATAAATAAAACTTAACAACTCTTGAACTACGAGACCGATATAATCAAATTTGCCACATATATGAGGTTCGGGACTGGGATGTTTTTTTCTCATTCCACTTTGACAGTGCAACTTAGGGGAGGGGAGGGGGAGGACATTTAAAAATTATCGAATATGATTGATATTAATGTTGAGTCTGTTGTTTTCAGAGTCGCTGAGATGAACAGTGACACTCACAATGCCGTTTAAATCCAAGTTTAGGAAGGGAGGATATATATATATATATATATATATATATATATATATATATATATATATATATATGATAGAAAATGGCTGATGTTAGTATCGAATCCATAGTTTTAGGGGTCGTTTAAATCCAAATCCACCCCTTTATAGCCAAAATGAAGCTTGTTCTCCCCATGCGAAGAACGGGTATTCTACTAGTACTAGACCCTCTGTATAAACACACATTTTCTTCAAAAACTTGGAATCAACTCATCTGAATTTACTCCACCCTCAGCCAAGCATGTAATTATGTTCAACTCGATGTTTACTATCTATTGATACTATATGTCATAGTTTTGGACAATCTTAGTCTTGATCATGATTTTCATGAGTAGTGTTGTAAATAGAAAAAAAAAAACGGTTCGTATTTTTTCAGAAATTTACGTTTTTTAAGTAAAAAAACATTGCCTCTCGTTTTTTTCTAAATTTCGTTTTTTTTCAAATAGTCATTTGTAATGCATCTTACGTCAATTTAAGTATGAAATATTTTTATGTAGGTGTAATTACCGTAAAATGCAACATAAATTATACGCTAGATACTGATACGCTACAAATATTTTACAATTTACATGTATATCATACCTATTAACAATTCGGGTTTCAGCAGTTTTCATCACTATCAACTAAGAAATAAAAGTAGAAATGAAATTTTGTTTTTTCGTGAAAGCAGGCCTTTAATAAGTACAAAAATAATGTCACGAACAGTATCCAATAGCTTGTCTAAAGGTAAAAACTAATACTAATTTGCCTAATAGTATTTTTCTAAATGTCATATATAAATAATTTGTCGACTAGATATATATGATATGCAGAGCCGGCTCTACCATATATGCAACACGTGCATTTGCGTGGAGCGGCAAGCTTGGATGGTCCAGCAAAATTTGTCATAAGTATATTGTAATATCCTATGTGATGTGGTAAACAAGCAGTTCCACGCACCAATGTTTACAAACACCGCCACATGGTTCAGCAAGAGGATCTCCCACCAGAGGGACCTATAATCACATGCAGACGACGGCTTCTGTCCCCTCCCACGGAGCAGAAGACGACATCGGAGCAGCAGCGCCACCGCCACCCAAAGGACCCTATAAATTGGATGGACGAAGGCAACTCGATACCAGTTTTTTGGAGACCCTCCTTTAGTCTGCTACGGGACTCTTGGAGTAAACTAACCCCAGGCCTCTAGTCTGCTATGGGACTACGCCTATCCCATCTCCTGGCTTAGCCTGCTACGGGGCTCTGTCTGGGAATCCTAACCTCAGCCGCTTAGCCTGCTACGGTTCTCTGTTGGCCACTTAACCCGCCTCTGCTTGCTACGGAGCATTGGTTCCTTAAATCCACTCCTCTTAGCCTGCTACGGGGCTCTGTTGGAGATCTTGTCTGCGACCTTACGGTCAAAGACCACCTATAACTCACCTTGATTCTAGAGAGATCAATTTGTATAGTATTTTGTGAAAATACTTTTATAAAGGAAACTTTTTATAATAAAAACTGGTAGTGAGAGTCGATTCCGGACGTTCTTCTTATTAACTGCTCTACCCAAAGATCCTATATGAGACAAAGTTTTACAATATTATTTAAATTAAATATTTCTTGTTGGAAACAGACTTCATGAGGATGGTAGTTACATTTACTAAGCTGACCTTCTATTTGAATACTACATTCATAAACTAGGAATGCAATGGATGTACCCGATTGCAATGAAATGAGCTGAGCAAGCTTAAACTACGTAATCATTCCTGGCCATTATGCAATAATAAATGCCATTTTTAATTGTTGACAAAAAAAATCGCGTGAAAACTTTTTCCCCATGTTAAGTCTATGCAAGCGTTTTTCGGTGATTATTCCTCGATCGTACATCGGATTTTTGATTTCGACCTATGTTGTCACTCAACACGACATACTCTATCAGCGTGCTAAGTTTTCTTGAGATCGGCCAAACGGTCTAGGAGGAAGCGTTTTTCGGTTATTATTCCTCGATGGTACATCGGATTTTTGATTTCGACCTATGTTGTCACTCAGCACGACATACTCTATCAGCGTGCTAAGTTTGGTTGACATCGGCCAAACGGTCTAGGAAGAAGCGTTTTTCGGTCATTATTCCTCGATGGTACATCGGATTTTTGATTTCGACCTATGTTGTCACTCAGCACGACATACTCTATCAGCGTGCTAAGTTTGGTTGAGATCGGCCAAACGGTCTAGAAGGAGTTCGCGGACAACCAAACGGCTAACCCGAGTATAAGAGCTTCGCTTCGCTCAGCTCAATTAAGTTTAGGTTGCATTAGTTTAAGGCCACATGGACAATGCTAAAGCAAATGGTGGAATAAATCCGAGCACAAATTGCTTGATTGTTTCAAATGCAAGAATTCAATTCTCGAATAGTAGTGAATATCTGTTCCACGTAGTACGTTATCACAGTTTTGATATGAAACTAGTCTTGTTTCTGTAAGAAACAAGTTCCTTATCATTGAAGATAGAAACAAGTTTTTTTTTTTTAAATGTTAGAAGATATAGAAGAAAAATCAAGAAATAAAGATAAAAGAGCTAGTTGCACTGGAATTGCAAACTGATACATTGAGATTGAAGCTCGATAGTGAATTCTATAAAAAGGATTACCATCTTTCCTCTGCAGGTGTGTTTGCTTTATCTTTCACTAACATAATAGATTAATATTTAAAGAAAAATAAACAGACACGACGGGATTGCATTTTTAGTAAGTATTTAAGCCTTTCTGAGTGCGACTGCACTTACCATCACCTTTGTTGTTCATGCTGGAGTAGCATACTTCAGATTTGTTCTTTCTGGAGAAAGGGGGAGGCGGCAAATTATGCCATTGCACGAGGCGACAAATTGACTAGGACCGGCCCTGATGATATGTATATAAAAGACATGAATATAGGATGACTCAATTTGAAGTAATGCAGGGTGTTTCAAAATTAATTTTAGGGCTTTGAAACTTTGTAGTATCTATTACAATTAACTTACAATTATAAATATTATATCAAATGAAAGAGCAACTCAAACAGTTTTGTACTCACGCATGTACATGCATTGTTTCTTCTGTCTGCCGTTAGAAAGAGCAAGTAGCAAAGATGGAGATTAAAGAGCAGAAAGCTTTTTGTGTTTTAATAAAGACTGAATCTGTACAGTGCAACCGTCTGTGTGAAGAATATTAAGGAGACGCTTGCAACTACGTCTTTATCGTTTGCAGTTGCTACAGGTCTAAAGCCTACAGATTACGGTTTACGTGCCAATTTCGCAAGTGAAATATTGCTGCATAACAATGAAGATTTTCTGGATCGTGTCGTCTTCAATGATAAATCGACATTTCATCTAACAGCTAATGTGAACACTCATAATGTTTGCACCTGGCCGTCAGCAAATCCTCAGGAGATAGTACAGTTGAAACGAGACTCCCCTAAATTGAATGTGTTTTGTGCCATATGGCAGAAACTTTATGGACCTTTCTCGCCTATCGACTAGATGTGTGCCGTGTGACGAATGAATCTTACATCGAACACTTGTAGCAAAGACTATTTGAGGTGCTCTTTTACTTGATGCATTGCTTATAATTGTACATAAAATGTAATAAGTACTACGAAGACTTAAAGCCCCAAAATTTATTTTGAAATACCCTGCATTTCTCACCAACAGTGTTGGAACTAAGATGTAAAAAGGAGAGAAAATTTACCTTAAAGTTATTGTTTACAACGATATTATTATTAGTCGAGACTATAACTACAAAATGTAATCAAATGTATACTCGGTGGCCCAGGTGGCCAAAGTGGCACACACGGGTGTGTCACTTGTTTAATCCGCTCCTGTGTGGACACTAATTAAGATATCGGGATATTATTCTTGCAAAATATGGCTGAACTATAGTTTATCATATTAATTTCTTTTTCTTCTAGTGTCGAATTTCCTTCTCAAATTTCACCCCAGTCAAAAACTCGAGAATTTTCTAATTTCGAATTTCCTTTACTTCTTTTTCCCCTGTAGCTTCCTTAGTTGTAGAAAGACATCCTTAAGACTTGTCAGGGAGATACCTCGGATGAATACCTAACTGTTGACATCAATTGGACGGGCCTGCGCGTAGTGTGCCAATTAGGGAAATTTAAATTCTCCTATATTTGGGCAAAAAATTAGAAATTTTTGTTTATAAATCGGTGTTTATACGTCCGAGTGCAAGTCAACTTACGCCAATCGAAAATTTGTCCTTACTTCACAAACGCAAGTACAGATCGTTACAATGGGGTAATTAGGGGACGTACGTAAAATTCGTATTTAGGTTCTAACCCTTGATTTACTTTTCTGTTTACCGTAATATATTTTTGGTAATTAGAAACTTTATTCCTCAAATATTGCCATCATACTTGTAGGATATATTAGTGGTGTACCAATGTTTAATTTAAGATAATTTGCGTCTGTCTGGTAGCAGTGTTGCCAGCTACAGAAAATTTTAATTCCAGATTTTAGGGGGAAATTTTGGAAAAAATATATGTTTTGTCTCTATTATTTACCTCTTGTTGGCTATATCGGAACAAATGTACCAGTATCTTGAAGTCTCGTCTTTGCTCTACACAACGCGCTATATAAAGTTTCAATAGGATAATTAGGGGAAGTACAGTTGAGATTTACAGTAGACCTTGTTCTCTAATTGGAAAGATAACTGATTTTTTTAAAGGTAGAATGAGATATTTTTTATTGACATGCTTACTTTATTAGATATCGTCACAATACTTGTTGGATATATTAGAGGGATACCAAAGCTTATTTTAAGATAGTTTGTGTGTGTCTGATGGTAGTGTTGCCAGCTACAGAAAATTTTAATTCCAGATTTTAGGGGCAAATTTTGGAAAAAAAATCCCTTTTTTATTTCTATTATTTCCTTCTTGTTGGCTACATTCGAACAAACGTACCAGTTTATAATAGCCTCATCCTTAGCCTACACAGCGCACCACAAAAAGCTTCACTAGAATAATTAGGGGAAGTACAGTTGAGGTTTATAATAAACCATTTTCTGGAAATGGTAAGAAAATGGTGAATTTGTGAGGTAGAATGAGATTTTTTTTTTTAATTTCATGCTTACTTTGTTATATATCGCCATGATACTTGTAAGATATATTCTTGGAGTACTACGGTTTATTTCCAGATAGTTTTCGTCTGTCTGATGGCAGCTTTTCCAGCCAAAACAATTAATTTTCCACTATTAGGTGAGAAATTCGGAAAAATTCCCTTTTCCCTTCTATTATTACCCTATTACTGGCTACATTGAAACAAACGTATCACTACCTGAAAGCTTCCTCTTTGCCCTACAGAACGCACCATAAAAAGTTTCAATAGGATAATTAGAGAAGCTGTAGCCTCGGCATATTTGATTTTTGCTTCTCAGGCCTAAAAAGTGTCAAAATTTCATGTATATGACAGATTTTTTTTTCCCTCTTTGAATGGAAGCCAGCGACTTCAGGATTTCACTGTACCTTTTCAACACACCAAAGATTTGTTTAGGTGACTTGAACTCATATAGCAGCAGTGGTGCTAGATACAAAAAAATTTGAAATTCGGTTAGGGAATTTTTTGTAAATTTTCACCCCTACATTTCCCTCAATAATTTCTCACTCGTTGGCAACAATGCAATGCAACTTACACCAAAAAATACCCACTTCTATTTTCTAAAAAACAAGACCTTAACCATATCAATCAAATTAATAGTTTTTGAGCAATAAGTCACTAACTGGAAATGTAGGAAAACGCCAAAAATGACCTGGGGCCGAAAGGAATAATCGCACAATTTTGCTCGTATAAGTACAAAGAAACAAATGATTTGTAAGTTACGAGGGCTTCGACTCAAGTTCTGTTGATTATTTCAATAATCTGCCACATAAATCAATAAATAATAGTTGCCAGAAAAAAAACAGACTTTTGAAAAAAAACATGAAAAAGAACGATGTTTTTTATTGAAAAAAAACTTCACAGAAAAAAAAACCGTTTTTTTACAACACTATTCATGAGGTCATTTTGATTAAAGTGTGGATAATAAGAGGGTACAGACAGTTCAAAATAGAATATCTCAGGAACTCCTCAGATTAAGAAGATGGAAGTCGGGGTATAGATTTCTCATTAAATATAAGCAGTGATGTGTACCAGCGGTTTGAAAGTTTCACTTTTAAGGGGAGTAAGGAAGTAAGTTCTGCTTAAATAACATCAATATGGTCTCTCTCATCACCACGGGAAAATGAATAAACTGTTTGAAGTGAATTTGTGAACATATTTTTAGCAACTTGACTCAAGCTGGAGTTTATCATGTCATTTTCGTTAAAATGTTTATCTTATCAGAAGTGAAGGAGGGTTTAAAATGTATACCCCAAAATAGAATATCTCACGATTCTTTCATGTTAAGGAAATGAAAATTGATATATAAACTAATTATTAACACATGATATTACATTTTCGGACCACTGTTAAAGGGGAAAGCAGGAATTTCTATAATTATTATCTTAGTATACAGAGTGTCCCTGGAGGAAGCGGCAATACATTTTAAATACTTTGGGAAAGGGTAATGCTGGGGAATGTAAGCGATAAAGTTCATATGACCATGTGTCGTATTTTCAGTGGTTTGAGAGCTACATATTGTAAATCACTTTTTACTTTAGAATGCTTATTGCTCATATACGCTGTAGTTATTCTAAAGAGGTGAATATAGCGCATTTGAATGACAATAGTGTCCAGCGCGTGTCAGTTATGTCTTTGAAGAGGAGGTTATTGATTGAAATTTAGGAATTAACGTTGCCATCTAATCACTTTAAATGAACTTAATGAAACTTTAACCCCTTTAGGATCCCATGGTACAATTTGTACCATACGGATGTTTCATGGTACATTGCGTTATTTCTCTTCTATTTCAGATTTTTCGTCCGGTTTTTTTTCAAGTCCAGAGGCCTTGTAGAAGACATTACGTATGGTTTCAGACCGTCCTGCGTCCAGACATAGGAGGTGATGACGTCATAAGTCAAAAATTTATTTTCTCATTTTCTAAGTCTATGTTCAATATTTTTTGGCGGGCTTATTTTTCTACGTAGAAGATTGACATTTTGCACAAACATTCAGTCCACCGAGTAGTATTTACCAGATTTTTTATTCCGATGTCAGTGTTAAAACAGGGGGGGCGGACCAGAGGGGCAAAAGGTTAAAAAACTGATTTTTTACCCCAAAAATCCCGTATTTCGTCATTTTCCCGCCTCATATACATAATAGGATCACGTGAGTCATACCGTCTGAAAGGCAGTTCCATTCTGAAGAAAACGACGGTCGAATTATTATTCTAGGGTAATTAGGGCCGTCTCAGTGAATTTTTATCCAAATATACTTCTGTATAGGGTAAAAATGGGGCATGGTAGGGAATTTTTTTCTGGCGGGCCTATTTTTTCACGTAGAACATTGAAATTTTGCACAAACATTCAGTCCGCCGAGCAGTATTTACCAGATTTTTTGTTCCGATGTCAGTGTTAAAACGGGGGGAGGGGGACCAGAGGGGCAAAAGGTTAAAAAAAGGGATTTTTTACCCCAAAAATCCCGTATTTCGTCATTTTCCCGCCTCATATACATGATAGGACCACGTGAGTCATACCGTCTGAAAGGCAATTCCATTCTGAAGAGAACGACGGTCGAATTATTATTCTAAGGTAATTAGGGCAGTCTCAGTGAAGTTTATCCAAATATACTTCTGTATAGGGTAAAAGTGGGGCATGGTAGGGAAATTTTTTCTGGCGGGCCTACTTTTTCACGTAGAAGATTGAAATTTTGCACAAACATTCAGTCCACCGAGTAGTAATTACCAGAAGTTTTTTTTTCCGATTTCTGCGTAAAAACAGGGGGGGTCCAAAGGGGCAAAAGTTGAAAAAAGGGAAATTTTGCCCCGAAAAATCCCTTTTTTCAGGAATTTCTAGCCTTAGATACATGATGGAGACATGTGATTGGTACCGCCTGAAAGACAGTTCTATTCTGAAGAGAATGATTGGCGGATTATAGTCCTAGGGTAATTAGGGATGTCTCAGGAATTTTTTCCCCTGAGATCATAGTGTTTTATGGTACCTTGGGGCATTGTGGGAATTTTTGGTACAAATTATATCGCCTTTACTATTCAAGATAGAAACTTGAAATTTGGTACACACATTCAGTATACCAAGTACTATTTATCAGATTTTTTTAGATGGCTACGATCACACAGGGGGGTCCAGGGGGGGCCAAAGTTCGAGAAAAAAATTTTCCCTCCGAAATTTTCACTTTGACATTTTTTCCCGCTTCTGGTATATGGTATGGGCATGCAAGTGATACCATTTGAAAGCCAGCTTTATTCTGAAGAGAACGAGGTATGGACCATGATCCTAGGATAAATAGTGACGATGCAGTAGCTGCTTGACTAAAAGTCTAAAAAATAGCCCAAAATGCCAGGATCCTAAAAGGGTTAATGATTCACAAAATTTCCTCAGTAACTTCCTTTTCAAAGTTACCAGTGTCACATATTGCATTGGCCATGTGACACCCCGCTGTAAAGACCATTTCATCACCATTCAAATGCGGTATGTCTCAACCTTATCGAATAGCTATACGATGAGGTATAAGCAACATAAGATCAAAAATGGTTCACAACCTGTAGCTGTGAAACCGTCTCGAATAGGACATGTGATCATATGAACTTTTTACTTAGAATTACCCATACTACAATTTCCCAAGATATTCCCCACTTTCTCCCGGTACACCCTATGTATATAATCGGCATCGAAATGTTTTGTTTCATGATTATGAGAAAACGGTTGAACTGTTTGAAAAGAATTTTTGAACGTAGTTTACATTTGATGGAATTGCTTTCTTTCTTTATTTTCCGAAGCTTTTTTAATTATCTATAAACCTATTCTGTCTTCGCGAAGGACGGGCATCTCAACTAATGTATTCGTAAATATAAAAGAATAACGGCTAAATGAATATCGTATAACCTTGGAGCAAAAAGCTCAAGATCACTAATCAAAAACCAGCGACGTAAGTAGGCTGAATTTACAAAAGATCAACTCGGGGAACAGCATACTGTACAAATGTCATTGCAGTAAATGTTATCTACAACATCGTGCTGACTTCAGCTGTACCCACTCATGCGAGAGTCAGGTCACTCAGGACAAGAATTCTGAATTGGATTTTATAACCAGTTTATCATCAAATACAGTACTATTATATTCAACAACCCACAACAAGTCATTTCCAGTTTTATGAGAATTGAACAAAAGAAAATTCTATTTAATCTTTCAAAATAATTTTCCTCTGAAACAGTAAGTGGATTATTTCCTTGTGCTGTAGTAAACGTTCTGCTAGATGCAGCCAAACTTTAATTTACACTGCCATAAATAAAAGTTTAATAACGGTAGTAACGAAACATTACAAAATTATGTTAGTGAAGAAAACTCCAAGGAATAAAATTTACGACAACAACACGCATCTAGGAATACATTTTAGCATTAAAGTGACGTGGTCCAAAATGGTATACAGCTTCAGAACTAAGTACATTATGTAAGTCAATAGGAGATGTGAAATCTATTTCAGAAAAGATGAGGGTCTAAGTGAATCCTTTCCAACTACTGTAGGTGTTTTAGATTAAAAGCACGGTTTCACAATCTGAGAACAGCCGAGAGAAACATAATGGGTAAGAAGGGAGTGAACTATGAGAATGGCATTTTGAGATTACCTATAAGCTCCTTGCCCTCTTAGTATAGTTTGCTGAGAAGAACTGCATATTGTGATGTCATAGAGGATTCAGTTAGAAATTGCTGGTCTGGATCGATCTATGTGGAAGTGTAGCTATCATGCTTGTTTCGAAGGAATACAGAAATATAGTGCTGATAATAGTATTTCACACCTGTGTTTACCATGTGAAGTTAGGATAAGTAATATATATATATATATATATATATATATATATATATATATATATATATATATATATATATATATATATATATATACAGGGTGTTCGAGAATTATCTGTACAACTTTACGACGTTATATTGAAAGAAGTTAATGTGATATTTACATGCGATTTTTTGCATTCAATACAGAAAGTCTTAAAGTTTTTTACCTGTTCAGTACACCTCTATGTGGGCACCATGTGTAATACGAAGCACATCCAGACGAAAATCAATTTCAGCCCATGTGCGCTGCAGCAAATCATCAGTTACTGTGTGAAAAGCAGCAAGGATACGCTGCTTTAGCTGTTTAAGGTTTGGTACCTTCGTAGCGAAGACGATGTCCTTAAGGTGCCCCCACAGGAAGAAGTCCAGTGCTCTCAGATCCGGCGACCGCGGAGGCCATGATATCGGACCGTCGCGACCAATCCACCTATTGGGAAACACCTCATCCAGGTATTGTCGAATTTCTAAAGACCAGTGTGGCGAAGCTTCATCGTGTTGAAACAGAATGTTTGGTTGCAGCTCCAACTGATGAATCATATAAAGCTGGAGCAAATCGAGATAGGCCTGACCCGCGATTGAATTTTCAGCGAAAAAGAAGGGTCCAATAATGCGATTATGCATTAACCCACACCAGACATTTACTTTAGGGCTATCACGCTCCATCTCACGTGTTACATGCGGGTTCTCGGATCCCCAAATGCGAGTATTGTGCCTGTTCAACTTCCCAGACACATGGAATGTTGCCTCGTCACTGAAACAAATCTTTTGCAGGAACTGGTTATCGTGCTCAATGCGGTTCAGCATGTAACAAGCAAAGTCAGTACGTCTGGGTTTGTCGGTTGGCAATAAGGCCTGAAGGAGTTGCACCTTGTAGGCGTGCAGCTTCAGCCGTTTATGAAGAACATCATGAACCGTAGCCCTGGGCATATTCAATTCTCTCGCCGCTTTGCGAACAGATTTTGTTGGACTACACACAAAGGCCTGTTTCACTCTTTCCACATCTTCCTGACTGGTACTTGGTCTTCCAGCTCCTTTCTAGTGCAGAACACTTCCCGTTTCCATGAATTGTTTATACCTAGCTTTAATTGTATCTCTGGTTGGAGGATCACGTGCATACTTGGTCCTTACATTCCGCTGCACGTGAGTCTCCGACTTCGTTTCTATGTACCAGGCAACACTCTGTGCTTTTTCTTGTGGTGTCCACATCTTCATTTATTATTTGCTAACCTGTAAAAGACTAAAGAAGAACCTGTAAGGCTTTCTGCATTGAATGCATAAAACCGCCTGTAAAAGAAAAAATCTTTAAAACTTTCTGCATTGAATGCAACAAACCGCAAGTAAATATCACTTTAACTTCTTTAAATATAACGTCGTAAAGTTGTATAGATAATTCTCGGACACGGTATATATATATATATTTCTTATTGAATCCTAGCCCGGTGCAAACTCGTGGAGTCCGCGCACCTCAAACTTAAATCGGGATCTCTCTTCATGAAGGAATAATAATAATAAAAAAAAAGTTCCCGCCTAGTCTCCTAGTCTCTTATTTCTGTTGAACTTATAGCTGTCAAGTATTCTGTAAACAAAATTTGCTAGTTTCAAAAATTCATTCTTGTTGAGAAGCATCAGCTGACTGTCCAGATCTTTGACGAAATTATACAGTAACTCATCCTATCACCTGTAAAAATGTTTTGAAATGTACCCATTAGAGCGGTTTTACTTGAATTTCTTTTCCCAGGAAAATAAATCTTACCTTGTTATCTAAAGTACTTTTCGGGACGCAAAACTGTTTATTTTGCTTCTCTTGTTATCATCTCACCACTTATCACTTATCATTTGTAGCTTTCATATTTTCCTCTTTCTATTCATTTCTCTTTTTTGTCCATTTTTAAATGAAAGAAATTAGAGAACTATAATCTCTCGCATCGAAACTTCGAATATCGCTGTCTGATATTGCCATCCAACACCTTGTCCGATACCTCCCGAACAATACACATGATAATAATGAGTGTAAAGAATTTGTCTTGCAATAAAGGCAATGATATATTGCCAATTAGGATACAAAGCTACAACAAAAATATACGAGGAAGGACCCAAAAGAAACCGGACTTTCATTTAAAAAAATAATTTATTACATTTTTTTTTACAAAATTCTTTCCGTCTTCTTCAAAGTACTCTCTATTAAAGGCGATTAATTTCTCCCATCTTCTTTCCCACTGTTTGAAGCACCTCTGGAACTCTGGAACTTTTATATCGTCCAATGCGCTCTGCGAAGTTCTTTTTACAGTCTCTACACCATCAAACCGTTTTCCTTTTAGGATTTTGTTTAATTCTCGGAAAATGTCATCATGTTGGTTCAAAAGTTTGGATCACTTTCAATCTGATTTTTCAAGTTCTGGCTCAAATTCAGACGAATGATTTGATCCTGTGTGAGCAGGCGAGAAACAAACTTAGCGGCAACATGTCTCATTTGCAAAAACCTCACGCTGGCACGAGCTCCAACTCACTCTGGCCTGTTTTGAAATATCATCGATCATGAAATGACGATCCTCGCTAATTTGGAGGCAGATTTGTTCGATGTTTTGGTCATTTCGAAATGATGAAGAACATCCAGAACGAGCATGATCTCCAACACTCATCTCACTATACTTAAAGCGCTCATCCACTCAAAAAATTGTGTGCGGTTCATAGTATCCTTCTTGAAAGCCTGTTGAAGCATTTGGTAAGTTTTCGTTTCCGATTTTCCAAGTAGGAAGCAAACACAGTCCTTGTTTCTTTGAATCTGCCATAACTATTTCGCAGGCGGCAAACGAGAACAGTTGAGAAAAACAATTATACGATCAAACGTTAACCTCCTACGCAGACGCCGCTTGGCCAACTGATCTGGGAAGGTCTCTACTAGACCCACCTAGCAGGAGAACTCTCTACTACGTCTAGGAACGGCAGCGCTCTTTCAATCCGGATTCTTTTGGGTCCCTCCTCGTATATTTTATTTAGAGTAGAGCGTCGATTATCCGAACGTCGGTCAACCGAACGACCGCTTAACCGAACTGTGTACACCTTTTACTCTCCCACCCTACCGTCCATCATCCCCCTCACTTCCAAACGAAGTTTCTCACAGTAGTCGCCGCACTGAGCCACCGCTGGCGGAACATTGCTTCTAATGGAGCCTTCATAAGGCGTTGCCTTTGTACGTTACTTTGTAATACTTAAAGAGATGCCTGTTTTTATGAATAAAGTTACTGTACAGTACTTCTTTTTGGCAAATAAACATGTACAGTTCGATTATCCTAACAAACCAGTTTTCCGAACACCCATGTCCCCCAATTACTTCGGATAATCGACGCTCTACTGTACTTCTATTTCCGTGTAACCGACAAAATTAAAAACGAACAGCCACAAGCAACATAAAAATTACAAATCGTGGAACCAATGTATACCTTTCGAACTTACTATCTCCGAATGTTGGCGCCACGCTTACAACGAGATACTTTGTATCGTTTAATAATTACCTGTACCTTGGGCAGAAAGTGCTCATACACAAGCACTATACCTGATATAGTGTTAATTTAAAAATAACAAAAGAAGAATGTTTTTAATATATGTAAGAAATATACATTATTGTATAATTCGTTGCTATGTAGTTGTTGATAGTTACCTAACAAACATGTACGATTGGAAAGCAGTCTATGTGCATATTCGTTCATAAAGAATCTACGAATAAAACTGTTTAATACGTATCACCGTTTTGTAATTTCAGTATAAAAGGTGAGAATACAAGTAAATGTACTCACAGAAGATATTTTGAGGTGTGAATAATTACTACCACAAAAACTTGTCTTAAATTATTAGCCGAACCAGGTTAACGATTACCTTTGGTAAGAACGTTATAAAAATTTTGGTTTACCTCACCCGGGAACTTGTAAATTCAATTCCCGAAGTTAAGTAAGGGTGAATTTACTTCTGCAAAAAAGTTAATGACTACGAACTTGACAAGACTGAAGAGTGGTAGAATAATCTCAAGAAATATGGACGGGGAAACAATGGAAAAAGAAATCAGTGATAGTGATAATGGTGAACAAAATGCAGCACCAGGAACAACACTAGAAGACCGAATATTACTACTCTTAGAACGGCAAGAACAAAGCCGAAAAGAAGATATGGAAGCCATAAAGCAGACGATGGAGCAGAAGTCAGATGAGACGAAACAATTTATTCTTCAGGCGATGAATGACATCACCTCGCAGTTTGACGAAAAGTTAAAAAGAATATCTGAGGATTGTCAAGATAGTCACAGCCATCTAATCCAAGAAGTCAGTGGTGTAAAAAGGGATTTAGAAGCAATAGAATCAATAGCAATAGTACGTCAACAAAAAATCCAGATCACGGATAACTCCAATCAGATACGTGCAAACACGCAGTTGATAGCTATCTTACAAGAGGAAATTAGGACACTACAGATCAAGGACAACACGTACCCCAATAACACGATTAATGATCGTGTGGAATTCCCTTGTTCGCCAGAGATGACCTCGCCTTCACCCGTATCTGATGAGGACATTATTTTGGAAGAAAATCATCCGAGGAGTTCAGGTGGGCGGAAAAGAGACAGTGTAACTACACATCACGCCATAGGTAGGAATTGTCACTCAAGAAGAACACGGAATGATAAAAGGAAGGTAAAATTAAGCGTAAAGATGAGTGAAATACGTGCAATGAGTAAGTTCAGTGGTAAGTGTAATGAGAATGCTACTTCTTTCCTAGAAAAATTTCAAGATGAGTGCAATATAATGTGTATAGATAGATCACAATATATGAAATTAATCCCTCATTTATTACTCCCACCATGTTCTTTATGGTTTAAAGCAGTACGAGATCACGTTAGTACGTATGAGGAGTTTAAAGCAGCGCTAATCGCAAATTATGAAAATGACTTTTTGCTTGCAAATAGAGATGCCACGATTAGAAACCAACATTTCAATCCTCGTTTGCACAAATCCGTTGTCGAGTTTGTTGTAAATACATACAATGAATTAAAAGTCGTAAATCCATTGCAATCAGAATCTAGAATCATAGCATCAATTCGAAATTTGTTACCGTTCAAGTTACAACAGATCCTGTTTTCTACACAGTGTATAAGTTTCAACCACTTACTAATGCTTGTTCAATGTTATGAAACTCAATACCATGCTCTGAATCAACAAGCAGGAGTAGGTAAAAGTAAAAATAATTCAGATCATTTTGTACCTGTTCGGAATCTAAATATCCGTAGTGTGAACGATACGGAGCACAACATAAACCGAGTAAATTCAAGCAATCAGAACGAGCAAAATAGGCAAAGATATGTTGGTAATCAACCTAACCTAATCAATCGTGACAATAATTATGTCAGATCACTCAACCGAAGTAGACACAAAAACAATCGAAATACATGGCGAAATTCTAGAAATGCTACAAATCCTATGTATAGACATAATCGTTGTTCAAGAGATGGCACTTCGTATAAAAATCAGAATCACGACGCAATACATGTACAAAATAGTACGGAACCTAATCATGATTGTGCAGTACAATGTACCTTATTAGAATCATATGCAAATACGAATTTAAGCTCACTACAATTGATGAAGTAAGGGTTAAACCCATATCAGCTATAGATTTTCATGAACATTTATTTTATTTTTATTCAATTTAATTTTCTTTAATTCTCATTAACCAATGATAATTTTCAAATGATTTTAATTCTCTCTTGTTAATGTGAAGAATTATAATTCGATTTGTAATTGATTAAAAGCAAAGGTTATTTATATTATATGGATTTGTGTTGAGAATTTGTTGTCAAAGATTAGGTTAAGAATAAGGTTCATTCTATTAAGCTATTTATCCGACGACTGTCTTTATGCGCTACCTTACATATTACTCGAATAAGATTCTTCTATATTCTGACGCTTTATTGATACAATGTATATTTTAAAACATCATCTAATGTAGTTATTATATAATGCGCCCTGGAAAGATCAAACATTTTTTCCTTAACATCACCGTTTGTAATAATGATTGAAACTGTTAATCATTGAGATTTATGTTTTAAAAAGTAATTTGCCTTTTACCGATTTTGACTTCGCACCCTTCATTGATTAGATTATTAAGCGACGACGTTTTTATAATAAAATATAAATTATAATGGAAGGAAAGATTCATTATAAATGTATCTATATATATGAATGAAAATAAATAATGTTATATATATGCGAGGGTTGATCAAAATGTAAAGGACGTAATTATGGAATATTGTTATTATAAACGGACCAGTGGTTCTTAAATATAAAAGCCAAGCTTCCTTGTAACTTTTATATTCAGTCCCATCGTCGGGCGACATTTTTATACAACGAGATACTTTGTATCGTTTAATAATTACCTGTACCTTGGGCAGAAAGTGCTCATACACAAGCACTATACCTGATATAGTGTTAATTTAAAAATAACAAAAGAAGAATGTTTTTAATATATGTAAGAAATATACATTATTGTATAATTCGTTGCTATGTAGTTGTTGATAGTTACCTAACAAACATGTACGATTGGAAAGCAGTCTATGTGCATATTCGTTCATAAAGAATCTACGAATAAAACTGTTTAATACGTATCACCGTTTTGTAATTTCAGTATAAAAGGTGAGAATACAAGTAAATGTACTCACAGAAGATATTTTGAGGTGTGAATAATTACTACCACAAAAACTTGTCTTAAATTATTAGCCGAGCCAGGTTAACGATTACCTTTGGTAAGAACGTTATACGCTTCCGTCACAAAGAACTACTAACATGTACCAAAACAGTGTTGCTACCCTGTTCTAAAAATAGTGAACAGTACACTGTCCGATGTAATACGCCATCCGATGCTATCCGACCTCTACCGGATATTAAAGAACACTTGCTTTGTTTAACTTTTTTTAAATGAAGTTGTCTCAAAATTAAGTTGAATATATTTTTAAAATGTTGTATGATTGTTTTAGTGCCTGGTCTTGACGATTGGACTTTTTGTTTCGTCAAATTACTAGAAGCGATAGAAAAATGATTGTGGCTTAACTTAAAAGATAACTTGATGATTGGTTGGTCTTTGTCAATGGACTATTTCTGCGATGATGGACTGTCAATGAACTGTTTCTACAGGCTTTGACTAGAGATTTGACCTGGAGACAATGTTTTGCTTGTAATGTGGTTGGTGTGGAAATGTATTTAATGTGGTGTTTATTGTTTAACATTTATTTTTGAAAAGTTCGCTTAAACGGTTTTATATTGAGACATGCCCGTATAGCCTCGTACTTGGTATTTTCTTTAAGTGTAACGTGATAGATAAAAGAATTTTAGTATGTTGCTGATTAGCTTTAATTCTTAGAGAATGGAATTATTTGCTATTTTACAAACACATTTCTTCTGGCAAAAGCAAAACAATGAAATAAAGTAGTAAGCGAACTCTGTCGTTTGTTGAGAACACTGACTTAGCAAGGGTAAAGCAACTATTTCACCATACTGTGTAACAGATGGAAAGACACCTATACTGTAATTTTCAGTTTCTACATTATCTTCCAAGGACATCACAAATCTTCAGTAACCAACGTTTAGAATTTCAATAGTTTCTTTTCTTTGTTACAAGCAAAGCTTTACAAGGTATATTTGACATTTATACCAAGCAAATAAATAAAGTATTACATTTTCTGTTATTTTTCATAAAACGAATTTTGTGAACATATGAATTTTCTGTTATTTACATAAGAAGAAGTACTGCTACCTGTCGCTCCACTGTATAGTATGTTTCTTCTTATCCTCGTAATCACATATCAATAGTTTATCCCACTTTTTATTATCTCTCATAAGGGTCATGTTTGCTTCATAAGTATTTTTTTCTAGTAAAAGTAGTTATTTTGTAACTATGGAAACTGATGTGTAAATAAAATCACTCCTCTTCAACTGGTTGATTTAGCGACTATCATTTTAACATTTTACTCCAAAGTCTGATAAAGTTGAAGTATCACAAAGTATGTGTTAAAATTTAATATAATTCTGCTGACATTGAGCCATTATGTTTAATTAACATAGACATCTTTTTTACTGTATAGAGTCTATTAAATAATATAAATTTTAACTAGAATAAATCAACCTCATCTTTTTTAAAACAACGAATATTAGGAACTACTTTTATAACTGCGAGACGAAAACTTCACTTCTCGTTCATATCTTCAATGCTACGAATAACATCGTAAAGTCATTGAAATCAGTGGAACAATATACCTAGGTATATGACAAAGCCATTTGTTGTAGGATGATATCCGAAAAATTACAGACAAGTTTGTTTATATCTCCTGTCTATGTGGAACAAATTTTAGTTTAAAATTTTGTCTCCCAGGTGACAGGAATTAAGAGATTAACGATTCCATTATTTTTAAGGAAAACCTTCCATCAATGGTAATATTGATGTATGCAATTTAATTACTAATATTTTCTTTTGCACACAGTTTTACTTTCCTAGTAGTGTGCTAATATCACGTAGAACCAATTTTTGATAGTTTGCATATTTCATTCTGGTATATTACTGATTAATTTAATAAAAAGCTGATGTTCTCATGTTATTGATACTGTTCGAATTCTTCCAGGTTTTTTTTAGATAGATTAACTTAGCTTTAGAATTGTTTCGACTCTGCAAGGAAATACGTGAAATAGGTTTCTCAAGATGATCATGCTACTGATGGCTAGGAAATCGAACCCAGGGAGATGTGAGAATTATTGAACTAGTAGACTCATATCGCATGCAGCAAGAGTACTGCTTCGAGTGGCTAAAGAGACGAGTATATCGATTAAGAAACGAAAAGGTTGGGGAGGAAAACTTCGGATTCAGGAGAGGTAAGGCCATAAGAGATGCAATTAGATTATCAAATGTAATCAGTGACAGGCTGTGTGAACAGCACAATAAGGTGTTAGTATAAGTAATTTGCATATCAAAATTTTGCTTTAAAATATGAATATTTAATCATTTAATTAGTACGATTTTAATATTAATTTTATTGAATTTACATAAGTAGCAGGGAAAGCAGAATTAATGAGTATATTTTCTTGAGTATAAATATTGTTTTGTATAATATAATTAATTATGTAAGTGACATCGGTACATCATAAGATCCAGGAAACAACGATATATATATATTATTTGAATACTATAATATAGAAGGACATGGCAGTTGAAGGATTTGAAAACGCTAGAATTTGCTTTTCGTTGAGACAGCGAAGCTCAGAAAAAAAAACTATAAGAAAGCAAGCATCGACTCTATGCCTTTGTGCGAGCGAAGCTTGGGTGTTTACAGTTACACACTGTATCCATCCAGTTTTGGAATAGGAACCGAAAAGTTTCAAAATTCTATATGAGAAGAGATAGGCACACGCTTATAATGTCTTATATGTTAGGAGGTTACCCTGATCGATTGCAGACACCGAGTCGGAAAAGGCAATGTCTCTCCATCACAGGAAAATCTAGCGTGTCCGTGACAAATTGGAGATACAATAGAGTGTGATTTCTGCTGACTCCTCCCACATTTAGCGTCCTACATAGAGTTGGCGTCGCGTCACCTCAACGAACTTCAGCTTGGCCGTCGAGCCATGAAAATTTGAAATTTTGAAGTAGTCACCCTGGTTGTAGATGTAGTTTGTCTAGAGCTCACGACAGATGTCTCTGTAGTTCAATGTTTTTAGCTTCTGCTTCCATAGTTTGTTCTGCTACTAGAGTATGTTTAATTATGTATATACATATAAACTTTCTGGATGATTCCGAATTATTTACATGTTTTAGATCGTTGACATATGTTGATTAAAGTATTGGCTTGTAATAATATAGGTCTGGAGCCTGGTTGATGGTTTTGAGAGGTAACATATGAGTAAACACAAACCAAAGTTTTTTTTTAAATCTCCACCTATGGTACTAGTACTGGGAGCAAGGAAGGGACGCTCGCTAGAAAAAAATCATTTTATTTCATGTTTCACGTCATGACAGCACCTGAGAGGCTGTGTACAAGCTAATTAATGTGTGTAATCTGTTTAGGTTAACTGAAATACTTAGACAAACATTTTAAAAGTCAATAAACTTTAAAGAAAAGCAGTGTTCATCGCTATAATCCCAAATGTCACATTGGCAAGAGTTTGGGTTGCCTGTCGCTAGGTGGCAGCACAAGTCAAGACCAAGGTCGGAGTGCAAGTGAAAGCGAGAATATTGCAAATTTTTTGTGTTTGTTTTAAGTTTTCAGATAGAATACCTTAATGTGTGGTTAAGTAATTAGTATCAATTTGAAGCTCATCTAACGATATTTATGATGATCATAGTGGAATAATATACTTTACATCGTGTGAGCTATAATGTGACAAAAATCATGCAAAAGTGCATAAACTTGGAAAAAGTAGGTCACGTGCAGCGTGCCTGTGAGGGTGAGATCTACCCTACACCTATTTTTGGAAGTTTTAAAAAGTGGTTTCACCCGGCGCGAGTCTCTCAGAGATAATGAACTTCTGCTTTTAATAAAAACAAGAAAGTTGAGGGACTCGGGGCCAGTTACTACATAGTTCTGGTGGTACACGTATCGGTCGTGGACGAGTGCCACAAGTTAAATATTAATAGGCAGAAGCCTATTAAGCGAGCGAGTGTTCTTCGAACATGGTGATTTCAGTGTTTTAGCTCAGCATGAGCATATTATAATAATCAGTTTATTTATAAAGAAAATATAGTGTCTGCTGCGTTCGTAAACTTAGTGCTACATTAAGTTGTTTAAAATACAGTGAACCAATACTTTGTGGCATATAATTTCCGAGCATGATAAAAATCATTGTCGTACATACGTACAAAGACTGAGCTATTAAAGCTTTGTACAGTAGGGATCAAAATACGAACTGCGTCGTATTAACTTGTAAATAATTTCACTATGTATATATGATAACGTTAGTGCATCGTGTATATATCTATATCTTAATCATATTGTTTCTTTGTGCTTACTTCGAGCGAGACTCTATAGTGCAATGCAATTTCACAGCATTATGCTCGAGGCACCGACTGACACTGTTTAATACAACATGCAGGGTGTTAGTTACCGTCCCCTGTAGATGTGAGAAAAGAAACCTACTATAGATCCAGAGACGGAGTTAATCCATGCCATTTTTGCAGAGTCCCAGTCCCTGCAATAGGAGTTTTCAAGGTTCGGAGATGTGGAGAATCGTCACCGGAAAACACAAGGACACTTCAAGAAGGAACACCAAAGTGAATTTGTGATAAAAGCGTGCACGAACGGTAAACTAAAGCGAGAGCTCCGCTTAAAATAAAATTATCAGTGTTGAAAGTTGAAATACTCAATTATTGTTTTTTTCTTTTTTCTCATACGCGCGCGAGTGTTCTGTGCAATGTATTATCACATTTTGGAGTCATACAAATTCAATTAAATGGATTGACGCTGAAATCCTGGAGAGTTTCTATTCATCACTCCAACAAAGCTACAAGGTATGTGTTGGAAATTCTATTTATATGTTTTCTTTTCAGGCCAGATGCCAGGATTTAGTGAGTCCCATGAATCTGCTGGGCATATTTACATGTTTGAGTGAGTAATTTTCAACTCAGGTTGTGCGTTAAAACCACGCGTACCCTGTCACTAACAAGGGAACCTTCCGAAAATGATAGTTGCAGTGAAAGATGTGGCCTATGCCAATTGAAAGAGCTGTAACAGAGATGAGCATTTCCAAAAAATTAGCTGCCGATAGCAATACGTTCAAGAAATATAAGGGGTGGAAGTTTGGAAAACAACAAGGTTGGACAAGGGAGAAAAGTACAAATTCAGCAAAAAAAAAGGGGGACACGGCAAAATAAAATGCTGACAGGTGATGTATAGAAAGAGACTTGCCACAATGGGGAACAAATGAAGGCCACCAGTGGGGTTAACAGTGTTGCCAACTGCAATGAAAAGTACATGTTTTGCAAAGAGCACTTATGAAGTGAGTGCAATATTCAGTGTCAACCTGTCATGTAGAACATAAGATATGACGTGTATAATCAGTGGTACAATCTAACAAAAGAGAATTGAAAAAACAGAAGTACGAAAAGTACGGAAAAGGTTAAGTTGGCCATAATACGCCACATTTGATCACGAGCTGTGCATATTAGAATGAACAAAACAAGAAGCACCGACTATGCAGGAAACCAACGTACCTAGAGTCGAAAAGAAAAACGAGTTCCAAAGTTATCAACACTGGCCATGAACAGCCAGACAAGTCTAATATAGTTAGGCCACTCGCTTCACAAATAGAAAATTCCGGTAACAGGCATCACTCGGAATGCACCAATGCTAGAGTGATTGAGGAAATGTCAAGTCGGGGAACATGAAATTGTTGTATTGAGCCAACAACAAACCGGTGGCTCAGTGGTAGAGCGTTCACCTCTGGTGCTTGGGGTCCCGGGTTCGATCCCAGCCCCCGCCAAGTGAACTTTGTGGTGGACAAACACCGTGCTCGTGGGTTTTCTCGGGGTACTCCCGTTTCCTCCCACTTTCTTCATTCCACCATTTCACTCATCTCTCATAATCACCGTCTCCTTTAGCCTAACCGGCATAACCGTGGGACGTAAAACTAAAAGATTTTTTTATTGCAGTTGGCAACACTGTAACCCCACTGTGGCCTTCATTTGTTCCCTATTGTGGCAAGTCTCTTTCTATACATCACTTGTTAGCATTGTATTTTGCCGTGCCCCCATTTTTTGCTGAATTTGCACTTTTCTCCCTTGTCAAACCTTGCTGTTTCCCGAACTTCCACCCCTTATATTTCTTGAACCTATTGCTATGGGCAGCTAATTTTTTTCGAATGAACATCTCTGTTACAGCTCTTTCAATTGGCATAGGTCACATCTTTCACTGCAACTATCATTTTCGGAAGGTTCCCTTGTAAGAATCTCATATTCAAAACTAGCAGCGTTCACCCCGCTTCGCTGCGGTCACCCCGGAACGCAATAAACTTTGTTACTTAGATAATTTTTACTTTTTCGCTTTCAAGTGATATGATAAAAACCATAGAAGATTGCAGTAAATGTTAACATTATATCGCCTGTCATTTATGTTAACCCGCCCCACTTCGCTGCGGTCACCCCGTAAGTTTTCGCTTTCAAGTGATATGATAAAAACCATAGTAGATTGCAGTAAATGTTAACATTATATCGCCTGTCATTTATGTTAACCCGCCGAGTGACACGGTCATGCGGGTTGCATATAAATACGTTTATTTTTATACCTATGATGAACTAACAAAGGATTTGTACGTTATGGACACTTGAATGGTCAATTATCTCAAGACACTGGTAATTAAAAATTAAAGTGATATGATAAAAACCATCTAGGGTCCAAATCCTAAAAACCCCCCAAAAATAAAAGAAATTGGTTCAGCCGTATTAGCGTGATGAGGTAACAAAGGATTTGTGCGTTCTCTTTTATATAATAGATTATATTTTCTAAATTTTAAAATTAAACTTTATTAGCTCTACCGACTGATTTCAATGCATTTGCATTAAGCTTTGTGAGTGGAAGGGTGCATCTCATTAAAGTAATTTACTAGCCTGTGTGTGATGTCTCCTCCTACATTACCATTTCACTATATCATTTAAAGGTTGGTTTACACATCACATACGTATATCTTCCCTCCATGCACAAAGAACTTGGCTGCCGTTCGCATGGGGCACGGCACACGCAGACCTGAGTACAAAATTTGATTAAAAGAATCCCTTGTAAAGTTTGTTTTGTTTGACCAATGGTGTGGCAATTCAGTTAAGTAAATTTTCATGTTTTCATTTGTCTGATTATTTTGTAATATGAAGCCACAACAAGAAGTGAAAATTACTCACCAGATTCATGGGTATTAGTACAAGCCAGACGCGAGTCAGTTATTTTTCTTTCAGGTTGTCGCGAGAAGCCCATCCAGAAAGTTTATAATTTATATTGTGTATTTGCTTCTTGTCGCGTTAGGTTTACTATTGCATTTCTGTGTTGTTTTATGTGCATATTGTGATTTTTTGGAAACCTTAGAGATTTTGGAGGGGAATAGTATTTTGAATTATTAGAGAACAGTTAGGAACATTAGAGAACTTCATTTTTGTATATTTATCGAACTAACGCGCAGCAGACTTCGAGCAATGGAGGATCCGCGGACAACAGTTTAATTTAGGAAGATCAGTTTGCGCAGGTGTTGGAGTTTCCTTCACCGTCTCAGGACACAACCTAGGCGAAGCGGTTAGCGCTGTAGATACTTCGCTCCAGGAAGTAGTCCCGCCTGAAGAAAGTACCGTACACACGGACAGAAATAATGAATCGGAGCAGGTTAGGGAACCGATTCCGTCCACCTCAACGCAAGTCATAAGTAATGTAACTGACCCGTGTCTTGCGTCGTTATTTTCAATGTTGAAAGAAATTTCTGGAAAATTAGAAAGTCAGGGAAAGAGCAAGAGAAAACACTAACAGACATTTCGGAGAAGTTAGTAGAAAGCAAAGCGAAGAAAAGCAAGAAAAGTCACAGGAACGATCACTGTTAGAGATATCAGATAAATTAGAGAAACAGGAACAGGCACACGAGAGGGCACTAGTAGAAGTCACTCGTAGACAGGAGAACTAGTGAGAAACTGCTAGAGAGGTTAGAGGATGTGGAACGAGAAATTACTGCCAGTTTCAGGCAAGAAATGTTGCAAAATATATCTGAGCTTGAAGCCAGGATTGATTCCTCAGCGAACGCTCTCGAATCACGGATCACAGCATCCTGTCAGAAGCTGAAAAACTCAGTAGAAGTAACCGAAGAAAGAGTGAACCAGTTAGAGATCACCACGGAGACCCGTATTGGTGAAATCTCGGAGGTCCTTAGTTCGGATATCGCACAGGTGACTCGAGACGTCAATCCTTTACGTGGTGTCGTTGAGAGAGTGGGTGAAAACGTAAATGTCGTGTCTAGCGAAGTAGAGAGAGTGAAGGCTAGCGTCGAGAGTTCAGTAGGGCATTTACAGTCGAAACTTAGACATGCGGAATTGAGATGGGAGGAACAGTTGGAGCTATTAAGGGAGTCGGTGCGTGAGAATAGTTCCAACTCTCAAACAACAGCCTCTGTCTCGAATGAGGGAAACGAGACGCCGGTCGCTGGACCGAGCCAAGCGAGACAGTCCCCTGAGCTCTCGAGACGCGAGAGTACAGATGTTTCTGCTCTCCCACCACCACCACCAACAACAACAGTAATGGGTCATCGTGCCAGTTAGAGTCTGCGCTAGGATTTCTCCACAGAGATTTGTCTCTCCCGTCATTTTCTGGGACGGAAAATGAGGCTCAAGCCCACAATTTCCTGGTGGAACTAGAGAATTATTTTTGTCTAACGGGAGTTCCAGAAGAGAGGCGTCTCGCCTTCTGCGCCCACAGTTTTAAAGGCATATCACGTCAGTTGCTCCAAGTCACTGTCGGGAAGTGCAGAAACTACCGTGACCTCATAACCCACTTTAGAGAGTCATATCTAAGTGAAGAGAAGTTAGCAAACCTCCGTGCCTCTATTTTGACATCGAGATTCGAGACACGAAGCAGTAAGAAGCCAACAGAGTACTTATTGGAGTTACTCCATACTAATAGCATACTAGACCCCCCTTTGCCACCCCAGGTGTTGTTGAGAGTCTTACCGAGACAATTGCGGTTTTCAATCTATAGATGCATTGTTTCGTCCAAACCACGCTCTATAGATGAGCTATTAAGCATAGTAGGTGAGCTGCAGTCCACTTACCAGCCACCGAATGTGAGTAGCAGGAGGGGAATCAATTCCCTCACAATAGAAGAAGAGGAAGAAGCAGGGCGATCTTCTCCTCCACGGAATAGTAGTCCAAGTAACCCCACTAGAAACAGGAGGCACCATAGGGACACTGGGCCTTATCAATCTAGGGGAAATAGAAGAGGCAGTAGTAATAGAGTATAACGACTCACCAAAGGTAGTCATCAACCTGGTTCGGCTAATAATATTAGTAAATCTTGAGTGGTAGTAATTGTTTACACATTAAAATATATTCCGTGATTACATTTACTAGTATTCTCACCTTTTATATTGGAATTACAAAACGATGATACGTTTTAAACAATTTTATTCGTTTATTCTCGTTGAACGAATATGCACATAGACTGTATTACAATCGTACATGTTAGTTAGGTATCTATCAACAACAACATAGCAACCAACTATATAATAATGTCTATTTCTTACATATATTACAAACATTCTTCTTTTGTTATTTTTAAATTAACATTATATCTGGTATAGTGCTTATGTAGAAGCACTTTCTGCCCAAAAATACAAGTAATTATCAATTTATACAAAGTATCTCGTTGTATAAAAATGTCGCCCGACGATGGGACTGAATATAAAAGTTACAAGGGAGCTTGGTTTTTATATTTAAGAACCACTGGTCCGTTTATAAGAACGATATTCCATTAATTATATTCTATACATTTTGATCGACCCTCGTATGTATATATAACATTATTTAGTTTTCTTTACATGAATACATTTATACTAAATCTTTTATTCCATTAATACTTATTTTTGACAATAAAGTTTCAACACAAATTAATATAATGTAAACAATTTTTGTGTTTAATTAATCATGAATTAAATTATAATCCTTCACATTAATAAGAAAGAATTAAAATCATTGGAAAATTATCGTTGGTTAATGAAAATCAAAGAAAATTAAATTGTATAAAAATCAAGAATTAAACGCAACCTACGTTCGAGCGAACAAAAGGAAGAAAATAAATCTATTTCTACACAAACAGAAGACACCCTTTTATATATATATATATATATATATATATATATATATATATATATATATATATATATATATATATTTAGTTTCCTTCATTCTTATGTATTTGAGCAAGAATGTCAGGCGCGACTAACTTTTTCACTAGACGCATCCATTTTTCTTTTGTATACTGGGTAGGTTTCCAAACCTTCAACTCATCTATATTACGAAGTCCAATTGACGTACCCGTTTTAGCGTTCAACAATTCAAAAACTTTAGGGTTTATTTCCTTAAAACATAAATAAGGACCTGAGAAAAGTCACAAAATTTGTAAATCTTCTTTAACAACACATTACTTTGTGGATGTTGTTTAACAAAAACTAAGTCATTGGCCTTGATCCGATATTTTCCTTCTTGCAAAGACTCTACTTGAGAATTACGTTTCAGAAATTTGTTATGTCTTCCGATTTTTACCATATTCACTAAATTGGAAGAATCTACGATTGTTGAATCTTCTAACTTGACATTAAAATGTCGTTCCACAGGGAAAATCAAATCAGAACTGTTATGTACATTAGCAGGAGACACGCCTAAAGTGTCTGATATAGAATGATTCAAAAGGTACGTGATTTGACTGACATGCTTGATCCATTCGGCGTGTTTATCTTTACAAAAGTGTCGAAACAACATACCAAAATTGCGATGTACATTTTCTACAACAGAGCTACTAGGATGGTACGGAGTTACAAAATGAATTTTAATATTAGCCTTGTTCATAGCTTTGATAAACACATCACTTTTGAACTGTGAACCATTATCACACAATATGTGTTCGATAGGACCACAATGTGGAATATATACATTCAAGATTTTATTTATGATAGCAGCGGAAGTTGCTCTACGCAGAGGATAAGCTACTACATAACGTGAAAAGATATCCATGGTTGTAAGTAGATAAGTTTCTCCAGTAGCTGCTCTTGGTAAAGGTCCATATAGATCGATAGACAGAAACGAATGTGGTCTCTCTGGCGTTATTGAGAACATAGGTTTTTGTACAGCCTGGTAGTTATGTTTAATTCGCATGCACTCAATACAGTCCTTGATATGATTCTTGATTTGAGCTCTCATTCCTCTCCAATAAAAGGATTTATTAATCAAGGCACATACCTTTACATAACCAAAATGACCGAAATCGTCATGATAGGCATGTTGTCAACGTAGGTGGAATGCAAATTTTGTTTCTAGATTTGAATTTAAAATCTTTAATAAGGAGAATTCCGTTGGATAATTTAAATCTGGAATTCCAATGTTTGGGACAATTACATCCCTCACTGCATGAAGACAAATGTTCCATGATTTGTTTATATTCATGATAATTCATTTGATGTTCTCGTAGATCTTCTATTGAAATGGTAGCTATTTCATCCTGTAAGATCTTAAATTCGTTGATGGACAAGATATGTTGTTCTTCTCCAGGAAAAAGACGTGACAAGGTATCTACGGGTCCATTATCTACTCCTTTTATGTGTTGTACTTCAAAGTCATAAGATTGAAGCTCTAACGACCAACGAAGTAGTCTGTTATTATATCCGTGTATGCTGTTAAGGTAATGTAATGAATTATGGTCGGTAAGTACTGTAAAATGGCATCCGCTGAGATATGGAGCAAATTTTTGTATCGCAAAACGTACAGCCAAAAGTTCGATTTCAGTCGTGGTGTATCCTTTCTCAGCTTTCTTTAAAGTATGGCTAGCGCAATGAATAACGGCCGGTTCCTGAATGGTTGGATTAGGTTGCCAGAGTACTGCAGAGATTCCAAGTTGAGAACCGTCACACTGAACATAGAAAGGAACGTCATATCGAGGGTGATTCAAATGGATGTTTCGCTTCACGCATTCCTTCAACTTATTAAAACTGTGTTCTTGAATCGGACCCCATTGCCATGGTACTCCTTTCTTTATAATCATAAATAAAGGCTGGGCTATCTCAGCAAATCGCGGGATGGCCTTGCTAAACCAATTGAAGAGCCCTAATACTTGCCGTGTCTGTTTCACATTTAATGGGGCAGGCAGATCTTCTATGGCTTGTACTTTAGATTGACTAAATTGTAAACCAGAGGCATCAATTTGGTATCCAAGAAATTCTATAGAATTCTGCAGAAATTTTGATTTCTGTAGGTTGATAGTAAGGCCCGAACTTTCCAACCTGTCTAAAACTATATCTAAATACTTCAAATATTCATGCGGATTTTTTTCCCATGATCAAGATGTCATCGGCGTAGGTTATCACGTTACTGCGTAAGTCTTGACCCAAGACTTTATTTAAGCAGGATGCTAACGCCGCACTACCATTGATAAGCGCAAAGACTACACGGTTGTATTCGTATAAGTGACCTTCAAAACTAAATGCTGTGTACGGTTTCGAATCTTCATGCAGTTCGACCTGATTATATGCCATTACTAGATCTAAATTTCCGAAAACTGTATTCCCTTGTAAAGAGGCTAGTATTTCTTCCACTGGAGGATACCTCACTTGTTCCAGATCAATGTGACAATTCGTGCGTCTCAAATCTAAAACCACACGTAGAGAACCATTTTTCTTTGGAACAACATGTAATGGATTAAGGTGAATGCTTCGTGAAGGCCTAATGATCCCATCTCTTAACATATCTGTAATTTGCTGACGTACATTTTCCCTGTATCTATATGGAATTATATAAGGCTTGGTTACAATGGGTTTGTCTGTTTTAACCTTAAAAGAATAAACAAAATCCTTGCAACGCCCAGGACGTTCTGAAAAGACATTTTTATGTTTATATAGGATATCCTTAAAGTCAGCTTTTACTGTATTATCTGTAAAATCAAGACTACTTTCGAGGGACATAACACGCTCAGAAAACAATACATCGTCTTTTGAATCCATCAAATTTTGGATGTCTTTCGTTCGTTGATCATTTAATTTACCATTTTCTGAACTAACAGAAACATTATTCAATACATTAGGAACATTATTATATTGACAAGCAATATCATCTAATTTTGGAAGCAGTTTCTGAACGATTTCCTGAGGTAGGCCAGGTATAGTCAACGTTTGGTTTCTAAAATCGAGCATGACACGCAATTGAGATAATAAATCTAAACCCATAATTAATTTTTCATTCAGTTCCTTTATTACTAGAATAGGGATTGATATTTCAAAACCTTGAATAGCTATTGTCACACGAGTAATTCCAGCTACTCTCTTTTTATGTTTACCGGTAAAATCAACTATAATAAGATTCTGAGCCTTTTGTAACTTAGGATTCGAATAATTACTAGTAATTGCTTTCCATAGCGAATACGATAATAAAGAGGCGTTTGCTCCTGCGTCAAGTAAAGCTTCAGTGCTTAACCCATTGATTTTGACAGGTATTTTAGCTGTACTGTATGATTTTAAAAATACAAAATTTTCTTCAATATCAAAACCATCATTGACAGTATCATCTTTGGACCAACAACGATTTACTACAGGCATAAATTGGTACTGACATCTATTAACTGCTATTTTCGAATAATTACTTACAGATACGTCATGTAAAAGGTCGTTTTCATCATTAACTTGAACATGTAAGTTGGAAGATAAATGTTCATAAGAATCAATAGCTGACGTGAGTTTGACGTTATCCCATAAATTTGAAGATAAATGTTCATGAGAATCTATAGCTGATATGGGTTTAACCCCTACCACATCAGCTGCAATTAGTTTAAATTCATACTCGTGTATGGTTCCAATAAAGTACATTGTACAGCACAATCATGATTATGTCCCGTATTACTGTTCTGTACAGGAATTGCATCAATATCTGGATTTTGATGCGAAGTGCCATCTCTTGACCCCCGATTACGTCTATCCTCATAATTTACTGTATTCATGGAATTTCGCCATGTATTTCGTCTATTTTTGAACCTATTTTGGGTATATGGTCTTACATAAGGATTGCCACGACTAATTAGGTTAGGCAGATTCCCTACATAGCTTTGCCTATTTTGCTCATTCTGATGGCTTGAATTTACTCGGTTTAGGTTGTGTTCCGTATCGTTCACACTACGGATATTTAGATTCCGAACAGGTACAAAATGATCTGAATTATTTTTACTTTTACCTACTCCTGCTTGTTGATTCAGAGCATGATATTGAGTTTCATAGCATTGAACAAGCATTAATAAATGGTTAAAACTCATACACTGGGTAGAAAAAACAGGATCTGCTGTAACTTAAACGGTAGCAAATTTCGAATTGATGCTATGATTCTAGATTCTGATTGCAGTGGATTTACGACTTTTAATTCGTTGTATGTATTTACAACAAACTCGACAACAGATTTGTGCAAACGAGGATTGAAATGTTGATTTCTAATTGTGGCATCTCTATTTGCAAGCAAAAAGTCATTTTCGTAATTTGCGATTAGCGCTGCTTTGAACTCGTCATACGTACTGACGTGATCTTGCACTGCTTTAAAGCATAAAGAACATGGTGGGAGTAATAAATGAGGGATTAGTTTCATATATTGTGATTTATCTATACACATTATATTGCACTCGTCCTGGAATTTTTCTAGGAAAGAAGTAGCATTCTCATTACATTTACCACTGAACTTACTCATAGCATGTATTTCACTCATCTTTACACTTAACTTTACCTTCCTTTTATCATTCCGTGTTCTTGTTGAGTGACAATTCCTACCTATGGCGTGATGTGTAGTTGCACCATCTCTTTTCTGCACATCGGTACTCCTGGGATGAATTTCCTCCAAAATAATGTCCTCATCAGATACGGGTGAAGGCGAAGTCATCTCTTGTGAACAAGGGAATTCTACACGATCATTAACCATGTTGT
Organism: Thermobia domestica; assembly: GCF_964235325.1. Lineage (NCBI taxonomy): Eukaryota > Metazoa > Arthropoda > Insecta > Zygentoma > Lepismatidae > Thermobia > Thermobia domestica. Next base: position 346,004,070 of record NC_137455.1, read on the forward strand.
TGTGGTATGTGTTGTCCTTGATCTGTAGTGTCCTGATTTTCTCTTGTAAGGTAGCTATCAACTGAGTATTCGCGCGTATCTGGTTGGAGTTATCCGTGACCTGAATCTTTTGTTGCTGTACAGAAGATTCTATTACTTCCAAATCCCTTTTTACACCACTGACTTCTTGGATTAGATGGTTTTGATTATCCTGGCAATCCTCAGATATTCTTTTTAACTTTTCATCAAACTGCGCGGTGATGTCATTCATCGCCTGTATAATAAATTGTTTCGTCTCTTCTGACTTCTGCTCCAATCGTCTGTTGGATTCCTCGGACTTCTGTTCCATCGTCTGCTTTAATTCTTGCTTTAATTCTTCATATTGCCTGTTGGATTCCTCGGACTTCTGCTCCATCGTCTGCTTTAATTCCTCATATTGTCTGTTGGATTCGTTGGACATCTGAACCAAATTTTGTTCTAATCGCTTCATGGCTTCCGAATCATCTTTTCGACATTGTTCTTGCCGCTGTAAGGCTAGCAAAATTCGGTCTTCTAATGTCATTCCTGGTGCTGCACTTTGTTCACCGTTATCACAATCACTGGTTTCCTTCTCCATGGCCTCACCGTTCATTTGTCGTGTGATTATTCTACCACTTCTAAGTCTTGTCAAGTTCGTAATCATTAACCTTATTACAGAAGTAAATTCACCCTTAATTTACTTCGGGATATGAATTTACAAGAATCCCGGGTGAGGTAAACCAAAATTTTTATAACGACTCACCAAAGGTAGTCATCAACCTGGTTCGGCTAATAATATTAGTAAATCTTGAGTGGTAGTAATTGTTTACACATTAAAATATATTCCGTGATTACATTTACTAGTATTCTCACCTTTTATATTGGAATTACAAAACGATGATACGTTTTAAACAATTTTATTCGTTTATTCTCGTTGAACGAAAATGCACATAGACTGTATTACAATCGTACATGTTAGTTAGGTATCTATCAACAACAACATAGCAACCAACTATATAATAATGTCTATTTCTTACATATATTACAAACATTCTTCTTTTGTTATTTTTAAATTAACATTATATCTGGTATAGTGTTTATGTAGAAGCACTTTCTGCCCAAAAATACAAGTAATTATCAATTTATACAAAGTATCTCGTTGTAAGAGGTGGCTACCAAAACGGTAATTGGCGTTCGAGAAACTCCAATGTTCAATCTCGGGACAATGGAGGGTCTCGAACCGGGAACACAAATAACAGAGGGCAAAGGCGTGGTAGGAACCGGGGTCGTGGCTATGCACAGCAGCAAAATAGTAATAGAAATGATGACTATTCTGCAGAGGTGAACGAGCTCCGAGTTCAAGAGCAAAGGGCTACACAGTCTACGAGACCAGTCTCGTCTCGTGGTAACTCTCGTTCGAACAGCCCAGGGAACAGTTCACGCAACTGAGAACTGTCCGCATGTTCTCAGGACGGTGATCAGAATACTGGCGTGCTGGATATTCTAGACGTACCGGCGAAATTAATTACTGAGAATATGCGTAATGGTACTATTGAGCATGTTCATGTTTTAGAGAAAGAAAAAGAAGAAAGTTGTGAGACCAGTGTAAAAAGTATTAGAGACGCTCGAGAATGATAATTGTGAGACATGTAAGAAAATAATTAGCACGACACATTTTAATCGTGAGGGAAATGACGTCATTCGTCAATCAGAAATTTTACTTTTTAAAAGAAATGGGGACAAAATTAAGATTAATCGAGGATGGAGAGTTCGATAGGTATTCTGTCTCCAAAACGATGGTGAAAAAGAGTGTACATAATTATGTCAGCATTTCGGTAGGAAGGAGAATGATTAGGTGTATACGATTCGCAGATGGTATGACACTCATTGCGGATTCTGCGAACAAAATAAATAAGATGTTAGAAGACGTGAGGAAAGGCTGTGAAAGTTATAGGATCAAAATAAATGTTAGAATTAGAAAAAGCCATGATGATTGAAATGAAGTGGTCGATGTCAAAAATAGAAGTAGGAAGGAATAAAACACGTCAAGTAATTAATTTTCTATATCTTTGTACTATTATAGTAATTGCGAGGAGTCGTGAAGTTTGACCTAGATTTATCTATTTCAGCACCCAATAGAACGCAAGGTTGTGTTACGGTTGTCAACATACATTCATGAGATTTTGCCAGTGTCATCTTTTGCGCTATACAAAGAACATCTTCTAGGGGCGCAGTGTTATCAGATTACCGCTAAGTTTCGTTTTGTTTATTTTTGTTATTATTTTTGTTGTCATTGTTTTATATTTATTATTATTGTTACTATTTAATTCGAATAATTGCTAGTGTTCAATTATAATTCTTTAAGACTTTTTGTCGCTCCTTCCCTGTCTTCTAAGTTTGACAACATTGTTGGTTTATTTTTGCATTTTCACTTTCCCTCAAGTGTGCATTCGGAAGGCAACTCTACAAAACATTCCGATTTCTTCCGACGCAGCAAACATGAGGTAAAACAGTTCATTCGTTGGCGTAGAAAAAAGGCTTCACGATTTACCGTGGCCACCAACGGCGCCGATTTGTTTGTAACTTTGGGGGGCTCATTCATAAAACAATACATATAACAATATAAAAATACATATAAGAATACATGGAAGACTACATGAGCTTTGGGGAGGCCCGGGCCCCTCCAGGATCGGCGCCCTTGGTGGCCACCATAGTGTAATCTTGATCGGCGCCCTTGGTGTAGTGATGATATTAAGTTTGAACGTGAAATAAAAGCAAAGATAGGAATGACGAAGGAAGCATTTAGGATGAAGAAAAGTGTATTTTATGGGACATGAATAAAATGTTGAGAAAATTGCTAATAAAAGGCTTCGTGTGGAGTACTGCATTGTATGGGATAGAAGTTTCAACGTAACGCAAAAGTGATGAAAAACGACTAGCAGCTTTCGAAATGTGGGTGTAGAGAAACAACAAGAGAATTAGCCGGGTCGAGCGGAAAACGAACGAGAGGGTGTTAGAAGTGGTAGGGGAGAAAAATACAATTTTATATTATTGAATAGAAAAAGAAAACCTATTTGGTACATTCGTTAAGAAGAAACTATATCATGAGAAACGTGATAGAAGGTATGCTAGTAGGAAAGAGAGGGGGGCGAAGGAGGTTACAATTGATGGATGGATAAAAAGAGAAAAATCGTACTTGAAGACGAACAGGTTAGCTGAAGACCGTGGAGTAAGTTTCTCAGTTGCGGCAAGTTTCCTGCCAATAATGGCAGAATACCAATGATGATGATTATAGCTATGAAAGCAGACAGGCACTGCAGAAGTCCATAACAATGCTATTAGAAGAGTTTTTATCCAATACCATACAATTCGACCAACTAACAATGTAACTTCGGGTATTGTAATTAGCTATTCAAGAACCACTTCATATCATAACATCTCAGTTGTAAACTATGGCAGCACAATATAAACAAGCCTCGTTTTCTCCACGTAAAGTTCTTAATCATGAATGTACAGAGTGGGTTCGATACGTAAGTGTAGAGATATCACAAAGAAATCTAAGTCAATGCACTAATAAGATCGCAACAGTGCTGTGCAGTGAAAAATCAGCGCCCGGGGCGAGAGTATACGGTGGCGCCCCCATACACATGAGTGAGATCGACAGACCAGATGCAAAGTGCCACCATGGTTGGCGCGAAGAGTAATAAAATATTCAAAAATAAACCCTGCTTTTCCTTGATTTTGAGCACTTTTTATTATTTTTTTCCTCCCACTTTATATATGTGCACAGTGGCGTATTTAGGAAGGGGGGCTTCCGGGGTTAAGCCCCCCCGAAATCTTAATTACTATAGTAAATTATATGAAATACCTTGCTGAATTTTCACATTTTCAGGCAAACCCCCTCCGAAAGATAGCAAAGCCCTCCCCGAAACAAAATCGTAAATACGCCACTGTATGTGCATATGAACATCCTCCCGAATTTTGCTTCCCCGCCCTCCCACCGCACGGCACTAGATTGCAGTAGAATAATTAATAAAAGTGTATAGAACAACGATTCAAAATAGCAGAGACCGACTCATATTGGGAAAGCACTATCAGTGTTAATAAGCCACAACTTTCGTCATAATGACGGTATCTATAATTTATCACATTGACTCGAAGTAAGCTGCTATTTATGAAAGGGATTTGTATGAAAGGGTTTTGATATAAACAATTAAAGTTTCAGCAAGATGGTATACACATGGAACTAGCAACGTCTTCAGTTCGGTACTTCGAATAATACATCGACTTTTAGACTATTGTCGGTGATATATCACCACTAACCTAGATTTACGGAATTTAAAATAGCTAAAAACTTGTTTTTATCTAAAATTCTAACGTGCAGACTTGGTCAGGTACTAAAACGTCACAAACAGCAGTAAAAATGAACAGAAAGGGCGTTGAAAAGCGATTCTATGCCTTGTCGACGTCGAATAGCACAGATAGCTGTGTTCTATTATTATTTATCTGCCAATGCAAAAGTGACTTCTCGTACACTGAAACTGCTGCGAGTATAGGGTGCAACAGAAAGTATCGATGGTGATTTGAACTTGTATACAAGCAGCGTGCTACATGTTTCTGAGCAGGGGTAAAGTGTGGGGGGAACGCGGGGGATACCGTCTCCTCAGCTCGAAAAAATATGTACGGCGTTCCCCCAATTCCTAAAAGAATTACAATGGGCAAAGATAGGCAGGAGGAACAGTGTGACGTCATACCGCTACCTACCTTCCTCCCCACCTTTTCAGATCCACTTTTACCCCTGATTCTGAGAGAAATGCTAAATATCTATTTGGCTCGATGTCACGAAATATAGACACAGATTTCAACACGCAGAGACTCAACATTAGTTATTTCCCACTTCCAAATGTATGTCGTAGAAATAGGGATGCGCACGAGTCGAGACAAGTCTCGAATCTCGACTCGACTCGACTCGAATTCGAGTCGAGGCACTTTGTAAAATTCGAGACGAGTCGAGACAAACGTGTTTCTCGACTCGAATTTTCGAGTCGAGACACGAGTCGAGTCGAGACTGCTCGTAAAAATCTCGACTCGACTCGAATGTCTCGAAAATCATTTTATAATTTTTAATATTATTTTGAAGAAAGTATTTACTCACAAACAGCCTTGAAACTAATTCAAGTGAGCATCCATGCATAGACGTAACTTAGGGGGCCAGGGGGGCAACTGCTCCCCCCGCATTTCTGAGGTTTATTTGAATATTCATCCAGTGTTACCAACGAATTGAGCTGAAGCGTATACAATATCATTTTACTTAATTTTATATTTTTATTTCACAGCATTAAGGTCTTTAGGCGACTAACGATGCCAAGAGAAAGGAGGGGCAAGGAAGTGAAAAGACAGCGACCCTGGCCTGACAAAAGGTACCAGGTAAAACCTCAGTCACTCAGTCAGGATGGCCAGTCGGAACAGAGTTCGTGGCCATGTTCCATCTTTGAAATACTGCTTGTTAGGCATGCATACTGCCCAGGGCTTCAAATAGCTTCAGTGAATAGCTACCTCGCCAGAATGATTATCCACAATGATTTGCGAGAACACAGTTAACAATGAATGTAAAAAATCCCTGATTCATGTTCCTGATCTGGTTTGATAAATCATATTAATAGTCGATTCATAGACGGAACCAAAATACTAATTAAAAATTAATGTACAATGTTTGTAAAGTGACAAGTGTTGCACACGAACTAAATTCTGACAACAGGCTGATTTGCCGGAACGCAGTGCTGGTGCGCCCTGGCTCACTTTAATCCCTAATACTGTCTCTCTACTACTAGCTGGGTAATTGTCACTCACTTTCGATGCATGTGATCTGAATTGGTTCACACCTCACTTTATTGCTTTTTTCGTTTTTAGATATTACTTGTTCCTTTACGACGGTAATAATAATTTATAAACTGTATTGTCAAAATAAGGATTTCTTTATTTTTCTGTTACATCAAAAATGCTTGTAGGGGCCGCGGTGGCTCAGTGGTAGAGCGTTCACCTCCGCTACTAGGGGTCTCGGGTTCAAACCCTGCTCCCACCAAGTGAACTTTGTGGTGGACAAACACCGTGTGCGTGGGTTTTCTCGGGGTTCTCCCGTTTCCTCCCACTTTCTTCATTCCACTATTTCATTCATTACTCATTATCACCGTCTCCTTTAGCCTAACCGGCATAACCGTGGGACGTAAAACTCAAAATATGTCAAAAATGCTTGTAATTTGAATAGATAGGACTTATTCTGAGCATGTCTTTTTTGGGGGGAGGAGGATGATAACAGAGCCAGAGTAAAATTGTGATTGAACTATATCTAAAAAAAAAAAAAAATCTCATGTCCAGAGATGTTCATATACCTTCTCCCTTACTGATTCTGGCTGTTTCTTAGGCAATGGATAGTTATTTAAAATTTTGTCTTATGCTGATATTATTATAAAATGTTCAAATGTAAACTGTCTTTAAGTCTGTAGACAGTTCTAGAATAACAACGGGAATGGAACTCTGATTTTAACTATATCTGGTAATGTCTTGCAGTAAATGTTTTGCTACATCCATCTTAATAAAGGTCAGTGAACTTTAAGCGTACTGGAGAAAAGGATAAGCAGAGACATACAGAACTCGGCTCTTTGTGGGAAATCTTGTGGTCCTAAATACAAAAGATATTTTATTGCTTTCCCTGTAAGTCACAAAAATAGCAACATCTGGTATTGTAAAGTGGAAAGGGAGAATTGTAAGGTTAAAACAAGTTATTTTTACTAATAGCCACCCTGGCACCCAACCAAAAATAATACGCTTGATTTATTCTGAAGTTTTTGTTTGCAGTGAGCAAGGACGCCAATCCTCGGGAGTCAAGGAGGCCGGGCCCCCCAAAGTTCATATGGGCCCATGTATTTTTCTGAATATGTATTTTGTATTGTCATATGTATTGTTTTATGAATATACAAACCCACATCTGATTGCCCCCCCCCAAAAAAAGTTACAGAGAAATCGGTGCCCTTGGCAGTGAGCAGTTCGTTTGAAGTTTTTTTTTTTTCTGTATATGTAGCCTTCACTTGCATCGGTGTATAGTGGTTTCATTTTTTATATTTTATCTGTGGTACTTGAAGTATCACAGATATCACTTTTATCATTTCTCAAGTTTCACAGGAAGTTGTTGTGACTAATACGCAGTGCTCAAAAAAAAAAAAAAAAAAAAATAGAAAACTTTGTTGGAATATTTTAGTAAGAAGCCGAAACTTAGCAATATTGACAGTGCCAGCGAAGATAATGAAATTGTGACTAAACAATCTACTTCTTGCGTTTCAGGAGATACGAATTCGAGTGCTAGTGTGAAAACAGTGTCAAAAGATGAAGTCTTAAAATATAAGAATTCAAATGCTGGTACTACTGTGGAAACAGTGTCACAAGATGAAGTTTCAGAAGATCGTGATCCAGTCAAAGGCTGTGAAAAGGCAAAGACATTTCTGGCAGTAGATCAAGGTCCCTTTCAACCACAATTGAAAACATACCCCAATAAAAAGAGCCGCCGGTTCCGATCTGAGTGGTATAGGCAATTTAGTTGGTTAGAATATAGCATTTCTCGAGATAGTGCTTTTTGCTTTTATTGTTTCGCATTCTCTGAAAATATTCCGAAATCTGAAGACACCTTTACTAAGGAGGGTTTCCGTAACTGGAAGAAGGTTGTAGATAAATTCGGTATTCATGAGGCAAGTAACGCTCATAAGACTCGTATTTCTAAGGCCGCGGAATACCGAAACGCACTATTGCACGGATCAGTTGCGCGTAAATTAGATTTGCAGACGAACCAAATATGTAGTTAACGGCAATAGAATATATTTAGAAGCACTTCTAGATAGTATTTTGTATTGTGCTCGCCAATGTGTTCCTCTTAGAGGCCATAGGGAAAACAACGAAAGTGAAAATAAAGGTAATTTACTAGAACTCTTATCGCTAAGATCCAAAGACAATGACGTGATTTTTCGGTATTATATTAACAAAGAGAAAACATTTAGATACGTTAGTCCCGAATACCAAAATCAATTTCTAGATTTAATGTTTGAGTATGTGCTGTGAAAAATAATTGATCGTGTGAAGACTGTAGGTATATATAGTGTCACCATGGATGAAACTCAAGAGTTGAAGCGACATGAACAAGTATCAATTGTTTTTTTGCGATGCTGTGATGAAACATTAAACGTTCGCGAAAGTTTTATCGGGTTTTACAACACAGAAAAAACAGGGCGAAAGTTTGTCCAAACTGTTAACATATTTGTTAATATCACCGGGTCTGAGCGTAGATAACATCCGAGGACAATGTTACGATGGTGCAGCCACTATGCGTGGTCAGTACTCTGGCGTTGCAAAGAGGACCAGGAAGGTGAATGATTTAGCCATTTATATTCATTGTTACGCTCACATTTTGAACTTATGCATTGTTGATGTGTTCCGAGAAGTGTCTGCAATTCGAAACATGTTTGGTGTTCTGAGTAGTTTGCATTCCTTCATAGAAGCGTCGTCAAAAAAGCACTCTATTTTTAAAAATATTCAACGTCAAGGAGAAAACTTAGAGCATTTGGTAACATTAAAATCTTTGAGCGACACTAGATGGAACTGTAAATTGAAAGCTATTCGTGCAGTTTTAGAACATTTTGGATCTGTAGTTTAAACTTTAGAGGAAATAGCAGATCACTATCAAATTTACGGCCCAGATGCGCTTTCAGTGTTAAGAAATGTTCATGACTTTTTATTTTCGTTTCGTCTTAAACTGATGAGACGTGTCCATGCACATACAAAATACACGTGCCAATTTTTCTACTGTGAAAAATTTGTCGCAAGCCAATATCTGCAGCCTTCAGTCCTTACTGAGTGAGAAAAGTTTCAAAACGATGTGGACAAAAACAGAAAAAAACTGCAGAAACCATGGGATACACTGCACCGAACGTTCCACGAAAAAGACGAATCCCACGAGCATTGGATGGTGGTGATACTTCTTCGAGTGTGAGACAGCAGCTGAATATTACAGACGCAAAGTGTATTATTCCGTTATTGACATCCTTGTGGCAGATATTAGCAATAAAAGTTCAAAGAAAATGATATGTAGGTTCTTCATCCCTTCCACGACGTGATGAATCAACACAAGCCATCAGCAGAAAGTATCACAGTTGCCAGCAACACCTACAAAATCCTCAAAATTAAGCTGACATCAGAGTTAACAGTTTTCTCCAATTTGTGTGCAGAGAGGCAGACTGAAAATGATTTTTCATCGCTTCTAAATTTATTTTAAAAAATGAATCTTTACGAATGCTTCCCAAACTTGAACCAAGTTTATAAGATTTTTCTAACCGTGCCTGTCAGTTGTGCAACCAGTGAACGTTCCTTTTCATGCCTGAGACGGCTAAAAACATACGTTCGTAGCACTATGGGTTAAGAAAAATTTCTTAGTTTAGCTGTGTTGTGCACAGAAAGGTCTTACGACATTAACGTTTCTCAGATTATCGACAAATTTGATTCAGAAGCAACACTTCGAGGAAGGCGGCTCCACCCCCATTAACAGTTGAAGTCCACTTTCCATATCATTACATTTAGCGGTAAAGGAAATATTAACTTATTAAATCAAAATTATAAATGTAATATTTACTAGCTACTGTTTGGATTTCTTAATATTGTGATTTCCTTGTGTTATTGATAAGCAGTATTTCTTTCACTGGGTGAGCCGAGGCTTTCCCCTCCATACACACACAGTCAAGTGCAAAATAGCCTTCAGGCAAATTTTCAGAGAATGGAAAATCAGGATATCAAGAAACATATGTTTAACTATAATTCCCCTCTTTACTTTCAAAATATCCTCTTTGGGGATATTTTCTGAAAGAAACACTATTAATTAGCTAGGGTAAACGAATATGTGGATATTGTGCTGATGGGTTGTTCCAGGTAGTTCCTTAACAACATTTAAGGCTCAGGTCAATATAAGAGATTCAGGCAAAGATCAGGGAAAGATTGGCTAACCGGGGCTTAAAATGGGCCGGAACGCACCAGTTCTGCATTCCAGTAAGTCAATGTGGTGTCAGAATTCAATTCCTGTGCTGTACTTGTCTCGCTCCAAATTTGTATCTTTTCAGTTTATTATTGTCATATTTTAAGCAGATTAATATCCTATTAAAGCACGATAAAGAACTAATCTAGAACTTTTCGTTCTGCATCATTGTGTTCCGCGAAATTATTCTATGGAAAGGCGTTCCAGCTGTTGACTAAAACAATTTTGAGCACAGAGACAAAGGCTTAATTTTAGGTCTCATTCTCAAAAACTGACGTAAAGTTAGCCTGGATATATGCCTGAGTAGTATTTATATCATTCCCACACTCCAACTACACAATGATGATCCAAAATCAGAGAGGGTTTCTCGAAACTACGATGCTAAATATTTGGTTAAAACATTAGAAGCAAATGTATGGTTGGTTTCAGGAAGTGACAATTTAAGGTCGAAGACTACCTGCCCAAGTGGAAATTTGTGAATATAATTTTTTTTCGAAACAAAGAGTTTACATGTGCACAAGTGAACAATGTATATTATATACTTCTAGTTACAGTTTGTGAATCTTACAGTCAATAAATAAAACTTGTTGTATTTTAATAATGAAAGAAAAGAAGAATCGCAGTTCACGCTCATGCCATGTAGCTTGCCACCGCAAATTCAAAATTTATAATCTATTTTTTATACCAAAGACAATAATTTGAAATATGTTGCTGCTTCCAATCTAAAGTAGGAATTAAAAACTACGCCTGGTTGAATTCACAACTTTTTGTGATCAGTTGTTAATGTATAATGCTCTTTCTTAAACTTCCGTAGGGAGAGAGCATATACAACTCAAAGAAGCATGGAGAGATGTATGCTTGGAATAACCCGAAGAGATAGAAAAAGAAATACATGGATCAGGAAGATGACAGGAGTGACCGATATCATCGCGAAAATAAAAGGACTTAAGTGTCAGGGAGCTGGTCATATTGCAAGAAGAACTGATGATAAGTGGACAAAAGTAATCCTTGACTGGATCCTAAGGGAACAAAAAGGATCCAGAAAAGTTGTAATACATTATGGTGTGACGAAATTAGGAAGCAGTGTGGAGTAACTTGGAAAGAGACTGCCGAAAATAGATAGTGTAAAAAGAATTGGAAAGACCTTCGATCCAGAAGCGGGTCGACAAAGGTTATATGTATATATATATATATATATATATATATATATATATATATATATATATATATATATATATATATATATATATATATATATATATGTGTGTGTGTTTGTGCACGAATGTTTTGCCCCACCCCAACGATATGGGCCAAGGTTACCCTTATGCATCCATGTGTCTAGTGGAGCTTGGATAAAGCACCACACTGCTTGCAGACTACGTACACCCCTTCATGACTACCATGTTTCCCAACGTTAGTGGCATTTTTCGACAATGCACCATGACACAAGACCAGGAGTGTGATAGAGTGGTTCGAAGAACACAGAGGCGAGTTCCAAGTGATGTATTGTCCCCCCAACTCACCGGATCTGAACCCAATTGAACACATCTGGGATGTGATTGAACGTGACGTCAGAGCGCATCGCCCCCTCCCCGGAATTTACGGGAATTAGGTGGCCTGTGTGTGCACATGTGGTGCCAACTCCCTCCAGCGATCTACAAAGGATGATTACGTCCATGCAAAGAACATTCGCCGTTGTTGTCCGTGCCAAAGATGGACATACTGACAATTAAGTAGATAGTCATAATATTCTGGCTGATGTGTGCGTATATTTTAACTCGTATATTTTGTCTCGACTCGAATTTCGAGACGTCTCGACTCGAATTCGAGTCGAGTCGAGACAGAGACTGTCAAGTCGAGACAGAAACATATTTTCGAGTCGAGACAACATTTTCTCGAGTCGAGTCGAGACAGGCTTAAATCTCGACTCGACTTGATTCGTGCGCATCCCTACGTAGAAACTAAAAGCAGGATCAGAAACAAAGACTTTACCTTCTTTTACTGTCTTACTGTTTTTACTATCAGGGGCAAGAGAAAGAGAAGGAACTGAGAATAAACGGGGAAGACAAAGAAGTTGGAATGGAATAAAACAATATCAGTAGTGTTCTATTAATAATGAATCCACGAGTAATATCTCTGCATAAAGAAATGATTATATTGATAATGTTTATCTGCTGATATTGGCTTCTATCAACTGTAGGTTTGCTGTCTTCTTCTTTTTGTCCATAAGAATTTTACTGAGGAAACAAGTACCAGAGTGTGACGTCACGACAGTGCTGGATTAATCCATCTGGAGGCCCAGGGTTAGAAGTAATATGAGGCCGCTGCTGACTTTCGGTCAGGGTATAGCAGGGAATTTAAGGGAAAATGTTTCATATTTTTCCTATATTTTGTTTTATGATTATGGTTGTATCTTTATAATTCCTTCTAGCTAGCCCGTTGAGATTTTGATCAGAGTGAATTCCCCTGTCCATCTGGAGGTCCGCAGCCCATAGCACCCCTAAGCCCCCCTTAATCTGGCCCTACGTCACGGGTAGCATAGTGTAGAACTCTGACAGTTCAGACAAACTCCGCATATTGCCAATATAAGCGTTCAAAAAGTCTCTATACGTCTGAATCGTGACACCTGAATGTTTGGAGGTTCATGAGGGACATTTCCAACATTTGCTGTGAAAATGTGTGTGTATATGCTAAGCCCTGTACAAAATGCTTTTATGCCATAAAATATAATAAATTTTGAGTAAAATAATTTTCTCATTGCTTTGAATATGTGACAATTCAGGTGTATAGAGACTTTTTGAACGCTCTGTATTGGGCCAATGAGAGCTACAACTAACCTCCTTACGCTAAATTGTGTTTTCAGTTACTCTTTTGCAATAGGACACTTCATGGTACCTTATAAACGCGCCATGAGGAAACAAGCAGTTTTAGAAACACTGCTTATTTAATATTGTTTCAACATTCAATATTTCAACACGTTTCAATATTATTAATTTGAAATAGGGATGTAAGGGCTCGGAAAAAAACCCGGCTGTTTTGAAACAAAACTCGGTTTTTTCTGCTTCACTTTTTTTTTTTTTTTTTGCTTGGAAAATTTTGGGCTTTTTTGAAAATTTTGCTTTAAACTGATAAAGCAGACTTTGTTTCGCTTCTCTACAACAAAAAAAAAATCATTTAAATAGTGGTTGATGCAGATAATAATATGAAACCTCGAAAATAAACCATGAATTTCAAAAAGATTTTTCAAAATTCTTAACATATTTACATTATGAATTCCAAAGAATTAACCAATATATGTAATAATATTTTAACCTCTTATATACAATAAGTACTTTAAAAAATGATACACAAATAACTAGCAAAATCGGATGTAGTATTTTTACTTCAAAATATCACACACCCTCTTTTCGAAGTAAAATAAAGAAAAGCATGAGAGAAATCTGCACATTAAGAGCTTCGTTTCGGGTGGTTCTGTACATTCGTGAAAATTTTCAGTTAAGTTTTAACTTTCATATACATTGTATGAATATTTCGAACAAATTTTTCACTGATTGATCACATACGTAATAATATGTTACTACCTATCAGGTGCTTCGGATCTGCAAAATCGGTAAAGCTCCAAATTCTGTAATGCAGTGACTGCTCCTTAAGCTTGTTCAGAATCGGGAAAGTATAAAATTTTCTGTTCATGGACCATATACGTAATAGACGGTTCATCTGAGCGTATGGTTTCCTAGGCTGTAGAATATATAACCACCATCACGGTTTACCCAATGCTGAAGGTTTCAGAATTTTTAACAAGAAAATTCAACATATAGTTACGAAAATTATTTTTTATAAAAAAGAAAAACTATGGAATACATTTACAGAGTGGAAGAATCAATTACTGTTCACATCCACAAGAAAGACGACAAATTTGATTGTAATAATTATCGAGGCATTTCTCTTAACATTCTATTAATAAGATTGACCCCATACGCAGATGAAATTATTGGAGATTATCAGTGTGAATTTAGTCGAAATCGACCAGATATTTACCATTCGACAAATACTCGAAAAGAAATGGGCATATATTACCCAGTAAATCAACTGTTTATTGATTTTAGAAAGGCTTACAACTCGGTAAGGAGGGAAACATTGTACAATATGCTTACAGAATTTGGAATACCGAAAAAGCTGGATTTATTAAGTGTTTAAATAAAGTACAGAGTAAAGTCCGAGAAGCAAAATGCGAGCTTCCATGTCGAGATTGGCCTGAAACAAGGATATGCGTTATCGCCGTTATTATTGAGCTTTGTTCCGGAGTACGCTATAAGAAAAATCAAAGATAGGAAACAGGTCCTAGAGTTGAATGGTATTCACCAGGTTATAGTGTATGCTGATGATGTAAATCTGATAGAACGATCGAAAGAAATGCAGGGGCCTTATTAAACGCTTGCAGGAACATGACTAAATGCAGAGAAATCTAAATACAAGGAAGTTCACAAGGAAGTTACGGCAAATAATAAATGCGTTAAAATATGAATTAATATTTTCGACACAGTGGATACTTTCAAATATCTTGGATCAGTATTACCAGACCAATATCATACCCACAAAGAAATTAAATGTCGACTAAAATCAAGAAATTCTTAATTATAAACTATTTATATGCTGAGCAAAACTATATATTTGAAAGAAAACGTTGTCCGTTGCCATAGAAACCGCCGTTTCCAGGGCAACAGATCCTGTCACGGTTAGCCAATATTGAAAGAAAACAAAGTAAACGAAGAAAAATAATAATAGTGCAAGGTACTGGAGAGGAGTCGCTACAAATTAATTCTCTTTAACGAGGACGATTACGAAACATCACCTACTGATTGAAATCCAGATTATTTTCCAATAAAGTAACTTCCAATAAACCTTTTGTTATTGTTAATTATTCCATATCGGACTCCCGAAGAAAACTCATCTAAACAACTTATTGACCGTGCCAATAGCGACTACTCTCAATCATGACTCCGTTTTCTTTCATTTAGAAATAGGAAAGAAAGAGAAGAAAGTAGAAGGGTAAAAGAAGGAGGTAGGTAAAGAAGAAAGAAAAGAAATAGGGTATTTTAATAAGAAACAGATTACTGGATAATTCCGGAAATATAGTAAAAGGTCGGGAAAGTCGTTGAAAGATGAATCATTCTAAATGTTATTAACAACTAATCAATTTTGGAATGCTTCGGAATAGACACATGTTCCCTCATACCACCCAGACCTAGCTCCAGGCACCACGATCGTGGGGTTGCCCAGACCTAGACCTGGAAATGAGAAAAGTGAAATCATTCTTTGTACTGTTATTCCAAACGGTGATTGATAACCATCCAGCATCTGAACTCTGTTCTCTAGGATCGACCACACATATGAATTAGCCAAGAGGAAAAAAAAATCAGACTTATAAACTCAATATAAATTTATGTATCGTATCAATAAGAATTTCAACTTCCTGGAAGAAAGATGTCGTATTTAGGCTCATCCTGCTAATTTTGCTTCACTCCTCGAGCCGATTTAAACCGTTAGTGACGGTCCTTCATGACCTAGGTTATTTACCTTAACACACATATTAAAACACGACACATATATTATAGATGTTAATACAACAAATGATATCACTAAAATTACTTATATTAAATCTACCATGCATTCACTCGCTCACTCACTCAGGACAGTGTATATATGTTTAGAGGAAACCAACTAACTACAAAGGTACAAATAGTTTATTACATTCATAGTGAAAAAAAAAAGAAAAAATAATTACAAGGAAAATCTTAAAAGCACAAGTTCTTGGTTATATATTAATAGAGTACATAGTGTTATATTTTAGTAAACTTTTGTATATTCAATCATCTTGACAAATAGAAAGAGAAAAAAAAATTATTTATGTATCATATCTTAGGCATGCTAAAACAAATTATGATTTGCGACATACGCAAAAAAGACACTTATTTCACTTGAAAAAAAATTGACAAAGAGGAAAGAAAAGAGAAAAAAAAACTTTTGGTGTATCAGAACTTATATGAGTCTCTACCTCACATCGGGTAATAAAATATTAATGATTTTGAGCGTTCAAATCACAGATCACGCACTACTCATAGTGTCCAAAACATTTCGCTCCATTTAACTTCGTTCGTGTTTATATATATCTCTATATGTATATATATATCTATTGGTTTACAAAACCATTCGTCGTCTATACTTGGTTTATAACTTTTAACAGTTTATATCTGCAATCGCACACTGCGACGCTTTATACCCATCCAGGGATTTCGACAAATCACTATCGCTAGAGGATGTTTCTCCTCTTAGACGGTCAATTTCCAAACTTATTATTTGAATAGTTTTAAGTTATTTATGCAACACTGGGACACGTTATGAGGCCTTTCCTTAGGATCACTTTCGTATATATTTGTATATAATTCGGATTTTTAAAACGATCTCCCGCAGATGTACGGAGTATGAAGGTTTAAATTGAGGATAAAAAAAAACTGGTCAAGTCACAGGATACATATGCAGGTGAGAAGGATTCAAGGTACACTTTCCACAATGGTTTTTGGTTGGTAGTTCAGGGATAATATTCGTTATGATGTGGGTTACGTTTAGACCTGCCGTTACTTTCCAATACATGCCATTACAGAATTACATGAGGTATCATTTACATTTATTCAAAAGAAAAGGAAAATTACTTAAGTGCACGGCGGTATTCATGACAAAATCTACATTCTCAAATTCGTCGGAAAACTCACTGGCAAACTATAGCAACCAATACACGTTTAGGGGGGACAGACACGAGCGCTCTTACATATATTCATAATACATTTAATATCATACTTTTACTTTAAAATCATATTCACATATTAAGTACATATACATTCCGACGTATTCATTTCTCTCTCTCTCTATATATATATATTTATATTTAATAAATGCGCACACATTTAAATTAATCACCCCAATAATAAAATTTTTTACAAGGTTGCAAACATTGTCCCAAAACAAATGACTTCCGACATTACATATGAAAAAGAAAATCGCTTTTCTACCTGATACCGCGCATTTATAAATTTTTTCACTTTTATATATTCAATTCGTGCTTAAATAATGAAAAAAAAACTTTGTGAGGCAGGCACGTAACACAGAGCATTTCTAAAGATGTAACTAGATAAACCAAAGTACAATTTCTGGGCCCAGGTTAACTACAAGGTAATTGAAAACCAAAACAGAAAGGAAAGTGACCAACGGATTACAAAAAAAAACTTAAGAGGAACGACGGTGAAAGAACGTAATCGAAGTGTCGTCAAATACTAAGTCTTTGTTCATTTCAGCGATAGGTCAAAATGTGATGGAGGACCCAATTACTATCTACTGTATCCATGAATCGTGTCTTGCAATGTCTCAGCTGGTAATTTCAGATCAGAGTTGTACGTTAAATAAATCGTAAGTGACAAGTTCAAAATCGGGGGGGGGGGAAGGTTGAAAATTTGAAAAAAAAATCTTGAAGTAATGAAGACAGAGAGAGAGATAGAGAAGAAGGAAGACGAAGAATAGGGGCGCCAAAGACTTAAGTGAGAAATAACTAACGCTACAAAGATAGAAGTCGAATTTCGCTCTCAACAAAATCCATAGCCAAAATATTCTTAACATGCCAAAAAGGGTGGTCTACTCAAATACGTAGACTCAAGGGGCGCCCTGCTGCCAAGGATGCAAGTTCTGTGTCCATCAGATCCCAATCCCACAAGAGTTTGCTTGTAAGATTGAAATCCGATCCCCGTATCCGGCCCAGACCAGCAGGATAAAAGGAGAGGGGGAAAGGGACCAGGTAACTGCGTCCCCAATTTTGAAATCTCTAAGTAAAAAAAAATATTCGACCCCTTAGAAAAACTAAGAAGGTTCGAGGACAGTAATGAAACTAGAATAGAAGTATTATCTAAGATATCCCTAACTAATGATTTGCCGAAAAAAAAAATTAAATAAACCGAATTTTGGATTGGTGATTTCTATTGCCAAACCTCAACGATAGCTACCCTGCGCAGACACGCCACAGTCTGGGATGTCGTTAATTTCCCTCGTCTAATTAAACTAAGAAAAGAAATGAAAATACTTAAAGGGACTAGGGGTCGACATCCGGGTACGCTAAAATAAATTTCAATAACTAATTGTTTTGATTCTGTAACCCTATCAGAGCTGTCGCCTCCATGAACATTGTAAGCTAGCCTGAGTAGATAACGTGAAGGAAAAAAAAATCTCACGGAGCAGGATATTCTATGTTAAAAAAAACCGACCAGACAATATAATTCACTACAGCCCCGTTCTATAGCTACTATTGTCTTTCCATAATTTATTATTCAATATGTCTAGTCAGCGATTATATGATGCTACCTATTCTATCAGATGGTATTACTATGGTTGATTATTACTATAACACATTAAACTACAAAGTATTACCATAGTCCGACTATATATTGCCCTCCGGTCCGCGTGATATCATGGTGCAGGGGTCAGAACTTGAGATGTTTGTAGCTACACGTATCTATTCAATATCTATATATCAACACACGGCGAAGTATTCACTGGGCTACTATATATATTTAACTATATGGGCGTTCTATCTTCTATATTCATTTACTACAATATTCATACACTTTATATTCATATTCACATTAATATTCATTTGCCACGACGCTATATTCTACAAACACCCTGTTTCCTCTATCTACGCCCAGCCTATTTACACATTTCATCATAATACTTTAAAATCTATAGTCACTACAAACATTTCCCATTCCGATCACCGCACGACAACCTCACTCGAACTCAAGACTCTTTCACACACACACAATACTATGTAATACCTGGTAGCTTTATTAAGAACGAAAAAGAAAAAAAAATCCTACGTATGTTCACTGAAAATAGAATTATCCGCGATAATATTTAATGTTTATAAAATTCTGCAGCAACAATGAGCTTCTGCAGCCACGAAGAAAAAATGGACATTTATTATAATTTCAAAGCGAAGAACTAGCATCATATCGCCCGACTTCTGTTAAAAATTTACGTATTGTTTATTTATTTAAATATCTCGATTTCTAGACTAGGCAGAATGTTGAAATTTTCAGAATATATTAATTTTGGGTCACTTGACCTAACTGTACATTCATATGGGCTGTGAATTATACCTTCTAGGTTTTATTTCGGAAAGAAAGGTCAATTTCATGAAATCTAAATCACTAAGCACCTCGACAGAAGAATGGCGGTTAGTACTGACTTTTGACACTAGGGCTAGCGACGATATAATCAACCCTTGAACAACTGAATGTGACCTTGTACACGGAATTATTATACTATATTAAGTTCACTATTAAATATTGTGTATGAGTTCACTTAATGACGGAATAATAAAGAATTTATCGCATAGTAAATACTACACTGTCCATATTTAATTATCTCACACACTCTTTCATCACTTAACTACCACAATTACTACTACTAGAACATGTTTCTACATTACGAACACATACATGCCACATTCATACTACACACTACATTAATACATGTTATACTAATAAATATACACAGAAAACATTCATATTTTACCATTTTAAATCGGCTCTATGAAAGGAAAGGGGAAGAAAGGAAACAGGGCCAACTGGCCCCGTATTCACTAAATCACATTCTTGAGTGTTTAATTAATGCCCTGAGGGGACATATCGGAGTATTAGCTAACAATAGGACCCCTGCCCTGAAGGGGCAGGAACCCGGAAACAAACTAAATGTTCAACTCATCCCGCTGGAAGCCGTACTCCCAATTTGGGAGTCAGATAGGAGCCCTTACTGTAAATTTACACGTACATTGTGATTACTATTCTAACTACAACAAAATTAAATACCGCCATGTATGCTAAAAAAAAAAATCACTCGCTACCTACATAAACAAATCTCTATGTGGACAGGTCTTGTAACCCTCAATTAGCAGGAAAATTGGAAGGTGGAAATATGATGGGAAACACTGATCTTCAGAACCGGTTTTAGAAAAGAAAACAGAAATCACACCACTTCTGAATCCTGTCCATATCGATCGGCAGATGAAATCATGGCGTCAGTATATTGCCCTTACTATTTCAGCCTTTTTTAGTCCAGTTTTGACTATGAAATTTAACAGTTTTTGGCTCCTCGAGACTTCCAGAGATTTAGAGGTTAAAAAACTCCCAAATATTACCTTGTTTGCAGCTGTTCTACTCCTTTTTCAACTTTTTGAGCTAGACGATCCAAATCTAGTGTCTTCAGCGAGACGTTCCGGCATGGAATAGAATAATTGCGCCCTAATATCATAGCGTGGGTTTATCATCCAATCAAAACTAAGCATTTTGGCGGTGGGGCTTTGAAACGAATAAAATTTGGTAAAATCTGGATCAAACTAGATTTTAGAAGGACCTAGGTATCTAAAAGAGAGGTGAAGGGTGGTCCTGAAAATTCTGTCGAATTTTAGATTGGTTATTTGATCTGGAAAGTTCCGTCCAATAGTGGATCTATATTTTCGGATAGCACTGACACCGTAAGAATTGCAATAATCCATTTACATATACATATGCAAGACTTATAACTAATTTAAAATATAAATAAAGATATTGATTCCCAAAACTATAATTCCTAATAAATTTTTTACAGTTTTCCATGTTAATTTGAAATAGAATAATGAATAAAATTACGAATTATATGAACAGCCAGAAATTTTTTGTTAAACATCAAGTACAGTCGGTGCAAAAA
Source organism: Thermobia domestica (assembly GCF_964235325.1). Lineage (NCBI taxonomy): Eukaryota > Metazoa > Arthropoda > Insecta > Zygentoma > Lepismatidae > Thermobia > Thermobia domestica. The sequence continues at coordinate 346,024,921 of NC_137455.1, forward strand.
ATTTCGGGCACCCTCCTATTAAAAACATAATATCGTTAGACTGTAATGGCATATTACAGTTCCCCGGCGTCGTTAAAAAAAATTTTGTTTGAATAACAAAATTTTGTTGAATAGAATTAACATGTATTAATACCAATAAACTAACTACTCACTCATACTCTCATGCACTCAAATGAGACAGTGTAACATTCACTTTGGGTATTGAGATAGAAGTTCCCGTTTTTTGTCCTCAGTACAGTTGAAAAGCTTAAGATTCTGGAAATTGTTAGTTCACCTTTTAGGTAGCAGGAAAACACGAGGTAACCAGTTCGCAATGTTCCCATCAAACGTGGGAAAACGTTCAATATCCCGGAGGGAAACTTTAGAGCTCATACTAACATAAGTAGGGGAATTGTTGGTGGGAATTAACATATTATCCTGCACAATCGGACTCGTCACCGGATTTACCACCGAAGACGTCGTAGCGGTGTTATAATTACCCATGTAAGTGAAAGGAATTCTGTTGGTCGTATTGAGTATGTTGGGCTCCATCCCCGGACCAATCGCACCCATGAACAACGACTCAGAATGGCACCCATCTCCTCTTCCCGGCAACACGCTATGTGATTGTATACCTCCATGTAAGGAGGGAGCACTCACGCTAGTGACCGTAGTCGTCACAACACTCGACTGATTCGGCACACTATTGGAATTGAACCACGACTTTGGTTCTGACCGATGCATGGGGTAGTGCGTCGCAATATCCCGTGCATCAACTGACACTAAATTTTCTTTTCCTGCGCCACGGGTAGTTGTTATAGCGGGTAAAATTTCTGAGGAATCGCTACCGGGGAAAGGATAGGTTACCTCTGATTTTTCGCGACTAGATTTTGTCATTTCTTTTTGAATATTTGCTATCTCGTTTTGAATTTTCGAAATTTTCTGGTCAGTTACTTCCAGTTTGGTTTTCAATGATAAGTCTGACAAGGTAGACTTTAAACTATCAATTTCGGCCTGCTGTGTTTCTAATTTATTGTTGATTTTATGCAATTTGGTATCCATTTGTTCAATTTCAGAATTTACATGCTCTAATTTACCCTCAGTCTCCTGCTGAAATTGCTTTAGGGACTGTTGAGCCTCGCATCTGACCAAATCAATTTCAGTAGACGTTTGCTGCCTCAATGTGGTTATTGAGGAAGCAAAGTCCGAACATATGTTGTCAATTTTCTGGGTTAATGCCTCGAATCGAGATTCGGTTTCTCGTTTCGAGGTGTCAAATTTCTCATTTATTTCACGTCTTATCTCCCGGCTATTTTCATTCATTTCCAGGCTATTATTATCTATTTTCTCATTTATTTCGCGTCTCATTTCCCGTAGCATTTGTTGCAATGAAAGGAGGAGAGCGTCATTATTAGATGACACAGTCTTCCTTTGCTTTTCTTTGGGTTTATCACCAATTGGATCCCCTTCTTTTTCATCATCATCGAGGTCAGATATCTCCACTGGATATATTTGGCCTCGGTTCTTCGGGGTACTATACCCTCGCTCACCGTCTGAATCGGGATGTTCATTTTCCTTCTCGGAGGATAAACTCATGGGTTCACGCGACTGGTGGAGCTTCCCCTCACATTCTTTGCAGTATTTAACTATTTCACCAGCCCGGACCTTTTCTGCATTTTCAGCAGTATCCTCTAAATTAATACAACTGAAATGGATCCATTTCAGCCCACATTCGTGACACCTCACTAGCCTACGAGAGACGCGAGCTCTTTTCTCACTACTTTCTAAAGTACATTGTGTACATGAGACTTCCGCGTTCTCGTGTGATACTACTTCCCTATTGGTTGCCATAGTTTCCATATAAAAAGACACAATATAAACACATGCAATTATGTCCTTATAAACTAACAATACTTATTAATCAGGTACTATTCATAAATTAAGGGACTCCTATCTAATTCCCTCCTTGGGTCAACTTCCAGCATTTTCAAATTTTAGAAGTCACTTTAGCAAATTCCTTCATTTCCCCCTTTCTACAGAGAGAGACAAAGATAGCAGAACAGCCAATGACTATAATTATTAAATCCCACTGTAGCTTTTTAATTATGCACCTTTTGTGGCCAAGTCAATATGTGCTCGATCCTAAACAGTGTTTAATAAATAATTTCCGATTCGTTACCAGGGAAAACAATTGTTTCCATGGTAACTGTCCGATGTCAACGGTCGCCAATATTGAAAGAAAACGTTGTCCGTTGCCATAGAAACCGCCGTTTCCAGGGCAACAGATCCTGTCACGGTTAGCCAATATTGAAAGAAAACAAAGTAAACGAAGAAAAATAATAATAGTGCAAGGTACTGGAGAGGAGTCGCTACAAATTAATTCTCTTTAACGAGGACGATTACGAAACATCACCTACTGATTGAAATCCAGATTATTTTCCAATAAAGTAACTTCCAATAAACCTTTTGTTATTGTTAATTATTCCATATCGGACTCCCGAAGAAAACTCATCTAAACAACTTATTGACCGTGCCAATAGCGACTACTCTCAATCATGACTCCGTTTTCTTTCATTTAGAAATAGGAAAGAAAGAGAAGAAAGTAGAAGGGTAAAAGAAGGAGGTAGGTAAAGAAGAAAGAAAAGAAATAGGGTATTTTAATAAGAAACAGATTACCGGATAATTCCGGAAATATAGTAAAAGGTCGGGAAAGTCGTTGAAAGATGAATCATTCTAAATGTTATTAACAACTAATCAATTTTGGAATGCTTCGGAATAGACACATGTTCCCTCATACCACCCAGACCTAGCTCCAGGCACCACGATCGTGGGGTTGCCCAGACCTAGACCTGGAAATGAGAAAAGTGAAATCATTCTTTGTACTGTTATTCCAACCGGTGATTGATAACCATCCAGTATCTGAACTCTGTTCTCTAGGATCGACCACACATATGAATTAGCCAAGAGGAAAAAAAAATCAGACTTATAAACTCAATATAAATTTATGTATCGTATCAATAAGAATTTCAACTTCCTGGAAGAAAGATGTCGTATTTAGGCTCATCCTGCTAATTTTGCTTCACTCCTCGAGCCGATTTAAACCGTTAGTGACGTTCCTTCATGACCTAGGTTATTTACCTTAACACACATATTAAAACACGACACATATATTATAGATGTTAATACAACAAATGATATCACTAAAATTACTTATATTAAATCTATCATGCATTCACTCGCTCACTCACTCAGGACAGTGTATATATGTTTAGAGGAAACCAACTAACTACAAAGGTACAAATAGTTTATTACATTCATAGTGAAAAAAAAAAGAAAAAATAATTACAAGGAAAATCTTAAAAGCACAAGTTCTTGGTTATATATTAATAGAGTACATAGTGTTATATTTTAGTAAACTTTTGTATATTCAATCATCTTGACAAATAGAAAGAGAAAAAAAATTATTTACATGTATCATATCTTAGGCATGCTAAAACAAATTATGATTTGCGACATACGCAAAAAAGACACTTATTTCACTTGAAAAAAAATTGACAAAGAGGAAAGAAAAGAGAAAAAAACTTTTGGTGTATCAGAACTTATATGAGTCTCTACCTCACATCGGGTAATAAAATATTAATGATTTTGAGCGTTCAAATCACAGATCACGCACTACTCATAGTGTCCAAAACATTTCGCTCCATTTAACTTCGTTCGTGTTTATATATATCTCTATATGTATATATATATCTATTGGTTTACAAAACCATTCGTCGTCTATACTTGGTTTATAACTTTTAACAGTTTATATCTGCAATCGCACACTGCGACGCTTTATACCCATCCAGGGATTTCGACAAATCACTATCGCTAGAGGATGTTTCTCCTCTTAGACGGTCAATTTCCAAACTTATTATTTGAATAGTTTTAAGTTATTTATGCAACACTGGGACACGTTATGAGGCCTTTCCTTAGGATCACTTTCGTATATATTTGTATATAATTCGGATTTTTTGTTGCGATTTTTCAGAGTTTGCTTGTAAGATTGAAATCCGATCCCCGTATCCGGCCCAGACCAGCAGGATAAAAGGAGAGGGGGAAAGGGACCAGGTAACTGCGTCCCCAATTTTGAAATCTCTAAGTAAAAAAAAAATATTCGACCCCTTAGAAATACTAAGAAGATTCGAGGACAGTAATGAAACTAGAATAGAAGTATTATCTAAGATATCCCTAACTAATGATTTGCCGAAAAAAAAATTAAATAAACCGATTTTTGGATCGGTGATTTCTATTGCCAAACCTCACCGATAGCTACCCTGCGCAGACACGCCACAGTCTGGGATGTCGTTAATTTCCCTCGTCTAATTAAACTAAGAAAAGAAATGAAAATACTTAAAGGGACTAGGGGTCGACATCCGGGTACGCTAAAATAAATTTCAATAACTAATTGTTTTGATTCTGTAACCCTATCAGAGCTGTCGCCTCCATGAACATTGTAAGCTAGCCTGAGTAGATAACGTGAAGGAAAAAAAAATCTCACGGAGCAGGATATTCTATGTTAAAAAAACCGACCAGAAAATATAATTCACTACAGCCCCGTTCTATAGCTACTATTGTCTTTCCATAATTTATTATTCAATATGTCTAGTCAGCGATTATATGATGCTACCTATTCTATCAGATGGTATTACTATGGTTGATTATTACTATAACACATTAAACTACAAAGTATTACCATAGTCCGACTATATATTGCCCTCCGGTCCGCGTGATATCATGGTGCAGGGGTCAGAACTTGAGATGTTTGTAGCTACACGTATCTATTCAATATCTATATATCAACACACGGCGAAGTATTCACTGGGCTACTATATATATTTAACTATATGGGCGTTCTATCTTCTATATTCATTTACTACAATATTCATACACTTTATATTCATATTCACATTAATATTCATTTGCCACGACGCTATATTCTACAAACACCCTGTTTCCTCTATCTACGCCCAGCCTATTTACACATTTCATCATAATACTTTAAAATCTATAGTCACTACAAACATTTCCCATTCCGATCACCGCACGACAACCTCACTCGAACTCAAGACTCTTTCACACACACACAATACTATGTAATACCTGGTAGCTTTATTAAGAACGAAAAAGAAAAAAAAATCCTACGTATGTTCACTGAAAATAGAATTATCCGCGATAATATTTAATGTTTATAAAATTCTGCAGCAACAATGAGCTTCTGCAGCCACGAAGAAAAAATGGACATTTATTATAATTTCAAAGCGAAGAACTAGCATCATATCGCCCGACTTCTGTTAAAAATTTACGTATTGTTTATTTATTTAAATATCTCGATTTCTAGACTAGGCAGAATGTTGAAATTTTCAGAATATATTAATTTTGGGTCACTTGACCTAACTGTACATTCATATGGGCTGTGAATTATACCTTCTAGGTTTTATTTCGGAAAGAAAGGTCAATTTCATGAAATCTAAATCACTAAGCACCTCGACAGAAGAATGGCGGTTAGTACTGACTTTTGACACTAGGGCTAGCGACGATATAATCAACCCTTGAACAACTGAATGTGACCTTGTACACGGAATTATTATACTATATTAAGTTCACTATTAAATATTGTGTATGAGTTCACTTAATGACGGAATAATAAAGAATTTATCGCATAGTAAATACTACACTGTCCATATTTAATTATCTCACACACTCTTTCATCACTTAACTACCACAATTACTATTACTAGAACATGTTTCTACATTACGAACACATACATGCCACATTCATACTACACACTACATTAATACATGTTATACTAATAAATATACACAGAAAACATTCATATTTTACCATTTTAAATCGGCTCTATGAAAGGAAAGGGGAAGAAAGGAAACAGGGCCAACTGGCCCCGTATTCACTAAATCACATTCTTGAGTGTTTAATTAATGCCCTGAGGGGACATATCGGAGTATTAGCTAACAATAGGACCCCTGCCCTGAAGGGGCAGGAACCCGGAAACAAACTAAATGTTCAACTCATCCCGCTGGAAGCCGTACTCCCAATTTGGGAGTCAGATAGGAGCCCTTACTGTAAATTTACACGTACATTGTGATTACTATTCTAACTACAACAAAATTAAATACCGCCATGTATGCTAAAAAAAAATCACTCGCTACCTACATAAACAAATCTCTATGTGGACAGGTCTTGTAACCCTCAATTAGCAGGAAAATTGGAAGGTGGAAATATGATGGGAAACACTGATCTTCAGAACCGGTTTTAGAAAAGAAAACAGAAATCACACCACTTCTGAATCCTGTCCATATCGATCGGCAGATGAAATCATGGCGTCAGTATATTGCCCTTACTATTTCAGCCTTTTTTAGTCCAGTTTTGACTATGAAATTTAACAGTTTTTGGCTCCTCGAGACTTCCAGAGATTTAGAGGTTAAAAAACTCCCAAATATTACCTTGTTTGCAGCTGTTCTACTCCTTTTTCAACTTTTTGAGCTAGACGATCCAAATCTAGTGTCTTCAGCGAGACGTTCCGGCATGGAATAGAATAATTGCGCCCTAATATCATAGCGTGGGTTTATCATCCAATCAAAACTAAGCATTTTGGCGGTGGGGCTTTGAAACGAATAAAATTTGGTAAAATCTGGATCAAACTAGATTTTAGAAGGACCTAGGTATCTAAAAGAGAGGTGAAGGGTGGTCCTGAAAATTCTGTCGAATTTTAGATTGGTTATTTGATCTGGAAAGTTCCGTCCAATAGTGGATCTATATTTTCGGATAGCACTGACACCGTAAGAATTGTAATAATCCATTTACATATACATATGCAAGACTTATAACTAATTTAAAATATAAATAAAGATATTGATTCCCAAAACTATAATTCCTAATAAATTTTTTACAGTTTTCCATGTTAATTTGAAATAGAATAATGAATAAAATTACGAATTATATGAACAGCCAGAATTTTTTTTTAAACATCAAGTACAGTCGGTGCAAAAAATTTCGGGCACCCTCCTATTAAAAACATAATATCGTTAGACTGTAATGGCATATTACATATTTTCGTTAAAATTCAACACTTGTTACAGTTTCGCCAACTAACTCTTTGGATTCATCAGACTTTGGAAGATCTTTGGAAGATAGTGTCTGATGAAGCCAAAGAGTTAGTTGGCGAAATTGTAACAAGTGTTGAATTTTAACGAAAATATATAGTTTTGCTCAGCAAATAATTAGTTTATATTTAATTATAACAAAGCAAAGCTTCTACTTAAGGAAATTCGTGTTATTATTCAGTTCAAAATATTTTGTCGTCGCGAATTCTGTCAAGGAATTTAAAGCTTAAAATATATAAAATGATAATCATGCCTGATATGCTTTATGGTTGTGAAACATGGTCGCTTACGCTGAGGGAAGAACGCTGGCTGAAATTATTTGAGAATAAAACGTCCATTAGGAAAACCTAGGCCCAGATGGGAGGACAATATTAAGATGGATCTAGCAGAAATAGGAATACAGAATAGAAACTGGATTGAATTGGATAAGGACAGAAGTCAATGCAGAGCTTTTGTGGCCACAGAGAAAGAGAGAGAGAGAGAGAGAGAATACATTTAAGTTAAGCACAACTGCACAACAAACATGAGTGAGTAGTTAGCTTTCGCGCTTCTATCGTGAAGTCCGGGATTCAACCCCGCATTCGACCATTTTGACAAAAGTTTTTCTTAATTCCATCTGTGAATGTAGAGATAGTGCGTGTACTGTGAGTCCTGGCCGACTTCCTTTCTAATCGTTTTTAAATCTTTGTTATTATCAATTACCAGCAGTGATGGGTTTGCGAAGAGGATTAGGGTGGGGATGTCTTTCGGATTGAAGCCTCTACCCCGAAATTAGGGAATTTCTAAAACAAACTAAATATTGGTTTTGCCTTTACTCATAAACTTCAAGCTGTCCTCAGATAAAAAAAAAAAACTAGAAATTTTAAGAAAAACTAAGCATTAATAAGGAAAGCCCCTCCCAAAATACTTTTCTAAATCCGCCACTGATTATCAGTATAAAATGGTCTTCAAGGTTGTATCTGGAAGATTATAGCTCAATATACAAACGAAATTAGTTCAACAAAGATTATAGTTCAATATATTTGTTATGCGTGTACTCATAAACTTTAGCTCCTCTTAAATAAAAGTTAGGAATTTTTAGAAAAAACAAACATTATTCAGAAAAAACCCTCCCAAATATTTTTCTAAATCCGATACTGATTATTTCTATCGAATGGTATTTAAGGTTGTGTCCGGAAGATTATTGTTAAATCATTACACAGCTACAGATAACGGAAATGTGGAAGTACGCTCTGACAGACATATTGAAAAACGTACGCTCTGATGGATATATTGAAAAACATAAGTTTAATTATGTGCTAGAAGCTAGAGTACTAAGCTCTAAGAAGTGAAACACGGATGACTAAAAAGAAATGACCTAGAGAAGAAAAAATGTCGATAATTCAGGAGGTTAAAATAAAGTTAAATAGCTTCTAAAATTGCCCTCAAATACTACGTACTTTATGTTTGTTTTAATTAATAAACCCTTTGCTCCATCCATCATGATGGTGAATTCCAAAGCGAAATATGGCGTTCAGGTCATGGAATCTTATTTAACTTTAGAGTATACCATAAGAATGCTATTTAAACAGAAAAATCATGAAAATGAAAAAAGCCTAAATTTCCAAAATTCTCGTTGTTTTCCCAAAAAAGCCGGTTGTTTATGTGCAAAAAACCATCGATTCAAAAAAGTCGACTTTTTTGCATCTCTAATTTGAAACTTCAAACTTCAGCCGGTGGTAAGAGGCGAAAAAGAACTTGATAGCATATTCGACTGTTTTACTGATACATTACGCTTGGATACATGCCTACTTAACTCATACACTGCCAACATTTTCTATACTACATCATCAACTACTCTGCTTTCCTCGAAGTGTTTCTGTCTGCTTTTCTTGGACTGCAAAACGCCGTTTCTACGTCATAAATCAGGAATGGGCACGAGTCGAGTCAAAGGTAATTTTCTCGAGTCGAGTTCCGTGTCGAATCACTGTTCTGAGGTCGAGATGAGTTTGATAAATGGCTCGCTTGTTCAGCTCGCTTTAACTCGCTTTGAAATCATGGCCTGATTAGACTGGAAAGCGAAAACCATGAGAACTGTAAGCAGTAATGTGGACTACTTTTAGTGTGGTTCACGACAGGGGTGCATCTCGTCTCGTATTTTTAGTGCTTTTTGTGGAGTATTTTTTAGCGTCTCGTCTCGATAAGGAGACGACAATAGATTTTTATAAGAGACAGCCTAAAATGTTTTGAGCACCAATATACAAGTATACGTTAATATAAATATATAGTTCTTACCATCAAGGATGAGACCTGCATAGTCGAATTTTTGAGTCCAGGCAGAAGCCCAACACGGATAGTGATGTCAATTCGCTCGGGTCGGTTCGAGTCAGCTCGATTAGGTGAGCTGCTGTCTCGGGTCACTTCCCAGTTGGGCTCGATGGTGAATGAGCTGTGCTGTGAACCGAACTGCTCGATCCGTTGATGACCTGTAAACCCGGGCCGAGCAGTTTTGAACATGTTTTGCCGTTGCCCTATAAGTTTTAACAATTTTTGTCTTGAGCCCCAATATTTGTTCGTCCCGAACTCAGTGTTGTAATAATAATAATAATAATAATAATAATAATAATAATAATAATAATAATAATAATAATAATAATAATAATAATAATAATAATAAGTAGAAGTAGTAGTAGTAGTAGTAGTAGTAGTAGTAATATCATTGATAATTGTATTGTCTATGTAGGATACTTGAAGAGAGTACTTGGAACTACATAGAGGGTTTAGCTCGAATTGGCTCGTTTTGGCTCGACTCGACTCGAAACTCGATCCAAATTCGAGTCGAATTGGAGGAAATTTTTGGAGCCGAGTTCTCGAGTCGAGCTCAAAGATGTCTGTTTCGAGTCGAGTCGAGTTTCAAAGAGAACTCACTCGTGCCCATCCCTATCATAAATCGATAATTAGAAATGACAGACCAATCACTAACCTTATGACGGATTCAAGATCTATTGACAAATTTTAAATTCTGATGCTATATTTACTGCATTACAACGTCATTTTACTGCCAAAATTCCTTCCTAGATACCTCTTGTTGAAGTAACTTTTATTTGTTGAAGTTTTACTTAGTAATTAATACTGTTTTATTATGTTTTTCATAACAGTAATCAAACTTTTATTTACTATAATGCAAACTCGTGGTTGACTGTATCTAGAATATTTGTTATATTAGAATTATCTACTTACCCTCTGCACACGCAATAACATTATTTAATAATTAAGTAGATACATTTATTTTAAACAGATAATTCAAGGCGAGAAATAGAATTCTCAAGGTGGATCACTAGCTGTTCACGGTACTATGCTAAACACTGCTTGAATAGTGCGGCATTGCCAGATAAACTCGGGTGTTTACTGATGCCTGATAATAAAGGAAGTAATCATGCAATTCTGCTTGGATACTAGTTTTCGACCCTTACCACAACTCACAGCTAAGTTCCGCTTCTCGAACTGCAACGCTAGATTCCAGGAATGTTGTTATTGTGATTACCACAATAAACGTACAAATTTGGCAACAACGCATTATGGCGTTCTGCGCAAGGTTCTTCTCAAAATCTATTTCCTTAAATGTAAATTAATATTTAAATAAAATGAGAAACATAACATGAAAAATGGTCAAACAATATATCTATTTCATAATAAGACCGTTACTTTAAAATACTTTACACATACAAATAAACATTTCATAGAAACATTGGTTCAAGGATCCTATAATTTTAAATTAAGAATTTATATAGCAAGTTTCATCTTCCTTAGTTCAGAGGGTAGTGAGATAATAAATTTTCTCACAATTTTAACCCCCTTCTGCTTAATCTTATAATACATATTTTAATCAAAGTAACATAATAAAAAAACCTAAGCTAATGAAAGTCGTCAGGTACCGAAAATCATCAAAATTGGTCCAGTGATCTAGGAGTTATTGGAGAACAAATTCTTACAATCATGTGTATATTACCCACACTCACATAAATGTATTGTGCAGTGGCAGTGGCGCATTTACGATTTTGTTTCGGGAGGGGTTTTGCTAACTTTCGGGGGGGGGCTTTGCCTCGAAATGTGAAAATTCTGCATGATATTGCATTTGCTTTACTATATTAAGCCCGGAAGCCACCCCCCTAAATAAGCCACTGTGCACTGGTAATCATCTGAGACAAACGCTTAGGAAGCTGCCTATATTACAATGTGATATTTCATTAAATTGGAATTAAATAATAAACGTAAATTAATTGCCATTCGGATACGAAACTTACAACACAATGCAGAATTTTTCCTCTGAGCATTTCTCTTCCGTTATTTAATTATTAAAGAATTCAAAGGCTATACTAAATCAATAAGCTTAAATTAATGAAAAACAAATTAAAAATCGTTTCAGAATTTTCTTTCCGTAGTTTCTCTAACAAACTTTCCTACGGAGGTTCACTAAATAAAAAGACGTACCACAGACGGATCAACATCAGTAGTTCGTTCAGAAAACATTACAACAATTACTCCAGAAATGGCTTTCCAATCCCAGGTAAGAATCAGTTGAATAATCAGTTGAATGAAATAACTGTGGGAGTTTCAGTATGTCTGTCCCCTAGCATCATTTCAGATTTTGCTTGGGAGAGGGTAATGAAGGACTCTACACTTCTTTAAGAATTTCATTTTTTTTATTAGCATATGAGATTAATATAAAATTGGTTGAAATATACGTACTGTATTTCTCAAACTCAGGGCGACGACAATTGGTCCTACTGGCCTTCTGAAACGATGCTCTTCAAAATCACACAGGACGCCCAGCCCCCAGGAAAAAAAGAGAAAGAAATTGGTAACTTGGCATACATTTGTATGCATTTTTAAGAGTCTTCATCCCGGCAAAATTAAAATACCGCTAATTTTACAGTAATTATGTGATATCTTCAAATAGATAAAAGATAATCGAAATGTGGAACAAGAGCGCCCTAGACAATATTATTTTACATGAGAAACCGTTATCACGACTCACTTATCTGCTTTCGATTTCGAGCCATTTTGAAAATCGGCATTTATTTTCACGTTTCTAAACAGCTGAAAACGGAAAGCCACTAGGTGACTTGTGATAACGGTACCTCACGCAAAATAATATTGTCTAGGGCGCACTTGTTCCATATTTCAATTATCTTTTATCTATTTGAAGATATCACATAATTACTGTAAAATTAACGGTATTTTAATTTCGCCAGGATGAAGACTCTTAACAAAACGACACTTATTTTACAAAGAAATGATTGATTAGCATAGAGATTTGATATTATAGTTCAGTTACACTTTTTCTGTTCTTATAAAAATAACTTAGTTCTAATACCTTTTGGATAAAAAATCCAATATATTTCAATCAAAAATGTTCTTGTAGGCCTTATATCTGGAGAACTACATATAGTGTAGCCAAACCCAAACTATCAGTTAACTTAATATGATGTGCTTATTCCGTAAATAATACGAAAACTCGAATTAGGGGTCGGCAAAAACTTTAGTGGCCCCTGATTCAAAAGCTAAATACTGGCCAAGATCGCAATCTTTTGATCCATTTTTGGTTTTCCTAATTTCTTGTTCTTATAACATAGATGGCAGTATTTTACAATTGCTTATCGTGTTTTCAGGCGTACAACACTGGCTGAATACTACATAGGCGTAGTGTCTAATAATATTGGATCCCCAAAATTTTTTCAACATCGGTGCTCCCAGAAAATTTTTCTTGCGGTGGAGCAAATATTTTCCAGGGGGAGGCGGTTTCCTACATGCTAAAGTGATCCAGAAGTCTTCTTTTAGGGTATGAAAACATTATTAATTTAACTAAAAATTAATAATGTTTTCATACACTATTGCTAGAAGCCCATCTCTACCTACTGCAGAGTAAAGTTATTAATTAATTAGCTAGTTTTTTAGTTTAGTTATTAATTTGCAGTATATATACGTACATACATGATTACATGCATATATATATTATTATTGTTGTTATTTGGGTCTCAATTTTACAGAATTAGAATCAAAAGTTGAAGAAAATGCACCAATACACTATTTATAAGAAAAACAAATGTTTTAGGAAGCCAATTTGTTAGAAGTTTCTTTATATAAATGAAAACGTGGTAAAAATGTAGGAGGGGGGGAAGAATGAAAAAATAAGACTATACTAGGACACTGTTACACAATACTATAGTAACAAAATGACAACTGTGCGCATCCAGTTAGGTAATCAGTGGCGTAGATAGGGAACTGACTCGTGTGAAGCCCTCGCCACCTTAGTACAGTGATGAAATGAATTCTGCTTTCATGTAGCATAAATATTCTATATAATATATAAAATTTATGTATATAAAATTTATCACGTAAAATAAGCATTATACTGACATATTTTTTAAAAAATAAATTATTTCCTGTAAGCTCAATCTTTCATGCTACGCAAGATTTCAGCAGATTTATTCTTTATCTTACTCAACTCTTTACGTTACCATATGATTCAAAATTTACCATATACAAGATCGAATAGAGAGCATTAAAAATAGAAAGTGAATATCTTAATATTATCATTGGTTAGCTCCTGTTTAGCCGAATTGTTAGTGCATATGACCTCGTGTGTATGATCCCTTGTTCTATTCTCGGTGGGGGCACACATCAGTATCATGAGGCAATTGAAGAGCTGCCTGTATTCACAGGTATCGAAAAGAAGTAGAGAGAGTCAAAAATAATATCAACTTGCAACCAATGCGTTGGCAATGCATTACTCAATTGAACGTAAGCCATCGGGCTGGCAATGACCTTTCGTGCGCTGTTGCGCCAAAAACTTAAATTTAGTACTAGTTAATAAAAGTCGTTAGTATTTCAATGTTGTATAGCCAAAGAAAACTAAAAGACTTTTCTTTCTTGTGTGTGAGGGCACGATGGCTCGACGGTAGAGCCCATCCTGTAGTTCGTGGGGTCTCTCGTTCGATCCCTGGCCAACTAAGTCTGTGGTGGACAACAACGTGGCCGTGAGTTTTCTCGGGATATTCCCGTTTCCTCCCATTTTCTCATTCCATCAATTATTCCATTATCGTTTGCATGCTTTAATCATCTTCTCCCTTAACCTAAAGGTTATAGCTCTGTGACTGAAAGATTTCATTTCCTTTATTTTCTTTCTTATTTATTTCTCGTGCTATTCTCTTCGCCCCTACATACTGAAAGAAAATATTAAAATTCGTGTCACAAGAGCCTATGAAGTACTCTGGCCACAATATGGCCCACGTTCCAGCTACTGAAGCCACATAATGCTCGGTGTATGTATGTATGTATGTTTGTATATGTAAGTGCTTCATCGCAATGGCAATTAGATATTAGCGCATTCCATGATGTGTTTCTTGCAATGCCACTGATCAGTGTTGCACTAATTAATTTTCATTTGGAAAGTTTATATTCATTATAATATGTTGATATGGTTTTGAATTTTCTCCGTCATATCAGTACTGTTGTATAAAAGTAAAAAAGTGTATGTCTCATGTACATCAGGGTCATACTACTATAGCTGGAAATATAACATAAACATTATTTATGCCAAGAAATTCCTTCTGTCATCAAAAGAAAGGAGAAAGAAAAATTTTGAAATACGTATCCTAGGCGAGGTTAAAGTGTGTTCAAACCCTTTTTTCAAAAATGAAATGTCTCCCGTTAAGAAGATGAAACCCGGCATATCAATTTCCCGTTGACAATAACCGAACACACCTTTAAGCATTCTTCGAACATTGGGTCAATTAAATGTTATAAATCTCAACACTTTATTGTGAAACTCTCAAATATGATGATTAACTCAGGATAAATATGTTAAAATAGGTACTTAACCTCTTCACGGATATGGCATCAAATGATGCCACATATTTATCGGGAAAATAATCTGATTTTTTTTTCACAAAGAACAGTGCGAACTGAAGGTAAGTAGAAATAATATTCTGAAGCACTTGTTTTTACTTACCTTCAGTTCGCAATTTTCTTCGTAAAAAAAAAAAAATCAAATTATTTTCCCGATAAATACGTGGCATCATTTGATGCCATATCCGTGAAGAGATAAAACTCTTAATTAAAAATAAGACAATGAATGTTTCGACGTTTTCGACAATTTCGCCTTTGATACGGGAAAGGGTGTCCTGTAATATTTAAATTTATGATTCTTTATACGCTCAATATAAGTTGATGGTATTACACACAATATCTATATTCCTAATTGAAATAATTCGAAAATGAGGTTCGACCTTTTCAAAATTCGGCTTCTAATGTTGAATATCTGGTATTACAATTCTTTTTTTTTGTTTTGTTTTTCTATTCAGAAAATGCCTAATGCGAGGATTCGCTTGAGCTGGAAGTATGAAATTCGATATGAAAACATATAATCAGGGATAGATGAATACATGTTGCAGCAATTTTGAAACTTTCACTCCTGAAGGGGAAAAAGAAGGGCAAATATTCGAATATTCAAATTTCTTGTTTATATTCATTAAACCCCATTCTTATATGCAAGAAACGAACAACTCAAATTGTTCTATTAGAAACGTTCTCAGTTTACTGTAATTAACAGGTTGAAATAAACAATTAACCAAAGAATTCCATTTAGGAGGGTACGAAATGATTTGGGGAGCCAGGCCCCCTTCTTCCCCCTGTGGTCATACACTATCACCTAACAAAAATTTTCTGGATCTGCAACTGCTCCTGTTCCTTCCTGTGGCGCGTATATCTTTGTATTTCTTAGAACCACAAGTTTGAGAATAGCAATTATTTAATTAATTTGAAAGGTTTGTATCATTGGACTAGACGTGGTGGCTTTTCAAATGTTTATTGCGTATACGAATAAGTTGTAATTGGAGCAAAGCTCCTATTTACTGGACTTAGACGTTTGTTTATCTGAATATTCCTCTGAGATGCCTAGAGCGCGCTGAATATCGTAAGGAGTCGGGTCCCGATCGGACATACAATTGAGGAATAATCACCGAAAACCTGAATCTCCTAGATGCCTGAGCTATTCCTAACTAAATTTGATATGGTGATTTAAGAGAGCGAGCTAGAGTGCCGTGATGGGCGCATGTTCTGATTGGTCATATAGTTGTGAGATAATCACCAAAAAAAATGGGATGTCCATAGACTTTAACTTTGGAAAAGCATTTGGCGTGCGAATTCTCATTGTAAACAATAGCAAATAGAATTTTCAAAATTAAGAATAGGGCGAAGGCCTTTTCGTTTCGTTCTGAGAACACAACTTTTTGAAGTCATTATACTTTTATGTCTGATATGAAAAATTAAATTTAATTGCGTGCCGTATTCATTCACGAAAACAATTTATGAACTTAAAAGTTCCATGAATAATTAGTTAAGATCAATCGCTTTCTCCAGATTTGGAATTAATGCATAGCTAGTATTATAACGATAACCAAGAAAGTTATGTCGCTTTTTATGAAGGTCTGTGTTCAATGGGCTCCTACACTGTCAGTAGAATGCGAATGGAGATAACGTTAAGGACAGTGTTGGTAGGAGTATATCCCATATACTGCCTGATTGTGGAAATTCAGTTACACCGTGAACTTGCGTAAGGACAGAGTAAACATTTGACCTCCACAGAGCATCATAAGGGCATGTATGCTGTGTAAGTTCAAACTGGGGTCAAACGCCGCTGCAGCGGGGCGGAAGATATGCTAGGCCTTTGGTGAGGGTGTCGTGACAACGCGGACAGTGCAGCGGTGGTTCAACAAGTTTAAGGACGGTGACGAAACACTCGTAGACGTACAACGTGCCGGAAGACCAACACACGCACAAAATGAAGATGTTCAGGCACCAATTGCGGTGAATAGTGGCCAGATATGTGAGGAACTGGGACTACATTTCAGTGTGAGTGGAGAAACCATTCAGCAGCACCTCCATCAACTTGGGAAGCACTACAAGTTGGATCGGTGAGTCCCACATGATTTGACTCCGGGATAGAAGGAAAT
Organism: Thermobia domestica; assembly: GCF_964235325.1. NCBI lineage: Eukaryota > Metazoa > Arthropoda > Insecta > Zygentoma > Lepismatidae > Thermobia > Thermobia domestica. The sequence continues at coordinate 346,042,059 of NC_137455.1, forward strand.
GCGAGCAGACACTTGTGTCTTTGGTATCTCGTCCGAGAAAAGAGCCATTTTTGAATAGGATGTTGACATATAATGAAAAGTGGGTCCTGTACGAAGGTGTACGGTGCTGTCATCATTGGTTAGCATTCCATGAACCGTTTCCGAAACAGCCGAAACCAGCACTGCACCAGAAGAAGGTAATCCTGTGTGTTTGGTTTATTGCTCGCGACATCGTGCGTCGGGAACTGCTACCTGCTGATCAGAGCATCAATGCAACTGCGTACTGTCAGCAGTTGAGCCATGTTCAAGAAAAAATCAAAGCCAGCTCTTCTCAATCGCAAATGGGTCCTCCTGTTACAGGACACTAAGCACCAGGTGGCTAAGATGACCCGGAACACCGTTCTACGCCTTGGATGGGAAACACTATTGCTTCCGCCATACTCACCTGACATTGCACCGTCCGATTATTATGTGCTGAATTCTTTGGACAATCACCTTAGAGGACACCATTCAATCCCTAGTAAGGCTGCAAAATGCACTTGATACCTTCACTTCACGGCCCACCAAATTCTACCGCGATGGAATCCATGGCCTTTTAGAACGTTTTAAGAAGGTCGTCGATGCTGAAGGGGCTATTTTAGATCGTCCAGGTACGTGTTATGTGACATATCGATATTTGTAGGTGGTGAGTGAAAAAACCGAGAGAACTCTCTTGGTTATCTTTTATTATGCATTTTGTTATCATTTTATTATTACTACTATCATAATTTTGATCATTATTAGCGTGGTGTAAATAATAAAGAAACTAAGTCAGTAGAGCCTGCATAAAGAAATTCTATTAAAATGGCATTTGTTTAGTAGTATATGTTGATATAACACTTTATTAAATTGTGTATATTAAATTAATTAATACAGTAAAACCTAGATTATCCACAAGTGCCGCAAAAAACCTTGTAACCCTGCTGCAGTCGCGATCAATTATTTTTCATAAATAGCCGCTGTGGACTAGCATTCTGCATGCAAATAAGTATTGAATGTTCTAAAACATAAAAATAAATTGTATTTAAACGAAATCATTATTTCCAACAATAGTGCACGTTTTATTGGGCTGCAGAGTTGTTTTGACTTATGATTAGCGTCATACTAAAGGCCTGACTACTGCAAGAAACACATGTTTGTCGAACTCTTCAGTATGGCACTAATCACTCGTCAGAATGACTCTGCATAAGGCTCACTATGTTTTTTTTGTAAAATAAAACATATATTTTATGCTGAAATACTTTTGTCGTTTAGCACCTCGTATCCACTCAGTTCAGCGGATAATCATGACTTTACTGTATATTTTATTTTTAGTTACAATAATTAAGCACGGAGTTCTTTCCTAACAATTACATATCCATGATTTATTTTACATCTTATGCTTCTAGATTTTAACCTATTTGTTTTAAAAGATGGTTTTAAAATTAGTTTCATTGGACTCTTAGATACTATCATGTTTAGGGTCATGGTTGTTCTACCTTACGTTCCTTTAGGTTGCTCATTTTCTCTATTAATCACATTCGAAAACTCTACTTGAATGTAAGTGAAATATTACAATTCCTGAGCTTTTACTCTCTTGCTGATATTGTATGTTCTCTGTTATATTTCCAGATTATTTTACTTGTCTTGGCTGCTTTCGTCCTTACTGTTCAAGGAATTGGATATGGTATGTTAAATCTTTATTAATATAATTGTAATTGGTCTTTAATTGACAATATTATATTAAATGGAAGAAGACATTAAAACGAATATACACATTTTAAATGCAATTTCGTAACAATTTATAAATATATGTAATAGCAAAACGTGTATCAAATCAAAGGCCGCATTATTCAAAACAGTATTAATGTATTTTTCCATATTACCATAAAATATAAAAGACTTTATTAATTTAGTTTCTTAATATTCTTAGTACTTTGAAATCTTTCTGTACAACAGAAGTAAAGAAAAATTTGCTTCAACGTTGTCCTGATGTTCTCCACTTTTGTTTTGTTTGTTTTGATTTGAGTTTAGCGTCCCTTGTAGCAGCAAGGCTATATAACATGTGGGCCTACAACTGAACGTGAGATCTGAACGAGGTGAACTACTTTCGGGAATCGAACCCGGATCTCCCATGCCAACGTCGCACACACTAACCGCTTAGCCAGGAGGCAATTTTCTTTGCTTTCGAAAGAAATTGTGTTTAAACTTCTTCCTAGCCGTTTTTTTAATTTCTGAATTTAATTGCTGATTTTCCTATTTAATTGCTGATTTGCCTATTTGACCTATCTTTCAGGCGGAGTGAGTAGCTACGGTTATGGCATTAGCCACGGCCATTATCCAGGAATCTATGGTCTCCATGGTTATGGATTGGCTTCTGGTTATGGATTCCCCCATGGTTATGGTGGTTTCGGATCTCTTGGAGGTGGAATCGTTGGAGGAATTGTTGGTTAGATGATGATGATCATTTTAATCAAATTTGGCTCCACTGACTATAACGGAACAATAGAACTAAAATGAAATAATATCATCATTTAAAAAATGGCTGGATTTCTTAAAACTAAATAAAAAAAATACTTGTTAATTCATTTTTGCTTCTGCTTTTACTATCCACAACCTTTTTTTGTTTGTCATAGTCATTCTGATTATCTCCAGTAGAGTGAGTACTTGAACTAGGAGACAATGATTTACTATTATACAGAAGATATCAAATATGTAAGAGTGCAACGGTTACCATGTTAGCTGGTATTGTAAGTACAAACTTAATGATTCAACTAAATCAAACGATTCACACTGTTCATTGCTCGGACGAACGATCCTTTATTTGTACTTCAATCTATAAGAATAATTCTAAAATATGCAACAAAACACTCACTATGTTCTATAAAAATTGGAGCGTTTTAATTACTTGTCATTGTTTGTTTAAAACTTTAAAATCAAGGAGGATTTATTCCACTATTAATTACCTTTTTTTTTTTTAACTCCAAACAATACAGAAAATTGGGAATCCTGAGAAAAAGGACACACTATATTTACAAAAGTATCGATTTTTGTAAAAGAATGTTGATGTTAAGTGAATCCTCATATTTGACTACCTTCCATTCTAAATAATTGAAATTACGTTAAAGCCTTTATATATACATACTGTATATACAACATATTATTTTAAAATTGAACAATTTTTACGAAAGTAATTTTACAGTATTTATTCAACAGGAGCCAATCAAGGAAATAGTTTGCTTTTCTTGGATCAAATCTATCTCATTCTTGACTGATTTTATGCCATATTTGAAAAATAACTTCATATATCATATTTACCTTACCGTATAATAATTGAGTAGTTGCTACGAAAGATATCTCAGAAGTTCTGTTTAGAAAATATCAAATGGAGGTAATTCATTCCCTCATTTTTGATTGATTTTAAACGCCAAAAATCGTGCTGATTATGAAGCTTTAGAAATAATACACGACAAGCCTATTGCTCAATATATACGTTCTATGATAACGGTCGTAAGCAATTGATTTTAATTGAATATGTCGTATTTTTTTCTGAACATTTCTGAACAAAGAGGGTTCATAATGATTACTATTGCTTGTTACAGAATCAATTCAGAATGAGGAAGTAAATAACCCTCAACGATATTTTTAAGAAACAAGAGTTTGAGCTGGATCTACTCCACTGATGAGCAAACACCTTCACCTACCAATTTAGAATGTTTCACCATAACTTTCGTAATATATATATATGTATCATCATCATAGGTATTCTGCCTTTATTGGCAGGTCACTTGCCGCAGCTGAGAAGCTTCCATGCTCCACGATCCTCCGCTAACCTTTTCGTCTTCGCGTATGATCTTTCTGTTTTAATATCATCCATTAATTGTAGTCTCTTTCGCCCCCTCCCTCTCTTTCCCGCCACCATACCCTCTAGGACGTCCCTCATGATACAATCTCTTCTTAGGCAATGTCCCAACCAGTTTCTCTTCCTCTTTCTAATAATATCTAAAAGTGTTCTTTTCTCACCCACCATTTCTAACACTCTCTCATTCGTTTTCCGCTCGACCCAACTAACTCTTTCCATTCTTCTCCACACCTACATTTCGAAGGCTTCCAGTCGATTTACGAAAGTTCGGTGGCAACACCTTTGGGGCGGTTCTAGTCAAACAGATCATTTGTATATGACTCCCAGATTATAAGAACACCTTGGTGATCAATGATAACATGACTATGTTGATGTTTGAATTCCAAACGTGCGTATAGGCTACTTTTCTTATCTTTCCCTGCTAATTCTTGCGCTTTCTGACACATTAGATCACATCTACCGCGCCTTTGATGTTCAACTATTTTTCTACATATCTATTGCTTGTACTTTTCTTTGGATTTGTCGGTCTCTCTTCTCAATTCACTATTCTGTCTTTTGTATTCTTTAATGTCTGTGATTTCTCCTATTCTGCGTTCTTCCGTCTTATTGAGGTACCCATGGTTTGCTCGGTGCTCTTTCAATTCTGATAATGATATTGTGGAGTGCGTCTAATATAATCTGTTTGAATTTCCATCAGATACTTTTTACACTGTCTACCATATCACTCATTGCGCAGAATTTTTCTTCAGTCTCTTCTTTCACATTACTGTCCATACTTCCTAGTCACTCTCAGTTCCATTTTCGATTTCTCCTCCCATTTCCTTCATAGACCTTCTTTGTTGCACTTCTGCTATTAGGAGATTATGATCAGAATCAATATTCCCTCACGGTAATATTTTTACGCCTTGTACATTATTCTTGAATTGACAAGAATGTAGTTGATTTGGTGGCGTTTCGTATCTCCTGGACTTTTTCAAGTGCACAACGTGGTTTCTTTTTTCTTAAACAACGTACTTGTTACTATCAAATTATGTTGCCTACAGAAGTCAACAAACGTCTGGCCACTTGCGTTTCTTCTCTCTAGCTCAAATGAACCCTACTCGTACACTGTAAAAAAATTCAAAGGTAAATTTACAAAAAAAAAAAAAAAAAAAAAAGGATGGCAATCTGTTTGCCAAGCCTCTATGTAAATCAATTTACACCTATAAAGTAAAATTACTAATATGAAATGGTGTAAAATTACATTTTATCAATAAAAATATCATATTTTCTTATAAATTCACTGGAAATTTGTAAAAAAACAAAAGGAAATTTTGTAATTTAATCTAAGGAAATGTATATCAACTTACAAAATGAGGATTAATTGATTTTACATTGATGTTTTGCAATATGATTACAAAAATTTTTTCAGTGTAGCTCCTTCTCCCGTAACACTGTTGAAATATTCCATTACTATAACATCGATCTTACTTCTATCCTTCTGACGCAGTAACTCATTAATATCGTCATATTTTACTTCTATACTTCATTGTCATAATGGTCGGTTGTTGACATATACACTTGCGTTATCAAAATACACATTGGTTTTGCATAGCTTCACAAGCATCAAGCGGTCACTGCAGTATTCAACTTTGATTACACTTATTGCTATCACGATTCTCGCCCTTAACGCACCCGAATAGAATATTATGTAATTACCAAATAGTATCTTACCTCTTTCTGACTATCGCACTTCATTCAAACCCATGGTTCACTTTACATTCATCCATCTCGATTTCTAAATCTTGAAGTTTAACTACACGTTGTACAGTTCGTCGTTCCAGGTTCCAATGTTAAAATAAAAGATTATTATTATTATTATTATTATTATTATTATTATTATTATTATTATTATTATTATTATTATATTATTATACCTCAGGGAAAACCAACATTGTATTTATTCTCCTCCGTCGTCCCTCCTGGAAAAATTAATGTTGTACTATTCTCATTTCCTCTCTACATCTCCATGCCGTTCATACATTGTAGCCTTGTGGTTCATCCGCCTTTTAGGAAAGTTTCCTCAGCTAAGGACAAGATCTCTACTTGCTCATCCGCCATTGACACCTGGTGAAGGTTGACTCTTTATCCCTTGAGTCAGTCGTCCCCATGTTTATGTTGGCCACTTAAGAGTTGCCCACTTCCTTCCACGAAGAGGTGTAGTTTGAAATTTTCCCTTCGTTTAGAGTGAGACCCAAACGCATTCCTAATAGTATTGATATAAGTGTTTGGTAATTTCATATCATTTTACTTTTATTTAATTATCAGTTTGTGTAAACCACTGGTTATTCGATTAATCCCATGTTCATAATTTTATCCATTAAATTTTACATTGACTTTCACATTTCAAAAGAATTCTTATTGCATAGTATCAAAAGTTTCCATTCTTAGTTTTAATCATAATGAATTAATTTTGAAATTACTTATAACCGTTACTTTTTTCGACATTATTTTTGAAACTTAGTTAATTACTGTTTAGAGCTTTAACTTTAAATTTTAATCAGTTAAAAAGTTCATTAATTTTTTCTACTTGAACCATTTGAAATGGTGGCATATTATATTCTGTGCGAGCATACCTAAATGATGTCCTATCTGATTATTATAGACTAACAAGAATTCTGAGCTAGCGATGACCAGAACTGGTTCCTGGTAGAACCGATTTTCGGCTCTGAATGGATCTGGTTCTAGAAGATTCGGTTCCGGAACCGCTTTTTCGGAGCCCGGCCTGGAACCGGTTTCCAAGATCCGGTTCCGGAACTGGGTTTCGGATTCACGTCCAGAACAGGTTCCCAAGATCCGGTTCTGGAACCGGGTTTACGGATCCAGGGCTGAAACCGGTTCTGAAAACCAGATCTCCAAAAACTGTGGCCATCCCTACGTTAAACCCGAGATGCTGGCAGGCTGTGAACTGTGTGCTAGATGAAATGGCAGAAGCGACAGGCAGGCGCCCAGGCGGCGGCCGCTTGTCTGATTTGGCTAAAGAAACTGCGTAACTGGCAAAATCATTGGCTAAACAGGAAAACTGGCAAACTCATTTAGCTAAACCCTACCGGTGGACCAAATTTTATTTTCTTGGGGGCACAAGCGGGTCTGGGCAGGAAGAGCACAAGCGCGTGGTCTTCTTTGCGGTGTTTTGAAGGTGAACTTTGTGCCTCCTTTACTTTTCTTTCGGAGCTTTCGGATCCAGGTTTGGAACCGGTTCCTAAGATCTGGTTCTGGAACGGGTTTCTCGAATCCAGGTCTGGAACCGGTTGCTAAGATATGGTTCTGGAACCGGGTTTTCGGATCCAGGCCTGGAACTGATTCCGGAACCGGTTCTAAAAACCGGATCTCCAAGAACCCGTTCTCGAACCGGTTCCGCCGGAACTGGAACGTTTTGGCCATTCCTACTCTGAGCTTCCCATTCCTCGGATTCCATACCATTATTCATTTAGGTTAAAGGGAGTATAAACAACTTAGATTCCTACGTTTCGAACCTCAAAAATCGCATTCAAGCGCTGATGTATTGTTTACTCTATTTATGCTGTACAACATTTTTCGTGCAACTAGAGATTGATAGAGAGAGTGTTTTGAACTACGGGTTAGTCACATTTAACTGAAGTAAACTAAAGTCCTATAATATGCAGTACCGGTAATAAACATGTAAAAGACGATGATGATTTCGTTTCAATATTTCACTAAAATTTACCGGTAGTTAATATTCACCTTGTATTATGAAATCCTAATACTCCCCAATTTTATTAAACATTTTTCAGAAAAAGAAAAAAAAAACTTTATTGGCTTCTACTTGTTGCAACTACGGCGAAATTTAACACACTCCGTTACAGGGAATTCCTAATAGGGGACGAGTAATTCTAATGCTGATTGACTGGGGAGCGAAACTTTTTTTTTTTTTGTCAAGCTAACTTCAATATACCTTACATTCTTGACTGCTTTGTTTTCAACATATGCAACTAGGGATGCACGCGAGACGAGACGAGACGAGAAATGGAAAAGTCTCGTCTCGTCTCGCAGCCTCAAATGTTGGTCTCGTCTCGCGTCTCGTCTCGTCTCGCAAACGTGAAGTCTCGTCTCGCGTCTCGCATAAAATTTTGAGTCTCGTCTCGCGTCTCGCGCGAGACTTTCTCGCATGGTCTCGCAGTCTCGCATATATTCTGGTCAAAATTTTGCAATGTGTTATTCTATGGCTGTTAATGAATGATGATGTGATATTCTGTCCGAAAACAGGTATTTGACCTAAAAGTCCCTTGGCAAGCTGAATCCTTGGTGGTATGCCACTGCTTTCCATGGGATGAATATTCATAACATCCTAAGAAGACGGAACCTAAAGTTCAACATGGTATCCGAACTTGTGTCCTCCTCCGCTCCAAATTAAAAGAAAAGTTGTGCTGGAATTTGATTCCTGGACCATTAATTTTCGTCAAATTAACCCTTTCCGGTACCCGGCTTTTTGGGCTATATTTTAGACTTTTAGTCAAGCAGCTACTGCATCGTCACTATTTATCCTAGGATCATGCTTCATACCTCATTCTCTTCAGAATGAAGCGTGCTTTCAAGTGGTACCACTTGCATGCTCATACCATATACCAGGAGCGGGAAAAATGATGTCAAAGGGAAAATTACGGAGGGAATTTTTTCTCGCACTTTGGGCCCCTGTGGAGCGGCCCTGTGTGAACGTACGCACCTAAAAAAAATCTGATAAATAGTACTTGGTACACTAAATGTGTGTGCCAAATTTCAAGTTTCTATCTTGAATATTAAGGCCGGAAGAAATTTTATCAGGAATTCTCACCATGCCCCAAATTACCGTAAAACACCATGATCTCAGGTAAAAAAAATTCCTGAGACATCCCTAATTACCCTAGGATCATGGTTTGCACATCATTCTCTTCAGAATAGAACTGCCTTTCAGGCTGTACCATTCACTTGTCTCCAGCATGTATCTAAGGCGAGAAAATCCCGTGAAAGGGATTTTTTGTAAAAATTTTTCTTTTTCAACGTTTAGCCTCTTTGTACCCCCATGTTTCAACACAGAAGTACGAAGAAAATCTCGTAAATACTCCTCGGTGGACTGAATGTTTGTGCACAATTTCAATCTTCTAGGTTCAAAAATAAGCCCGCAAAAAATAATACCGAAAATGTCCAGAATTCCCCTATACAGAAGTATATTTTCAGAAAAATTCCCTGACACTTCCCTAATTACCCTAGGTTCATGTGTCGCACATCATTCTCTTCAGAATAGAACTGCCTTTCAGGCGGTACCATTCACTTGTCTCCATCATGTATCTAAGGTGGGAAAATCGCGAAGAAAGGGATTTTTTGGTAAAATATCCCTTTTTTCAACTTTTTACCCCTCTGGATCCCCCCCTGTTTTAACGCAGAAATCTGAAAAAAATCTGGTAAATACTACTCGGTGGACTGAATGTTTGTGCAAAATTTCAATCTTCTACGTGTAAAAATAAGCCCGCCAAAGAATAATGAACATAGACCGGCCCCGCAATATTAAAAGAAAATATATATTTTAGAATTATGATGTCATCACCTCCTATGTCTCGACGCAGGAAGGTGTGAAACCATACGTAAGGTCTTCTACAATGCCTCTGGACTTGAAAAACAGAAACAAAACAAAAACGGTCGAAAAAGCTCAAATAGGAGAGTTATAACGCAATGTACCATGAAACACCCCGTATGGTACAGATTGTACCATGGGATCCCCAAATGGTTAATAGCATAATTTACAGCATAAATTGTTGCTTGATCCAACATTGTTTTCCAGCTTAGAGGTCTCCAGTAATATTTGGCTCTTCTAAAATATCGTCGCCACTATCAACATTTACACGTTTTGGTCGTTTCCTTCAAGGGTGATTTTCCATTATAAAGATGTTTTTATACCACCAAAAGCGCTTGTAGACAGCAAAAGAACTCCTCACAACACAATACGACCCAATTCTTTTGGTTCGTTCGCGCTTGTAGCAATGTTGCATTATCGCATTTTATAAACTTTCGCTTTCAACTTATATAGTGTTGCCAGATCTAGAAAATAAAATTACTCACAGATATAAGGCCATTCCTATCATCTCGCATCAAACCTATAGGGCCATCCTACCAAACCAGTGTTTGAATTAAACTTCCGAACTAGAGGGGGATGTTTTTGATAAATATATAGAAAGAAAATACTTATTCCATGTAAAAATATCATGTTATTTATGCGAGACGGACCCGGGATAAACTTTGACGAGAGGGGATTTCCCCGCCATTCCCCAACATAAATCGCTAGTAGTAATGTGAAAAAGACAGAAACAACGGAAATATCACGTTTTGCAGCAATAGGGAGTCTTATTTGCTTTTCAGACTAAAAAACAGAAGTTCATGTATTCGTGCGCGCCCGCGTGTATGTGTTTGTGTCGCAAAATAAAGTCCTAAATCGATGTTGTAATAAATTTCCAATTTACAAAGCTTTTCTTTTTTAATGATGTTTAGAAACTAAAGAAGGCTTTAATTCCGAAAATCAACCTTGAATAATAATAAATCTCATAAAATGTCTATTGTCCCAATCACTTTTTTGTTCCTGGAGGCATTAATGCTCAACTTAGAAAATTCAATAAATGTAAAATCACTAAATATATAATTACATGTAATTCATAAATGTTGCGAGACTGCGAGAAGTCTCGCGAGACTTCTCGTGCGAGACTTAACTAAGTCTCGTCTCGCGTCTCGTCTCGCATGGTTTAGTCTCGTCTCGCGTCTCGCATAAAATTTTCAGTCTCGTCTCGTGTCTCGTCTCGCAAATGCGAGACGAGACGCGAGACGAGACGAGACTTCTCGCGTCTCGCGTGCATCCCTATATGCAACTCTATCCATCACGACCCTGCTGGAATTCAGTAAAGGAATAATTAACACTTCTGACGAGAGTATACACTTATTTATTAAAAACTAAAATACAGTGTAACGGTTTCGACAACACTGTTAGTTAGAGTTGGTGTCTGATGAAGATAACATTAAGTTGTCGAAACCTTTACACTGTATTTTAGTTTTTAATAAATAAATGTATACTCTCGTCAGAAGTGTTAATTATTCCTTTCAACATATTTATCTATGTAAATAATTAAGCATTTTAATGGGCTGAAAGTAAACGCAGGAAGGATAATCTCCCCTGGTTTTCTCCTATCGATGCGTCTACATCCGTGGACGTTCCGTATTAAATACTAAATAAATACTGAATATATGAACATACACAAAGGGGGACGAATCGTAGTAATAAAGCAACACTAACACAATGAGAGTGAGGTCCCTGATTCGATTCCAGGGTATGGGTTTGTGGTGGACAACATGATGTCTGTAAGTTTTCCTGTTTCCCCTTACATTCTCATTCCACCAATTCTGTAATGATAAACATTCACTTTTAATTATTATTCGTCTGCTGCGAAAATCATATACAACAAAAGTGGTGTGAGTACTCAGTCCTATGGGCTCCACCTGATTTTAATTATTGCATCCATACTAATAAATTATGTTGTTACTGTTATGAATTCTATTAGGAATACCAATGGGGTCTTCTGAGGCCCACAGCCATTAGTTTTTAATGTAAGCCAAAATACCTTGGTGTTCCAAGGGTTAATATTATGGAATTAGCAAACACATTTATAGTACTATACGAGCTCAATAGACACCCCACAGTAAATTCTATAAAAAATAACGTGATTGCCTGTAAATATAACCTTTTTGCTATTACTAATGAATTGAACAGTTTGAATTTAAGTTTGCTAACGTAATACTGTTTCAGGGAAGAAGAGTTGAGTATCTGTTAATATGTTAATAAGGATAGACATTCTATTAGTCGCAAAAATTAGAAAAAATCAAAACTTATAAAGTCACAGAAAAATATTTCTAGATGAGTTGTACATGACTTCTCTAGTCATTGTCATCTTCTATATCATTTTATTATTTATGATTTTGATGTTTATGAAATGTGAGTCTACTAGTTTTCGCAGGACCTTGATAAGTTTGCCTCTACCTCATTTATGGGGGCTTCCGGGCTTAACCCCCCCGAAATCTTACTGACTATAGTAAAGTATATGAAATATCTTGCAGATTTTTCACTTTTTTAGGCAAAGTCCCTCCCGAAACAAAATCGTAAATACCGCACTGCTCTACCTGTACATTACTGGTATGCTAGAGAGAAGAATTATTGACAACATAAATTCCGTAAGAAATTCGACACTTTGTATATTGGTAGGGAACGCAGGGATTCCTTTAAAAACCTCATTCTGACAAATTGTTGTTGTTGTACCTGGCATACTATCATTGCTTTCGATCGATTCAGATCCTAACTTCTAAAAAAGAAGAAAAAAATCTTAAAATTTCAATTGACTGTAGTAGCCCCGCATAGCGTAGTCGCTAATGCTCTCGCCTTAGATGCGACCCGTCCCGGGTTCGCTTCTTTTTGGAAGCACTCGGTCGAAAAAATGTAAAAAGATTTTTCAGGCCAGCCACCCTGAATGAAGTTTGCTGGGCTTTCCTCACTCCCACCAAGCAAACGCTTGGGTGGTACCTAACACAAACGATGGGGTTTTGTGCATAAACGAACACAAACGATGCACTAACCACTGACACTGCTTTGACAGTTTGTGTTTAAAATCAGAGGGGCAGCGTGAACTTCGCTCTCTATCAGTGTTTTGCTTATATCTCCGGTACTAATAAAGCACAAACGATGGGATCTTATGCACAAATGAGCACAAACGATACACTAACGAATGATAATGATCTCATCATTGGAACTTCAAGTCGAGGTACCAAGTTCATACACCTTATATTATGAATGTTACCATTGTATTTCTCGTTATATCTCTAATAACGACGTTAGTTTCCCTGCACAAAAGATAAAATTCAAGCACTTTCGAGCATAAATGTTAAAGAATACATTGACATATTGAAAACATTTTCGGAAAGTGTCCCTGCCAACCTGACGTCAAGTTGGCCGTAATTTTAGAAATGTGAATAACATCGTAAGTTTAACTGCACAAACATTAAAACTAGACCACATTTCAGCACTAACGAAGCACAAACGATTAATGTCTTTAAATATGTGCCATCATAAAATGTCCCAGCCAACTTGCTAAAATGTCCCAGACAATGTCTCATCTTATCACCTATCACTTTATCAATTGCAGCTTTCATCTTTTCCTCTGCCCATTTACCTATCCATTTGTCCATTTTTACCTGAAAGAAATGAAAGAACTATAAGATTTCGCATCGAAACTTCGAATATTGCTGTCTGATATTGCTCGTTAACACCTTGTCCGATATCACCCGATCAATACGCATGATGATAATGTGTCTCGAAGGAATTTGTCTTGTATTGAAGGCAATGATATATTACCAATTAGAATACAAAGCTACAACAGAAATTAACGACTACTTAAATTTATATTTAACTTCCTTCCGTAACTAGCCTACAAAATTAAATACGTGCAACCAGAAACTACATAAAAACTACACATCGTCACAAAATATATACCTTTCAAGTTGTTGTCACGGAGTGTTGGCGTCACGCTTCCCTCATAAAGAACTACTAACACGTGGCAAAATATTGTTGTTATCGTGTTCCAGAAATAGAGATCCATACACTGTACGAGGTAATACACCGTCCGATAGTGTCTGACCTTCCCTGGATAGGAAAGAACACTTACTTTGTTTATTTTTTTTCAAAAATTTGTAGTTGTCTCAAAATTAAGGTGAATATATTTTTAAAGTGTTGTATGATTGTTTTAGCGCCAATTATAATAAAACTAACAATGGTCTTAACAATTGGACTTTTAGTTCTGTCAAGGCACTTATGACATTTCTAAAAGCTGTAGGATTTAAATTCTAAGGATTTAAGATGTAAACGTGAAGTGTTCTGTATATATATATATATATATATATATATATATATATATATACACTACCCCCGAAAAGTTTCCGTACAAAGTAGGTTTATGTATACTTTATGTGTATTCGAGGAAAAACAAAGACATATCAATGGAATATATTTTTATCTGGAACCTACAATATGTATTTGAGAGGAAAATACAGAAATTTAACAGAAATGGACCATTGTTTTGTCAAAAATTTAAATCTTTGATTCATCAAAGTAACCTCCACGCGCTGTGATAACAGCTTTACAGACTTTGGGCATTCGCCGTATTAGTTTCTGTAGAGTTTCGGGCTTGATTCCTATCCACGCTTTGCGAAGACACTCAAATAAGTATTTCTCGCTAGAGGGACGCATCTTTCGAACTGCCCTATCAAGCTCATCCCACAGTAACTCAATTGGACTACAATCCGGTGATTGTGGGGGCCACACCATACTCTTGACATCTCCTTGTTGCTCTTTTGCTGACAAATACCCTCTACAAAGTCGGGATGTGTGTTTTGTGTCATTGTCTTGCTGCATAATGAAACCATGACCAATGAACCTCTTCCCAGATGGCACTGCGTGTCTGATCAAAATCTGATGGTACTGTTCTTTCTGCATTGCACCCTGTATTTGCACTAAATTTCCCACTTAATTGTTACCAAAACAACCCCACACCATCACAGAACCACCCCCGTGTTTTACCGTTGGCAAAATACACGACGGAAGCAGTCTCTCGCCCTTGAAGCGACGCACAAAAACCCTGCATCTATGACTGAAGAGTTCAAACTTCGATTCGTCAGTAAATAAGCACTTGTTCTACTGCTCTGGCCCCCACCTTGCAAATTTTCTTGCCCACAACAATCTCTTCTTTTTGTTTTGAGGACACAAGAGCGGTTTCCTAGTTGCCACACGACCGTTTAGTCCCTCTTTAACTAACCGCGTCCGGACAGTTTCATAGCTGATCGGCTTTTCGCGAGTTTCGTTCACTTCAACTTGTATTTGGGGCACTGTTTTCAACCTGTCGCATTTGCTTGTCACTATAATGTACTTGTCCTCCCTTGAAGTAGTAGCTCTAGGCCTTCCAGATCTTGCTCGAGAGCGATTTTCCCCTGTTTCAGCAAATCGTTTTAAGGTATCATACACTGTAGTATGGGGTATTTTCACTTTTGCGGCTATTTCCCGTATTGTATAGCCTTCTTCTCGTAAAGTAACTATTTTTGCTCTCGTTTCAATGCCCAATTCCCTTTTCGTCCGGGCATTATGCTGACTAATAGGAAACGCTTTACACCTCACTTCAGCACACACTCACACACACACACACACACACACACACACACAACTAGCGTGCAATAGCGAACTCCCAACAGTGAAATCTGAGACAGAAGTAGACAGAGCAGCTTGAGGGACACCTATGAGGCATTTATTGTGTGTTCGACCTTCAATTTGCAATGTAATGGCCGTTTTGTATAGCACGCGTACGTAATGCACGATCACAACGGCGCGATATTTAAGTTTATTTTTCTTAATTCATCCACAATAAGCCAAAACCTTTTCTCCCGACGGATTCTAAAATGTTTCATCTTTCATTTGTGAGCAAATCGTAAGGCAATCTTTTGTTACATTTTGAAAATTTCTTTATTTCGTGTTTGTCCGGAAACTTTTCGGGGGTAGTATATATATATATACAGGATGTCCATAAAGTCCTTTGCCACCCTTAAAACTCGGAAACGGTGAAATATATGTCAAAACAAAACAAAAAAAAAAAAAACAAAAAAAACGTATTTTATCATTTCAAAAGTACCACGTACTGAATGAAACAAAATTGCCCCAGGGTCCCTCGGAGGCTCCAAGAAGGGATCTAACTCAAAATTTGCAAATGGAAAGGGGGTCAAGTAGTATATCGCTTGAAAGCTATTTACAAAAGAAAGACGATGGAATAAGTTTCGATGTTCTATAGTACACCTGTACAAAATGGCGGCAGGTCAAATTGTTAATACAGTTTGCATTGAAAAGGCTTTGGCCACCCCTAGAAACCTGAAATGGCTCAACAGATATCAAAACTGAAAAACACGTATTTCATCATTTCAAAAGTACCATGTACTGAGGGAAACAAAGTTGTCGTTCTACATCTGCGATGTTAAACCTTTGAAATTCATACAGGACTATCTTCACAAGTTGGCAACACTGGCCATCCGGAATTCACAGGTATATTACTTATTATAATTAGATTTTACATATGTTATCATTTTTGCCCCGTGCCATTGCACAAAAGTTTGTTTTGTGCTCAGTTGGCAACACTGTATTACCTCTGACGTTATTGAGCACGTCTGTGGGTACAATGTTTGCCTACGATATTGTTGTACAAGTCTCCTTTTGATGACTTTACTTCTTTTGCTAGTATTTCTATATCAATGTCTATTTTACATTCCTATCTGCACATTATTATTGCTCCTTCTTTCCTGTGTATCTCCTGTGTTTTTGGGTGTCCGCACGTATAGATTTGAATTTCTCCCTTTTTTCAGTCCTCTATCGATTGCGCACTCTTTGAGCGCGATATGCTACTATCAATATAAGATGTTAACTTGTCAGTCCACATGAAGGAAGACTACGGAAACGTGAAATTATTTTTGGGAAAAATTGAGTATCAAAAATATAAATGGGATATTTGTGGAGATTTTAAGGTGAACGGTTTTCTTCTAGGTTTGCAGAGTGGCAATACTAATTATTCGTGTTTTCTTTCCCTTTGGGATAGCAGAGCTACTGACCGTCATTATACACTCAAGATGTGGCCAGAAAGGAAACATTTACTTCCTGGCACTCACAATGTCATACATGAAACCTTTAGTTGAAAGAGAAAAAATCTTATTGCCATCAGTCCACATGAAATTAGGACTTATAAAACAGTTTGTTAGAGCATTAGATCCACATTCTGCAGCTCTTTCTTACATAAGACAAATGTTTCCACAGTTAAGTGACGCTAAAATCACAGCTGGCGTATTTACTGGCCCGTGTGATGCTTCAGTCTGAAGAACTTCAGAATAGAATGACTCGAGAGAAAAGAAGTGCTTGGAAAGCTTTTAGGGCGATAGTGCAAGGTTTTCTTGGTAAAAAATAGGAGTGAAAATTATAGGGAGTTAATAGATTCTTTGATTGACCTATATCGAAATTTGGGTTGTAGAATGTCGTTGAAATTGCATTTTTTGTTTTCCCATCTTGATTTTTTCTGTCCAAATTTAACAGATGTGAGTGAAGAACATGGTGAACGCTATCATCAAGACATTGAACAAATGGAAAGAAAATACCAAGGGCGCTGGGACACCGCGATAATGGGAGATTACATTTGGACATTGATTTCTGATGACAAATCAGCTTCGGTCAAGAAAAATGCAAGCGTGCAATTTTTAAAATGTTCTGCATTATGTGCTTGTAGTCAAAGTGGATATATTTTTTGCTAAGTTTTTTTTTTTCATTTTGTACGCTGTTTTCGTACTCCATAGTGACTAAGTTAATTCTGCATAATTTCTTCAGTGAAGCATATTGTAAGATAGCAATTTGCTCTAAATTTCTCGATAAAAATCAAAACCGCGGGCCAAAACTGCAGCTTATATAGACTAGCCATTTAATATTTACTTCGTCTGCGTACAAAAATTGTTAGGAATGTAATATATTTTAGTTGAGAATAGAGGTTAGGAACTATTACACGGAAATGAAAAATGACTTTTTTTCATTTTTCTTTGTCAAGTTCTAGGTGATTTCATAACCAAATTTCTAATTTTGTCCCCAACATTTTGTGTCATCTCGTGAATACCAATTTAAAACATACAGAATCAATTTCTGATAAAAAAAAAAAAATATCTGATGTAATTTGACTAACTGTACAAAACAATGTTGCCAACTCTAGAAATAAAAAGTGCTTAATTTTGAGGAAAAATTAAGAATTTTCTCAAAATTTGTTGAATAAATTTTCTTTCGCATGTAATATTGCAAATAAACTTACACAGTTTAAAAGCTTGTTCCTTTGTTTGAATAGCAAGGTATAACCGGTTGTGGTAGGGCAAATGCTTTCTTAGTTATTACTCTTTAACGAAAAATGGAGGAAAAATTCGACAAATTGCCCGATTTCTAAGGATTAAAGACGAATTTTAAGGCCATTTTTGACATTTTGGGAAAACTAATCTTAGGCACGTTATTAGTACCACCCAACGATATTAGAAAAAGAAAAGAAATCAGGTAAGCATAAAACTGGTAAAAACATGTTACGTAATGGAATCAATAGTTGGTATTTTCAATTTTATGAGAATTCAACAAGAGAAAATTTTATTTAATATTTGAAACTAATTTTCCTCTGAGGCAGTAAGTAGATTATTTTCTTGTGCTCTAGTAAGCATTCTGCAAGATGCAGACAAACTTTAATTTACACTGTAATAAATAAAAGTTTAATAACAGTAGTAACGAAACATAACAGAACTAAATAAATAAAGGAAACTCCAAAGAATAAAATGTATGACAACAAGAGACATCTACGAATACATTTTATCATTAAATTGACGCTGTGGTCCAGAATGATATACAGCTTCAGAACTAAGTACACTATGTAAGTCAATAGGAGTTTTTTGGAATCTATTTCAGAAAAGATGAGGGTTTAAGTAAATCCTTTCCAACTACTGTAGGTGTTGTACGATTAAAAGCGCGGTTTTACAATCTGAGAAAAGCAGACAGAAACAGAATGAGTAAGAAGGAAGTGAACTAGGAGAATGGCATTTTGAGGTTACCTATAAGCTCCTTGCTCTCTCAGTATAGCTTGCTGAAAAGAACTGCAGATTGTGACGTCATAGAGGATTCAATTAGAAGTTGCTGGTCTGAGTCGATCTATGTGGAAGAGTAGGTGTCATGGTCGTTTCGAAAGAATATAGAAGTTCTGATAGTAGTATTTCACGTCTGTGTTTACCATGTGAATTTAGGATAATTATAGTATTTCAAGTCAATAACATCGAAACGAGTGTCAGGCAGGGACGGATCCAAGGGAAGGGGGCGATCGGGGCAATTGCCTCCCAGTTTTCTTATTTTATATATATAAATAAAACCCATCTCAGAGTTTGGAGCTCTTAAAAGTAGCTCTAAGTAGCAGTATTACAACCCCCCGCCCCTCCGGAAGTCCGCCCTGGATCTGTCCCTGGTGTCAGGTTCTTGAATGGCGCGCTTGTGAGGTACTCTGAAGCGTGCTATTGCAAGATAGAATCTGAAAACTGAATTCAATCTAAGGAGATTTGTTTTGTTGAAGTTGTCATTAGCCACACAGATTTGCAATATTCAGAGTCTTGGGCGAATTGTTAGACTTCCATCTATGTTAGACATAATAATGGGAAGTGTTATAGAACGCCTAGATCCGTCCGTCTGTCTATCGACAGGTATCAGAGCATAAACCGGAAGAGATAACGAGAAGAAGATTTACGGAATCGATTCGGTGTCCTAGAAGTAAGTTTTGTCTTCGATATCTTTGTATTCAAACCGGAAATAAGATAATTTAATTTTCCGATATCATTCACAGTCTTCATGGACCCAACCTTTGCACGAAGTACACTGTATCCAGTACTTACCGAAGTCTTCGCTAGCATTTATATACCTGGCTCAGTTTCGCACTCTAACAGTCTTTTGTTTCTATGTCGTCACCTGGGACATATATCTGTTATGTTCTAGGTACGTCCTTTAGGTACATACTGTTTCAGATACTCTAACAGTACAAGATGTGCTAGGCATGCTACATTTAGGTGTTCTAAATTCATCTCCCACATTTGATACATTTGTTTCTTCTTGTTCTAAGCGATTGCGTACTAGAAGCAACAAACGCATCAACTTTATTTAGATGGCAACTGTCGCCGATCATGAATATGGAAAAACCATGAAATAAAGCAAATAGACACTCGTCATTTTGTTATAAAATTACATGGCGATTAGATTTTACCTGATCCCAAACAGTTATCTTCGAATATACGCGGTTAAAAGAGCACCCTGATTAGCCAAATTCAATTTATTCTTCCACAAGCAACTCTGCATTTTTTTACTTGTTTAAAGTGTTGTTTAGACTCACCTTAATGTAAACATATTACCCATATAGGCGATTTAACATATTTTGTGGGAGTAGTTTTGTGGCTCATTGACGCTTACGACATGGAGAACATAACTAGAACATACTGGGCACGTTCCCCAGGCACATGTCAGGCATGTGCCTAGGGGTGGACATAGACTGTGACTATCATTTGCCATCTATGTGATTTCTCTCTCAGAGGAGCATTGGGCATATACTAGACACATTCCCATGTACCTGATGGAACATGATAGGCATATGTTTGCTATGTGATTGTGCTGTTAGGGTTACACTCAAATACGGACTTCGCAAGTTCCATTCTACACACTGTCAAAAATGCAGTCGCTACAAGTTCAGAAATGTCATTTAGCGTTATTTTCAAATTGCTATATTTCTTCACCGACAAAGAACAGCCTTCAATAGGATACTTTGAAAGTTTTCATGAGGTGAGAGACATAGTATGTGAATGTTGTGAGAACGAGCTATGAGAGTTCGATCTAATTCTTTATAAGAAGAATGTCCAGTCCATCAACTATAAGCAACACAGCAGTCTCTTCAGTTGGGTTCACTCTTTCTGTAAAAGATGACATCTATTTAAGAAATCTGTCTTTTCTGATCCAACCACTCGATTGAGCATCAAATACATACTTTCGGGAGCATCTTTTGTAAATTATTTGTTCGCAATTACTCTTGGGAACACAAACAATGGAGGGATAAATTAATCACCTGACGCATTTATGCACAGAGGAATAGAGATTTTTCCCCTCGCCCCAGATGTCAATCTCCCTACCTGCTTTTCCCCTTTTACGGTTAAGTCTTAGCTGATTCGCATGGACTACTGACACACAAGTCTCATCAGCATTAAAAATTCGCGGGGAGTTAAAAGAATATATATTCATAAGTTAAGGGAATTTGTTAATATATATATATATATATATATATATATATATATATATATATATATATATATATATATATATATATAGTGGCGGATCCAAGCGCGGGATATAGGGGCTATAGCCCATCCCTTGACGCTCAGGTATACACTGGATAAAATAGGCTTATAGGCTTGAATTCTGCTTTACACTGGCTAAAACGGCAAAATACGGTTTAGCCCCTCCCTTGATTATATCCTGGATCCGCCACTACACATATATATATACATATATATATATATATATATATATATATATATATATATATATATATATATATACTAACATGCTTTTTGTTGAATCCTAGCCCGGTGCAAACTCATGACTTCCGCGCTCCTGAAACTTAAATCGGGATATCTCTTCATGAAAGAATAATAAAAATGTTTCCCGCCTAGTCTCCTAATGTCTTATTTCTGTTGAACTTATAGCTCTCAAGTATTCTGTAAACAAAATTTGCTAGTTTCAAAAATTCATACTTGTTGAGAAGCATCAGCTGGCTGTCCAGATATTTGACGAAATTGTTCAGTAACTCACCCTATCATCTGTAAAAGTGTTTTGAAATGTACCCATTAGCGGGTTTACTTGAATTTCTTTTTCCAGGGAAATATATTTTACCGTGTTATCTAAAGTACTTTTCGAGACGGAAAACTGTTTATTTTGCTTCTCTTGTTATCATCTCACCACCTATCATTTCTAGCTTTCATACTTTCCTCTGTCCATTTACTTCTCTTTTTTTTTGTCTATTTTTAGATGAAAGAAATCAGAGAACTATAAGTTCAGTTTTTACGTCCCACGGTTATGCCGGTGAGGCTAAAGGAGACGGTGATTATGAGAGATGAGTGAAATGGTGGAATGAAGAAAGTGGGAGGAAACGCGAGAACCCCGAGAAAACCCACGAGCACGGTGTTTGTCCACCACAAAGTTCACTTGGCGGTTGCTGGGATCGAACCCGGGACCCCAAGCACCAGAGGTGAACGCTCTACCACTGAGCCACCGCGCCCCCCGAGAACTATAAGTTCTCGCATCGAAACTTTGAATATCGCTGTCTGATATTGCAATCCAACACCTTGTCCGATACCTCCCGTACAATACATATGACAATAATGTCTTGAAAGAATTTGTCTCATAATGAAGGCAATGATATATTCCCAATTAGAATACAAAGCTACAACAGAAATTAAACACTACTTATATTTATATTTAACTTACTTTTATTTCCATAACTAGCCTACAAAATTAAATACGAGCAACCACAAACAACATAAAAATTACAAATCGTCGAATCAAATGTATACCTTTCGAACGTACTATCTCGGAATGTTGGCGCCACGCTTCCTACACAAAGAACTACTAACACGTGCCGAAACAGTGTTGCTATCCTGTTCTAAAAATAGTGAACCGTACACTGTCCGATGTAATACGCCATCCGATGCTATCCGACCTTCCCCGACCTTCCTTTGTTTAACTTTTTTTTTTTTTTAATGTAGTTGTCTCAAAATTAAGGTGAATATATTTCTAAAATGTTGTACGATTGTTTAAGCGCCAAATATAATAAAATTAAAGATGGTCTTAGTGATTGGACTTTTTGTTTCTTCAAATTGCTAGAAGCGATAGAAAGATAATTGTGGCTTAACTTAAAAGATAACTTGATGATTGGTTGATCTTTGTCAATGGCATATTTCTGCAATGATGGATGTTAATGGACTGTTTCCAGGGTGCGAATTACCGGGGGGGATGAGTGGGATTTCCCCCCTCAATCACATTTTGTTCCCCCCCAAAGAAGTCAGCTGAAGTATCCCCACCGGGGATGCTCGCTTTCCCCCTCAAACTATGCTTAGTGTAACTCCAAATTTCACTGATTTTTGTTATTTCTTGTAAATTTACTCTTCTAGCTGTATTTCGAAATGATCGATGTAAACTGTTCAGTTTTGGTCATTTCTACTTACCACCTAATTACCCACTATTTTCAACGTTGTTTAGTAGAACTATATTATTATGACTACGGTTGTTACTTGCAACTCTACCTTCGTACCCTTCAGTTCGTCATCGTTTGTGAATTTGAATGTACTAATTGCGTATAACAAAGCCACATATAGATTTATAAATGTTCTTAGCGGTTGGCCAAGAAGAAGTAAACAAATAGCTTCTTCTACCATACTTAGCGAAGTTCGGATATGTCATATTCATCCTCTATATTTGTATCGATTATCATCTTATTTTAATTTTTGTTATAACATGTTATTTCATTTTCCAGTGTACTCTTTGTTATCACATGGTCTTCATTCCCTAGTAGGTTGTGTGTATGCAACTCAAAAGTTGCATTTAATTTGTGATAATTAGCATAGTAATCACTGCTTTTACAGTTTACGGAAATGAACTTTTGAAACTGTACTCAAAATCTGAAATATAGGTATTCTCTCGTAAGTATATGTTAACGTACACGCTGGGGGATACGCTCCTAGTGAGCAGACATGTTAATAAAGGTGATTTTTAGGTGAATAAGCGAATAATTCAAGATTTGTTTCAGCATTTGTTAATACGACTGGTTCTCCGTGTCATTGTCCGTGTCTGTATAAGCATTTCAACTGGAGCGTTTTTTTTTTTTAAAGTTAACCCTTCATTTTTTCATCTTTTCGTTGTACAGTTTGCTGTCCACGCAATTAATGTTGTCTGAAAAACTTCAGTGTAATGTTTTACTTTATTTGAATAACGTAGCCCATAGTGAATCAACTCATCTTCAACCTAACAGTAAAGTAATTTTTAAGTGTTGACTTTCCGTGCCCATCACGGAATCGATATTTGGAGAAAAAAAGTCGTGATGAGCACAGCTTTAGCGGGAAGTAGAAGCACAAGCTCGAAATTTGAATTGAGAGATTTTAAATATTTGGCCTTCGATTTGACCTTGATGTGAGAAATCGGGCCCAGCAACAATCCATTTCTTATTTGATAGGCTAATATCTAGACTTTCTTAAAAAAAAAAAAAAAAAAAAAAAGTCCGGTTTAACTGATAATTTTAGTGGTTTTCACAAGACTGAAGTAGGTTTCTTTTCGCAACCTGTATGTATTAATACAAAGTGGAAGCTTTGAATATGTGTGGAAATATTAACATATGCTTGTGATCATGGCTATCGCTCGAGCCAAATTATTAAATAAATAAACCTTAGAGAGCTACGGGGACAAGAGTGAGTACAACATTAAAACACATTCAGAAAGGTTTAGTGGGGTGTGTGTATGTCAGACAATATATATGTGCATAGTTATTGTCGGTAGATTTATTAAATTAATAAATCTCTTATTTATTACAGATGTCACACACACACACACACACACACACACATATATATATATATATATATATATATATATGGGGGGTAAGGCATTTATTGTCTCATTTTGAAATTTGAACCTTCAGACTATGTCCTTTGGCCTAATTTTATCCCCCCCAATATAGATTATCTAATTCGCACACTGACTGTTTCTATAGGCTTTGACTAGAGATTTGACCTCGAGACAATGTTTTGCTTGTAATGTGGTTGGTGTGGTAATGTATTTAATTTGGTCTTTATTGTTTAACATTTACTTTATAAAATCCTTTATTTGTTTACTAGCAGCGTTCACCCCGCTTCGCTGCGGTCACCCCGGAACGCAATAAACTTTGTTACTTAGATAATTTTTACTTTTTCGCTTTCAAGTGATATGATAAAAACCATAGAAGATTGCAGTAAATCTTAACATTATATCGCCTGTCATTTATGTTAACCCGCCCCGCTTCGCTGCGGTCATCCCGGAAGTTTTCGCTTTCAAGTGATATGATAAAAACCATAGTAGATTGCAGTAAATGTTAACATTATATCGCCTGTCATTTATGTTAACCCGCCGAGTGACACGGTCATGCGGGTTGCATATAAATACGTTTATTTTTACCTATGATGAACTAACAAAGGATTTGTACGTTATGGACACTTGAATGGTCAATTAGCTCAAGACACTGGTAATTAAAAATTAAAGTGATATGATAAAAACCATCTAGGGTCCAAATCCTAATAACCCCCCAAAAATAAAAGAAATTGGTTCAGCCGTATTAGCGTGATGAGGGAACAAAGGATTTGTGCGTTCTCTTTTATATATGAGATGTATTTATTTATTTATTTTGACTTATTTTACATGTCGAGGTTAAGGCTATATGTAGCCTTATCTACCACCTAAACATGACACAAAATTGAAAAATCAAAGGATATAGCTAACAATAGCAAAAGAAAAGAAAAGTTAGAAAGTAAAAAAAACACACAAGAAACAGACTGTCACTTGAACACACACACACACACACAGAAATATAATATAGTGCTACACGAAAGTACATACATGTTATAATATATAATAAGTGTTGAGTTTCATATCTTTATGACAGGATTCTCTATTGGCTCTTCTGTCTCTGTGTCCATTCAACCCTGCTTCGATAACAATAAATTATAAACTGCTCTTTTAAAAGATGCTAAATATTTTGACTCACGTACCGAGGTTGGCAAAGTATTCCAATCACGACACGTTGAAATTATATATGATTTGGATGAATAAGTTGATCTCTGAATAGGAATTGCAAGTTGGCTATTAAAACGTGATCTTGTGTCCCTCTCATGGAAATCGCTTAAAAATTTAAGATGTTTTAGAAGATAGGAAGGTTCTGTAAAAGTAAGTGTTTTATACAGCAGTACCAACGAGTGCAATTTTCGCCGTTGCTGCATCTTCAGCCATTGCAGCTTTTTAAAGAATGGCGTTACATGATTTGAGAATTTTAAGTTAAAAATAAAACGTATACAAGCATTTTGTACTCACTGCAAACGCTTTTGTAAATGTATATCAGCGTCAGTTAAGGTGGTGTCACAGTACTCCAAATGTGGTACCACTAGGGTTTGAATAAGAGTTTTTTCAACTGTGTTGGTAAAAAGTTTTTTTAATTTGCTGAGAGAATGAAGAATTCCAAAAGCCTTCTTGCATGATGAGTTAATTTGATCGGACCAAGTTAAATATTTGTTAAGTATGATGCCAAGATTTTTCACAGAGGAAGAGAAGGGAATATTTACGCCTTCTAAAGTTATATTGGGAACAAGTGAAGCATCTATTAATGTCGTTGCACGTTTGGAAGTAATTAAAATTGACTTTGATTTGACTGGATTTATAATCAAACAATTATTTGCTGACCATTTAGCCAAATTACTCAAGTCTTCGTTCATCTTTGTTATACAAGTATCTATTTGCTTTGGTGAAGAAGATAGATACAATTGAACATCGTCCGCATACATGTGATACTTACAGTGTTTTAGAGATTGTGCTAAGTCATTAATATAAAGGCAGAAAAGAAGAGGCCCTAAAACACTACCTTGAGGAACCCCACAAGGAAGGTTACGCTGACCAGAAACTAAGTTGGCAACCACCACATACTGTTTTCGGTCGCATAAGTAATTTTGGACCCACTTAGCAGCTGAAGTAGAGAAACTAAATTTTTGTACAAGTTTCTGTAGCAAAATGTCATGGTTTACTGACTGGAATGCTTTGCTATAATCCAGTAAGGTAAGTATGGTTATCTCTCTCTTGTCCAAAGCAGAACGTATATCATCAGAAATACTGGTAAGGGCTGTAGAAGTGCTGCAATGTTTACGAAACCCGGATTGAAAAGTGTCTAAAAGGTTATAAGTTCGAAGGTGCTCACATATTTGATCACTTACAATATATTCAAGAGCTTTAGATAGGGCAGGCAATATTGAAATAGGCCTTAAGTCTTCTGCAGATCGGACATCCTTAGTCTTAGGGAGAGGCAGGACTCGTGCTGTCTTCCACAAGACTGGGAATGTTCCGGTAGTAAGGGAAAGATTAAATAAATTGGAAATTGGGGAGAGGACGAAGGGTAATATTTTCTTGATCAATGTTATGCTTATTTCATCAGCACCTATAGCAGTGGATTTTATCCTCTTAATCGCTTTCATTACATCATGTGGGGTAACACAAGTGAAAGAGAAAATATTTTCTTCAAAATTAGGGATTTGTCCTGTATTATCAGATCTTGCATTTATCTGTGAGCTAGAACTATCAATTCTACAGAAATAATTGTTAAGATAATCGGCAGAGAAAGGAGCAGCTAGATCCGGCTGGACTCTTTTGCTGCTACGAATGCCAAGTAGCTTCAAATTTCTCCTAAGATGGGAGGGATTCTTGTTCTCAAACAGGGTGTAGGAAAATTTTAATTTCGCATTACGCACGGCTTGATTACATCTATTTCTAAGGATCCTATATTCCTCAAATTTGTCATTTAAGTTGGGTAGATTCAATTTACGTGCTTTCTTAAATTTACTATACGCTCTGTCGCGACGAAGACACTTGTGCGTCGGGTGGGGAGGATTGCGTACTACAGTGAAATTTAGAGCTGTGTCGGTGGTAGTTCACTACCAGAAGGGCCACCCCTACCGAATTGGTCTAAATGGAATAGCCAGACGAAGAGTGTTCTGGGAGAAGGCAGCAGTTCTCCAGTAGCCAAGTTGGCGGAAATCATAGTGATTGGTGCCGCAACGTGGACATTAGTCCCAGGCGTGGTCAGAGTGGCTTTAATGGCTGGGATATTGCGGGGTGGAAGGCAACGGGAAACCACCACTCTATTTTCCCTAGTTTGCTGGCAGCAAAAATAGAACATATGAACAATGGTCTTTCGCAGGTCAAAATGTAGTTCCGGAGGTAAAATATCCCCCCATTCGGATCTCCGGAAGGGGGATGGCTTGGGAAGGACTATTGGACGAGAAAATAATAATGGGGGGAAGACAGACAGAGAAAGAAAGAGAAGGAAGAGCAAAAGGTTTAGGATAGGGACATGGAACGTACGTACTATGTTACAGGGAGGAAAATTAGAAAATCTTAAAGAAGACATGAAACAAAATAATTTAGATTTGGTATGCGTTTGTGAAGTTAGATGGGAAGGTAATAGGGTATTAAAAGCGAAGGATATAGAATGTTTTACTCAGGAAATGAAAAGGGAGGTCATATTGGCGTAGGAATAATTCTTGGAAAGCGCTTAAAGGAGAAGGTACTGAAAGTAGAATTTATTGATGATAGAGTTATGATGTTAAGACTTAAAGGGAAAACGAAGGATCTAGTGGTGATACAGACATATGCACCGACGACTTCGCATGCAACTGAAGAAGTAGAGGAATAAGTATGAGAAAATAGAAGAAATTATAGATAGGCAGAAGAAGGGTGCATGCATAATTCTAATGGGAGATTTCAATGCAGTTGTGGAAAAAAAACAGGAAGGTAGTATCGCAGGCAAATATGATTTAAGCGAAAGAAATGAAAGGGGAGAGGAACTGGTGAATTTCTATAGACAGAATTCACTAGTAATTGGGAACACTTGGTTCAATCAGCACAAGAGAAGAAGATATACATGGAAATCACCAATAGACGGCGGAAGATATCAGATAGACTATGTTATGATTCAGGACAGGTATCGGAATAGCGAAGACCCTTCCCGGGGCTGATATTTTCTCTGATCATAATCTTGTGCTGGCCGAAGTAGATATTCAACTGAAAAATGTAGGTAGAAGAAAAGTAGATAACAAAGTGTTGAATACTGAAAAGTTGGAAAACGAGGAAATAAGAAATTTTTTCGTTAAAAAATTCAAAGAAAAATGTTCAAACGAGGAAAGAATAGGTGCAGATAGTAACGCACGCTGGGAACATATTAAACGCTACTTACAGCAGGCTGCAGAAGAAGCAGTAGGTTACCGCGAACACAAAACTGCTAAGAAACCACGGGTTACAGAGCAAATGTTTCAGAAAATGAGGGAGAGGAAGATATGGAAACAGGTTGATACAGAAGAGGGCAGAAAGATGTACAGAAAGTTAAATAATGAATTACGAAGAGAAACAGACAGAGCGAGGGAAGAGTGTTACAAAAGAAAATGCGAGGACATAGAAGAATTAGAAAGAGTTGGGAAATATGAGGAAATGTACAAGGAGGTGAAATCTATGGAATTTCGGAGGAAACAAGGGAGTATTATGATGGCAGTAGAAAATAAGAATGGGAAGATAGTCAGCGAGAGAAATGAGGTCATAGGAAGGTGGAAAGAATACGTTGAAAACTTGTATGAGAGTAGGGATAGACCGTGTAGCCTAAATGTTGAAGTGGAAAATGAAGTAGGCGAGGATGGTAAAAGATTTAGTATTCTTCGGGATGAGTTTGAAAAGGCTATATCCGAGATTAGGAATGGAAAGGCAACAGGAATAGATAACACACCAATCGAATTCATTAAAAATATAGGAGACAAGGGAAAGAAAGAATTGTGGCGACTATGCAATGAAATATATGAAACAGGAGAATGGCCAAGAGACTTTCTGAAAACGATCATGATACTGATGGCTAAGAAATCGAACCCAAAGAGATGTGAGGATTATAGAACTATTAGTCTCATATCTCATGCAGCTAAAATTCTGCTCCGAATACTGAACAGAAGGTTATATGGAAGAACAAATAAAAATGTTGAGGAAGAGCAGTTCGGGTTCAGAAGAGGCAAGGGCACAAGAGATGCTATTGGATTATTAAGGGTGATCGGTGAAAGATTTATAGAAAAAGGGAAAGAGGTGTATGTTGTATTTATTGATCTAGAAAAGGCATTTGACCGCGTGAATTGGGAATTGTTGTTGCGAGTTCTAACAAAGATAGGGTTGGAATGGAAAGATAGAAGACTCATAAGAAACTTATACATGAACCAACAAGTAAGTGTTAGGATAGGGGAAGAACTGACGGAAGAGAGTGCAATCGGAAGGGGAGTTCGACAAGGATGCTGCCTCTCGCCAACACTATTTAATTTCTATCTAGAAGAGATAGTGGAAAAGGGCCTATATGATGATGATGGCATTTCGGTAGGAGGTAGAATGATTAGATGCATAAGATTTGCAGACGATTTGGCGCTTGTTGCGGAATCTGAAAAGAAAATCAATAAAATGTTAGAAAAAATGAGAAAAGGCTTTGAAGAATATGGGATGAAAATAAATGTTAGAAAGACAAAATCCATGGTGATTGGAACGAAGGGATCTGTGTCAAATATAAAAGTAGGAGGGGACCAAATAGAACAAGTGAATAGTTTTCGATATCTGGGTAGTATTCTTAGTAATAACATGAAGTGCGAACGTAAAATAAAAGCAAGGATAGGAATGGCGAAAGAAGCCTTTAAGAGGAAGAAAAGTCTGTTTTGTGGGACCTTGAATAAAGAGTTGAGAAAAAGACCCATAAAATGCTTCGTGTGGAGTGTTGTACTGTATGGGGCGGAAACGTGGACATTACGTAAAGGTGATGAAAATCGACTGGAAGCCTTCGAAATGTGGGTGTGGAGAAGAAAGGAAAGAATTAGTTGGGTCAAGCGGAAAGCGAATGAGAGAGTGTTAGAAATGGTGGGTGAGAAAAGAACACTTTAGATACTATTAGGAAGAGGAAGAGGAAGAGAAACTGGTTGGGGCATTGCCTAAGAAGAGACTATATCATGAGGGACGTCCTAGATGGTATGGTGGCAGGAAAGAGAGGGAGGGGGCGAAGGAGATTACAATTAATGGATGATATAAAAACAGAAAGATCATACGGGAAGACGAAGAAGTTAGCGGAGGACCGTGCAGCATGGAAGCTTCTCAGCTGCGGCAAGTGACCTGCCAATAAAGGCAGAATACCTATGATGATGATGATTATAAAAACTCACTTTAACGGTTTTGCATAGAGAATATAATGACGTGCCCCTAAAGCCTTGTGCTTGCTTTTTTTTTTTTTTTTTAATGTGGCGTGATGGATAAAAGGAATTTTAGTATGTTGTGTACAGCTTTTATTATAAGAGAATGGAATTATTTGTTGTTTTATAAACATATTTCATCTGGCAAAAGCATAACAATGGTAAAAGAGTGGTCAGCGAACTCTGTCGTTTGTTAAGAACAGGGACCTAGCAAGGGTAACGCAACCATTTCACCATACTGTGTAACAGATGGAGACACCTATACTGTAATTTTCAGTTTGGACATTATCTTCCAAGTACATCACAAATCTTCAGTGACCAACGTTTAGATTTTGCAATAGTTTCTTTCTTTGTTATAATCAAAGCTTATTTGACATTTATACCAAGCAACGAATAAAGTATTACATTTCCTGTTATTTTTCATAAAAAGAATTTTATGAACAAATGAAGCTTCTGTTATTTACATAAGAAGTGCTGCTATATGTCGCTCCACTGTATAGTATGTTCATTTCATTCTCTAATCACATATCAATAGTTCATCCCACTTTTTATTATCCCTCATAAGGGTCATGCTCGCTTCATAAGTAAGTTTTTTTTGTAAAAGTTGTATTTTGTAACTAAGGAAACTGATGTGTAAATAAAATCACTCCTCATCATTTCAGCTGGTTGATTTAGCGACTATCATTTTAACATTTTACACCAAAGTGTGATGGAGAGGAAGTATCACAAAGAGGATACGGACAAAACCTCGCGTGGCCAAAACCTCGCGTAGCCAAAACCTCGCCGCCCAAAACCTCGCTGGACAAAATCTCGCCGGGCCAAAACATCGCGTAGCCAAAACCTCGCCGCCCAAAACCTCGCTGGACAAAATCTCGCCGGGCCAAAACCTCGCGTTGCCAAAACCTAGCCACCCAAAACATCGCATGGTCAAAACCTCGCCGCGAATAAAACTTTTCTTTAAAATTTACCCGATGAGTTTCTTAATATGCAATTCCATATTAGAAATAATAATAATAATAATAATAATAATAATAATAATAATAATAATAATAATAATATACAAAACATGGTGTGCGTGGGCTTCCTCGGGTTATTCCCGTTTCCTCCCACTTTCTTTATTCGATCATTTCCTTCATCCTGGTTATCTAGGTCTCCTTTAACCTACAGGACATAATCAAGGGACGTCGTAAAACCTCATATATATTATTTCATACTTTCATAAATATTATTAGATTTTTGTTAAAATTTTAAGTTTTTGGATGTTCCAAAGTTCACGAAACTAACCCCGTTATTTGTCATTACTTTCCTTATGCAGACTTTCTTTCCCTATAACCAGTTTAAAAACATCCTGTCGTCCTACCTTCACATTGAAATCCTCTAATACAGAAATAGAATTTTCATATGGTATCGCGGGACTTGGTCAAATACCCGTGATACTTCTTCTGAAACAGCGTCTTTTATAAATCCATCCTTATCATCTGTTGGAACATTTACATTTTGGTCAGGCGATATTTTGGGGCGCGAGGTTTTGGCAAGGCGAGGTTTTGGCCCGGCGAGATTTTGGCCCGCGAGGTTTTGGCCAGGCGAGGTTTTGGCCCAGCGAGGTTTTGGCCAGGCGGGGTTTTGGCCAGGCGAGGTTTTGGTCCGCGAGCTTGTCGCCGCGAGGTTCTGGCCGCGAAGTTTTGTGCCCAAACCATCACAAAGTATGCGTTAAAATTGAATCTAACTCTGGTGACATTGAGCCATTATGTTTAATTAACATAGACTTCTTTTTACTGTATAGAGTCTACTAAATAATAGAAATTTTAACTAGAATATATCAACCTCATCTTCTTTTTAAAAACAACGAATTTTTGGCTTTAATTATACGAGGGCAGTCCTGAAAGTAAAAAACAAATGTGCATCGCGCCCAGCGCCAACCCCTCCACCACTGCATTGGTTTGCGTAGTGTTTAGCTCCTTCGTTCATCCCAGTGTGAGCCGACTCTCAATGCTGTGGGGTCAGGCTACTTGTTTCGCAGCAATTCAAAATGGTGGCACCAATTGAAATATTGCCAAGCCTATTGAAAGCTATAGGCATATAAAAA
The DNA here is from genome assembly GCF_964235325.1 of Thermobia domestica. Lineage (NCBI taxonomy): Eukaryota > Metazoa > Arthropoda > Insecta > Zygentoma > Lepismatidae > Thermobia > Thermobia domestica. The sequence continues at coordinate 346,074,719 of NC_137455.1, forward strand.
ATGTTTATGCTGATTGTGTAATGAACGAGTCATCGGCGAGGAAATGGTGCATTATGTTTAATCAAGGAAGGACCAGCGTGCATTGTGAAGATCGGATTGGGAGGCCATCACTTGTTACAGAAGAACTGAAGGAAAAGTGAAATCTTTAGTCATTCTGGTTTCAACCCTGACTTGGCACCAAGTAATTTTTCATTTATTTCCGAAAATTAAGGAAATATTGGGTGGAAAACAGTTCACGAACGATGAGGAACTCAAGCAAGGAGTGATATCCTGGCTCAAAGCTTGGGCAGTAGATAAGTATAACATCTTCATTGAAAACTTCTGTATAACATCTGCATTATTGTAACCATGCCAAAACGTTCTTTACTTTTCAGACGACCCTCGTAATATTAAGAGAATAGGAAATAAGACAAGGAAATCCAGTCTTGAATTTGCGAAACTACGAGACCAATGGAAGAAGTCTTGTTCGAGACCAGAAATGAAATTTGCTAGACAAGACATAAAGCAAGACAAGAGCTACTTTTACAACTGCGAGACGAAACGAAAAATTCACTTCTCGTTCACATCCAACTCTATGAATAACACCGTAGAGTCATTGAAATCAATGGGACAATATACCTGTATATTATGACAAAGCCATTTGTTGTAGGATGATATCCAAAAAATTTCACAGAGAATTATATCTCCTTTGTAGATGGAATACATTTTAGTTTAAAATTTGACTCCTAGGTGAAAGGGATAAAGAGGTTAAAGATTCAATTATTTTTAAGGAAAATTTGCCATCAGTAGTAACACTGATGTATGTAGTTTCATTAACATTATTTTATTTTGCACACAGTTTTACTTTCCCAGTAGTATCATAATTTCACGTAGAACCAATTTTTGATAGTTTGTATATCTCATCCTGGTACAGAACTGATTAATTTAATAAAAAAAACTGATGTTCTTACAGTCATTGATACTGTTGTAAATTCGTCCATGAGACTTCTCATAGTTTAACATAGTTTTAGAATTGTTTCGACTCTGCAACAAAATACGTGAATTAGGTTTCTCAAGATGATCCTGCTAATCGAATCCAGGGAGATGTGAGAATTATTGAACTAGTAAATTCATATCGCATGCAGCAAGAGTATTGCTTCGAGTGGCTAAAGAGACGAGTGTGTGGAAGAACAAACGGAAAGGTTGACGAGGAAAACTTCAGATTCAGGAGAGGTAAGGGCATAAGAGATGCAATTAGATTATCAAATGTAATCAGTGACAGGTTTATAGAAAAAGGAAAAGAGTGTATGCTGTATTTATTGATTTAGAAATGCCTTTTGATCCCTTGGATAGGGACTTACTGTTAAGAGTTCTATAGAAAGTTGGGAGGGATGGAATGGGAAGATAGAAGACTCATAACAAACTTATACATGAACCAACAAGAAGTGTTAGAATAGAGGAGAAAGTGACAGAGAAAAGTTCAATAGGAAGGAGAGTTTGATAGATACACTATCTGCAGGCAACATTATTTAAAATCTATTTAAAACAATGGTGAAAAAGAGTGTGCATAATGAAGCTGGCATTTTGATAGGAAAGAGAATGATTAACAGTTAGGTTTAGACTTAATACGATTCGCAGATGATTGGCACTCGTTGCGCAATCTGCGAACAGAATCAATAAGATGTTAGAAAATGCTACGAAGGGCTGAGAAAGTTATAGGATCAAAATAAATGTTAGAATTAGAAAAGGCCATGATAATAGAAACGAAGTGATTGATGTCAAAAATAGAAGTAGGAGGGAATAAAAAACGTCAAGTAATTAATTTTCTATATCTGTGTATTATTATAGTAATTGCGAGGAGTCGTGAAGCTTGACCTAGATTTATCTACCGTATTTCAGCACCCAATAGAACGCAAGGATTGTTCCGGTTGTCAACATACATTCATGAGATTTTGCCAGTGTCATCTTTTGCGCTGTACAAAGAACATCTTCTAGGGGTGCTCTGTTATCGGATTACTGCTAACTTTCGTTTTGTTTATTTTTGTTGTCATTACTTTCTATTTATTATTGTTGCTAGTGTTCAATTATAATTCTTCAAGACTTTTTGTCGCTCCTTCTCTGTCTTCTAAGTTTGATAACATTGTTCATATATTTTTGCTTTTTCATGTTTCCTCAAGTGTGCATTCGGAAGGGAACTCTACGAATCATTCCGAATTCTTCCGACGCATCAAACACGAGGTAAAACATTTCTTTCGTTGGTGCAGAAAAAAGGCTTCACGACTTCCCGCGGCCACCATAGCAGTGATGATATGAAGTTTGAACGTGAAATAAAAGCAAAGATAGGAATGACGAAAGAAGCATTCAGGAGGAAGAAAAGTGTATTTTATGGGACATGAATAAAAAGTTGAGAAAATGGCTCATAAAAGGCTTCGTGTGGAGTACTGCATTGTATGGGATAGAAGCATCAACGTTACGCAAAAGATGGAAAACGACTAGTAGCTTTCGAAATGTGGGTATAGAGAGCAATGACGGAATTAGCTGGATCGAGCGGAAAACGAACGAGGTGTTAGAGATGATTGGGAAGAGAAGTACAATTTTATATATTATTGAAAAGAGAAAGAAAAGCTGCGTGGGACATTCGTTAAGAACAAACTGTATCATGGGAGACGTGCTAGAAGGTATGCTAGTAAGAAAGAGAGGAAGGGGGCGAAGGAGGTTGCAATTGATGGATGGATAAAAAGAGAAAAATCGTACGTGAATACGAACAGATCAGCTGAAGACCGTGGAGTAAGTTTCTCAGTTGCGGCATGTTTCCTGCCAATAATGATAGAATACCTATGATGATGATGATTATAGCTATGAAAGCAGACAGGCACTGCAGAAGTCCATACGAATAACAATGCTACCATAAAAGTTTTTATCCAATACCATGCAATTCGACCCACTAATAATATAACTTCGGGTGTAGTACTTGCCTATTCAAGAACCACTTCATATCATATCTCAGTTGTAGACTATGGCAGCACAACCTAAACAAGCCGCGCTTTCTCCACGTAAAGTTCTTAATCATGAATTTACAGAGTGGGTTCGATACGTAAGTGTAGCGACATCACAGAGAAATCTAAATCAATGCACTAATAAGATCGGAGCAGTGCCGTGCCGTGGAAAATCAGCGCCCGGGGCGAGAGTATACGGTGGCGCTCCCATATACATGAGTGAGATCGACAGACCAGATGCAAAGTGCCACCATGGTTGGCGCGAAGAGTAATAAAATTTTCAAAAATAAACCCTGCTTTTCCTTGAATTTGAGCACTTTTTATTATATTTTCCTTAAACTTCTATATGTGCATATACACATCCTCCCGAATTTTGCGGCCCCCTTAGATTCCCGGGGCCGTCGTTCCACCGTCCCACCCTCCTAAGGTACGGCACTGCATTCTAGTAGAATAATTAATAAAAGTGTATACAATAACGAATTAAAAGAGTAGTGACCGACATATACCGTGGAAGCTCTATCAATGTTAATAAGCCACGACTTTCGCCATAATGTCGGTATCTATCGTTAGTCACATTGACTCCAAGTAAGCTGTTATTTATGAAAAGGATTTCTACCTACAGGTTACGATATAAACAATTAAAGTTTCAGCAAGATGGTGTACACATGGAACTAGCAACGTCTTCGGTTCGGTACTTGGAATAATACATCGAGTTTTAGACTATTGTCGGTGATATATCATCACTAACCTAGATTTACGGAATTTAAAATAGCTAAAAATTTGTTTTATTTAAACTTCTAACGTGCAGACTTTGTCAGGTACGAAAACGTCACAAACAGGAGTACAAATGAACAGAAAGCGTGTTGAAAAGCGATTCTATGCCTTGTCGACGTTGAATAGCACAGATATGTAGCTGTGTTCTAGCTAGACATACTATTATCAGCCAACGTAAAAGTAACTTCCCGTACGGCGAAATTGGTGCGAATATAGGGTGCAACAGAAAGTATAGATGGTGATTTGAACTTGTATACAAGCAGCGTGCTACATGATTCTGAGCAGGGGTAATAGTGGGTGGGAACGTGGGGGATGCCGTCTCCCCACCTCGAAAAAATATGTATGGCATCCCCCAGTTCCTAAAAAAAAATACAATGGGCAAAGATAGGCAGAGAGAACGGTGTGCCGTCATGCTGGTACCTACCGTCCCCCCACCTTTTCAGGTCCACTTTTGCCCCTGATTCTGAGAGAAATGCTAAATATCTATTTGACTCGGTGTCACGAAATATAGACACGGATTTCAACACGCAGAGACTCAACATTAGTTATTTCCCACTTCCAAATGTATGACGTAGAAGCTAGAAGCAGGATCAAAAACAGAGACTTTATCCTTCTTTTACTGTCTTACTCTTTTTACTATCAGGGGCTAGACAAAGAGAAGAAACTGAGAAAAAACGGAGAAGACGAAGAAGTTGGAATGGAATAAAACAATATGAGTAGCGTTCGATTAATAATGAATCCACGAGTAATATCTCTGCATAAAGAAATGATTATATTGATAATGTTTATCTGCTGATATTGGCTTCTATCAACTGTAGGTTTGCTGTCTTCTTCTTTTTGTCCATAAGAATTTTACTGAGGAAACAAGTATCAGAGTGTGACGTCACGACAGTGCTGGATTAATCCATCTGGAGGCCCAGGGTTAAAAGTAATATGAGGCCGCTGCTGACTTTCGGTCAGGGTATACCAGGAAATTTAAGGGAAAATGTTTCATATTTTTGCTATATTTTGTTTTATGATTATGGTTGTATCTTTATAATTCCTTCTAGATAGCCCGTTGAGATTTTGATCAGAGCGAATTACCCTCCTCATCTGGAGGTCCGCAGCTATAGCACCCCTAAGCCCCCCTTAATCTGGCCCTACGTCACGGGTAGCATAGTGTAGAACTCTGACAATTCAGACAAACTCCGCATATTGCCAATATAAGCGTTCAAAAAGTCTCTATACACCTGAATCGTGATACCTGAATGTTTGGAGGTTCATGGGGGACATTTCCAACATTTGCTGTGAAAATGTGTGTGTATATGCTACGCCCTGTACATAGTGCTTTTATGCCATAAAATATAATAAATTTTGAGTAAAATAATTTTCTCGTTGCTTTGAATATGTGACAATTCAGGTGTATAGAGACTTTTTGAATGCACTGTATTAGACCAATGAGAGCTCCAACTAACTTCCTTACGCTAAATTGTGTTTTCAGTTACTTTTTTGCAATAGGACGCTTCAGGGTACCTTATAAACGCGCCATGAGGAAACAAGCAGTTTTAGAAAGACTGCTTATTTAATATTGTTTCAACATTCAATATTACAACACGTTTTAATATTATTAATTTGAAATAGGGATGTAAGGGCTCGGAAAGAAATCCGGCTGTTTTGAAAAAAAAAAAAAACTCGGTTTTTTCTGCTTCGCTTTTTTTTTTTTTTTTTGCTTGGGAAATTTTGGGCTTTTTTGAAAATTTTGCTTTAAACTGATAAAGCAGACTTTGTTTCGCTTCTCTACAAAAAAAAAAAAAAAAAAAAAAAAAAAAAAATCATTTAAATAGTGGTTGATGCAGATAATAATATGAAACCTCGAAAATAAACCATGAATTTCAAAAAGATTTTTTTAAAATTCTTAACATATTTACATTATGAATTCCAAAGAATTAACCAATATATGTAATAATATTTTAACCTCTTATATACAATAAGTACTTTAAAAAATGATACACAAATAACTAGCATAATTGTATGTAGTATTTTTACTTCAAAATATCACACACCCTCTTTTCGAAGTAAAATAAAGAAAAACATGAGAGAAATCTGCACATCAAGAGCTTCGTTTCGGGTGGTTCTGTACATTCGTAAAAATTTTCAGTTAAGTTTTAACTTTCATATACATTGTATGAATATTTCGAACAAATTTTTCATTGATTGATCACATACGTAATAATATGTTACCACCTATCAGGTGCTTCGGATCTGCAAAATCGGTAAAGCTCCAAATTCTGTAATGCACTGACTGCTCCCTAAGCTTGTTCAGAATCGGGAAAGTATCGAATTTTCTGTTCATGGACCATATACGTAATAGACGGTTCATCTGAGCGTATGGTTTCCTAGGCTGTAGAATATATAACCACCATCACGGTTTACCCAATGCTGAAGGTTTCAGAATTTTTAACAAGAAAATTCAACATATAGTTACGAAAATTATTTTTTATAAAAAAGAAAAACTATGAAATACATTTACAGAGTGGAAGAATCAATTACTGTTCACATCCACAAGAAAGACGACAAATTTGATTGTAATAATTATCGAGGCATTTCTCTTAACATTCTATTAATAAGATTGACCCCATACGCAGATGAAATTATTGGAGATTATCAGTGTGAATTTAGTCAAAATCGACTAGATATTTACCATTCGACAAATACTCGAAAAGAAATGGGCATATATTACCCAGTACATCAACTGTTTATTGATTTTAGAAAAGCTTACAACTCGGTAAGGAGGGAAACATTGTACAATATGCTTAAAAAATTTGGAATACCGAAAAAGTTGGATTTATTAAGTGTTTAAATAAAGTACAAAGTCCGAGTAGAAAAATGCGAGCTTCCATGTCGTGATTGGCCTGAAACAAGGATATGCGTTATCGCCGTTATTATTGAGCTTTGTTCCGGAGTACGCTATAAGAAAAATCAAAGATAGGAAACAGGGCCTAGAGTTGAATGGTATTCACCAGGTTATAGTGTATGCTGATGATGTAAATCTGATAGAACGATCGAAAGAAATGCAGAGGCCGTATTAAACGCTTGCAGGAACATGAGTAAATGCAGAGAAATCTAAATACAAGGAAGTTCACAAGGAAGTTACGGCAAATAATAAATGCGTTAAAATATCAATTAATATTTTCGACACAGTGGATACTTTCAAATATCTTGGATTAGTATTACCAGACCAAAATCATACCCACAAAGAAATTAAATGTCGACTAAAATCAAGAAATTCTTAATTATAAACTAATTAAATGCTGAGCAAAACTATATATTTTCGTTAAAATTCAACACTTGTTACAGTTTCGCCAACTAACTCTTTGGATTCATCAGACTTTGGAAGATCTTTGGAAGATAGTGTCTGATGAAGCCAAAGAGTTAGTTGGCGAAATTGTAACAAGTGTTGAATTTTAACGAAAATATATAGTTTTGCTCAGCAAATAATTAGTTTATATTTAATTATAACAAACCAAAGCTTCTACTTAAGGAAATTCGTGTTATTATTCAGTTCAAAATATTTTGTCGTCGCGAATTCTGTCAAGGAATTTAAAGCTTAAAATATATAAAATGATAATCATGCATGATATGCTTTATGGTTGTGAAACAGAGCCCTGCAAACCCAGGCCCGAAGACGGCCCGGCCCGACCCGAATGGATCTGAATTCTGTGCCCGGCCCGAATCTCGAGCCGGGCTCTAACCGGACCGGGCACATTTCGGGCCGAGCCGGGCCGAAACGGGCCGGGCACAAATCGGGCCGAAACGGGCCGAGCACAAATCGGGCCGAAACGGGCCGAGCACAAATCGGGCCGAGCCGGGCCGGCCCGACTCGGCCCGAACACTGTGAAAGACGGATCGGAAACTAATGTTGGCAGCCTGTGTTAATCGTAATGTGTTTGGCATGGGCGGCGATTAGGGGGGGCAAAGGGGGGCAGTTGCCCCCGCACTTTTTTTAAGTAACCAATTAATGTATATAGTTTCATTTGGAAATGTAACGATTTTGTATGTGTTACTGATTAATAGGAAAAAATGCTGCCATATAATATTTGCTGTTGCGTGAATACGGATTGGTTGTCTTCCCGTGGAGTAAAGAAAGCTACAGTAATTGCGTTTTAATCGCCACAGAAAATAACCCCAAAAAATAACCTATTGGAGCACAATTTCAGCATACTTTCATTTCTTCTTACAAGGGCTCGATATGTTAGTGAGCCGCTTTGAAGCGAGTCGAAAGAACATTATGCAAAAAAGTAGGGCCTATTTCACAAGTTATTGTTTAATTGCACAAAAATTGACAGTTCCTAAAATGTCTTTTCTTCTTTCTAAAGTAAGGAATATCGATTAAAAAGAACGTGATAAGAAACAACTTCTACCTTTTCCATTGTTTTGTAGTGTAATATACGAGTGAAGTGTTGTGTTTAAGGATGTACGAGTGTATATACAATAAAATTTAGTAAATTGAACATAATCCTAGGTTTTAAGTTTATTTTGTATAACTGAAGTGTGGATTGTAAGTATTGTTGTGTTTTGATGTGTTCCAAGAAAGTGAAATCTGCACCTAATGGCAACGAACATATTTCAAGAAGTTGCAAAAGCAAATATTTCTTTAAATGTCGTAGCATATGCTTGTAGTATTTACTGTCTTTCATTTTCTAAGAGTAATAACATACATTTAATATCATGTGTGGAATTAAATATTAAGTTTTTCATTAATCCTCAGTTTCAATATAACTTTTGCAAAACAAGCATCATTATTCATTACTATGATTAATATTATCCTTTCTATTTATTTGTTTTGCAAATTTATTAAATAATCTGATCACACAATTTTCCAGACAGAATTTTAAGATGTTCATGAGCAAGGAATCAAATCTCTTCTTACACTTTCGTTGTTTAAGAGTACAAAGGGCTAGTATCTACTTGCGTTGTTCTTCTCAATTTACTTAATAAACTATTATATACGATATACGGTATTTTAACTGAAAATATAGTATCCTATTAGTTATACAACCTTTCGTCAAACAAAATGTTAGAAACAACCAGGGAAACTAACATTTATATACAAATATTCAGATCATGTCTTGGCCCCTCACTTTTAACGTCCAACCGCCGCCACTGGTGTTTGGGAAATTAACTCTTTATTCAAGACTGTAAAGTAGTGTATTTCTACTACTCTTATTACTACTACTACTGCTACTGCTATTATTATTATTATTATTATTATTATTATTATTATTATTATTATTATTATTATTATTATTATTATTATTATTATTATTATTACTTCTACTACTACAACTGCTACGAGCGTCAGAGTTGACATGTCTGGTGGTACATACTTTACAATCTAAGTACAGAAAAAATCGAAGAAATACTAGTTATTATGGCCAGTCTGCGTAGTCTGGCCAGTAGAATGCATTCACATCTGGTGCTAGAGGTCGTCGGATCGATCCCTCCTCGTGTTATGTGAGCTTTGTTGTGGACAAAAATCGTGAGCGTGGGAGTTTTTGGATTAGCCCGTTTTCGTCCACTGTCTTCATTCCACCAATTCATCCATCATCATTCATACGTCTTGAGCCGTAATTGCCTAAAGAGCATATGAGAAAGTCAAGTCCTTGACCTACTAATTAGAATTTGTTCCGCTATATTAGACCACGGAGGCCGAAACCATGAACTGGCGTGTTCATAAGATTAGTGCAATTTGTAGTAATGTTCAATTAGCACGGCAGATTCCAAATCATATTACATGTTCCTGTATTCTTTATAATTCGATGCTACAATAATAATAACAAAAAACAATGATCAAATAAATCACCCAGACCCCAGGATCGATGAAGTGTTCCTGGAACGGTGCGTAACAAGTAAATAACAGAGCTATATGACGGAATACGAGGCAGTAAATCAAAACAAAATCCACACATATCATTGTTGATCAAAAAATACCTCAAAAGTCCCCTGAATGAAAAATGTATAGATATCAGCTATCAAAAATGCCTCTTAACATCACATATAATAGAAGGGATAGTTGATATTAAGAAAATGAAAATATAAGGTTTCCTAAGAAACCAATAGTGCAAAATGAACATCGCTTTACTGTATGTCCTTGTACGCATCGAATAGCACGGAAACAGATTCAACAGTTTCGGGCTTTAGAGCATTTCTCCGTTCCTGAGTACTAAAATCTCTTTCAGTAGACGCACTAGAAGCAGGGATGACGAGATACTGACGCATTAATTTACACAATTTTGGTAATGTTTGTTCTTGTTGCTTCCACCACTGCAGTATATCTAGTTCTCTTACACATGATGACATGTTGAGGTAGATGTCTACTTCATCATCAAATTCACCAGAGACTGAATGTCTATCTTCCCAATCCATTAGTTTATTCTTCTTGGTAGGTGATTCCAAGTTATGCCAACTAGCCTAAAGGAGACGATGGTGAGAAATAAATAAAATAGTGGAGTAAATAAAGTGGAAGGAAACAGGAGAACGCCGCGAACCCCCCACACGGTGTTTGTCCACCACAAAGTTCACTTGGCGAGAGCTCGGATCAAACCAGGGACCCCATACACCAGAGGTGAACGCTCAACCGCTGAGCCACCGTTCCAGGAACACCTAATCGATCCTGGCGATTTGGTGATTTATTTGATCATTATATTTTGTTATATTTGTAGCATCATACTATAAACAATACATGAACATGTAACACCATTCGATATTTGCCTTGCTAATTGAACATTACTACAAATTGCACTGATCTTATGAGCAAGCCAGTTTATGGTTTTGCCCTCCGTGGTCCAATGGTAGCGTACCAAATTCTACTTACTAGGTCAAGTACTTGACTTTACCATACGTTCTTTAGGTAACTACGGCTCAGGCTGAATGGATGATGATGGGATGAATTGGTGGAAAGAAAACAGTGGGAGGAAGCCCCCATGCACACGATGTTTGTCCACAACAAAGCTCACATAGCATGAGCAGGGATTGATCCGACGACCTCTAGCACCAGATGTGAATGTTTTTTCTATTGAGCCACTATTCTCCCTCGTAGATCAAGCATCGGTTCATATTCTACGCAGACCGGCCATAATAACTAACATTTCTCAATTTTATTCTGTACTTAGAAGGTAAATTCGGTACCGTCAGACATGTCAACTCTGACGCGAAGTCGTAGCACTTGTAGTAGTATTAGCAGTGGTCGTAGTAGTAATAGTAGAAGTAGTAATAGTAGTAGTAGAAGTAGTAATAGTAATAGTATTACCAGTACATCACCGTCTTGAATAAAGTGTCAGTTTCCCAAACACATTACGATTAACATAGGCTGACAGTAAGACCGTACAAACACGGCAAAAATAGAGGTAGAGGAGGACATTAAAAAAACAAATAGGCTGACAACATTAGTTTCCGAACCGTCTTTCAGACTATCGGGCCGATATGTGCTCGGCCCGGTTCGGCCCGATTCGGCCCGAAATGTGCCCGGCCCGGTTAGGGCCCGGTCCAGTTTGATATTACTTGAAACGGGTCGGGCCGGGCACCGGGCCGAATCGGGCGCGCCCGGCCCGTGCAGGGCTCTGTTGTGAAACATGGTCGCTTACGCTGAGGGAAGAACGCTGGCAAAAATTATTTGAGAATAAAACGTCCATTAGGAAAACCTAGGCCCAGATGGGAGGACAATATTAAGATGGATTTAGCAGAAATAGGAATACAGAATAGAAACTGGATTGAATTGGATAAGGACAGAAGTCAATGCAGAGCTTTTGTGGCCACAGAGAAAGAGAGAGAGAGAGAGAGAATACATTTAAGTTAAGCACAACTGCACAACAAACATGAGTGAGTGGTTAGCTTTCGCGCTTCTATCGTGAAGTCCGGGATTCAACCCCGCATTCGACCATTTTGACAAAAGTTTTTCTTAATTCCATCTGTGAATGTAGAGATAGTGCGTGTATTGTGAGTCCTGGCCGACTTCCTTTCTAATCGTTTTTAAATCTTTGTTATTATCAATTACCAGCAGTGATGGGTTTGCGAAGAGGATTAGGGTGGGGATGTCTTTCGGATTGAAGCCTCTACCCCGAAATTAGGGATTTTCTAAAACAAACTAAATATTAGTTTTGCCTTTACTCATAAACTTCAAGCTGTCCTCAAATAAAAAAAATAAAAAAAACTAGGAATTTTCAGAAAAACTAAGCATTAATAAGGAAAGCCCCTCCCAAAATACTTTTCTAAATCCGCCACTGATTATCAGTATAAAATGGTCTTCAAGGTTGTATCTGGAAGATTATAGCTCAATATACAAACGAAGTTAGTTCAACAAAGATTATAGTTCAATATATTTGTTATGCGTGTACTCATAAATTTTAGCTCCTCTTAAATAAAAGTTAATAATTTTTAGAAGAAACAAACATTATTCAGAAAAACCCCTCCCAAATATTTTTCTAAATCCGATACTGATTATTTCTATCGAATTGTATTTAAGGTTGTGTCCGGAAGATTATTGTTAAATCATTACACAGCTATAGATAACGGAAATGTGGAAGTACGCTCTGACAGACATATTGAAAAACGTACGCTCTGATGGATATATTGAAAAACACTAGTTTAATTATGTGCTAGAAGCTAGAGTACTAAGCTCTAAGAAGTGAAACACGGATGACTAAAAAGAAACAATCTAGAGAAGAAAAAATGTCGATAATTCAGAAGTTAAAATAAAGTTAAATAGCTTCTAAAATTGCCCTCAAATACTACGTACTTTATGTTTGTTTTAATTAATAAACCCTTTGCTCCATCCATCATGATGGTGAATTCCAAAGCGAAATATGGCATTCAGGTCATGGAATCTTATTTAACTTTAGAGTATACCATAAGAAAGCTATTTAAACAGAAAAATCATGAAAATGAAAAAAGCCTAAATTTCCAAAATTCTCGTTGTTTTCCCAAAAAAGACGGTTGTTTATGTGCAAAAAACCATCGATTCAAAAAAGTCGACTTTTTTGCATCTCTAATTTGAAACTTCAAACTTCAGCCGGTGGTAAGAGGCGAAAAAGAACTTGATAGCATATTCGACTGTTTTACTGATACATTACGCTTGGATACATGCCTACTTAACTCATACACTGCCAACATTTTCTATACTACGTCATCAACTACTCTGCTTTCCTCGAAGTGTTTCTGTCTGCTTTTCTTGGACTGCAAAACGCCGTTTCTACGTCATAAAACAGGAATGGGCACGAGTCGAGTCAAAGGTAATTTTTTCGAGTCGAGTTCCGTGTCGAATCACTGTTCTGAGGTCGAGTTGAGTTTGATAAATGGCTCGCTTGTTCAGCTCGCTTTAACTCGCTTTGAAATCATGGCCTGATTAGACTGGAAAGCGAAAACCATGAGAACTGTAAGCAGTAATGTGGACTACTTTTAGTGTGGTTCACGACAGGGGTGCATCTCGTCTCGTATTTTTAGTGCTTTTTGTGGGATATTTTTAGCGTCTCGTCTCGTCTCGATAAGGAGACGACAATAGATTTTTATAAGAGACAGCCTAAAATGTTTTGAGCACCAATATACAAGTATATATTAATATAAATATGTAGTTCTTACCATCAAGGATGAGACCTGCATAGTCGAATTTTTGAGTCCAGGCAGAAGCCCAACACGGATAGTGATGTCAATTCGCTCGGGTCGGTTAACTGAGCGAACTGCTCTAGCCGACTCGATTGGTATGAGCTATCGGCTCGGTTGGGACAAGCCATCGACTCGAATCAATCGAGCCGATGGCTCGAGCCGGCTAGGTTGAGATGAGCCATCTTCGTTAAAACGAGTCCATCGGCTCGATTCGATCAGATCAACTGAGTCAATGGCTCGAACTGGCTAAGTTGTGTGAGAATCAGCTCGGTTCGGTTCGGATGAGCCATCGGTTCGAGTCAGCTCGATTAGGTGAGCTGCTGTCTCGGGTCACTTCCCGGTTGGGCTCGATGGTGAATGAGCTGTGCTGTGAATCGAACTGCTCGATCGTTGATGACCTGTAAACCCGGGCCGAGCAGTTTTGAACATGTTTGGCCGTCGCCCTACAAGTTTTAACAATTTTTGTCTTGAGCCCCAATATTTGTTCATCCCGAACTCAAACTTAGAACCTCGTGACCGATGTCCTTGCCTCCTGAAGACTTATCGACGACCGAGATCGACAGTCAACTAGTTTTCAGTATTCAGATATAAATCGCCTAGCTTTCATAGTTATACACAGTGTTGTAATAATAATAATAATAATAATAATAATAATAATAATAATAATAATAATAATAATAATAATAATAATAATAATAATAAGTAGTAGTAGTAGTAGTAGTAGTAGTAGTAGTAGTAGTAGTAGTAGTAGTAGTAATATCATTGATAATTGCATTGTCTATGTAGGATACTTGAAGAGAGTACTTGGAACTACATAGAGGGTTTAGCTCGAATTGGCTCGTTTTGGCTCGACTCGACTCGAAACTCGATCCAAATTCGAGTCGAGTTGGAGGAAATTTTTCGAGCTTAGTTCTCGAGTCGAGCTCAAAGATGTCTGTTTCGAGTCGAGTCGAGTTTCAAAGAGAACTCACTCGTGCCCATCCCTATCATAAATCGATAATTAGAAATGACAGACCAATCACTAACCTTATGACGGATTCAAGATCTATTGACAAATTTTAAATTCTGATGCTATATTTACTGCATTACAACGTTATTTTACTGCCTAAATTCCTTCCTAGATACCTCTTGTTGAAGTAAGTTTTATTTGTTGAAGTTTTACTTACTAATTAATACTGTTTTATTATGTTTTTCATTACAGTAATCAAACTTTTCTTTACTATAATTCAAACTCGTGGTTGACTGTATCTAGAATATTTGTTATATTAGAATTATCTACTTACTCTCTGCACACGCAATAACATTATTTAATAATTAAGTAGATACATTTATCTTAAACAGATAATTCAAATAGCGCCTACTCCCACTTCATTATGTACGAGTGATCGCCAATTTTCTCTACCAGCGGCGTGCATTTATCCAACTGCACCAAGAACATTCGCACGAATTTCTTTTAAGAGCAGGAGTCCCTCAAGGATCCGTAATCTCTCCAATTCTTTACATCCTATATGTAGCTGACATGCCTACTCCCTCACCGCCAATTCATGCTTTGCAGTTCGCAGATGATACCGCTTATCTCGCTTTCGGATCCTCTGTCGAGCGCATTAATCTACAATTACAGGCAGCCATAGATAACCTAATCTACTGGTGCTTACGCTGGAAATTAAAATTAAACCCAACCAAAACCCAAATGACACTTTTTGCTCGCAACAAACACAAGTACTGTCCCACACGCACTCCGGAGCGGCTACGTATTATGGTACTGGACTCAGAGATCTCGCTCAGCAATAGTGTTAAATATCTTGGGGTTCATTTCGATAAACACCTTACATGGCGCACCCACCTGACTGTTCTCGAGCAAGACGTCCGCCGTCGACTCAACCTCTTGAGAAACTTAAAAGGCACAACCTGGGGCTTAAATGCTAACATCTTACTGTACACCTACAAAGTTTTCGTTCGATCAGCTATGACGTACGGTCATCTAGCCTGGCTTTCGGCGACCCCTCACTTTTATAATCGCCTACAACTCCTCGAGCGGCAGGCCTTACGCATTGCTTACTCTTTAACTAATCGAACCCCCAATGCTGAGCTCTATCAACGCACTACAATGCCTCATATCTTGGACCACCTCTATCGCTTACGCACGAGATACATTACTCACCATATAGCAACATCACATGAAACGCTCACGGCCCTCCTAAGTGAGACCCCTGCTCTCCCCCGTACTGGATATCCTCCAATCGACCATCTACTGGCAATTTACGAACGCGAAACCAATTCTGATGACTGACCCTGGGCGTCTAATATACCAACACCATCCTCATATCTATAGATAATACCTTTATCGCAATACATGCTTTCACAAGACATCACTGAAGAACCTCTCTACCTCACCTCACACTAACCCATCCCTTGACAAGTGGCATTTCCGATACTTGGACACACCATCACTATAACTGAGAAGCTTTTGCTTGCATCTCCTCTATACTAGCACCCTGTATCCAACCACAATAATTCTCTCCAAATACTAAAAACACCACTCTGGCCATAGAGACGGCATCACCGTCTGACGCCCGCCCATCGTTTGATGGGAATGAAAGACAGAGGAAAAAAAAAAAGATAATTCAAGGCGATAAATAAAATTCTCAAGGTGGATCACTAACTGTTCACGGTACTATGCTAAACACTGCTTGAATAGTGCGGCATTGCCAGATAAACTCGGATGTTTACTGATGCCTGATAATAAAGGAAGTAATCATGCAATTCTGCTTGGATACTAGTTTTCGACCCTTACTACAACTCGCAGCTAAGTTCCGCTTCTCGATGTGCAACGCTAGATTCCAGGAATGTTGTTATTGTGATTACCACAATAAACGTACAAATTTGGCAACAACGCATTATGGCGTTCTGCGCAAGGTTCTTCTCAAAATCTATTTCCTTAAATGTAAATTAATATTTAAATAAAATGAGAAACATAACATGAAAAATGGTCAAACAATATATCTATTTCATAATAAGACCGTTACTTTAAAATACTTTACACATACAAATAAACATTTCATAGAAACCTTGGTTCAAGGATACTATAATTTTAAATGAAGAATTTATATAGCAAGTTTCATCTTCCTTAGTTCAGAGGGTAGTGAGATAATAAATTTTCTCACAATTTTAACCCCCTTCTGCTTAATCTTATAATATACATTTTAATCAAAGTAACATAATAAAAAAACCTAAGCTAATAAAAGTCGTCAGGTACCGAAAATCATCAAAATTGGTCCAGTGATCTAGGAGTTATTGGAGAACAAATCCTTACAATCATGTGTATATTACTCACACTCACATAAATTTATTCTGTACTGGTAATCATCAGAAACAAACGCTTAGGAAGCTGCCTATATTACAATGTGATATTTCATTAAATTGGAATTAAATATTTAACGTAAATTAATTGCCATTCGGATACGAAACTTACAACACAATGCAGAATTTTTCTTCTGAGCATTTCTCTTCCGTTATTTAATTACTAAAGAATTCAATTGCTATACTAAATCAATAAGCTTAAATTAATGAAAAACAAATTAAAAATCGTTTCAGAATTTTCTTTCCGTAGTTTCTCTAACAAACTTTCCTACGGAGGTTCACTAAATAAAAAGACGTACCACAGACGGATCAACATCAGTAGTTCGTTCAGAAAACACTACAACAATTACTCCAGAAATGGCTTTCCAATCCCAGGTAAGAATCAGTTGAATAATTAGTTGAATGCAATAACTGTGAGAGTTTCAGTATGTCTGTCCCCTAGCATCATTTCAGATTTTGCTCGGGAGAGGGTGATGAAGGACTCTACACTTCTTTAAGAATTTCACACTTTTTTTTATTAGCATATGATATTAATATAAAATTGGTTGAAATATACGTATTGTATTTCTCAACCTCAGGGCGACTACAATTGGTCCCACTGGCCTTCTGAAACGATGCTCCTCAAAATCACACAGGACGCCCAGCTCCCAGGAAAAAAAGAGTAAGAAATTGGTAACTTGGCATACATTTGTATGCATTTTTAAGAGTCTTCATCCCGGCAAAATTAAAATACCGCTAATTTTACAGTAATTATGTGATATCTTCAAATAGATAAAAGATAATCGAAATGTGGAACAAGAGCGCCCTAGCCAATATTATTTTACATGAGAAACCGTTATCACGACTCACTTATCTGCTTTCGATTTCGAGCCATTTTGAAAATCGGCATTTATTTTCGCGTTTCTAAACAGCTGAAATCGGAAAGCCACTAGGTGACTTGTGATAACGGTACCTCACGCAAAATAATATTGTCTAGGGCGCACTTGTTCCATATTTCAATTATCTTTTATCTATTTGAAGATATCACATAATTACTGTAAAATTAGCGGTATTTTAATTTCGCCGGGATGAAGACTCTTAACAAAACGACACTTGTTTTACAAAGAAATGATTGATTAGCATAGAGATTTGATATTATAGTTCAGTTACACTTTTTCTGTTCTTATAAAAATAACTTAGTTCTAATACCTTTTGGATAAAAAATCCAATATATTTCAATCAAAAATGTTCTTGTAGGCCTTATATCTGGAGAACTACATATAGTGTAGCCAAACCCAAACTATCAGTTAACTTAATATGATGTGCTTATTCCGTAGAAAATACGAAAACTCGAATTAGGGGTCGGCCAAAACTTTAGTGGCTCCTGATTCAAAAACTAAATACTGGCCAAGATCGCAATCTTTTGATCCATTTTTGGTTTTCCTAATTTCTTGTTCTTATAACATAGATGGCAGTATTTTACAATTGCTTATCGTGTTTTCAGGCGCACAACACTGGCTGAATACTACATAGACGTAGTATCTAGTAATATTGGATCTAGTAAATTTTTTTAACATCGGTGCTCCCAGAAAATTTTTCTTGGGGTGGAGCAAATATTTTTCAGGGGGAGCCGGTTTCTTACATGCTAAAGTGAACCAGAAGTCTTCTTTTAGGATATGAAAACATTATTAATTTAACTAAAATCAATAATGTTTTCATACACTATGGCTAGAAGCCCATGTCAGCCTACTGCAGAGTAAAGTTATTAATTAATTAGTTAGTTTTTTAGTTTAGTTATTAATTTGTCATATATATATACGTACATACATGATTACATGCATATATATTATTATTGCTGTTATTTGGGTCTCGATTTTACAGAATTAGAATCAAAAGTTGAAGAAAATGCACCAATACACTATTTATAAGAGCAACAATTGTTTTAGGAAGCCAATTTGTTAGAAGTTTCTTTATATAAATGAAAACGTGGTAAAAATCACAACTGTGCGCATCCAGTTAAGGTAATCAGAGGCGTAGATAGGGAACTGACTCGCATCAAACCCTCGCTACCTTAGTACAGTGATGACGAAATGAATTCTGCTTTCATGTAGCATATATACATATATATTACATTAAATATAAAATTTATGTATATAAAATTTATCACGGAAAACAAGCATTATACTGACATCTTTATAGGAAGCAAATTATTTCCTGTAAGCTCAATCTTTCATGCTACACAAGATTTCAGCAGATTTATATACTGTATTCTTCATCTTACTCAACTCGTTACGTTACCATATGATTCAAAATTTACCATATGCAAGACCGAATAGAGAGCATTAAAAATAGAAAGTGAATATCTTAATATTATCATAGTTTAGCTCCTGTTTAGCCAAATTTTTAGTGCATATGACCTCGTGTGTATGATCCCTTGTTCTGTTCTCGCTTGGGGCACTAAGATTTTGCGGTATTACATCAGTATCATGAGGCAATTGGGGAGCTGTCTGCATTCACAGGTATCGAAAACAAGTCCAGAGAGCCAAAAATAATATCAACTTGGAACCAATGCGCTGGCAATGCATTACTCAATTGAACGTAAGCCATCGGGCTGGCAAATAACCTTTCGTGTGCTGTTGCGCCAAAAACTTTAATTTAGTACTAGTTAATAAAAGTAGTTAGTATTTCAATGTTGTATAGGCAAAGAAAACTAAAAGGCATTTCTTTCTTGTGTGTGAGGGCACAATGGCTCCATGGCAGAGCCCATCCTGTGGTTCATGGGGCCTCTGTTTCGATCCCTGGCCAACTAAGCCTGTGGTGGACAACACCGTGTCCGTGGATTTTCTCGGCATACTCCCATTTTCTCAATCTATCAATTATTCCATTATCGTTCGCATGTTTTAATCATCGTCTCCCTTAGTCTAAAGGGTATAACTGTGGGACTAAAAGATTTCATTTCCTTTTATTTTCTGTCTTATTTATTTCTCGTGCTTATACTGAAAGAAAATATTAAAATTCGTGTCACAAGACCCTATGAAGTACTCTGGCTACAATATGGCCCACATTCCAGCTACTGAAGCCACATAATGCTTAGTGTACTTATGTATGGATCTATGTGTAAGTGCTTCATCGCAATGGCAATTAGATATTAGCGCATTCCATGTTGTGTTTCTGGCAATACCACTGATCAGTGTTGCACTTATTAATTTGCATTTGGAAAGTTCGTATTCATTATAATGTGTTGATATGGTTTTGAATTTTCCCCGTCATATCTGTACTGTTGTATGTATATATATATATATATATATATATATATATATATATATATATATATATATATATATATATATATATATATATAAAGTGAATGTCTCACCTACATCAGGGCCATAATACTATAGCTGGAAATATAACACAAACATTATTTATGTCAAGAAATTGCTTTTGTCATCAAAAGAAAGAAGAAGGAATAATTTTGAAATACGTATCCTAGACGATGTTAAAGTGTGTTCAAACTCTTTTTTCAAAAATAAAATGTCTTACAGTAAAAAAGATGAAACCTGGCATATCAATTTCCCGTTAACAATAACCGAACACACCTTTAAGCATTCTTCGAACATTGGGTCAATTAAATGTTATAAATATCAACACTTTATTGTGAAACTCTGAAATGTGATGATTAACTCAGGTTAAACATGTTAAATTAGGTACTTAAACTCTTGACGGATATGACATCAAATGATGCCATATATTTATCGGGAAAATAATCCGAATTTTTTTCACAAAGAACAGTTCGAACTGAAGGTAAGTAGAAATAATATTCTGAAGCACTTGTTTTTACTTACCTTCTGTTCGCAATCTTCTTCGTGGAAAAAAAAAATCCAATTATTTTCCCGATAAATATGTGGCATCATTTGATGCCATATCCGTGAAGAGGTTAAACCCCTAATTAAAAATAAAACAATGTATGTTTCGCCGTTTTCGACAATTTCGCCATGAGAAAGGGTGTTCTGTAATATTCAAATTTTTGATTTTTTATACGCTCAATATAAGTGCTCGTTTAAGTTGATGGTATGAAATCCGATATCTATATTCCTAATTGAAATTATTCAAAAACGAAGTTCAAATTTTTCAAAATTCGGCTACTAATGTTGAATATCTGGTATTACAATTTTTTTCTTGTTTTTCTATTCAGAAAATGCCTAATGCGAGGATTTGCTTGAGCTGGAGGTATGAAATTCGATATATAAACTTATAATCAGGGATAGGTGAACACATGTTGCAGCATTTTTGAAACTTTCACTCCTAAAGGGAGAAAAGAATTGCAAATATTCGAATATTCAAATTGTTTGTTTATATTCATTAAACCCCATTCTTATGTGCAAGAAACGGACAACTCAACTTGTTCTATTAGAAGCAGTCTCCATTTACTGTAATTAACAGATTGAAATAAACACTTAACATAATAATTCCATTTAGGGGAGTATGATTTGGGAAGCCAGGCCCCCTTCTTTCCCCCAGTGGTCATACACTATCTCCTAACAAAACTTTTCTGGTTCTCCAATTGTTCCTGTTCCTTCCTGTGGCCCTCCTTGAAAGAAAATACGTAAAAAATTAACGAAGATAAAAGAGCTAATGTAGAGGAGTCGCTACAAATTAATTTTCTTTAACGAGGACGATTACGAAAGATCACTTACTGATTGAAATCCAGATTATTTTCCAATAGAGTAACTTCCAATAAACCTTTTGTTATTGTTAATTATTCCATATCGGACTCCCGAAGAAAACTCATCGAAACAACTTATTGACCGTGCCAATAGCGACTACTCTCAATCATGACTCCGTTTTCTTTCATTTAGAAATAGGAAAGAAAGAGAAGAAAGTAGAAGGGTAAAAGAAGGAGGTAGGTAAAGAAGAAAGAAAAGAGATAGGGTATTTTAATGAGAAACAGATTACTGGATAATTCCGGAAATATAGTAAAAGGTCGGGAAAGTCGTTGAAAGATGAATCATTCTAAATGTTATTAACAACTAATCAATTTTGGAATGCTTCGGAATAGACACATGTTCCCTCATACCACCCAGACCTAGCTCCAGGCACCACGATCATGGGGTTGCCCAGACCTAGACCTGGAAATGAGAAAAGTGAAATTTAATTCTTTGTAAAGTTATTCCAACCGGTGATTGATAACTATCCAGCATCTGAACTCTGTCCTCTAGGATCGACCACACATATGAATTAGCCAGGAAAAAAAAAATCAAACTTATAAACTCAATATAAATTTATGTATCGTATCAATAAGAATTTCAACTTCCTGGAAGAAAGATGTCGTATTTAGGCTTATCCTGCTATTTTTGCTTCACTCCTCGAGCCGATTTAAACCATTAGTTACGGTCCTTCATGACCTAGGTTATTTACCTTAACACATATATTAAAACATGACACATATATTACAGATGTTAATATGACAAATGATATCACTAAAATTACTTATATTAAATCTATCATGCATTCACACGCTCACTCACTCAGGACAGTGTATATATGTTTAAAGGAAACCAACTAACTACAAAGGTACAAATAGTTTATTACATTCATAGTGAAAAAAAAGGACAAAACAAATAATTATGAAGAAAATATTAAAAGCACAAGTTCTTGGTTATATATTAATAGAGTACATAGTGTTATATTTTAGTAATTTTTTATATATTCAATCATATTGACAAATGAAAAAGAAAGAAAAAAAAATAATTACACGTATCATATCTTAGGCATGCTAAAGCAAAATGATGATTTGCGACATACGCAAAAGAAAAAAAACTTATTTCACTTAAAAAAAATTGGACAAAGAGGGAAGAAAAAAACTTTTTGGTGTATTAGAACTTATATGAGTCTCTACCTCACATCGAGATATTAAAATATTAATAATTTCGAGCGTCCAAATCACAACTCACGCACTAGTCGTAGTGTCCAAAACGTTTCGCTCCATTTAACTTAGTTTGTGGTCATTTATATATATCTCTATATGTATATATATATATCTATTGGTTTACAAAACCATTCGTCGTCTATATTTGGTTTGTAACTGGTAACAGTTTATATCTGCAATCGCACACTGCTACGTCTATACCCATCTAGGGATTTCGAGAAAATAACTTTCACTAGAGGAAGTTTCTCCTCTTAGACGGTCTATTTCCAAATTTATTAATCGAATAATTTCAAGTTATTTATCCAACACTGGGACACTTCACGAGACCTTTCATTAGGATCACTTTCGTATATGTTTATATATGGTTCGGATTAAAAAAAAATGATCTTCCACAGGTGTACGGAGTATGATGGTTCAAATTGAGGATAAAAAAAAACTGATCAAGTCACAGGATACACATGTAGGTGAGAAGGATTCAAGGTGCACTTTCCACAATGGTTTTAGGTTAATTGTTCAGGGATAATATTTGTTATGATGTGGGTTACGTTTAGACCTGCCGATATTTTTTCAATGCATGCCATTATATAAGTACAGAGGTTATCACTTACATTGATTCAGAGGAAAAGGAAAATTACTTAAGTGCACGGCGGTATTCTTAACAAAATCTACATTCTTAAATTCGTCGGAAGACTTCTGGTAAACTATAGCAACCAATACACGTCTAGGGGGACAGACACGAGCGCTCTTACATATATTCATAATACATTTAATATCATACTTTTACTTTAACATCATATTCACATACTAATTACACATACATTTCGAAGTATTTATTTCTCTCTCTCTATATATATATATATTTATAATAAATGCGCACACATTTAAATTAATCATCCCCAACAATAAAATTTTACAAGGTTGCAACATTGTCCAAGAAAACAAATGACTTCCAACATTACATTTGGAAACAAATTAAATTTTATCTGATACCGCGCGTCTATAAATTTTTAACTTTTATATAATCAATTCGTATTTAAATCATGAAGGAAAAAAAAAACTTTGTGAGGCAGGCACGTAACACAGAGCATTTCTAGATATAACTAGGTAAATCAAAATACAATTTCTGGGCCCATGTTAACTACAAAGTAATTGAAAACCAAAACAGAAAGGAAAGTGACCAACGGATTAAGAAAAAAAAAACTTAAGAGGAACGACGGTGAAAGAACGTAATCGAAGTGTCGTCAAATACTAAGTCTTTGTTCATTTCGGCGATAGGTCAAAATGTGATGGAGGACCCAATCATTATCTACTCCATTCATGAATCGTGTCTTGCAACGTCTCAGCTGGTAATTTCAGATCAGAGTTGTACGTTAAATAAATCGTAAGTAACAAGTTCAAAATCTTGGGGGGGGGGAAGGTTGAAAATTTAAAAAAAAAAAATCTCGAAGAAATGAAGACAGAGAGAGAGATAGAGAAGAAGGAAGACGAAGAATAGGGGCGCCAAAGACTTAAGTGGGAAATAACTAACGCTACAAAGACAGAAGTCGAATTTCGCTCTCAACAAAATCCATAGCCAAAATATTCTTAACATGCCAAAAGGGTGGTCTACTCAAATACGTAGACTCAAGGGGCGCCCTGCTGCCAAGGATGCAAGTTCTGTGTCCATCAGATCCCAATCCCACAAGAGTTTGCTTGTAAGATTGAAATCCGATCCCCGTATCCGGCCCAGACCAGCAGGATAAAAGGAGAGGGGGAAAGGGACCAGGTAACTGCGTCCCCAATTTTGAAATCTCTAAGAAAAAAAAATATTCGACCCCTTAGAAAAACTAAGAAGGTTCGAGGACAGTAATGAAACTAGAATAGAAATATTATCTAAGATATCCCTAACTAATGATTTGCCGAAATAAAAAAAAAATTAAATAAACTGAATTTTGGATCGGTGATTTCTATGCCAAACCTCACCGATAGCTACCCCGCGCAGACACGCCACGGTCTGGGATGTCGTTAATTTCCCTCGTCTAATTAAACTAAGAAAAGAAATGAAAATACTTAAAGGGACTAGGGGTCGACATCCGGGTACGCGAAAATTTCAATAACTAATTGTTTTGATTCTGTACCCTATCAGAGCTGTCGCCTCCATGAACATTGTAAGCTAGCCCGAGTAGGTAACGTGAAGAAAAAAAAATCTCACGGAGCAGAATATTCTATTTTAAAACCGACCAGAAAATATAATTCACCACAGCCCTGTTGTATAACTGCTACTGTCTTTTCATAATTTATTATTCAATATGTCTAGTCAACGATTATATGATGCTACCCATTCTATCAGATAGTATTACTATGGTTGATTACTATTATGACACATAAACTACAAAGTATTACCGTAGTCCGACTATATATCGCCCTCCGGTCCGCGTGATATTATGGTGCAGGGGTCAGAACCTGAGATGTTTGTAGTTACACGTATCTATTCAATATCTATATATCAACACGCGGCGAAGTATTCACTGGGCTACTATATATTTAACTATATGGGTGTCCTATATTCTATATTCATTTACTACAATATTCATATACTTATTAATATTCATATTCACATTAATATTCATTTGCCACGACGCTATATTCTACAAACACCCTGTTTCCTCTATCTACGCCCAGCCTATTTACACATTTCATCATAATACTTTAAAATCTATAATCACTACAAACATTTTCCCATTCCGATCACCGCACGACAACCTCACTCGAACCCAAGACTCTTTTACCACACACACAATACTATGTAATACTTGGTAGCTTTATTAAGAACGAAAGAAAAAAAATCCTATGTATGTTCACTGAAAATAGAATTATCTGCGATAATGTCTAATGTTTATAAAATTCTGCATCAACAATGAAATTCTACAGCCACGAAGAAAAATGGACATTTAATATATTTTCAAAGCGAAGAACAAGCATCATATCGCCCGACTTCTGTTAAAAATTTACGTATTGTTTATTTATTTAAATATTTAGATTTCTAGACTATGCAGAATGTTGAAACTTTCAGAATATATTAATTTTGGGTCACTTGACCTAACTGTACATTCATATGGGCTGTGAATTATACCTTCTAGGTTTTATTTTGGAAAGAAAGGTCAATTTCATGAAAACTAAATCACTAAGCACCTCGACGGAAGAATGGCGGTTAGTACTGACTTTTGACACTAGGGCTAGCGACGATATAATGAACCCTTGAACAACTGAATGTGACCTTGTACACGGAATTATTATACTATATTACGTTCACTTAATGACGGAGTAATAAAAATTTATCGCATAGTAAATACTACACTGTCCAACACACTCTTTCATCACTTAATTATCACTATCACTGATACTACATTACAAATATACACATACTACTCGAACTACAAGACACATCATGCCACATTCATACTACACACTACATTAATACATGTTATACTAATAAATATACACTGAAATCATTCAGATTTTACCATGTTA
The DNA here is from genome assembly GCF_964235325.1 of Thermobia domestica. Taxonomy (NCBI): domain Eukaryota; kingdom Metazoa; phylum Arthropoda; class Insecta; order Zygentoma; family Lepismatidae; genus Thermobia; species Thermobia domestica. The sequence continues at coordinate 346,100,882 of NC_137455.1, forward strand.
AATCGGCTCTATGAAAGGTAACGAAAGGAAAGAAATGAACAGGGCCAACTGGCCCTTATATTTACTAAATCATATTCTTTACTCGACCTATTTAATCGATGCCCTGAGGGGACATATCGGAGTATTAGCTAACAATAGGACCCCTGCCCTGAAGGGGCAGGAACCCGGAACAAACTGAATGTTCAACTCATCCCGCTGGAAGCCGTACTCCCAATTTGGGAGTCAGATAGGAGCCCTTACTGAAATTTACACGTGCATTGTGATTACTGGACTGACTACCACAAAATTAAATACCGCCATGTGACTAATAAATAAATACAAAAAGAAATCACATCCACTACATACACGAACACAAACGGTAGTGAGGCAGGCCTTACGTAACTAGAGAAGGAATAATTTTAAGGATAAGAATATTTTAAGGGAGAAAACACCACTCCTCCGAAACTGTTTATAGATTCCTAAGAAAACTCGCAAACTGATGCACTTTACAAAGCCTGTCCATAACTAACAATATCTGCACAACATGGCGTCATCTATTTTTTATTTCTTCAGTCCGGTTTTTACTATGAAAAACTAACAAATTATGGCTCCGTAGCTTCCTGCTTGGTAGTTATTCGACTATTATATTAGTTTTACCTTTTACTGCAGTTTTTCTCACTCCGTTGCGACCTTTTAAGCTCGACGATCGAAATCTGGCTGTTGTCAGCAAGATTTTCCGGCTTGGAATGGAATAATTGCGCCCTAATATCATCGCGTGGGTTTATCAGCCAATCAAAACTAAGCATTTTGGCGGTGGGGCTTTGAAGCGAATAAAATTTGGTAAAATCTGGATTAAACTAGATTTTAGAAGGACCTAGGTATCTAAAAGAGAGGTGAAGGGTGGTCCTGAAAATTCTGTCGAATTTTAGATTGGTTATTTGATCTGGAAAGTTCCGTCCAATAGTGGATCTATATTTTCGGATAGCACTGACACCGTAAGAATTGTAATAATCCATTTACATATCCATATGCAAGACTTATAACTAATTTAAAATATAAATAAAGATATTGATTCCCAAAACTATCATTCCCAATGAATTTTTTACAGTTTTTCCATGTTAATTTGAAATAGAATAACAAATAAAATTACGAATTATATGAACAGCCAGAAATTTTTTGTTAAACATCAAGTACAGTCGGTGCAAAAAATTTCGGGCACCCTCCTATTAAAAACATAATTTCATTAGACTGTAATGGCACATTACAGTTCCCCGGCGTCGTTAAAAAAAATTTTGTTTGAATAACAAAATTTTGGTGAATAGAATTAACATGTATTAATACTAATAAACTAACTACTCACTCATACTCTCATACACTCAAATGAGACAGTGTAACATTCACTTTGGGTATTGAGATAGAAGTTCCCGTTTTTTGTCCTCGGTACAGTTGAAAAGCTTAAGATCTTGAAAATTGCGAGTTCACCTTTTAGGTAGCAGGAAAACACGAGGTAACCAGTTCGCAATGTTCCCATCGAAAGTGGGAAAATGTTCAATATCCCGGAGGGACACTTTAGAGCTCATACTAACATGAGTAGGGGAATAGTTACTGGGAATTAACATATTATCCTGCACAATCGGAGTCGTCACCGGATTTACCACCGACGACGTAGTAGCGGTGTTATAACTACCCATGTAAGGGAAAGGGATTTTGTTGGTCGTATTGAACATGTTGGGCTCCATCACCGGACCAATCGCACCCATGAACAACAACTCAGAATGGCACCCATCTCCTTTTCCCGGCAACACGCTATGTGATTGTATACCTCCATGTAAGGAGGGAGCACTCACGCTAGTGACCGTAGTCGTCACAACACTCGACTGATTCGGCACACTATTAGAATTGAACCACGACTTGGGTTCTGACCGATGCATGGGGTAGTGCGTCGCAATATCCCGTGCATCAACCGACATTAAATTTTCTTTTCCTGCGCTACGGGTAGTTGTAGCGGGTAATATTCCTGAAGAATCGCTACCGGGGAAAGGATAGGTTACCTCTGATTTTTCGCGACTAGATTTTGTCATTTCTTTTCGAATATTTACTATGTCATTTTGAATTTTCAAAACTTTCTGGTCAGTTACTTCCAGTTCGGTTTTCAATGATAAGTCTGACAAGGTTGACTTTAAACTATCAATTTCGGCCTGCTGTGTTTCCAGTTTATTGTCGATTTTATGTAATTTTGTGTCCATTTCTTCAATTTCAGAATTTACATGATCTAATTTACTTTCAGTCTCCTGCTGAAGTTGCTTTATGGACTGTTGAGCCTCGCATCTGACCAAATCGATGTCAGTAGACGTTTGCTCTCTCAATTTGTTTATTGAGGAAGCAAAGTCCAAACATATGTTGTCTATTTTGTGAGTTAATACTTCGAATCGAGATTCGGTTTCTCGGTTCGAGGCATCTATTTTTTCATTTATTTCGCGGCTATTTTCATTCATTTCGCGTCTCATCTCTCGGCTATTATTATCTATTTTTTCATTTATTTCGCGTTTCATTTCCAGGCTATTATTATCTATTTTTCCATTTATTTCGCGTTTCATTTCCTGTAGCATTTGTTGCAATGAAAGGAGGAGAGCGTCATTATTAGATGACCCAGTCTTCCTTTGCTTTTCTTTGGGTTTATCACCAATTGGATCCCCATCTCTTTCATCATCATCGAGGTCAGATATCTCCACTGGAGATATTTGGCCTCGGTTCTTCGGGGTACTATACCCTCGTTCACCGTCCGAATCGGGATGTTCATTTTCCTTTTCAGAGGATAAACTCATGGGTTCACGCGACTGGTGGAGCTTTCCTTCACATTCTTTACAATATTTAACTATCTCACCAGCCCGGACCTTTTCTGCATTTTCCGCAGTATCCTCTAAATTGATACAACTGAAATGTATCCATTTCAGCCCACATTCGTGACACCTCACTAGCCTACGAGAGACGCGAGCTCTTTTCTCACTACTTTCTAATGTACATTGTGTACATGAGACTTCCGCGTTCTCGTGTGATACGACTTCTCTATTGGTTGCCATAGCTTACACCCAAAAAGACACAATATAAACACATGCAATTATATACTTATCAACTAACAAGACTTATTAATCAGGTACTATTCATAAATTAAGGGACTCCTATCTAATTCCCTCCTTGGGTCAACTTCCAGCATTTTCAAATTTTAGAAGTCACTTTAGCAAATTCCTTCATTTCCCCCTTTCTACAGAGAGAGACAAAGATAGCAGAACAGCCAATGACTATAATTATTTAATCTCACTGTAACTTTTTAATTATGCACCTTTTGTGGCCAAGTCAATATGTGCTCGATCCTAAACAGTGTTTAATAAATAATTTCAGATCCGTTACCAGGGAAAACAATTGTTTCCATGGTAACTGTCCGATGTCAACGGTCGCCAATATTGAAAGAAAATACGTAAAAAATTAACGAAGATAAAAGAGCTAATGTAGAGGAGTCGCTACAAATTAATTTTCTTTAACGAGGACGATTACGAAAGATCACTTACTGATTGAAATCCAGATTATTTTCCAATAGAGTAACTTCCAATAAACCTTTTGTTATTGTTAATTATTCCATATCGGACTCCCGAAGAAAACTCATCGAAACAACTTATTGACCGTGCCAATAGCGACTACTCTCAATCATGACTCCGTTTTCTTTCATTTAGAAATAGGAAAGAAAGAGAAGAAAGTAGAAGGGTAAAAGAAGGAGGTAGGTAAAGAAGAAAGAAAAGAGATAGGGTATTTTAATGAGAAACAGATTACTGGATAATTCCGGAAATATAGTAAAAGGTCGGGAAAGTCGTTGAAAGATGAATCATTCTAAATGTTATTAACAACTAATCAATTTTGGAATGCTTCGGAATAGACACATGTTCCCTCATACCACCCAGACCTAGCTCCAGGCACCACGATCATGGGGTTGCCCAGACCTAGACCTGGAAATGAGAAAAGTGAAATTTAATTCTTTGTAAAGTTATTCCAACCGGTGATTGATAACTATCCAGCATCTGAACTCTGTCCTCTAGGATCGACCACACATATGAATTAGCCAGGAAAAAAAAAATCAAACTTATAAACTCAATATAAATTTATGTATCGTATCAATAAGAATTTCAACTTCCTGGAAGAAAGATGTCGTATTTAGGCTTATCCTGCTATTTTTGCTTCACTCCTCGAGCCGATTTAAACCATTAGTTACGGTCCTTCATGACCTAGGTTATTTACCTTAACACATATATTAAAACATGACACATATATTACAGATGTTAATATGACAAATGATATCACTAAAATTACTTATATTAAATCTATCATGCATTCACACGCTCACTCACTCAGGACAGTGTATATATGTTTAAAGGAAACCAACTAACTACAAAGGTACAAATAGTTTATTACATTCATAGTGAAAAAAAGGACAAAACAAATAATTATGAAGAAAATATTAAAAGCACAAGTTCTTGGTTATATATTAATAGAGTACATAGTGTTATATTTTAGTAATTTTTTATATATTCAATCATATTGACAAATGAAAAAGAAAGAAAAAAAAATAATTACACGTATCATATCTTAGGCATGCTAAAGCAAAATGATGATTTGCGACATACGCAAAAGAAAAAAAACTTATTTCACTTAAAAAAAAATTGGACAAAGAGGGAAGAAAAAAAACTTTTTGGTGTATTAGAACTTATATGAGTCTCTACCTCACATCGAGATATTAAAATATTAATAATTTCGAGCGTCCAAATCACAACTCACGCACTAGTCGTAGTGTCCAAAACGTTTCGCTCCATTTAACTTAGTTTGTGGTCATTTATATATATCTCTATATGTATATATATATATCTATTGGTTTACAAAACCATTCGTCGTCTATATTTGGTTTGTAACTGGTAACAGTTTATATCTGCAATCGCACACTGCTACGTCTATACCCATCTAGGGATTTCGAGAAAATAACTTTCACTAGAGGAAGTTTCTCCTCTTAGACGGTCTATTTCCAAATTTATTAATCGAATAATTTCAAGTTATTTATCCAACACTGGGACACTTCACGAGACCTTTCATTAGGATCACTTTCGTATATGTTTATATATGGTTCGGATTAAAAAAAAAATGATCTTCCACAGGTGTACGGAGTATGATGGTTCAAATTGAGGATAAAAAAAAACTGGTCAAGTCACAGGATACACATGTAGGTGAGAAGGATTCAAGGTGCACTTTCCACAATGGTTTTAGGTTAATTGTTCAGGGATAATATTTGTTATGATGTGGGTTACGTTTAGACCTGCCGATATTTTTTCAATGCATGCCATTATATAAGTACAGAGGTTATCACTTACATTGATTCAGAGGAAAAGGAAAATTACTTAAGTGCACGGCGGTATTCTTAACAAAATCTACATTCTTAAATTCGTCGGAAGACTTCTGGTAAACTATAGCAACCAATACACGTCTAGGGGGACAGACACGAGCGCTCTTACATATATTCATAATACATTTAATATCATACTTTTACTTTAACATCATATTCACATACTAATTACACATACATTTCGAAGTATTTATTTCTCTCTCTCTATATATATATATATTTATAATAAATGCGCACACATTTAAATTAATCATCCCCAACAATAAAATTTTACAAGGTTGCAACATTGTCCAAGAAAACAAATGACTTCCAACATTACATTTGGAAACAAATTAAATTTTATCTGATACCGCGCGTCTATAAATTTTTAACTTTTATATAATCAATTCGTATTTAAATCATGAAGGAAAAAAAAACTTTGTGAGGCAGGCACGTAACACAGAGCATTTCTAGATATAACTAGGTAAATCAAAATACAATTTCTGGGCCCATGTTAACTACAAAGTAATTGAAAACCAAAACAGAAAGGAAAGTGACCAACGGATTAAGAAAAAAAACTTAAGAGGAACGACGGTGAAAGAACGTAATCGAAGTGTCGTCAAATACTAAGTCTTTGTTCATTTCGGCGATCGGTCAAAATGTGATGGAGGACCCAATCATTATCTACTCCATTCATGAATCGTGTCTTGCAACGTCTCAGCTGGTAATTTCAGATCAGAGTTGTACGTTAAATAAATCGTAAGTAACAAGTTCAAAATCTTGGGGGGGGGAAGGTTGAAAATTTAAAAAAAAAATCTCGAAGAAATGAAGACAGAGAGAGAGATAGAGAAGAAGGAAGACGAAGAATAGGGGCGCCAAAGACTTAAGTGGGAAATAACTAACGCTACAAAGACAGAAGTCGAATTTCGCTCTCAACAAAATCCATAGCCAAAATATTCTTAACATGCCAAAAGGGTGGTCTACTCAAATACGTAGACTCAAGGGGCGCCCTGCTGCCAAGGATGCAAGTTCTGTGTCCATCAGATCCCAATCCCACAAGAGTTTGCTTGTAAGATTGAAATCCGATCCCCGTATCCGGCCCAGACCAGCAGGATAAAAGGAGAGGGGGAAAGGGACCAGGTAACTGCGTCCCCAATTTTGAAATCTCTAAGAAAAAAAAATATTCGACCCCTTAGAAAAACTAAGAAGGTTCGAGGACAGTAATGAAACTAGAATAGAAATATTATCTAAGATATCCCTAACTAATGATTTGCCGAAATAAAAAAAAAAATTAAATAAACTGAATTTTGGATCGGTGATTTCTATGCCAAACCTCACCGATAGCTACCCCGCGCAGACACGCCACGGTCTGGGATGTCGTTAATTTCCCTCGTCTAATTAAACTAAGAAAAGAAATGAAAATACTTAAAGGGACTAGGGGTCGACATCCGGGTACGCGAAAATTTCAATAACTAATTGTTTTGATTCTGTACCCTATCAGAGCTGTCGCCTCCATGAACATTGTAAGCTAGCCCGAGTAGGTAACGTGAAGAAAAAAAAATCTCACGGAGCAGAATATTCTATTTTAAAACCGACCAGAAAATATAATTCACCACAGCCCTGTTGTATAACTGCTACTGTCTTTTCATAATTTATTATTCAATATGTCTAGTCAACGATTATATGATGCTACCCATTCTATCAGATAGTATTACTATGGTTGATTACTATTATGACACATAAACTACAAAGTATTACCGTAGTCCGACTATATATCGCCCTCCGGTCCGCGTGATATTATGGTGCAGGGGTCAGAACCTGAGATGTTTGTAGTTACACGTATCTATTCAATATCTATATATCAACACGCGGCGAAGTATTCACTGGGCTACTATATATTTAACTATATGGGTGTCCTATATTCTATATTCATTTACTACAATATTCATATACTTATTAATATTCATATTCACATTAATATTCATTTGCCACGACGCTATATTCTACAAACACCCTGTTTCCTCTATCTACGCCCAGCCTATTTACACATTTCATCATAATACTTTAAAATCTATAATCACTACAAACATTTTCCCATTCCGATCACCGCACGACAACCTCACTCGAACCCAAGACTCTTTTACCACACACACAATACTATGTAATACTTGGTAGCTTTATTAAGAACGAAAGAAAAAAAATCCTATGTATGTTCACTGAAAATAGAATTATCTGCGATAATGTCTAATGTTTATAAAATTCTGCATCAACAATGAAATTCTACAGCCACGAAGAAAAATGGACATTTAATATATTTTCAAAGCGAAGAACTAGCATCATATCGCCCGACTTCTGTTAAAAATTTACGTATTGTTTATTTATTTAAATATTTAGATTTCTAGACTATGCAGAATGTTGAAACTTTCAGAATATATTAATTTTGGGTCACTTGACCTAACTGTACATTCATATGGGCTGTGAATTATACCTTCTAGGTTTTATTTTGGAAAGAAAGGTCAATTTCATGAAAACTAAATCACTAAGCACCTCGACGGAAGAATGGCGGTTAGTACTGACTTTTGACACTAGGGCTAGCGACGATATAATGAACCCTTGAACAACTGAATGTGACCTTGTACACGGAATTATTATACTATATTACGTTCACTTAATGACGGAGTAATAAAAATTTATCGCATAGTAAATACTACACTGTCCAACACACTCTTTCATCACTTAATTATCACTATCACTGATACTACATTACAAATATACACATACTACTCGAACTACAAGACACATCATGCCACATTCATACTACACACTACATTAATACATGTTATACTAATAAATATACACTGAAATCATTCAGATTTTACCATGTTAAATCGGCTCTATGAAAGGTAACGAAAGGAAAGAAATGAACAGGGCCAACTGGCCCTTATATTTACTAAATCATATTCTTTACTCGACCTATTTAATCGATGCCCTGAGGGGACATATCGGAGTATTAGCTAACAATAGGACCCCTGCCCTGAAGGGGCAGGAACCCGGAACAAACTGAATGTTCAACTCATCCCGCTGGAAGCCGTACTCCCAATTTGGGAGTCAGATAGGAGCCCTTACTGAAATTTACACGTGCATTGTGATTACTGGACTGACTACCACAAAATTAAATACCGCCATGTGACTAATAAATAAATACAAAAAGAAATCACATCCACTACATACACGAACACAAACGGTAGTGAGGCAGGCCTTACGTAACTAGAGAAGGAATAATTTTAAGGATAAGAATATTTTAAGGGAGAAAACACCACTCCTCCGAAACTGTTTATAGATTCCTAAGAAAACTCGCAAACTGATGCACTTTACAAAGCCTGTCCATAACTAACAATATCTGCACAACATGGCGTCATCTATTTTTTATTTCTTCAGTCCGGTTTTTACTATGAAAAACTAACAAATTATGGCTCCGTAGCTTCCTGCTTGGTAGTTATTCGACTATTATATTAGTTTTACCTTTTACTGCAGTTTTTCTCACTCCGTTGCGACCTTTTAAGCTCGACGATCGAAATCTGGCTGTTGTCAGCAAGATTTTCCGGCTTGGAATGGAATAATTGCGCCCTAATATCATCGCGTGGGTTTATCAGCCAATCAAAACTAAGCATTTTGGCGGTGGGGCTTTGAAGCGAATAAAATTTGGTAAAATCTGGATTAAACTAGATTTTAGAAGGACCTAGGTATCTAAAAGAGAGGTGAAGGGTGGTCCTGAAAATTCTGTCGAATTTTAGATTGGTTATTTGATCTGGAAAGTTCCGTCCAATAGTGGATCTATATTTTCGGATAGCACTGACACCGTAAGAATTGTAATAATCCATTTACATATCCATATGCAAGACTTATAACTAATTTAAAATATAAATACAGATATTGATTCCCAAAACTATCATTCCCAATGAATTTTTTACAGTTTTTCCATGTTAATTTGAAATAGAATAACAAATAAAATTACGAATTATATGAACAGCCAGAAATTTTTTGTTAAACATCAAGTACAGTCGGTGCAAAAAATTTCGGGCACCCTCCTATTAAAAACATAATTTCATTAGACTGTAATGGCACATTACATCCTAAATGGCGCATCTATCTTTGTATTTCTTAGAGCCACAAGTTTGAGAATAGCAATTATTTAATTAATTTGAATGGTTTGTATCATTGGACTAGACGTGGTGGCTTTTCAAATGTTTATTGCGTATACGAATAAGTTGTAATTGGAGCAAATACAAGCTCCTATTTACTGGACTTAGGCGTTCGTTTCTCTGAATATTCCTCTGAGATGCCTGAATCGTCCTTAACCAATCGTCTTAGGCGTTCGTTTATCTGAATATTCCTCTGAGATGCCTGAATCGTCCTTAACCAATCGTCTTAGGCGTTCGTTTATCTGAATATTCCCTTGAGATGCCTGAACCGTCCTTAACCAATCGTCTTAGGCGTTCGTTTATCTGAATATTCCTCTGAGATGCTTGAATCGTCCTTAACCAATCGTCTTAGGCGTTCGTTTATCTAAATATTCCTCTGAAATGCCTGAACCGTCCTTAACCAAATTTCACATATTGATTCTAGAGAGCGGGCTGAGTGTCGTAAGAGGTCGGGTCCCAATAGGAGATACAATTGAGGAATAATCACCGACAACCTGGATCTCCGAGATTCCTGAACTATTCCAAACTAAATTTGATATGGTGATTTGAGAGAGTACGCTAGTGCCGTATCGGTCGCATGTCTCGATCGGTCATATATTTATGAAATAATCACCAAAAAAATGGGATGTCCATAGACTTTAACTTTGGAAAAGCATTTGGCGTGCGAATTCTCATTGTAAACAATAGCAAATAGAATTTTCAAAATTAAGAATAGGGCGAAGGCCTTTTCGTTTGTTTCTGGCAACACAACGTTTCGAAGTCATTATACTTTTATGTCTGATGTGAAAAATTAAATTTAATTGCGTTCCGTATTCATTCACGAAAACAATTGATGAACTAAAATGTTCCATTAATAATCAGTTAAGGTCAATCGCTTTCTCCAAATTTGCAATTATTGCATAGCTAGTATGATAGAGATAACCAAGAAAGTTCTGTCACTTTTTTATGGAGGTCTGTGTTCAATGGGCTCCTACACTGTGAGTTGAATGCGAATGGAGATAAAATGAAGGTCAGTTGTTGGTGTGGATATATCCCACATACTACCTGGTTGGGGTAATTCAGTTACACCGTGAACTTGCGTAAGGACAGAGTGAACATTTGACCTCCTTAGAGCATCATAAGGGCGTGTATGCTGTATGACTTCAAACTGGGATCAAACGCTGCTGCAGCGGGACAGAAGATATGCCAGGCCTTTTGTGAGGGTGTCGTGACTAGGCGGATAGTGAAGCGGTGGTTTAACAAGTTTAAGGACAGTGACGAAACACTGGAAAACTAACCACGTGCCGGAAGAAGAACACACTCACAAAATAAAGATCTTCAAGAACCAATTGCGACGTATAATAGCCAGGCATGTGAGGAACTGGGACTACAATTCCGTGGAGTGGCAGCACCTTTATTAACTTGGGAAGCACTAATAGTTGGGCCGCTGAGTCCCATATGATTGGACTCCGGGATAGAAGGAAATGCGAGCAGACACCTGTGTTTCTTTGCTATCTCGCCTGAGAAAGGAGCCAGTTTTGAACAGGATGTTGATATATAATGAAAAGTGGGTCCTGTACGAGGGTCTACCGTGCTGTCATCATTGATTAGCATCCCATGAACCGGTTCCAAAACAGCCGAAAGCAACAGTGCACCAGAAGAAGGTAATCTTGTGTGTATGGTTTATTGCTGGCGGCATCGTGCATCGGGTATTGCCACCAGCTGGTCAGAGCATCAATGCAACTGTGTACTCTTAGCAGTTGAGTCATGTTCAAGAAAAAATCAAAACTCTAGAGCCAGCTCTTCTGAATCGCAAATGAGTCCTCCTGTTACAGGACACGAAACACCAGGTGGATAGGATGACTCGGAACAAAGTTCTACACCTTGGATGGGAAACACTATTGCTTCCGCCATACTCACCTGATATTGCACCGTCCGATTATCACCTGTTCAATTCTTTGGACAATCACCTTAGAGGACACCAGTTCAACCCCTAGTAGAGGTGCAAAATGCACTTGATACCTTCGCTTCACGGCCCACCAAGTTATACCGCGATGAAATTCATGGCCTTTCAGAACGTTTTAAGAAGGCTGTCGATGCTGAAGGGGCTATTTTTGATCGTCCAGGTACGTGTTATGTGTCATATCGATATTCAAAGGTGGTGAGTGAAAAAAAAAAAAAAAAACGAGAGAACTCTCTTGGTTATCTTTATATATGCATTTTGTTATCATTTTATTATTACTACTATTATCATTTTGATCATTAGGTAGCGTGGTGTAATTAATAAAGAAACTGAGTCAGTAGAGCCTACATAAAGAAATTCTATTAAAATGGCATTTGTTTAGTAGTATTTGTGGATATAACAATTAAATTATGCTTATTAAATTAATTAATACAGTAAAACCCAGATTATCCGCAAGTGCCGCGAAAAAACTTTGTAATCCTGCTGTAGTCGCACTCAATTATTTTTCATAAATAGTCACTGTGGACTAGCATTCTGCATGCAAATAACTATTATATGTTCTAAAACATAAAAATAAATTGCATTGAAAAAATCATTATTTCCAACAATAGTGCACGTTTTATTGGGCCTTATGCAGAGTCGTTTTGACGCATAATTAGCGTCATACTGAAGGCCTGACTACTGCAGGAAACACATGTCTGTCGAACTCTTTAGTATGACACTGATCACGTGTCAGGACGACTCTGCATAAGGCTCATATTTTTTTTTTTTGTAAAATAAAATAGTTTTTATGCTAAAATATTTTTGTTCGTTTAGCACCTCGTGTCCACTCAATTCAACGGATAATCATGACTTTACTGTATGTTTAATTTTTGGTTACAATAATTAGAGTCACAGTTCAGCACGGAGTTATTTCCCAACATTTATCCATGATTTATTTTACATGTTATGCTTGTAGATTTTATTTATTTTAAAACATGGTTTTAAAATTAGTTTCCTCTGGACTCTTAGATACTATCATGTTTAGGGCCATGATTATTCTACCTTTCCTTCCTTTAGGTTGCTCATTTTCTCTATTAATTACATTCGAAAAATCTACTTGAATGTAAGTGAAATATTATACTTCCTGAGTTTTTACTCTCTTGCTGATAATATAATGTTCTCTGTTATATTTTCAGGTTATTTTACTTGTCTTGGCTGCTTTCGTCCTTGCTGTTCAAGGAATTGGATATGGTATGTTAAATCTTTATTAGTATAATTGTAATTGATCTTTAATTGACAATATTATATTAAATGGAAGAAGACATTAAAACGAATATACACATTTTAAATGCAATTTCGTAACAATTTATAAATATATGTAATAGCAAAACGTGTATCAAATCAAAGGTCGCATAATTCAAAACAGTATTAATGTGGTCTTCCATACTCCTATAAAATATAGAAGGCTTTATTAATTTAGTTTCTTAATATTCTTAGTACTTTGAAATTTTTCTGTACAACAAACCGTGGAACGTAAACCTCAAAGATTTCATTCTTTCTGTACAACAGAATTAAAGAAAAATGTGCTTGAACGTTGTCCTGATGTTCTCCGCTTTTGTTTTGTTTGTTTTGATTTGAGTTTAGCGTCCTTTGTAGCAGCAAGGCTATATAATATGGGGACCTAAAACTGAACGTGAGATCTGAACAAGGTGAACTACTTTCGGGAATCGAACTCGGATCTACCATGCCAACGTCGCACACACTAACCGCTTAGCCAGGAGGCAGTTTTCTCCGCTTTCGACAGAAATCGTCTTTAAACTTCTTCCTAGCCTGATATTCAATATTTTTGTATTTAATTGCTGGTTTTCCTATTTAATTGCTGATTTTCCTATTTAATTGCTGATTTTCCTATTTAATTGCTGATTTGCCTATTTGGCCTATCTTTCAGGTGGTGTGAGCAGCTACGGTTATGGCATTAGCCACGGCCACTACCCAGGAATCTATGGCCTCCGTGGGTATGGATTGGCTTCTGGTTATGGATTCCCCCATGGTTATGGTGGTTTCGGATCTCTTGGAGGTGGAATCGTTGGAGGAATTGTTGGTTAGATGGTGATGATCATTTTAATCAAATTTTGCTCCACTGTCTATAACGGAACAATAGAACTAAAATGAAATAATACCATCATTTTAAAAGAAAATATTTGGCTGGATTTTTAAAAACTAAATAAAAATACTTGTTAACTCATTTTTGCTTCTGTTTTTACCATCCACAACCATTTTGTGCTTGTCATACTCATTCTGATATCTCTAGTAAATTGAACACTTGGACTGGGACACAATGATTGTACTATTATACAGAAGATATCAAATATGTAAGAGTGCAACGGTCATCATGTATTTTCCATGTTAGCTGGTACTCTAAGTGCATACTTCATGATGCAACTAAATCGAACTATTCACACTGTTCATTGCTCGGACGAACGATCCTTTATTTCTACTTCAATCTATAGGAATAATTCTAAATCATACAACAAAACACTCACTATGCTCTATAAAAATTGTAGTGTTTTAATTACTTTTTATTGATTTTTTAAACTTTAAAATCAAGGAGGATTTATTCCAATACTACTTACCTATATATTTCAACTCCAAACAAAAGAGAAAATTGGGAATCCTAAGAAAAAGGACACACTACATTTACAAAAGTATCGACTTTTGTAAAAGCGTGTTGAGGTTAAGTGAATACTCATATTTGACTATCTTTCACTCTAAGCAATTGGGGTTGCGATAAAGCCTCTATATATAGATATATAAAACATATTGTTTTAAAATTGAACAATTTTTACGAAAGTATTTATTTAAATGTCAATAGTAGTTTGCTCCTCATTGGGTCAAATCTATCTCATTCTTGACTCATTTTATGCCATATTAGAAAAATAATTTCGTGTATCATATTTACCTTACTGTATAAACATTGAGTAGTTGCTACGAAAGATATCTCACCAAGTGAAGAGTCCGAATGGGGTATTTGAGTTGCCGAACGACATGTATCAGATATGAAAGTGAGTGTTAAACTATGTACATATGCAAATTTATTGCGGTTGAGGGCAACTTGGAGAAGCATGAGAGCCGGAAGAAATATGGCCGACCGTAGGGCTCAACAACACAGAGAGGTAAGGATTTACTGAATGGCCACCGAAATGAAGGTCAAATGTTTAGTATTAGATCTGCTATATATTGGGAAATATGAACATTATGGCCGCCATACTGAAAACGGCCATTTTGAATTTGGATTCACGATGTAAAAGAGAATGTGGAATATGCGGCATATTAAATAGCACTGAAATTTTACCAGGAGTTTATTGGTTTTAGCCGTTCTGTATAGTAGCTCCATTGTGAATCTTCGAGAACCGGTTCCGCCAGAACTTTAACTTTTTGGCCATCCCTACTCTGAGCCTCCCATTCCTGGGATTCCATACCATTATTCATTTAGATTAAAGAGAGTATAAACAAGTTAGATTCCTACGTTTTCAACCTCAAAAATCGCATTCAAGCGCTGATGTAATGATTACTCCATTTATACTGTAGAACATTTTTCGTGCAACTAGAGATTCATGGAGAGAGTGTTTTAAACTACTTGTTAGTCACATTGAACTGAAGTAAACTAATATGCAGTCCTGATAATAAACATGTAAAAGACGATGATGATTTCGTTTCAATGTTTCACTAAATTAATATTCACCTTGTATTATGAAATCCTAATACTCCTCAATTTGATTAAACATTTTTTTCAGAAAAAAAACTTTATTGGCTTCTACTTATTGCAACTACGGTGAAATTGGACACCCTCCTTTCAGGGAATTTCTAATAGGGGACGAGTAAATTCTAATGCTGGTTGACTGGGGGAGCGATTCATTTTTTTTCTTGTGAAGAAGCTACCTTCAGTACACCTTATATTCTTGAGTGCTTTTTTTTTCAACATATGCAACTCTATCCATCACGACCCTGGAACTCACTAAAGGAATAATTAACACTTCTGACGAGAGTATACATTTATTTATAAAAACTAAAATACAGTGTAACGGTTTCGACAACTTAACGTTATCTTCATCAGACACTAACTCTGTTAGTTCGAGTTGGTGTCTGATGAAGATAACATTAAGTTGTCGAAACCTTTACACTGTATACTCTCGTCAGAAGTGTTAATTATTTCTTTCAACGTATTTATGTATGTAAATAATTAAGAATTTCAATGGGCTGAAAGTAAACGCAGGAAGGTTAATCTCTCCTGGTCTTCTCCTAGCGATGGGTCTACCTCCGTGGACGTTAACGTATTAAATATTAAATAGATACTGTATGTATGAACATACACGAAGGGTGACGAATAGAAGTAATAAAGCAACGCTAACACAATGAGAGTGAGGTCCCTGATTCGATGCCAGGGTATGGGTTTGTGGTGGACAACATCCTGTCCGTAAATTTTCCTGTTTCCCATTTACATTCTCATTCCACCAATTGTTTAATGATAAACATTCACTTTTAATTATTTTTCGTCTGCTGCGAAAACCATATCCAACGAAATTGGTGTGAGTGATCAACCCTATGGGCTCCACCTGAATTAAATCCTTGCATCTATGCTAATAAATTATGTTGTTACTGTTATGAATTCTATTAGGAATACCAAGGGGGGAGCTTGTGAGGCCCACAAGCCAAAATAGCTGGATGTTCCAAGGATTAATATGGTAGAATTAGCACATTTATAGTACTCTAGGAGCTCAATAGAGACCCCACAGTAAATTCTATAATAAATAAGGTGATTTTCTGTAAATATAATCTCTTTGCTATTAGTAATGAATTCAGCAGTTTGAATTTAAGTTTTCTAATGTAGTACTGTTTCAAGGAATAAGAGTTGTGTATCTATTAATATATTAATAAGGATACACATTCTATTAGTCGCAAGAATTAGGAAAAATCTAAACTTAAAATATCACAGAAAATTATTTCTGGATGAGTTGAATGCGACTTCTCTTGTCATTTATTATTCTGCTATATCATATTATTATGATTTTGATATTCATGAAATGTGAGCCAACTAGTTTTCGTACGACCTTGGTAAGTTTGTCTCTACCTCACTGGCGTATTTAGGGGGGCTTCCGGGCTTAACCCCCCGAAATCTTGCTTACTATAGTAAAGTATATGAAATATCTTGCAGAATTTTCACATTTTTAAGTAAAAGCCCCCCCCTCCCGAAAGAGGAAAAAAAAACCTCCCGAAACAAAATCGTAAATCCTCCACTGCTCTACCTGTACATTATTGGTATTGTAGAGAGAACTACTAACAACATAAATTCCATAAGAAATTCGACACTTTGTATATTGGTATGGAACGCAGGGATTCCTTTAAAAAAATGATTCACCCCACTCTGACAATTGTTGTTGTTGTACCTGGCATACTATCATTGCTTTCGATCGATTCAGATCCTAACTTCTAAAAACAAGAAAGAAAAAAACATCTTAAAATTTCAATTGACTGTAGTAGCCCCGCACAGCGTAGTCGCTAATGCTCTCGCCTTAGGTGTGACAGGTCTCGGGTTCGCTTCCCTTTGGGGGCACTCGGTCGAAAAAATGTAAAAAGCTTTTTGAGGCCAGTCATCCTGAATGAAGTTTCCTGGGCTTTCGTCACTCCCACCAAGCAAACGCTCGGGTGGTACCTAACACAAACGATGGGGTTTTGTGCACAAACGAACACAAACGATGCACTAACCACTGACGCTGCTTTGACAGTTTGTGTTTGAAATCATAGGGGTAGCGTGAACTTCGCTCTCTATCAGTTTTTCGCTTATATCTCCGGAACTAATAAAGCACAAACGATGGGATCTTGTGCACAGATGAGCACAAACGATACACTAACGAATGACAGTGATCTCATCGTTGGAACTTCAAGTCGGGGTACCAAGTTCATACATCTGATATGATGAATGTTACCATTCTATTTCTCGTTATGTCTCTAATAACGACGTTAGTTTCCCTGAACAAAAGATAAAATTCAAGCTCTTTCGAGCATAAATGTTGAAGACTACATTGACATATTGAAAATATTTTCGGAAAGTGTCTCGGCGAACCTGACATTAATTTGACCGAAATTTTAGAAATGTGAATAACATCGTAAGTTTTACTGCATAAACATTAAAACGAGAACACATTTCAGCACTAAAGAAGCACAAGCGATTAATGTCTTTAAATATGTGCCATCATAAAATGTCCCACCCAACTTGCCAAAATGTCCCAGACAATGTCTCATCTTATCACCTATCACTTTATCAATTGCAGCTTTCATCTTTTCCTCTGCCCATTTACCTATCCATTTGTCCATTTTTACCTGAAAGAAATGAAAAAAACTATAAGATTTCGCATCGAAACTTCGAATATTGCTGTCTGATATTGTTCGCCAATACCTTGCCCGATACCTCCCGATCAATACGCATGATAATAATGTGTCTCGAAGGAATTTCTCTTGTAATGAAGGCAATGATATATTCCCAATTAGGATACAAAGCCTACAAAAGAAATTAAACACTACTTAAATTTATATTTAACTTACTTTTATTTCCATAACTAGCCTACAAAATTAAATACGTACAAATTAGAAACTACATAAAAACTTCACATCTTTGCTCCACATGTACACTCATGTCCAAAATGATTGTCGCATATCTATAACTGTCTTCTTGTAAAAATATAATTTGATAATTATTTTGCAGGGTACTTTTAATAACTAATGCTATGTGTATAATCGGGAAATATACATTTGTGGTAAATTTCATAGCAAAAGAATTATAAATACGAAAATTAGAATGAGTGAAACAAAATGTTGCTAAATGGACAAGAAAGCTTTATTTTCGTTTTATTATTCTTATTTACTGGTCTTTTGACATGAAATTTGTCACATGCATGTATTTGCCGATTATACACATACTAACATTATAAGAAATACCGGGCGAAATCGTTATCACGTTGTATTCCTACAACAATATATTTATAGACATGCTACAATAATTTTGGACATGAGTGTCCTTACACCTTTCAACTTGCTGTCTCGGAGTGTTGGCGCCACGCTTCCCTTGCAAAGAACTACTAACACGTGGCAAAATAGTGTTGCTATCGTGTTTCAAAAATAAGATCCATACACTGTACGAGGTAATACACCGTCCGATAGTATCTGACCTTTCCTGGATAGGAAAGAACACTTACCATGTTTAATTTTTTTCAAAAATTTGCAGTTTTCTCAAAATTAAGGTGAATATATTTTTAAATTGTTGTATGATTGTCCTAGCGCCAATTATAATCAAATTAACGATGGTCTTGACAATTGGACTTTTTGTTCTGTCAAGCCAGTGCAACGACATTGCGGAATTTTTTTTAAGCATTAGATCGTTGATAATCTCTGTAATCTATAACATATTAACAAGGAGCAGAAAGTGCTGAAATTGCGTAAATTTCCACCGCGAAGTTGCCAACAACAGGATTCAGGAAATTCTTTGAAATTTTGTACCGAAATAAATTGTAGAAATGCTATTCCTTTGTGAGATATACTTGCACTATATTTTAATATTTACAAAACAATATATATATATTATATACAGAACATTTCACGTTTACATCTTAAATCCTTAGAATTTAAACCCTACAGCTTTTAGAAATGTCATACGTGCCTTCTCATGTTTTATCTGTAAATTCCTAAACTCAGCATAAATTTCCTCATGACGAACTCACTCCTTTTGACTTCTGCTGGTCTTTGGGCCTTCGAAATTCCCTTCACTATCGACATCATTTTCATGACACTTTCCAACCTGGAAGTTTCACTAATAATTCTCCAGTTTATTGCTTCTTGTTTATATTACCTTCCTCACCTAAAATTTGCTATTAATTCTCGTTCCCAATTGGCTCGTGATTCTCGTTTCTCATTGGCTTGTTATATCATTGTCTTATTATGTAAGCAACCAGTATACTGACTATTCATTCTCGTAACAGTTTATATTGTAAAACTTTTGGGGGCGCGGTGGCTCAGTGGTAGAGCGTTCACCTCCGGTGCTTGGGGTCCCTGGTTAGATCCCAGCTCGCGCCGTGTGGACTTTGTGGTGGACAAACACCGTGCTCGTGGTTTTTCTCGGGGTTCTCCCGTTTCCTCCCACTATCTTCGTTGTACCATTTCATTCATTTCTCATAATCACCGTCTCCTTTAGCCTAACTGGCATAACCGTGGGACGTAAAACTCAAGGATTTCATTTTCATTTTTGTACAACTCTGTCCCATATAGGTTGTAAGTAGAGCGTTAATAAAAAAAGCGTCCAGAATCGACTCCCACTACCGGCTTGTATTATAAAAGTTCCGCTATAAAAAGTATTTTACAAAAATACTATACAGATAATTTCTCTAAGTTTGCAGGGTTAGATATAGGTAGTCTTTGACCGAGAGATCGCAGACAGGATCTCTACAAAGCTCCGAAGCCGATTAAGCAGAGTGGAATTAGGGACTCAAAGCTCCGAAGCAAGCAGTGGGTTGGTTAGGTGGCCACAGAGTAGAGATGCAAAAAAGCCGGCTTTTTTGAATCGATGGTTTCTTGCACATAAAAAGTCGTTTTTTGGGGGGAAAAAACGAGAATTTTGGAAATTTTGGCTTTTTTCATTTTCATGATTTTTCTATTTGAATAGCTTTCTTATAGTATAAGCTTACTTTAAAGTTAAATAAGATTTCATGACCTAAATACCATATTTCGCTCTGGAATTCACCGTCATAATGGATGGAGCATATATTTTATGAATTAAAGTAAACATACAGTACGTAGTATTTGAAGGCAGTTGTAAAGGATAAATAACTTTATTTTAACTTCTGAGTTATCGATATTTTTTTCCTCTCTACGTCACTTCTTTTTAGTCATCCGTGTTTCATTTCTTGGAGATTAGTAGGCCTACTCTAGCTTCTAGCACATATGTTAAACTTATGTTTTTCAATATATCCGTCAGAGCGTACGTTTGTCAGTATATCTGTCGGAGTGTACTTCCACATTTTTGTTATACTGTAGCTGTGCAATGATTTTGCAATAATCTTCCGGATACAACCTTGAATACAGTTTTATAGAAATAATCAGTAGCGGATTCAGAAAAGTATTTTGAGAGGTGTTTCTCTGCTTAATGTTTGGGTTTTCTAACATTTCCTAATTTTTATTTGGGAGGAGCTTGAAGTTTATGAGTATAGGCATAACTAATATTTCGTTTTGTTTGTATTCAGCAATAATCTTCCGGATTCAACCTTGAAAACCACTTTATACTGATAATCAGTGGCGGATTTAAAAAGTATTTTGGGAGGGGTTTTCCATATTAATGTTTAGTTTTTCTGAAAATACCTATTTTTTATTTGAGGAGAGCTTGAAGTTGATGAGTAAAGTAATAACAAATATTTCGATTGTTTTAGAAATTCCGTAATTTCGGAGTACAGGCCAGATATGGAGTGGGTCAGTGGGTCGGTGGGTCAGTGGGTCAAGTGGGTCAAGTTTTCTGAGTGGGTCGTGGGTCAACAGCATGTGACGCACTGTGACCCACCACCCACCGTGACCCACTGTGACCCACCACCCACCATGACCCACTGTGACCCACCGACTCAGTATGATCTACCAACGCTCTCTGCTCAATCATTGTAGACAGTATCTTCTGAAGACTGGTAAATTTGTCTCCGTTTTACTTTCAAGACCTTCATTTCCCTTCATTTTCCACTTGTTTCTGTCTACTTACCTGAGGTGAGTATATCTAACTAAGTGAAAAAAGAACAGGCACTTTTGGATATTGATATTTTTAATAGTAATAATAGCAATAGGACTTATACTACCACTTGGCTTTCAAGACCTGTGAGTTTTTAGAGCTAACTACTGGAAAAACTACATTTTTGAAGCACTGTAATATATAAATTATTATATAAAAAATTGAATGTGTGCCTGATCATCATGGTCAAATTACAAAGTCAAATGAAATGACTTTTGGTATATAGTTAGGCCTTAATCCAAACTGGGATGTTATATTGCTTTTATTATAATGCATAATATCCTAAGGAGGTAGTGAGGATCCGAATTTTTGCGAAAAAAAAAATGAGTATCTCGCAAGCCGTTAAACTTACGGAGATGAAATTCAGTGTATTAACTCTTTATTGAAAATAAACAGAATGTGCGTTAGCATTTTTTAAAATTCTCCTTTATGTGGAGGGGGGGCACTTTCTATATATGGAAAATTGGTAGTGAGTTGGTTTGTAAAAATGATCGAAAACGATCGATGTTATTTAAGAAAAAAATCAGAAACAAAAAATACAGTGCTTGGCTTCATATACCCATTGCTTTCTGCTATAATAATTGCTGAGGCTTATGTTTATAATATGGAGCGCTTACAGCACAGACCAATCAACCCATCAAGTTGTGAGAAAAAGAGGCACGAAATTTGTACTGTAAGCTTAATTACACGGAAATTTGAAGTTTGGATTGTACGCATAATTGTATGGAAAATTTTACACTTTTTTCCCTTTACGTTGGTCTACTTACTTTGATTTGGAACTTCGAAATTTCATCCTTTTTTCCACTGAAAAGTATTGATAATTCAACAAGGAAATAATTATACTATGATAATATAATTGAAATTCATCATAATTTGACACATGGTGGTAAATTGACATGGTAATAGCAGTGTGGTAATTGAAGTTGAAGAAGGAGGGAAATTCCCATTCACCTCTGAACACTTTCCAGGAACCTCGTTCCCTTTCGCTTTCTAGACGGGGGAGGGAACTTGGTAATGGTATCAAACCTTCATGTGTAATTACAAAAATTAAATTTATAAGCAAATAAGAAATCATGAGTTTATCAGGCTTTAATTGATAATTTATGCACAATATTCCCTATCGAAGGCGTGGTAGATGAAGTTTCTGTTCTACATGGGTCGGCATTGCCAACTGACATGGTAGATATGGAAAAGATGTTGTATGGTGATAGAGAGATGATACTTCTTGCTGAGTATTTCAAACCTGACCAAGAAAAATCGTTATCAGACTTAAGTCTAACAAGTAGATTGTCGATGAGGAGTTGCAGAAATTTCTACGTCGGATAGAAGTATTACCAATTTCCACGACAGAGTGCGAACTGGGATTTCCCCTTATGAATTTACAGATGACTGATATTAGAAATAGACTAAGTGCTCAAACATTGTCTAATTTGTTGTTCATCAATGTTAATGGCCCACCGCTAGACATGCTCAAAGTAGACGAGCTAGTTATTTCTCGGCTGAAAGATGGACATCATTCCACTGCGGATGATTTACCGCCAAAAAGTTACCAACAGGAAATAAATCCGATTTCAGATTTGTTTTAAGCTGGAAAATTACGAGTTATGGAAAATGTATACTTGTATTACTAATGGCTTATTTGTGTTATTCAACTTTGTACCTAATTTTTAGTAAGTCTCTTCTTTGCTTTAGGTAAACTACTTTGAATAAATATTCATAATAATTGCAATTATGCATATTTGTAACTTAAATTTAACGTGGTGTTTTAGTGATTACACAAATCACAATTATGAGCATACTTTATGGAGATGCTCTCAAATAGGGTACCCGAGCACCTTTATACCCTATGAACAACTGATTTTTCAAGTCTTTTGTGAGAAAAATACTGTGAACTGAGAAACCATAATCTTTTCCATATTGTACAGGGGTATTTTCCTGCGAATAGAAGTTTCTTTTGGAGTGCGTTTAGAAATGAACACTTGCAAGAATACTCTTTTAGTACAAGTATATTTTAGGCACACACTAATTTCCCCCCACCTCGAACTGTTTCAATTTCCTCACTGACAAACACTTTACCATTTTATAGCGCAAAGGTCAGATCCACCGTTATTGTAATAGAGTGGTGCTTGAGCGATTGACTAGAAATTCAATCTCCGATTAGTGACAATTTCATACAAGTGTAAACTCTTTAGTCAGTTCAGAAGAGGCCGTGGATCGTGTTCAGAGTTGATGACGATGGATTTTGGTGAGTCAGAGTAAGTCAAAGTGGATGAAAGTGGTTCATGGTGGGTGGTGGGTCAGAGTGGGTCACCGTGGGTGGTGGGTCATGGTGGGTCACCGTGGGTGGTGGGTCACAGTGGGTCACGGTGGGTGGTGGGTCATGGTGGGTGGTGGGTCAGAGTGGGTCATGGTGGGTGGTGAGTCAGTGGGTCGTGGGTCAAGTTTTCATGTACTACAGGCTTCAATCTGTAAGACATCCCCACCCTAACCCCCTTCGCAAATCCGTCACTGCTGGTAATTAGTAATAACAACGATTTAAAAACGATAAAGGAAGTCGGCCAGGATTCACAGTACACGCACTATCTCTACATTCACAGATGGAGTTAAGAAAAACTTTTGTCAAAATGCTCGAATTCGGGGTTGAATCCCGGACTTCCCGATAGAAGTGCAAAAAATAATCACTCACTCATGGTTGTTGTGCAGTTGTGCTTAACTTAAATATATTCTCTCTCTCTATGGCTTGTGGAATCCGAAGGTTCAATGCCGCGTTCACAAAAGCTCTCCATTGACTTCTATCCTTAGCTAACTGCATCCAGTTTCTATGTTAATAGAAACCAAACATCTTAATATTGTCCTCCCATCTGCCCCTAGGTTTTCCTAATGGACGTTTTCCGATTGGATTTCCAGTTAAAACTTTGAAAGCGTTCCTACCTTCATTCTGGCTGCATGACCTGCCCACTTGAGCCTCCTAGACTTGATGACCGTAACGATGTTTAGTAAACCGTATAAATTATGCAGTTCTTCGTTGTGAAGTTTCCCCCATTCCCCTTCCTATTGTGTCCGAATATTCGTCTCAGGATTTTATTTTCAAATACTTTCAGTCTGCGTTCTTTCCTCATCGCAAGCGACCATGTTTCACAACAATACAGAACAACAGACATGATTATAGTTTTATATATTTTAAGCTTTAAATTTCTCGACAGAATTCGCTACGACAAAATATATTGAACTGAATAATAACACGAATTTCCTGATTTCAGTCGACATTTAATTTCTTTGCGGATATGATTGTGGTCTGGTAATATTGATCCTAGATATTTGAAAGTATCCACTTTGTCGAAAGTATTATTTGAAATTTTAACGCATCCACAATTTGCCGTATGACGATCCCGGTGAACTTTCGTGTATTTACTTCTAAACCAATGTCGCTGCAAGCGTTTAGTAAGGCCTATGCATTTGTTTCTATTGTTCTCTTATCATTCCCTATTAAATTTACATAATCAGCATACGTCATAGCCTGGTGAATACCATTCAGCTCTAGGGCCTGGTTGCTATCTTTAGTTTTCCTTATAGCGTACTCCGGAACAATGCTGAATAATAATGGCGATAACGCATCTCCTTGCTTCAGACCATTCTCGACGTTGAAGCTCATGGACAAGAATTTTTCTACTCGGACTTTACTCTGCAATTCATTTAAACACATTTTAATTAATCTAACTAGCTTTTGCGGTATTCCAAATTCTGTAAGAATTGTACAATACTGCCCTCCTATCCGAGTCGTAAACCTTTTTAAAATCAATAAACAGCTGTTATACTGGGTAATATATTCCCATTTCTTTTCGAGTATTTATCGAATAGTAAATATCTGGTCGATACTTGATCGATTTCCCTAAATTGACACTGATAATCTCCAATAATTTCATCTGCGTATGGAATCAATCTTGTTAGTAGAATGTTAAGAGAAATGCCTCGTTAATTATTACAATAAGTTTTGTCGCCTTTCTTGTGAATTGAAACAGTGATTGATTCTTTCCACTCTTCTTAAATGTATTCCATAATTTTTTTTTAACAAAAAATTTAATTCCTGTCGTTAAAAATTCAGAAACCTTCAGGACTGGGTAAACCGTGAGGGTGGTTATAAGCTTAGGAAACCATATCCATATCCATACAATGTATATGAAAGTTAAAACTTAAAAGTTTCAAGAATGTGCAGAACCACCTGAAACCAAGCTCTTGATGTGCAGCCGTTAAGATTATCATATAAATGTATTTCTCTCATGTTTTATTTTATATTGTTTCAACAAGAGGGTGTGTGATATTTTGATATAAAAGTACTACATACAATTTTGCTAGTTATTTGTGTATCACTTTTTAAATAAAAGTGCTTACTTTTGTGTATAAGAGGTTAACAAATTATTACATCTATTGGTTAATCCTTAGGAATTCATAATGTAAATATGTTAAGAATTTTTAAAAAATCTTCTCGAGATTTATGGTTTATTTTAGGTTTTATATTATTACCTACATCAATCACTAATTTAATGAGATTTTGTGCGTAGAGAAGCGAAACAAAGCCTGCTTTATCAATTTAAAGCAAAATTTTCAAAAAAGCCCAAAATTTCCCAAGCAAAAAAGGGAAGCAGAAAAAAACATTTTTTTCCCCAAAAAAGCCGGCTTTTTTCCGAACTCTTGCATCTCTACCACAGAGCCCCGAAGAAGGCTAAGCGGCTGACGATGGGATTCCCGACAAAGCCCCGAAGCAGGCTAGGCCAGGAGAAAGGAAATGTCAAGAATCACGAAGCAGACTAGAGGCCTGGGGTTAGATTACTCCTAATGTTCCGATACAAACAACAGGAGGGGCACCAGAGCACTGGTACAGATCTGCTGTCGTCCATCAAATTTATAGAGGTCCGCAGACAGTGGTGGCGCGGTTGCTTCGTCGTCGTCGTCTGCTTCGTAGGAGGAGCAAGAAGTCAGTCGTCTGCAAGTGATAGTGGATCCATCTGGTGTGTAGAATCTTCTTGCAAAACCATGTGGTGGTGTTTGCAAACATTAACGTGAAGAGTTGTTTATACACAACACCATGTGGAACATTGCAATATGCTAATAATATAGCTATAACTAATCTTTCGCACAACACCTAAGAACAGAAACTGAAACGCAAGTGCAAATATAAGGATTATTTATAAGGAAGGTAAAGGGACAGTTACTAAGATACGTAGTAGACTGAAATATGTAAACAAATCCTTGTTTGTGATTGACCAAAACTGAAAATATAAACCAGTACTTTATCCGTGATTGGTTGAACGCTTGTCCACGATATGTAATGGGTACTTCTAGAAATATTTATATTTTTTGTTTGTTAAATTTTATGTAAGTTTGTTTTATTTACAGTTATCCGATAACTATTTTCTTACAGGCAAGCTAGACAAGATACAGAAAATTATTGATTGCAACATGTTCCCCCGTCTCCCTCTCTAACAACGTCCGTGCACACATGTAATAGCGAGAACTGAAAATGCTATTGTCATCAATTACTTTGTAATTTTTTCCCCAAACCGACTTTCGTTTTGGAGATTGTTTTTATTAGTCCAAATGCTTATAGTAATGATGGCAACGCTGCACAACATTTTTTTGCGCAATTTCCAATTTTGTTACATGCTCGTTAAGACTTTATCTATCAACAGACAAGGGAGTGAAAATTTGCGCAATTTCAGTGCACCCCTGTCAAGCTGCCGGAACCAATAAAAGGATGCTTGTGGCTTAAACGATGGTACTTTAATGAAGGGCTGGATTCTTTTTTGCGGTGATAGATTTCTACAGATTTTGGCTAGCGATTTGGCCTAGAGACAATTCTTTGCCTCTAATGTGGTTGAAGTGGTAGTTCATTTAATTTGGTGTTTGTTGTTAAAATTTACTTTTAAAAAGTTCTATTAAACGGTTTTGTGTAGAGAATAAAATGACGGCACGGTTGTGTACTCTTTACAGGCTTGTGCCTGGCAAATCTTGTTTCTGTTAAATGTTGCGTGATAGATAAAAAAAAATAGTATATTGTTTATTAGCTTTTTTGTAAGACGATGGAATTTTGTTATTTTAAAACCACCTTTCGTCTGGCAAACGCAGAACAGTGATAAAAATTGGTCAGTGAAACCTGTCGTTTGTTAAGAGCAGTGACTTAACAAGGGTAATACAATTACCTCACAATGCTGTGTAACACATGGAGACACCTATACTATAATTTTCAGCTTGCAGATTGTCTTCCAAGGACATCACAAATCTCCAGTATCTGACGTTTAGAATTTGTATCAATTTTAATTCATTGTTATGAGCAAAGCTTTATGAGCAGTGTATTTAACATTTATACCAAACAACGAACAACGTGCTGTTATCTTAGATGAAAATGGTTTTGTAAGTGTATGAATTTTCAGGCATTTACATAAGTAGAAGTGCTGCCATCCGTCGTTCCACTACATAGTATGTTTCTTTTCGTTGCTGACTATATTTCTTTCCCCATAATCGCATACCAATAATTTATCCCACACTTTATTACCTGTCATAAAAGTCATGAAAATGAAATCTTTGAGTTTTACGTCCCACGATTATGCAGGTTAGGATAAAGGAGACTATGATGATGAGAAATGAATGAAAATGGTGAAATGGGAGAATCCTGAGAAAACCCACGAGCACAGTGTTTGTCCACCACAAAGTTCACACGGCGCGAGCTGGGATCGAACAAGGTACCCCAAGCATCAGAGGAGAACGCTCTACCACTGAGTCACCGCGCCCCGATAGAAGTCATGTTCGTTTAAGAAGAAAGATTTTTTTTTTTTGTAAAAGTAGTTGAATTGAAACTGTCAAAAGAAAACAGTGGGTGTAGCAAAAATTACTCCTTAGCATAACAGGTGGTTGGTTTATTGAGCGACTACCATTTTAACACTTTACTCCAAAGTGCAATGGAGTTGAAGTATCATCAGGTATGTGTCAAAATTTAACATAACTCGGGTGACATTAAGCCATTATGTTTAATTAACACAGCCATTTTTGTAACTGTATAGATTCTATTAAATAATATAAAGATTGACTAGAACAAAATAATCTTTAGCTTTCTGGTTTTTTTTTTTCTTTTAAATATAATATTATGAGAACAGGAAATAAGACAGGAAAGTCTGACCTTGAATTTATGAAACTACGAGACCAGTGGAAGAAGGCTGGCGCGAGATAAGAAATGAAATGTGCTAAAAGAGACATGAAGCAAGAATACAACTACTTTTAAAAGTGCGAGACAAGACGAAAACTTCATTTCTCGTTTGGCATGATCTCGCGTCCATTTTTATGAATACAATAATAGACCCATTGTAAACGGAGTAGAACCATGCACGTAGCCAGCTGGGTTCGGGGGGCCGGACCCCCCCTTCGAGACCACAAATGGAAAAATTAAGGAAGGATGAAACAAAATGAAATGAGAAAAAGAAGAATCAGAGTTAAAAATAAACTACAGGAAGCTTTTGGTTACTCTTTCTTATGAGGAGATTTGTATCACTTGCAATACATTGTGGCGAAGTGAGCGAGATATCCTGGAGGAGTTAGGGAATTTGAAATTTCTAGAAAAGTTACCGATTTTTCAGAATTTCTAGTAACGGAGATTTCAAGCTTCGGAAAGTATAATGAAGTTCTGTAACAGCATGGACATTTTTTATCATAATTTTTCTTCACCGCATCCTTGCAGTATCAAACATGTTATTTCAAGAACAATTTTCTACTGCTTCTTTAGCCTGTCATTTGGAACAGACAGTAGTTGATGGAATAATAAAAACAAAAATTTATGTGAAAAGAAAGTTCTGTTAACATTTGATTGAACAGAGAAAGGAACGCAGATATTGTAAAATATTTTACAAGACATTATTGAGTATGTACATTTTATAATAGTGAATATGTACTTTTTATAATAGTTGAGGTCATAATGAAAGGAAAATTGTTATATTTGAATAAACAGGGGAAGGACGTAAATATTGCATAATCTTTTTCAATATTTTTTTTATTTTATTTTATTCGAGACTTCTTCATAGTTTATTAAAATACTTACCAACATATCCTCATTTTATTGTTCTAACAAACCAATATATGTTGATAGTAAAGTAGTTTAGATTAATCGAGCTCCTGGGCTTTCAGAATTTCATGTCACGCCCCCCCCCCCCCCCCGTTTCGAACTCCTGGTTTAACGAACCAATATATATTCCAGTATAATAGTTTATTATGATCGAGCTCCTCCTGGTATGATGACCACAGTATTTCATATCACGGACCTCCCCTTTCCGAAATCCTGGTTACGTGTATGGTCCTGAATATACACTATCTAAAGTGACAAACTGCCAGTGGAAATAGCAATACCTTCCTAAAATTTCATGACATGTTTCCGTTTCGGGCTTAAACGAAAGCGGTTTTGCTAAACACAATAGTTTAAGTCAGTTCCTTATACACATCACAGATGCCTAAAGGCATTTTTTAAAAAATGATTCAAATGTACTGATAGTTATTGGTGCAACCCCCTCAGAAAATCCTGGATCCGGTCCTGTATATATATAAGATGGAATTTTTTGCAGGATAATGTCTGAAAAATTCTACAGATAGATACAAGATATCTCCTTTCCAGATCGAATTAATGTTAATTTAAAATTCGGCCAGTAGGTGACAGGGATTAAGGAATTGTTGATTTAATTATTTGAAGAAAAATTTTAAGAATGATAACATTAATGTAACTATTGTGATTAATTATGTTTTCCTGTACAAAAAGTGTTATTTTTGCAGTAATATCATGATCTCACGTAGAACAAAATGTAAATGTAATTTGCATATCTCATCTTGGTGTGGTATTGATTTACTTAATAAAAGAACTAGTGTGGATTATAAAAATATAATCAGTGAAAGATTTACAGAAAAAAAGAAAAAGTGGTGTATTGTATTTATTGATCTAGAAGTGGCTTTTGGTCCCATGGATAGGGAATTATTGTTGAGAGTTCTATAGAAAGTTGGGCTGGAATAGAAAGATACCCTACTCATAGGAACCAAAAAGGAGTGTTAGAGTAGAGGAGAAAGTGACAGAGAAGAGTGCAATTGGAAGGAGAGTTCGATAAGGATACATTATTGTAAAGAAATAGTGAAAAAGAGTGTACATAATGATGTTGACATTTCGGTAGAAAGTAGAAAGATTAGGCGTATACGATTCGCAGATGATATGGCACTTGTTACGAAATCTGCAAAGAAAATCAATAAGATATTAGGAAACTTGAGAAAGGCTGTGAATATGGGATGAAAATAAATGTTGGAAACACAAAGGCCATGGTGACTGGAACGAAGCGGTCGGTGAAAAAATAAAGAAGTAGAAGGGGAGAAAATACATCAGGTGACTAATTTTCTATATCTGTGTAATATTATAGTAGTGGTAAGGAGTTATGAAGCTTGTCCTAGATCTACCAATTTCAGCAGGCAATAGAACGCGAGTATGTGTCCCGGTTGTCAACCCTCCCATTCATGAAATTGTGCCAGTGTCAGCTTTTGTGCTATACAAAGAACATCTGAAGGGCACAGTACTGTCGGACACCCGGTAACTTTCATTTTGTTTATTTTTGTTGTTATTGTTGCTGTCGTGGTTTTATATTTTGTTTTATTCGTATAATTGTTAGAGTTCATATTAAAGTTCCTTAAATTTTTTATCGCTTGTTCACCATTATTTTCTATGTTTGACAACTTTGTTGGTGTACTTCTGCTCTTTCACGTTTTCTCAAATACGTATTCGGAAGGCAACTTTACGAATCATATCGAATTCTTCCAATGCATCACACGTGACATAAAACAGTTTTATGGTTGTTGAAGAGCCAAGGGCTTCACGAGTTGTTGCGGCTACCATAGTAGTGATGATATGAAATGCAATTGTCAAATAAAAGCAAGCATAGGAACGGCGAAAGAAGCATTTAGGAGGAAGAAAAGTCTATTGTGTGCGACCTTGAATAAAAAGTTGATAAAATTATTTGCGTGGAGTTCTGTAGTGTATGTGACAGAAATTTGAACATTTCGCAAATGTGATGAAAATCGACTCTAAGCTTTCGAATTGTTGCTGTGAAGAAATATTGAAGAAATTAGCTGTGTCGAGCGGGAAACGAATGAGAGTGTGTTACAAATAGTGCGAAAGAAAAGAACAATTTTAGATATTACTGAAAAGAAAAGGAGAATTTGATTGGGAAATTAGTTAAGAAGGAATTGTATCATGAGGGACGTGCTAGATGGTATGCTGGGAAGAAAGAGTGGGAGGGGGAGAAGGAGTCTACAATTATTGGAAGGGAACAAAGAATAAAAGTAGTACTACAAGATGAGAAGGTTAGCTGAGGACCGTGGAGCATGGAAGCTTCTGAATTGCGGCAAGTATCCTGCCAATAATGGCCGAATACCTATGATGATGATGAAGGTAGCTATAAGATGTGAGAACAGACACTTAATGCTAAGCACAATAACAATGCTAGCATCTGTACAGCTTTTATCCGATACCATGCAATTAACAATGCTACTCCAGATATAATCATTGCCTTCTCAATAAGCCCTTCATATAATAACATCTTAGTTGTAGACTCATTGGCAGCAGAACTTAAAAATAAATAAGTAAATAAATTTCTTATTTATGAATGTACAGACAACGTTGAATACATAAGCGTAGCGACATCACGAACAGAGAAATATAAATCAACCCACTAATAACATTTCAGTATAATCATTAATAAAATCTTAAAGAATAACAATTCAAAATACCCTCATTCGAGGTAGTATTGACAACACATACCGGGTAAACACCATCAATGCTAATAAGCCACGACTTTCGCCATAATATCGGCATCTAGCGTTTGTCACATTATCTCCAAGTGAATTGCTATTTATGAAAATTTCCAGCACCAAGAAGGAACGACGAGAATGGATTTATACGGCAGGCTATGATATAAACAATTATAGTTTCAGCAGGATGGTGCACACACAGAACCAGTAACGTCTTCGGTTCTGTACTTGGAGTGAGTGACATCAAGTTTACAGTTTTAGAGTATATCGACAGAGACCATGTCACCGTTAATCTAGATTTGCACAACTAATGCATTTAAAATTCTAACGTGCAGACTGAGCCAGATACGATAACAATATCACAAATGGGAGTACAAATGAACAGGAAATGTGTTCACAAAGGACTCTATACGTCGAATGGCACAGATAACTTCGTTCTAACGGGTTCACATTATCAGCCTATGTAAAAGTGACTTCTCGTTCCGTAAAATTGGTGCGAGTATATGGTGTAGCAGAAACTGTAGGTGGTCATGTGAACTTGCATACAAGCAGCGTGCTACATGATTGTAAGGGAAAAACTCAATATCTATTTGACTCGATGTCAAGACGTACAGAGACCCAGATTTCAGCACGAGAAAGCTTAATGTTAGTTATTTCTCCGAAATGTATGATATAGAAGCTAGAGGCAGGATCAGAAACACGGGCTTACCATTTTACCATTTTACTCTTTTTACTATCAGAGACAGGAGACAGAGAATAAACTGGGAAAAACGGAGAAGACGAAGCACTTGAAATGGAATAAAACAATACCAACAACGTTTGATTAATAATTAATCCACGAGTAATATCTCTGCAAAAACAAACGACTATATTGATAATGTTTGTCTGTTAACATTGGAAATGAAAACGAAATCTTTGAGTTTTACGTCCCACGGTTATGCCGGTTAGGCTAAAGGAGACGGTGATAATGAGAGATGAGTGAAATGGTGGAATGAAGAAAGTGGGAGGAAACGGGAGAACCCCGAGAAAACCCACGAGCACGGTGTTTGTCCACCACAAAGTTCACTTGGCGGAGGCTGGGATCGAACCCGGGACCCCAAGCACCAGAGGTGAACGCTCTACCACTGAGCCACCGCGCCCCCTCTGTTAACATTGGGTCTATCAAGGTAGGTTTGCTGTCTTCTTCTTTCTGTCCGTAAGAATCTTACCTTGAAAACAAGCACCAGAGTGTGATGTCACGGCTAGCATAGTGTAGAACTCTGACAATTCGGACAAACTCCGATTATTGTCAATATATTAGGCCAATGAAAGCTCCAACTAATCTCCTTAGGCTAAATTCAGTTTTCAGTTACTCTCTTGCAATAGTACTCTTCATTGTACTTCACAAACGCGCCGTGAGAAAACAAGCAGTCTTAGAAACACTGAATATTCCTCAACCTGACATTCAATATTATTACAGTAGAGCGTCGATTATCCGAACGTCGGTCAACCGAACGACCGCTTAACCGAACTGTGTACTCGCTCGCACCTGTTCTCTCCCACCCTACCGTCCATCATCCCCCTCACTCCCAAACCAAGTTTCCCACAGTAGTCGCCGCACCGAGCCACCGCTGGCGGAACATTGTTTCTAATGGGGCCTTCATAAGGCGCTGCTGACTGGCCAAGCCGCCAGTCGCTGTGTTTCAACAATCAGCACACTTCTGTCGGTTTGGCATTGGCTGTAGAAGTACAGTCCAGTACAGTGCAGTACAGTACAGTACAGTACAGTTCGATTATCCGAACAAACCAGTTTTCCGAACACCCATGTCCCCCAATTACTTCGGATAATCGACGCTCTACTGTAATTTGAAATATTGTACTTTTTCAAATTTCATTTGACAAACACAGATCTGAAACACTAATATCAGAAGTGTATATCCGTGGTAAATCGAAACAAGTATTACAACCACCCTACTAAATAAACAGACTAGCCTAGTAATTTCTAACTGAACATTCTATGACGTCATGATGTGCAGATCCTGTTTACAAGAAACCATACTGAGATGCAAGGGCGCCGATTTCTCTGTAAATTCGGGGGGGGGGTCATTCAGATGCAGAAGGTATATATATATGAAGATTTTAAGACAAATTGCACTCGAGTTTGCCAAATATTGTATATTCATAAATATTATAGAGGGGCCCACATTAGCTTTGGGGGCGCTTTGCTGAGATGGTAAAGAACTAGCAGGTAACGTAGAGTTTGATAAGAGCCAGTGGTAAGGGACAAACAAGAACTTACATAGCGTATTCGACAATGTTGGTAACACACTACTCTTGGGTACATGCCTACTTAACTCATACACTGCCAATACTTGCTCTACTAAGTCAGCCCCTACTCTGCTTTTTTCATAGTGTTTCTGCTTTTCTCAGATTCCAAAACAACGCTTCCACGTCATAAATCAACTAGTTTCAAATGATTTCAAATTTTCACTGATTCCAGATATTCTATTGACACTCTAAGTTCTGGAACAATATTCATCCTGCATTACAAATTACGTCATCTTGCTGCCAAAATTTCCCCCTAGGTGTCTATTATCGAAATATTTTTTAATTGCTAGAGTTTCAGTTACTAATGTTATTTTATTATATTTTTCATTACTGCGGGTATCAAATTGTTATTTATTCCAATGAAAATCCGTGTTTGGATGTATCTAAAATATTTATAATGAACGAATAATCTACTTGTTATCTGCACATACAACAAAATTAATGAAAAAAATGAGTAGAAATATATAATTCAAGTGAACATAAAAAAAAAGAACATAAATTGAAATTTAAGATAAATGTAGATTGTATTTCTGTTCCTGTTGATAAGAACTTTCAAATTCAAAAGTAATTTACGAAGTATGGCAGTGATGCCAACCGCTGGAAAAAATCCCATATTGTGGGATTTATTGACAATGATTTCTTGAAATAGGATAAAGGGAATTTTCGTAAAAAAAAAAAAAAAAATAGCAGGAATTATGGGATTTCTCATACATCTATTTCATTAAAGACCTCAAAATTATCAATGCGCGAGAAGTAGACAAATGAATCTTCAATAAACTTGAAACTAATGATAATTAACAAATTTTGTTACTAGGCCTATAAAATGCATATTAATGTTAGGTGTATGCAGTGTCTTGTGAATCTCAAAAAACAAGTGTCAAGGATGTTAATTGTAATCTAGTATTTAAAAAAAAGAGATAGAAATGAAAGAAACAACAGAAGTAACGGAAGAAAATAAAACGAGAAAAATCATACTTCCAAATCGTTCCATGCGAAATGACTGAAGAACGAAATTTATGTAATTTTATTACGTTCAGTAGAAGAATATAAAACAAAAGTGTGATGAAAATACACAACAAAATGTACTATATTTTCACTGGCATTTTTCAATTATCGTTTTCGGGAGCGCGGTGGCTCAGTGGTAGAGCGTTCACCTCCGGTGCTTGGGGTCTCTGGTTCGATCCCAGCTCGCGCCGTGTGAACTTTGTGGTGGACAAACACTGTGCTCGTGGGTTTTCTCGGGGTTCTCCCGTTTCCTCTCACTTTCTTAATTCCACCATTTCACTCATTTCTCATTATCACCGTCTCCTTTAGCCTAACCGGCATAATCGTCGGACGTTAAACTTAAAGATTTCATTTCATTTTCAATTATTGTTTTCAGTTAAGGAAAAATACTTGTTCATAAACTGTTTGATGAACGTAGACGAGCGGAATTTTTGAATAATTCACTCATACATAGAAGAAAATGATTGAACAACATTAATTGCGCTGTTCACGTTTTCTAAATTTAGAATTTTTTTTTATTAGTATAGCGTAGGAAATTTAAGAGCAAAATGGAAATTTCTGCCTCTCGAGATGGGATTTTATAACACTTCATGTTGGCATCACTGAGTATTGGTAATAATTCTAGTTCTCAGCCATGCAAATCTCACGTGAATAGGTATATCTCATGGTGTATGTCGAAAACCTGTGTATATTTACCGCAACTTATAACACGTTAAAAGATACAGCAGATTGTCTTAGTGTTATGTTTTGATATTTTACAACTTATACTCCTGAGATAAGGGTCTCCAGCTAGACTGACCATGCGGGTTTGTGGTGGACACCATAGTGTTGGTGGGTCGACACCATACTTTGCCGGTTTCTTCCTACATTATCAGGACTCCTCATAATCTTGTACTTCCACTAATTTTCCGTCTCTTATTGCTTAAAAAGTACATGTGGAATGTAAGCTAGAAATTTAATTTCAATTTTATAATACAGTTAAATATTTTATTTACAATTGTTATTTACAGTATCAAAAATAGTGTAATATTAAACATATTAAATATTACAATAATTATTAGATCAAGTGGTAAATTAGTTATGTTTAGCGTATTCTGGAAATGTTAAGCGTACTGATGAAAGATTCGAAGGTGCCCGTTCTTCACACGGGGATAATACGTATGATTTTGGACATAAAGGACAATGCAGGCTGAATTTGGATTTGAGCGGCATCAGAACTGTCACTGTTCGTTTCAGCAACACCGAAGAGTATAGATCCAACACTATCTGTCATTTTGTATCATTTTGATATATCTCCCTCTCCTTCTTCCCTACATTGAACCGTCAAAATGTGATGATAATATCACTCTCAGAGGCGAACCTCATCTATGTTGAAAATTTGATCGACATTGGTAAGGTAGTTCAAGAGTTTGAAGTCACATAGTCATTTTCAATTTTATAAATTATCAACGTTTAGTGGGTGAAAATGAACAAAGATAATACATATACAAATCAATAGATATTATTGAGCGGAACATTATGATATCGGTCAGTGGAAACCTCATGCGTAGGGTTTGAGAAAATCAAAAGAAAAAAAATTTTATGGTTCTAAAGAATATGTTGTTTATTGTTTATGTGACAGAGTGCAACATTTGGCTGGTTTTATTCTACTATTATAGGTCAATACTTATTTATCTAGTGTATATGGAAAATACACGCTCAAGTAGCAGGTTGTATCTGTTGTAATATTAACACACATACTTCTAATACCGGTACGCGACTCCTGACAGTGATGCACATAATTCTAGCAGTTACTCCTGCGCACACAGTATTTATAAATAAAAAAAATAGTAAACTTTTTTACAATGCTATTTTATCCTGTTGGGGGTCTCTCTTTTACAACATTCTCCGTAAATACGGCTTTCAAGATTGTAAAATTTTCTTTTTCTCTCTTCTAAATAATATATCAGAACTAGGAAACACTGATATGGAAACATTTGAAGTTTTTAGGGCAGAGAGTCACTAATCAAGCGCATTAAAATGATTCAAAACCCATCTTAAACAGTGGTCTTGTCCTATATGGCAGCACCGCAGACTAAAGTCATACATACACATTAACGAATGTTATTTTCGTTTCATCCCCCCCCCCCCAAGGTACATCAGCTGCTTTATTTTAATAAGTAATATTCAGAAAGGGAATAAACGCACTAAGACAAAATAGTATTATAATCATAAAATGTATTTGTTTGTTTTCCTTTCCTACATCTTTGAAAACAGATATTGAACAAATTAAACTAATAAAAATTTACTAAAATGAGCTAAATAAAATTAATTTGTGATGACGGACTTAGAAGTAACAGTTTTTCCTCCGTCTACTACAGATGAATCCCAATATTGTTCATATACATTTCATTCACTTCGGTGCACTTCTTCTTGTCTTTCTGGCGTCAAATTTCAAAATTTTGTGTGGGGAATTTAGCCCCCTAAAACCGTTTTTCCGCAAAAATATAAAAACGTATTCGTTTATTTTTTGCGTATTGTCGCTGCACAAAGTTTCGTTGCAATTCTCCATGTCCTTTACACACATCTGACATACTGTTATTAGCACTTTTGATATTTCGTGAGCAAGGTTTGGACGGGTTTGTGGTTCACCTAACCGTTTTTTCTAAGAAAATACGAAATACATATTCCCTCATTTTTCGTCTACAATATCTGTGCACAATCTTGTTCACTTCGGTCAGCTTGTTTTTGCCTTTCGGGCGTCAACTTTCAAAATTTTGGGTTAAGATCTTTTGACCCAAAAACCCGTTTTTCCGCACAAAAAAATGTTTTAGTTTATTTCAGGTGCAGTATCTATCTGTAAAATTTTACCAAAATCGGACTGTTACACTTGGGAAGTGTTACTTGTTAGTTCAGAAAATCGAGAGATGATATTTTTTCCTTCATAGTTTTGACCTCTCTCGTTCCCAGTAGTAATACATATTTTAATCAAATTGACACGATAAAAATTTAAGCAAGATAAAAGTTATGTCAGGTAACAAAAATCATCAAAATCGATCCAGTTTTCTAGGAGGAGATCGAGAACAAATATTGTTGCACTCAGTTTTATATTCTGCAAATGAATATTACGTATATTTACTGCTTACTAGTAATCAGAGACTAAGACTTATTATCTGCCAATATAACAATATCATATTTAATTAAATGTAAAATCAATTGCCATTCGGATATGAAACTTAACAATACACGAAAGATTTTCCTATGAATATTTCTCTTCCGTTATTTAATTACTAAAGAATAGAAAGGCTACACTGAATCAATAACATTAAAGTAATGGAAATAACAATTAAAATCGTTTCGGAATTTTCTTTCCGTAGTTTCTCTAACAAACTTTCCTACGGAGGTACACTAGATAAAAAGACATTTAACAGACGGATCAACATCAGTAGTTCGTTCAGAAAACACTACAACAATTACTCCAGAAATGGCTTTCCAATCCCAGGTAAGGTTTAGTTTAATCATATAATACTTAAAAAAAATGGGATAGTTTCAGAATGTCTGTGCCCCCAGCAACATGATTTCAGATTCTGCATGGGGGAAGGGGATATAAGATTCTACACTTCTATAAGAATTTTATATTTTTTAATTAGCATTTGATATTACAGTTGTTTGAAACATGTGCATTTCTCTACCTCAGGGCGGCGACAGTTGGGCCTACTGGTCTGCTTAAAATTATGTTCTTCAGAGGCTCACGCTTGTTAAGGGTTTACCGGGTTGGGCGCTCCCCCTCCCCCACAAAAAAGAAACTCTATAACTAGACATATATTTGTACACATTCTTAATAAAACTATACTTGTTTAACAGAGAAATGATTGATTAGCATAGAAATTTGATATTACACTTCAACTATACTCCTTCTGTTCTTATATAAATAACTTAGGTTAGTTCTAATACGTTTTCTTAGAATATAGATGGTAGTATTTAACAATTGCTTATTGTCTTTTCAGAAGTAAAATAATACCAACTCATTAGTTCATAGACATAGTATCTTGTAATATTAAATCCCCCAAACTTTTGACCCTTCCCAACATGTGTGAGCTCAGCAAGTTTTTCTTGGGTGGGCCAATACTTTTTCATGGAGGCCAGGCTTTTACATGCTAAAGCAAAACGGAAGTCTCGTTTCCGGATGTGAAACCATAACTAATTTGCCATACACAGAATACATATACATATATGATTACATACACACATACATATTATTATGTTATTATTTGAGTTTTAAGAATGAAAAATTGAAATCACAGGCTGTAGGAAATATGCTAATAAACTATTTATAAGAAAATGTTCTAGGAATTCAACTTGTTCACTTTATATGAATGAAATATGATAAAACTGGGGAAAAGGACAAGGTCACACTCGGGCAATACTATGCACCACTATAGTAACGAAAACGTAAATGTGTGCATTCAGTTAGGTAATCAGTGACGTAGACAGGGAACCAACTCGTCTCAAGCCATCCCCACTTCAGTACAGTGATAGTGAAATGAATTCTGTATTCATGAAGTATGCTCGATTGGTGATCCCCAATGTTATATAATTTGTCACGGAAAACAAGCATCTTACGAAAAATACTTCCCATAAGCTTTTTCTTTAATACTTGTAAGCAAGATTTGAACAGATTATTTATATACTGTGTTGTTAATCTTTTTCAACTCTTTGCCGTTAATATATGTGTCAAATTTACCATCTGCAGGGTCGAATAGAAAGCATTAAGAAACAAAGTTATCTTCAAATATTATTATTATTTAGCTAATGTTTAGCCGAATTCTTAGCGTGTATGATCCCTTATTTTATTCTCTATGGGAAGAATAAAATTTTGCGGTATTACGTCAGTATCTTGAGGCAATCGGGGGAGCTGCTTGAGTTAAGAAGTTTCGAAATCAAGTCCAGAGAGCCAGAAATAATATCACCTTAGAACCAATGTGCTGGCAATGTATTAACTAACTGAACAGAAACCATTGTGCTGGCCAAAACCTTTCATAGGTTGTAGTGCCAAAAACTTAAATATAGTTCCACTTAGTAAGAGTCGTTACCATTTTAATGTTGTGTAGCCAAAGAAAACTAAAAGGTAACTCTTATTTTAGATGACACGGGAGCTCATTGGGAGAGTGCTTATCCCTTTTGTGTGGGATTCCTGGTTAATCACCGGCAAGTAAGTTTGTGGTGGATAACATCGTGTTCGTATGAGTTTTCTCGTTGTACTCACCTTTTTACCCACTTTCACATTCCATCAATTCTTCCATCATCATTCACTTGCTTTATTCATCCTCCCCCATTAGCCTAAACGGCATAATCGTGGGATGTTAAACAGAAAAAAAATTCATTTCCTTTTCTTTCCTATCCATTCCTCTCGCTATTCGCTTCAACTCTGTACACTGAAAGAAAATATTAAACTTTGTGTCGCATAAGCATATGAAGTACTCTAGAAGACCATATGACAGACATTTTAGCCATTGAAGCCACATAATGCTTCGTGTATGTATATATGTGTGTGCAAGTGCACTTCGCAGTCGCAATTATTAACACCTTCCATGATGTGTTTCTTTCAATAACACTAATCTGTGTTCCATTAATTAATTTGCATTTGAAAAGTTCGTAATTATTTGTTGACGTGGTTTAGAATTTTCTCTTTCATATCTATACTATTGTATTAAGTGTAAAAGTTAATGTCTCATCTACATCAGGGTCATACTACTACAGCTAGAAATATAACATAAACGTTGTTTATGTCAAGAAATTCCATTTGGAATACGTGTCCTAAGTCTTTCAGTGTTAGGGTAATGTGTGTTAAAACCTTATTCCAAAAGTGAATGAACTCACGCTAGGAAGATATCAGTTTCCTGTTAGGAAGAACTGAAGACGTGTTTTAAGCATTTTTCCGAAAATTTGGTCAATTTATACATTACAATTTTCAAATTTTCATTGTGAAACTATCAAATGTGATGTTCTATTAACATTACATGTGTAAAATTCGTCACTTAAACTTTTAATTAAAATAAGACAATGTATGTCTCGAACGTTTTCGATAATTCAGCCTCAAATACGGAAAAGGGTATTCTGTATAATATTCCAATTTCCAACTTTTTGTACACTCAATGTGAGTTTTACTTTAAGTGGGCGATATGAAATCCGGTATATAAATCCCTAATTGAAATAATTCGGAAATGAGATTAACCCTTTTCAAAGTTCGGCTTCTAATCAGGGAATTTCTAGTATTACCAGGTTTTTGTTTCATTATTCAAAAAATGTCTAATATGTGATTTGTTTGAGCCGAAGCAATGGAATTCGATATATAAACTTAAGATCAAGAATAGGTGAACATATGTTTGCAGCGTTTTCGAAAAATCCGCTCCTAATTGAAAAAAAAAAGACGGTCACTTTTTAAATATTCATTAAACCTCATTCTTGTGTGCGAAAACGGGAAACTCAACTTGTTCTATTATAAAAATTCTTCATTTTTTGTAGTAAACAGGTACATTTAATTAATTTGAAAGGTTGTATAATTAGACTGGAAGTGGTGGTTATTCAAATATTTCTTTCGTATACGAAAAAGTTGTAAGTGGAGCGAAGTTCTTTATTTAACTTAGGCGTTCGTTTATCCGAATATCCTCTGAAATGCCTGAACTATTCTTAACCAAATTTAACACGGTAATTTGAGAGAGCGTGCTGAGAGTCGCATGTCACGATTGGATAAACCATTCAGGAATAATCATCGTAAAGCGTGATGCCTATAGACTTAACTTTGGAAAAGCATTTGGCGCGAGAATTATCATTGTAAACCATGTAAAATAGAATTGTCAACATTAGAAATAGGGTGAACCCCTTTTTGCTTTCTTCTGCGAACACAACTTTTTCGAAGCCATTATACTTTTCATTGATACACCAAATTAAACTATTTGCATGACATGTTCGTTCACGAAAATAATTGATTAATTTTAAACATTTTTATAAATAACCAATAAGGATCGATTAAATCGCTTCAAATTTGCAATTAATCCATACCTAGTGTCATATGCATTATGTTATCACTTTATTATTACTATTATTACCATTTCAGACAGTAGATAGCGCGAGGAAATTAATAAACAAAATTAAGTCGGTAGAGACTGCACAAAGAAATTCTATTAAAATAACACTCAGTAAATTTGTTTAGTAATACAACTGAAAATACCGTTTAATTAAATTGTACTTATTAAAGTATTTAATACCGTAAAGCTAAGATTATCCGATAGTATCGCGAAGTTTTCTAATCCTACTGCAGTCGCTGAAGTCTGGCATACCGCATCCAAATAAGTATTATGAGCTGTAAAACATTAAAAAATAAATACATTATAAAAGTCAATATTTCTAAAAATAGTGGATGTTTTCTTACGTTTTTTGTACAATGAAACATAGTTATTATTTTTGTTCGTGAAATATTTTTGTTCATGTTACCTGAAATATTTTTTTGGGGGGTAGCAAATCATTTTTATCTTTTTTCGGGTTATCGGTGGTGTCCTTGCCACCGAATTCTGCAAATAATCGTGGCTTTAGTGTATGTTTAATTTTTGGTTACAATAATTAGAGTCACAATTCAACACAGAGTTATTTCCCAACAATTATACCTTATTTTGCATGTTATTTTTCAATGTTTCATTAAAAAAAGATGGTTTTAAAATTAGTTTTATATGGACTCTTAGATAATGTCATGTTCAGGGTAGCATCCATATGTTGTTACACTTTATCTTCTTTTAGATTGCTCATTTGTTTTATTTCATCACGTTGGAAAAATCTACTTCAATGTAAATGAAATATATATTTTACTACCTAAGTATTTTGTCGCTTGCTGATAATATATTTTCGTGTTATATTTTTAGGTTATTTTACTCGTCTTGGCTGCTTTCGTCCTTGCTGTTCAAGGAATTGGATATGGTATGTTAAATATTTATTAGTTTAATTGAAATTTATCTTTAATTGACAATATAATATTAAATGGAAGAAGACATTAGGACATGTATACATATAAAGAATGCAATTTCGTAACAATTTATAAATAAGTTATATATAAAGCAAAAGGCGTATCAGATTAAATATCACATTGTTCAAAACAGTTTAATGTGCTCTTTCATTGACATCTAAAGTACAAAAGCTAAAGTGAATTAATTTAAATTCTTAGTGGTCTTAGTGCTTTGTAACTTTTTGTGCAACAGAAGGTAAAGAGAAACGTTTCAACTTTGTCCTAATGTTCTTCGCTTTTATTTTGTTTGATTTCATTTGAATTTAGTGACCTTTGTACTGTAGCAGCAAGGCTATATAAGACGCGGAGTTAAAGCTTAACGTGAGATCCGAACCAGATGAGCTACTTCCTGGAATCGAACTCGCCTCTCCTACGCCGAAGTCCCACACGCTAACCGTTCACCCAGGAGGGAACTTTCGATGCTTTCGACATAAATTGAAACAGTCGTTTCGAAAAGGTCATATATCTACCAACGTAAATTGTTGAGGAGAAAGAAAAAAACTTTGGATTGCAAACTCGACGAGTACAATGGCGTCGATGATTTTGAGGCAATAGTGCAGGATATGTAACATAATGTCACTATATAATTGGTCATTTCACAGGGGACGCGCGTTTCTTCGCATACATCTCGAATTTGCACTAAAATGAAAATGTAGTGAGGAT
The DNA here is from genome assembly GCF_964235325.1 of Thermobia domestica. Lineage (NCBI taxonomy): Eukaryota > Metazoa > Arthropoda > Insecta > Zygentoma > Lepismatidae > Thermobia > Thermobia domestica. Next base: position 346,145,048 of record NC_137455.1, read on the forward strand.
GGACTTATGGCCTTTTTGCAATGACTGATTCAATTGTATTTAAACTCATTTCTAGTCTAAATTTTCTTATTTGAGAACCTATTGATGATTTCTCTATTTAATTGCTGATTTTCCTATTTGTTTATCTTTCAGGAGGTGTGAGCAGCTACGGTTATGGCATTAGCCACGGCCACTATCCAGGAATCTATGGTCTCCGTGGGTATGGTTTGGCTTCTGGTTACGGATTTCCCCATGGTTATGGTGGTTTCGGATCTCTTGGAGGTGGAATCGTCGGAGGAATTGTTGGTTAGATGATGATGTGCATGTTAATCAAATTTGGCTCCACTGATTATAACGGAACAATAGAACTAAAATGAAATAACGCCATCATTTTTTTAAATGTTTAACTGTATTGTATAAAAATTAAATAAAAAATACTTGTTACACACCTTCTTATTTCTGTTCAAACTATCGACAACCTTTACAGTTTTCAATTGACATGCAGTCTTCAGTTTTGGACAGAGCTGTTTGTATTGTTTATTGTACCTGAAAAGTATTGAAAACTGAAGTAGAAGTGGTGGTTCACAAACTCCATGGTGCATAAAACCCCATACAGGTGTACGTTTGTTATGGAATGTGAGCATTCTTCTAGTTGTCGTTACGCCTCAATAATTAGTTTTTCAAATCTTTATCTTGTTGCACGCGAACCACACAAATCTATTTGGCGCTTTTTTTATTTTTTCATATATCCTTAGTTGTAGCGACTTGTGGCTTTCGGTAAAGACACACTTATTACGTTATTAAAAACTTCGTTAAGACATGTTTGGAAATGTATATTGCGACCCCCATGATACCCCCAAAACCCCACAGGTGTGTGTTTGTTTTGGTTTTAAAGTTCTTTTGGGGTTATTATTTGTCACTTGTAATTAGTTTTTCGAAATTGTACCATCTAGTACGCAAACCCCACACATCCATTGTATCACTATTTATTTGCCCTATTTCGTTAACCATGAGGTGTAGAGAGTTGCAGTTTTCGATTAATTGTAACGTTCGTTAAAATATTTCGGAGACAAATGTTTCAAGCTATTTAAAAATTCAGAAATTAGGCACCCCTTGGTACACCGAACCCCATTTGGGTGCCTCAATAATATCACAAGCAATATATATACATATATATATATATATATATATATATATATATATATATATATATATATATATATAAGGGGTAACGTGATAACTAATCACGGATACAGACGGAGAATGTGATAATTAATGTTGTTAAAAGATAGCTAATAATATTAGATCCATATTCGTTGATTACCTCAGTAGCAAGTTGGAAAAGGGTATGATATTTACCAATCCTCTCTTAAGCTATACGCAATGGGATCGGTGTTAAGGAGTTACTTATGAGTAGACATAATAACTACACAGTAATTGCCCTAGGCTATCTAATTTTATTATGATGATTACAATATCTTGTGGATGAATCCTTCAGAGGGCTATTCTACTCCAAATACATCTCTTAATTAGTACATGGGTCATCCACAGTGAGTAAACTATTCGTGAGTTAGAGAACCCAAATATATTGTGAGATTTGCATGAACAATAATTGACACATTGAAATACCTATAAGAATAATTGGAGGAAAAATTGATAAGGTAATCGATTCGGGTTTGTCATAACCTACAGTTATGAGGATTCAATTGATATGTGCTGTCCTGCCATAATCATAGGTAAGAGTGTAATAAAAAAACATGTAATATGCAACTTACATTTTCAGATCCATCGTTGTCACACAGGAACGACGACAATATGTCCGCATCTCTACAGTGGTCAATACAATTGTACCACCTGCCCGATACTGTCCGACATAATAAAGCTAGTCGAGACGAGACGAGACTCCGACCGAGCGACCGTGTCTCAATTACTGAATAGAATTGAATACCCTGGTCTACGAACTATAAGTTTTTATAGGTGCATCATTTGTTACTTTTCTTTCTCATGTCCTTCAGAACCAGTGCATTCTAGACTATGAAATAATAGTTTTAGTGACGTATGCGGGAAAAGGCTGCTTTCACATTTTCCACAAACATAATGTTTTTGTTATATAATTGTTTGGGTTTTCTGGTGTCCTTCTTCAAGTGTGTAACTATACTTATTAATGTTACTTGGTTTTTTCCAAGGTGACATTGTTATACACTAAAATAATTTTGCTCTTTGATTTTCGAAATTATAAAAAATTTCGATCAAGTCCGTAATAATAAGTATTTTTTCGAAATTCATCGTTGATCTACCCGAATGCCAAAATTGTATACCCGGCCGATAAATGTAAGTTGTATTTCTGTTGATACGAACTTTAAAATTCAAAAGTAATTTACGAAGTATTGCCAGTGATGTCAACCCGTGGGGAAAGATCCCAAATTGTGGGATTTACTGACAATGAAAAATGAAATGAAATCTTTGAGTTTTACGTCACACGATTATGCCGGTGAGGCTAAAGGAGACGTTGATGATGAGTAATGAATGAAATGGTGGAATGAAGAAAGTGGGAGGAAACGGGAGAACCGCAAGAAAACCAACGCACACGGTGTTTGTCCACCACAAAGTTCACTTGGCGGTGTCCGGGGATCGAACCTGGGACCCCAAGCACCAAAGGTGAACGCTCTACCACTGAGCCTCCGCGGCTCCCTTACTGACAATGATTTCTTGAAATGGGATAAAGGGAATTTTGGTAAAAAATTATTAGGAGCTATGGGATTTCTCATATGTCTATTCCATTAACGACATCAAAATTGTCAATGGGGGAGAGGTAGACAAATGTATTTTCAATAAATATGAAATTAATGATAATTGACAAATTTTGTTATTAGCGCTATAAAATGTATATTATAATTCAATTGATACAATTTGTCCCTTGTGACAGTTGCTTTCCTCGGTTTTTTTTTTTCTTTGCTGCACGTGGTCATAACAATCAGCCAAGAAAGACTGTTTCTATGGCAACAGCACGTTCAGCCAATTATAGTGGTTCATTTCTCTCGCTCTGCAGATGTAAACATTCTACCTTTTCCGCACGTTGCCAGTTTAAACAAATGCGCATTGTTTTAGTCGAGTGTCAACTTAAATACTGGATCTGGTTGTTATTGAAAGCATTCCTTTTAGTTCATTTTTGTGCCATTTAGCATTCTACAGTCAGTAAATGTTAATATATGGAACAAGAAACAAATCACTTTTTCCACTCGTGTAGATTCAATATTCGAAGCAAAAGCTGGCAACGCAGCATTGAACACCACGTGTGCGCAGCGATCTGTCACAAGGGACAAGTAGTATCAATTGCAGTGTAATGTTAGGTGTATGCAGTGACTTGTGAATCTCAAAAAAACAAGTGTCAAGGAATTTAATTGTAATCTGGTATTAAAAAAAAAGAGAGATAGAATGAAAGAAAGAACAGACTTAACAGAAGAGAATAAAACGAGAAACATCCAACTTCAAAATCGTTCCATGCGAAATGAATGAACAACGAAATTTATGTAGTTTTATTACGTTCAATAGAAGAATGTGAAACAAAAGTGTGATGAAAATACTAAACTCACCACAAAATGTACTTATTTTCACTGGCATTTTCAATTATCTTTTTCAGTTAAGGAAAATACTTGTTCATAAACTGTTTGATGAACATAGACGAGCGGAATTTTTGAGTAGTTCACTCATACATAGAAGAAAATTATTGATGTACACTACTTGCGTTGTTAATGTTTTCTAAGTTTAGAAAATTTTGTTATTAGTATAGCGTAGGAAATGCAAGAGCAAAATGGGTATATTTGCCTCTCGAGATAGGATTTTATAACATTTCATGTTGTCATCACTAACAAGGAGACTTACGGAAGTGTCACTCACCGATTTGAATGAAACTTTGCATACTTGTAGAACATTGAAAAATAATTGACATGCGTTTTCTATTTCGGCAATGACGCGGGTTTAAAGGTAGAAACCACTCTTTGAACGTTAGGAAAAATCTCCAAGTGTAGACACAAAACAGTCATTTAATATACAAGAAAATATACTGCCAGGGAGAGACGTAGGACAGCTGATTCTGAATCTGACGTCAAAATTACATAATTCAAAATGGCGGATCCAATATGGTGATTACAATTACTAAAACTCTTCTCGTTTGAAATGCTGTGCAGTTAGCCAAGAACATTCATGGTTAGCAGGGTTACTGCGAGAACGTTGCAGACCAATATGGAACCCCTTTCTGTACTTATTTTAACAGGATGTTTATTATTAGATTCGTGGAGTAGTTTTAATTCATCAAGTTTTGAACCTATTTTAAGAACAAAAGAGTACCTTAAAATAGAAATCATTCCTGCAATGACAACTAGTAGAATTCAGCGTTTTCATGTGTTCTTCTTTAGGCACTGGAAAAGAATTCTAGACACGTTTTTCTGACATTGCTATTCTCTACAACTAAAACATAAATTTACATCAACCTAATAATATAATTAAGATCCAATCATAATTCATAATCAGTTTTGTTCTCCAAGATTTACAAATCTTATTAGATATGAGTGCTACAAAAAGCTATTATTTTTAAGGAAACCCACTTGCGTTTGAAAATCATTTAACATTTTGTTTCAGTTGTGCAGCACTTTGCTATTTAAGTACAATTTTTGCCGTGATAAAATATGTTAGGTGTAAACAATGTTTATGAATCACTCACTTTGTTTTACTGAATATCATTACAGTAAAACGTATTCTCAATAAATTCATAATTATAACAATTGAGGGTATATGAAGTTCTGATATACGGAGAGACCAGGGGGTTCGCTTTAAATAAGCAAACGAATAGGGAGAGGCGAGAAGACTTACTTTCAATAAATATCCTTGAGTAGTGAGAGCTGGAGAGACTCACTTTACTTAGAATGCTTATTAAAACTGAGTTAATTCGCCTCAAGTGTAGTATGTTAAAATAAGCACAGAAAAGGGATTCCAAATTGGTCTGTAAGCTTCTTGCAGTAACCCCTGCCAACCATGAAATGTTTTTGGCTAACTGCAAAGCATTTCAAACGAGAAGAGTTTTAGTAATTGTGATCACCATATTGGATCCGCCATTTTGAATTTGCAATTTTGACGCCAGATTCAGAATCAGCTGTCCTACCCCCTTCCCCTGGCAGTATGTTTTCTTGTATATTAAATGACTGTTTTGTGTCTATTCTTTGATACCATCCCATATGTTCAAAGGGTGGTTTCTACCCTTAAGCCCGCCAAATTGCCGAAATAAAAAATACGTGTCGAATATTTTTCGATGTTCTACAAGTATGTAAAGTTTCTTACAAATCGGTGAGTGACACTTCTCTAAGTCTCCTTATTTCTGGTGGATAAAAACCGTGCTCGTGGATTTTCTCGGAGTTCAACCGTTTCCTCCCACTTTCTTCATTCCACCATTTCACTCATCTCTCATCATCACCGTCTCCTTTAGCCTAACCAGTATAAACGTGGGACGTAAAACAAAGATATCATTTCATTTCATTTTGGTCATAAATCTAGTTCTCAGCCATGTAAATCTCGCGTGAATAGGTATATCTAATGGTGTATGACGAAAACATGTGTATATTTACCGCAACTTATAACACGTTAAAAGATACAGCAGATTTTCTTACTGTTATGTTTTGTTAGTTTACAACTTATACTGCTGATATAACGGTCCCCAGCTAGACTCTCTACGGGTGTTTGTGGTGGACACCATGGTGATTGTGGGTCGACACCATACTTTGCCGGTTTCTTCCTACATTATAAGGACTCCTCATAATCTTGTACTTCCACTAATTTTCCGTCTCTTATTGCTTAAAAAGTACATGTGGAATTTAAACTAGAAATTTAATTTCAATTTTATAATACAGTTAAATATTTTATTTACAATTGTTATTTACAGTATCAAAAATAGTGTAATATTAAACATATTAAATATTACAATAATTATTAGATCAAGTGGTAAATTTGTTAGGTTTAGCGTATTCTGGAAAAGTTAAGCGTGCTGATGAAAGATTCGAAGGTGCCCGTTCTTCACACGGGGATAATACGTTTGATTTTGGACATAAAGGACAATGGAGGCTGAATTTGGATTTAAACGGCATCAGAAGTGTCACTGTTCGTTTCAGCAACACCGAAGAGTATAGATTCAACACTATCTGTCATTTTGCATTATTTTGATGTATCTCCCTCTCCTTCTCCCCTACATTGAATCGTCAAAATGTGATGATAATATCACTCTCAGAGTCGAACCTCATCTATGTTGAAAATTTGATCGACATTGGTAAGGTGGTTCAAGAGTTCGAAGTCACATAGTCATTTTCAATTTTATAGATTATCAACGTTTAGTGGGTGCTATTATAGGTCATTACTTACTTATCTAGTGTATATGAAAAATACACGCTCAAGTAGCAGGTTGTATCTGTTGTAATATTAACACATATACTTCTAATACTGATGCGCGACTCCTGACAGTGATGCGCATAATTCTAGCAGTTGCTTCTGCGCTCATAATACTTATAAATTAACAAGTAAGTAAACCTTTTTTACAATGCTTTTCTATCCGGGTGGGGATCACTCTTTTCCAACATTTTCCGTAAATACGGCTTTCAACATTGTAACATTTTATTCTTCTCTCTTCTAAAAAATATATCAGAACTAGGAAACACTGCCATGGAAACATTTGAAGTTTTTAGGGCAGAGAGCCACGAATCAAGCGCATTAAAATGATTCAAAACCCATCTTAAATAGTGGGTCTTGTCCTATATGGCCACGCTGCAGACTAAAGTCATACATACACATTAACGAATGTTATTTTCGTTTCACCCCCCCCCCCCAAGGTACTTCAGCTCCTTTATTTAAAAAAAAGTAATATTGGGAAAGGGAATAAACGCACTAAGGCAAAATAATATGATAATCATAAAATGTATTTGTTTGTTTTCCCTTCCTACATCTTTGAAAACAGGTATTGAACAAATTAAACTAATAAAAATCTTCTAAAGTGAGCTAAATAAAATTAATTTTTGTGATGACCGACTTACAAGTAACAGATTTTCCTCCATCTACTACAGATAATTAACAATATTTTTCATATACATTTCATTCACTTCGTGAACTTCTTCTTGCTTTCCGGGCGTCAAATTTCAAAATTTTGGGTGGGGGCTTTTGCCACAAAAAACCGTTTTTCCGCAAAAAAAAAAAGAACGTATTCGTTTCTTTGCGTATTTTCGCTGCACAAATTTCGTTGCAATTCTCCATGTCCTTTACACACATCTGACATACTGTTATTAGCACTTCTAATATTTCTTGATCAAGGTTTGGAGGGGTCCGTGCCTCACCTAACCGTTTTTTTCTAGGAAAATACGAACTATATATTCCTTCATTTTACGTCTACAATACATGTGCACAATTTCGTTCACTTCGGATAGGTTGTTTTTGCCTTTGGGCGTCAAAATTCCAAAATTTTGGATGGAGGTCTTTTGCCCCCTAAAACCGTTTTTCCGCAGAAAATAAAAAACAAGTTTTCGTTTATTTCATGTGTAGTATTTACCTGCCAAATTTTACCAAAATCGGACCGTTACACTTGGAAAGTGTTACTTGTTAGTTCAGAGAATCGAGATATATATTTTTTTTCTCTCTCTCTATAGTTTTGACCCAATCTTGCTCCCAGTAAAGATGCATATTTTAATCAATTGTCACGATGAAAACGTAAGCAACATAAAAGTCATATCAGGTGCCAAAAGTAATCAAAATCGATCCAGTTGTCTAGGAGGAGATCGAGAACAAATATTTTTACACTCATTTTTATAATCTGCACATGAATATTACGTATATTTACTGCTTACTAGTAATCAGAGACTAAGGTTATTAAACTGCCAATACAACAATGTCATATTTAATTAAAGGTAAAATCAATTGCCATTCGGACATGAAACTTAACAATACAAGAAAGATTTTCCTATGAATATTTCTCTTCCGTTATTTAATTACTAAAGAATTCAAAGGTTACATTAAATCAATAACATTAAAGTAATGGAATTAACAATCAAAATCGTTTCGGAATTTTCTTTCCGTAGTTTCTCTAACGAACTTTCCTACGGAGGTACACTAAATAAAAAGACGTACCACACACGGATTAACATCAGTAGTTCGTTCAGAAAACACTACAACAATTAGTCCAGAAATGGCTTTCCAATCCCAGGTAAGGTTTAGGTTAATGATATAATACTTTTTAAAAATGAGAGAGTTTCAGAATGTCTGTCCCCCAGCAGCATGATTTCAGATTTTGCATGGGGGAAGGGGATATAAGATTCTACACTTCTATAAGAATTTCATATTTTTTTTTACTAGCATTCGATATTACAACTGGTTGAAACATAAGTATTTCTCTACCTCAGGGCGACAACAGTTGGCCCTACTGGTCTGCTTAAACTATGCTCTACAGAGGCTCACGCTTGTTAAGGGTTTAGCGGGTTGGGCGCTCTTCCAGAAATCAAGTCCAGAGAGCCATAAATAATATCACCTTGGAACCAATGTGCTGGCAATGCATTAACTAACTGAACAGAAACCATCGCGCTTGCATAACCTTTCATGGGTTGTAGTCCCAAAAACTTAAATTATGACCACTTAATAAAAGTCGTTACCATTTTAATGTTGGTAGGCAAAGAAAACTAAAACGTAACTCTTATCTTTGATGACACGGGGGCTCATTGGTAGAGTGATTACGAACTTTGTGTGGAGTCCCTGGTTCATCCCCGGTCAAGTAAGTTTGTGGTGGATAACATCGTGTTCGTATGAGTTTTATTGTGGTACTCAGGTCTCCACCCACTTTCGCATTCCATCAACCCTTCCATCATCATTCACTTGCTTTATTCATCGTCTCCCGTTAGCCTAGACGGCATAATCGTGGGATGTTAAACAGAAAAAATTCATTTCCTTTTCTTTCCTATCCATTCCTCTCGCTATTCGCTTCAACTCTGTACACTGAAAAAAAAAAATATTAAACTTTGTGTCGGAAAAGCCTATGAAGTACTCTAGCCGACTATATGAGCCACATTTTAGCCATTGAAGTCACATAATGCTTTGTGTATGAATATATGTGTGTGTGCAAGTGCACTTCGCAGTCGCAATTATTAACACCTTCCATGATGTGTTTCTTTCAATAACACTAATCTGTGTTCCATTAATTAATTTGCATTTGAAAAGTTCGTAATTATAATAATTTGTTGAAATGGTTTAGAATTTTCTCTTTCTTATCTATACTATTGTATTATGTATAAAAGTGAATGTCTTATCTACATCAGAGCCATACTACTATAGCTAGAAATATAACATAAACATTATTTATGTCAAGAAATTCCTTTCGGAATACGTGTCCGAAGCCTTTTAGTGCTAGGGTAATGTGTGTTGAAACCTTTTTCCAAAAGTGAAGCAATTCACGCTAGGAAGATATCAGTTCCCTGTTAACAATAACTGAAAACGTGCTTAAGCATATTTCCGAAAATTCGGTCAATTTATACATTACACTTTTCAAGCTTTTATTGTGAAACTATCAAATGTGGTTTCATTAAGATTACATATGTGAAATTCGACACTTAAATTTTTAATTAAAAGTAAGACAACGTATGTCTCGACGTTTTCGAAAATTCCGCCTCAAATACGTAAAAGGGTATTCTGTATAATATTCCAATTTCCAATTTTTTGTACACTCAATGTGAGTTTTACTTTAAGTAGGCGGTATGAAATCCGGTATATAAATTTCTAATTGAAATAATTCGGAAACGAGATTCAGCCTTTTCAAAGTTCGGCTCCTAATTAGCGAGTTTCTAGTATTACAAGTTTTTGTTTCTTTATTCCAAAAAAATGCCTAATATGTTATTTGCTTGAGCTAAAGGGATGGCATTCGATATATGAACTTACGATCAAGAATAAGTGAACATATGTTGCTGCAATTTCGAAAAATCCACTCGTAAATGGAAAAGGACGGGCACTTTTTAAATATCCATTAAACCTCATTCTTGTTATCGAAAAACGGGGAACTGAACTTGTTCTATTATAAAAATTCTTCATTTGTTCTGGTAAACAGGTATAAATAAACACCTAACAGAAGAATTCCATTTATGGGTGTTGGAAGCCATTTAGGGGGCCGGACCCCCATTTCGCCCCTTGTAGTCACACTTGTGTCTCCCAACAAAACTTTATCCTCCTTATGCAGAGTCGTTTTGACCCATGGTTAGCGTACTACTAAAAACCTGACTACTACAGGAAACATATGTTAGTCGAACTCTTTAGTTTGGAGCTAATCACGTTACAAAACGACTCTGCATAAGGCCCTATTTGTCCGCACCTGCTCCCGTTCTGTCCTGTGGTCTTACACTAAATGACGCATCTTACTTTGTATACCTTAGAAACAGAAGTTTGAGAATAGAAATCATTTAATTAATTTGAAAGGTTGTATAATTAGACTGGACGTTGTGGGTTTTCAAATATTTCTTTCGTATACGAAAAAGCTCTAATTTTAATGAATTTCTTCTTTACTCGACTTAGGCGTTCGTGTATCCCAATATCCTCTGATATGCCTGAACTATTCTTAACCGAATTTAACACGGTCATTTGAGAGCGCGTGCTGAGAGTCGCATGTCCCGATTGCACATACCATTCAGAAATAATCATCGTAAAGCGGGATGCCCATAGACTTAACTTTGGAAAAGCATTTGGCGCGAGAATTCTCATTGTAAACAATGCAATATAGAATGGTCAACATTAGATATGCGGCGAACTTGTTTTTGCTTTCTTCTGCGAACACAACTTTCCGAAGCCATTATACTTTTCGTTGATATACCAAATTAAATTATTTGCATGACATGTTCGTTCACGAAAATTATTGATGAATTAAAAAAAATATAAATAATGAATAAAGATTGATTAAATCATTTCAAATTTGCAATTAATCCATACCTAGTGTCATATGCATTATGTTATTATTTTATTGTTACTACTATTACCATTTAAATAGTAGATACCGCGATAAAATTAATAAACAAAAGTAAGTCAATAGACACTGCATAAAGAAATAGTATTAAAATAACTCTCAGTAGATTTGTGCAGTAATACACGTGGAAACATCATTTAATTAAATTGTACTTATTAAGGTAATTAATACAGTAAAGCTAAGATTATCCGGGAGTGTCGCTGAAGACTGGCACACCCTACGCAGGTAAGTACTGTGAACTTTCAAACACACAAAAAAATTAAATTAGAAAACATTAATATTTCCAAAAAATAGCGGACGTTTTGTTACGTTTTTTGTACAATGAAACATAGTTATTAGTTTTGTTCGTGTTAGCTGAAATATTTTGGTTTATGTTAGCACCTCATTTTTAGTCTTTCTTCGGATTATCGGTGTTGTCCTTGCCACCGAATTCTGCGAATAATCGTTCCTTTACTGTGTGTTTAATTTTTGGTTGCAATAAATAGAGTCACAATTTAACACGGAGTTATTTCCCAATAATTATGCCTTATTTTGCATGTTATGTTTCTGTGTTTCATTAAAAAGGATGGTTTTAAAATTAGTTTTATATGGAATCTTAGATAATGTTATGTTCAGGGTAGCATCCATATTTTGTTACACTTTATCTCCTTTTAGGTTGCTCATTTGTTTTATTAATCACGTTGGAAAAATCTACTTCAATGTACGGCAAGTGAAATATTTTACTTCTGAGTATTTTGTTGCTTGCTGATAATATATGTTCTCTGTTATATTTTTAGATTATTTTACTCGTCTTGGCTGCTTTCGTCCTTGCTGTTCAAGGAATTGGATACGGTATGTTAAATATTTAATAGTTTAATTGTAATTTATCTTTAATTGACAATATAATATTAAATAGAAGAAGACTTTAGGAGGAATATACACATTTCGCATGCAATTTCGTAACAATTTATAAATAAGTTATAAATAAACCAAAAAGCGTATCAGATCAAAAATCGCATTGTTCAAGATAGTTTAGTGTGCTCTTTTATCGACATCTAAACTCTAAAATAAATTATTAATTTAAATTCTTAGTAGTCTTAGTGCTTTGTAAGTTTTTGTGCAACAGAAAGTAAAGAGAAACGTGTTTCAAATTTGTCCTTGTGTTCTCCGCTTTTATTTTGTTTGATTTGAGTTGAGCTTAGTGTCCCTTGTTCTGTAGCAGCAAGGCTATATAAGACGTGGAGTTAAAGCTTAACGTGGAATCCGAACCCGATGAGCTACTTCCTGGAATCGAACTTGGCTCTCCTAACCAATAGTACCACACACTAACCGCTTACTCACGAGGTAACTTCCGCCGCTTTCGACATAAATTGAATCAGTCGTTTCGAAAAGGCCATATATCCACCAAAGTAAATTGTTGAGGAGAAAGAAAAAACTTTGGATTGCGAACTCGACGAGTACAACGGCATCGATTATATTGAGGCAATAGTGTAGGATATGTAACATAATGTGACCAGACAATTGGTCTTTTTCACAGAGGATGCGAGTTTTTTCGCATACGTCTCCAATTTGCAATAAAATCAAAATGTAGTGGGGATGGACACATGGCCTTTCGCAATGACTGATTCAATTGTGTTTAAACTCTTTTCTTGTCTAATGTTTCTTATTTGAGAATTTAATTGCTGATTTGCCAATTTAATTGCTGATTTTCCTATTGGTTTTATCTTTCAGGTGGTGTAAGCAGCTACGGCTATGGCATTAGCCACGGCCATTACCCAGGAATCTATGGTCTCCGTGGGTATGGTTTGGCTTCTGGTTATGGATTCCCCCATGGTTATGGTGGTTTCGGATCTCTTGGAGGTGGAATCGTTGGAGGAATTGTTGGTTAGATGATGATGATCATTTTAATCAAATTTGGCTCCACTTACTATAACGAAACAATAGAACTAAAATGAAATAACGCCATCATTTTTGAATGTTTGACTGTATTGTATAAAAATTAAATAAAAAATACTTGTTACACTCCTTCTTATTTCTGTTTTAAACTATCCACAACCTTTGCAGTTTTCAATTGACATGCAGTTTTCAGTTTTGGACAGAGCTGTGTGTCTTGTTTATTGTACCTGAAAGGAATTGAAAACTGAAGTAGAAGTGTGGGTTTAGAAACCCCGTAGTACCCACAAACCCCATAGGGGTGTACGTTTGTTATGGAAAGTGAGTATTCTTCTAGTTGTCGTTAGGCCTGAATAATTAGCTTTTCTAAACTTTATCTTGTAGCACGCGAACCACACAAATCTATGTTGACCCCCTTTTTTTTTATTTCCCCATATCCGTAACAGTTAGGTGTAGCGTCTTATGGTTTTCGATAAAGACACACTTATTTTGTTCTTAAAAACTTCGTTAAGACATGCTTGGTAATGTATCTTTTCTGACCCCCATGATACCCTTAAAACTCCACAGGTGTGTGTGTGTTTGTTTTGGATTTAAAGTTCTTTTGGGGTTATTATTAGGCATTTGTAATTAGTTTTCCGAAATTGCGCCATCTAGTACGCAAACTCCACATATCTATTGTATCACTATTTACTTGCCCGTATTTCGGTAACCATGAGGTGTAGCGAGTTGCAGTTTTCGATTAATTGTAACGTTCTTTAAAACATTTCGGAGACAAATGTTTCAAGCTATTTAAAAATTCAGAAATTAGGCACCCCTTGGTACACCGAACCCCATTCGGGTAGGGCCTACCCAAAATGTTTTTGCATAATAATACATTTTCAATTGTTGTTAAGCCTCAATAACATCACAAGTAATATATATATATATATATATATATATATATATATATATATATATATATATATATATATATATATATATATATATATATATATATCAGGGGTAACGTGATAACTAATTACGGATACAGACGGAGAATGTGATAATTAATGTTGTTAAAAGATAGCTAATAATATTAGATCCATATCCGTTGATTACCTCAGTAGCAAGTTGGAAAAGGGTAAGATATTTACCAATCCTCTCTTAACCTATACGCAATGGGATCGGTGTTAAGGAGTTACTTATGAGTAGACATAATAACTACACAGTAATTGCCCTAGGCTATCTCATTTTATTATGATAATTACAATATCTTGTGGATGAATCCTTCAGAGGGCTATTCTACTCCAAATACATCTCTTAATTAGTACATGGGTCACCCAGAGTGAGTAAAATACTCGTAAGTTAGAGAATCCCAATATATATTGAGATCTGCATGAACAATAATTGACACATTGAAATACCTATAAGAATAATTGGAGGAAAAATTGAAAAGGTAATCGATTCGGTTTTATCATAATCTACAGTTATGAGAATTCAATTGATATGTACCGTCCTGTCATAATCATATGTAAGAGTGTAATAGAAAACCATGTAATATGCAAGTTACCTTTTCAGATCCATCGTTGTCACACAGGAATGACGACAATATGTCCGCGTCTCTACAGTGGTCAATACAATTGTACCACCTGCCCGATACTGTCCGACTTAATAAAGCAAGTCGAGACGAGACGAGACTCCGACCGAGCGACCCTGTCTCAATTACTGAATAGAATTGAATACCTTGGTCTAGGAACCATAAGTTTTTATATGTGCCTCATTTGTTATTTTCTTTCTCATGTCCTTCGGAACCAGTGCATTCTAGACTATGAAATAATAGTTTTTGTGACGTATGCATGAAAACCCTGATTTCACATTTTCCACAAACATAATGTTTTTGTTATATAATTGTTTGGGTTTTCTGGTGTCCTCCTTCAAGTATGTGGCTATACTTATTAATGTTATTTGCTTGTTTGCAAGGTGACATTGTTATACACTAAAATAATATTTCAGTTTGATTTTCGAAATTATAAAAATTTCGATCAAGTCCGTAATAATAAGTATTTTTTCGAAATTCATCGTTGATCTACCCGAATGCCAAAATTGTATACCCGGCCGATAAATGTAAGTTGTATTTCTGTTGATACGAACTTTAAAATTCAAAAGTAATTTACGAAGTATTGCCAGTGATGTCAATCCGTGGGGAAAGATCCCAAATTGTGGGATTTACTGACAATGAAAAATGAAATGAAATCTTTGAGTTTTACGTCACACGGTTATGCCGGTGAGGCTAAATGAGACGGTGATGATGAGTAATGAATGAAATAGTGGAATGAAGAAAGTGGGAGAAAACGGGAGAACCCCGAGAAAACTAACGCACACGGTGTTTGTCCACCGCAAAGTTCACTTGGCTGGGATCGTACCCGGGACCCCAAGTACCAGAACTGAACGCTCTATCACTTTTTTTAAAAAAAAAAAAACTTCCTGACTTATTTTTTTTTACTACAACCACTTTTAGGGACTACTAGACACGACACGGACACGAACACAGAAACATCGAGGACAATTAAAATTCCACCCTTGCTACTACAGAGGGACTCGAACCCCCAATGGGCTTCACCTAACGATCATCAGCCTAACGCCTCAGACCGCACGGCTCCACCCACCGGCAACCACTGAGCCACCGTGCCCCCTTAGTGACAACGATTTCTTGAAATGGGATAAAGGGAATTTTCGTAAAAATTAGCAGGAGTTATGGGATTTCTCATATATCTATTCCATTAACGATATCAAAATTGTCAATGGGCGAGAGGTAGACAAAAGTATCTTCAATAAATTGAAATTAATGGTAATTGACAAATTTTCTTATTAGGACTATAAAATGCATATTATAATTCAATTGATTAAACTTGTCCCTTGTGACAGCTGCTTTCCGCGGTTTTTTTTCTTTGCTGCACGTGGTCATAACAATCAGCGAAGAAAGACTGTTTCTATGGCAACAGTACATTCAGCCAATTATAGTGGCTCATTTCTCTCGCTCTGCAAATGTAAACATTCCACCTTCTCCACACGTTGCCAGTTTAAACAAATGCACATTGTTTTAGTCGAATGTCAACTTGAGTACTGGATCTGGTTGTTATTGAAATCATTCCTTTTAGTTCATTTTTGTGCCATTTAGCATTCTATAGTCAGTAAATGTTAATATGGAACAAGAAAAACTTCACTTGTTCCACTCGTGTAGTTTCAATAATGGACGCGAAAGCTGGCAACGCAGCATAGAACACCAGGTCCACGCAGCGAGCTGTCACAAGGGACAAGTAGTATCAATTGCAGTGTAGTGTTAGGTGTATGCAGTGTCTTGTGAATCTAAAAAAAAAAACAAGTGTCAAGGAACTTAATTGTAATCTGGTATTAGAAAAAAGAGAGATAGAATGGAAGAAAGAACAGAAGTAACGGAAGAGAATAAAACGAGAAACATCCAACTTCCAATTCGTTCCATGCGAAATGACTGAAGAATGCAATTTATATAGTTTTATTACGTTCAGTAGAAGAATGTGAAACTAAAGTGTGATAAAAATACACAACAAAATGTACTTATTTTCACTGACATTTTGAATGATCTTTTTCAGTTAAGGAAATTACTTTTTCATAAACTGTTTGATGAACATAGAAGAGCGGAATTTTTGAATAATTCACTCATACATAGAAGAAAATTATTGATGTACACTGCTTGCGCTGTTAAGGTTTTCTAAGTTTAGAAAATTTTGTTATTAGTATATCGTAGGAAATGGAAGAGCAAAATGGGAATATTTGTCTCTTGAGATAGGATTTTATAACATTTCATGTTGGCAATACTGACAAGGAGACTTACGGAAGTGTCACTCACCGATTTTATTGAAACTTTACATACTTGTAGAACATCGAAAAATAGTCGACACGTATTTTTTATTTCGGCAATGGCGCGGGTTTAAGGGTGGAAACCACCCTTTGAACGTTAGGGATGGTCTCCAAATATAGACACACATCAGTCATTTTACATACAAGAAGACATGCTGCCAGGTGGGGTAGGACAGCTGATTCTGAATGTGACTTCAAAATTACAAAATTCAAAATGGCGGGTCCAATATGGTGATTACAATTACTAAAAATCTTCTAATTTGAAATGCTGTGCAGTTTGCCAAGAAAATTCATGGTTAGCAGGGGTTTTTGCGAGAAGGTTGCAGAGCAATATGGAACCCCTTTCTGTACTTATTTTAACAGGATGTTTATTATTAAATTCGTGGAATAGTCTTTAATTCATCAAAATTTGAACCTATTTTAAGAAGAAAAGAGTACCTCAAAATAGAAATCATTCCTGCATTCACAACTAGTAGGATTCAGCGTCTTCATGTGTTCTTCTTTAGGCACTGGAGAAAAACTTCTAGATACATTTTTCTGGCATGGTTCTTCACTACAACTAAAACATAAATTTATATCTACGTAATAATATAATTAAGATCCAATCACTAATTCATAATCAGTTTTCTTCTCCCAAATTTGCAAACCTTATTTGGTATGTGTGGTACAAAAGAGATTATTTGGAAGAAAAACAATTTGCGTTTGAAAATCACTTAACATTTTGTTTAAAAAAAGTTGTGCAGCACTTTGCTATTTATGCACAGTTTTCCGTAATAAGATGTGCGTGGTGTAACAATGTTTATGCATCACTCACTTTGTTTTACAGTATATCATTACATTAAAACGTTTTCTCAATAAATTCATAATTATAACAATTGAGGATATATGAAGTTCTGATATAGGGAAAGACGTGGGGAATCACTTTAAATAAGCAAACGAATAGGGAGAGGCGAGAAGACTTACTTTCAATAAGTATCCCGAGTAGTGACAGGTGGAGAAACTCACTTTACTTAGAATGCTTATTAAAAATAAGTTAATTCGCCTTAAGTATAGTATGTTAAAATAAGCACAGTAAAGGGATTCCAAATTGGTCTGTAACCTTCTCGCAGTAACCCCTGCCAAAAATGAATGTTTTTGCCTAACTGCACAGCATTTCAGACGAGAAGATTTTTAGTAAGTGTAATCACAATATTGGATCCGCCATTTTGAATTTTGTAATTTTGACGTCAGATACAGAATCAACTGTCCTACACCCTCCGACAGTATGTTTTCTTGTGTATTAAATGACTGTTTTCTGTCTATACTTGGAGATCATTCCTAATGTTCAAACGGTTGTTTCTACTCTTAAACCCGCTCCATTGCCGAAATAAAAAATACGTGTCGATTATTTTTCGATGTTCTAAGAGTATGTAAAGTTTCAATCAAATCGGCGAGGGACACTTCCCTAAGTCTCCTTACTTTGTGGTGGAGAAAGACCGTGCTCGTGATTTTTCTCGGGGTTCAAACGTTTCCTCCCTCTTTCTTCATTCCATCATTTCACTCATCTCTCATCTTCACCGTCTCCTTTGGCCTAACCGGTATAAACGTGGGACGTAAAGCTTTTAGATTTCATTTCATTTCATTTTGGTCATAATTCTAGTTCTCAGCCATGTAAATCTCGCGTGAGTAGGTATATCTCATGGTGTATGTCGAAAACATGTATATATTTACCGAACTTATAACACGTTAAAAGATACAGCAGATTTTCTACTGTTATGTTTTGATATTTTACAACTTATACTCCTATATAAGGGTCCCCAGCTAGACTGTCCACGCGGGTTTGTGGTGGACATCATAGTGTTGGTGCTCGAAACCATACTTTCCCGGTTTCTTCCTACCTTATCAGGACTCCTCATAATCTTGTACTTCCACTAATTTTCCGTCTCTTATTGCTTAAAAAGTACATGTGCAATTTAAGCTAGAAATTTAATTTTAATTTTATAACACAGTTAAATATTTTATTTACAATTGTTATTTACAGTATCAAAAATAGTGTAATATTAAACATATTAAATATTACAATAATTATTAGATCAAGTGGTAAATTAGTTATGTTTAGCGTATTCTGTAAAAGTTAAGCGTACTGATGAAAGATTCGAAGGTGCCCGTTCTTCACACGGGGATAATACGTTTGATTTTGGACATAAAGGACAATGGAGGCTGAATTTGGATTTAAGCGGCATCAGAACTGTCACTGTTCGTTTCAGCAACACCGAAGAGTATAGATTCAACACTATCTGTCATTTTGCATCATTTTGATATATATCTCTCCCTCCTTCTCATCTACATTGGACCATCAAAATGTAATGATAATATCTCTCTCAGGCCCAAATCTCATCTATGTTGAAAATTTAATCGAGATCGGTACAAGCCCGCAACTAGCCACAGAGGTTTGGGGGGGGACATGGATATGTTAAGGGGGGTCAAGTCATTAAAAATTCTCTTACACATATGTAAATTGTGTTTTTTGTGTTGAGGTATGGAGTTTGTCACGAAAAGTGTAGGAGAAGCCAGGCCCCTAGCTCCCCTCTGGTTGCGGGCCCGGATCGGTAAGGTGGATCGGATCACAAACATAGTCACTTTGAAGTTTAAAGATTTATCAACGTTTAGTGGGAGATAATTGACAAAGATGATATATCTTATTGAGCGGAACGCTATCATATTGGTGAGTGTAAAACCTCACGCGTAGAATTTGAGAAAATCAGGAGGAAAGCAACTAAATTTTATGGTTCTAAAAAGTATATTGTTTATTTTTTGTGACATTGTTATCGTGTTTTTTGCCGTTGTTAAAACTCTATAAACTTAAGCATTCATTTGCGTTCGCCCCAGCTTTACTACGGCAAATCACAATTACATCCGTACTTATATCTTATTAAAACCGAAGCTGGGCACATAGGTCAATAAATTATAAGTACCGTAAAATATAAACGTGTGTAAATAATTAATTTCAGCACAAATATTAACGAATAAGAATCACCCTACGATATAAATCACAAAACCCAGTTAAACTGTGTAAAAAATATAATATTGCTGAATATGAATTACACAAATTAAAAGAACATTAAAAGATTACAAGCAAACGAGTAACTTTTGGTTGATATTCTTTTTTGTTTCAACCTCTCAATTCAATTCTATTTACTCTCTTCCATTCCGATTTTCCCGATTTTCACTCCTAGCGTTGGGACCAGAATTATGGTCCAATTAGCTTTCGGTTATAAGAGTGCGTAGATGGAAAGTGATTGTCCCGAAAATCAGACTCAAAGGAACATTCACTAAGCATGTTATTATCACGTGAACAGTCATGGTCCTCGATCATATATGGCCGTAAAAATCGAAAAAAATGAAATGAAATCTTTGAGTTTTAAGTCCCACGATTATGCCGGTTAGGCTAAAGGAGACGGTGATTATGAGAAATGAATGAAATGGTGGAATGAAGAAAGTGGGAGGAAACGGGAGAACCCCGAGAAAACCCACGCACACGGTGTTTGTCCACCACAAGGTTCACTTGGCGGGGGATGGGATCGAACCCGGGACCCCAAGCACCAGAGGTGAACGCTCTACCACTGAGCCACCGCGGCCCCGTAAAAATCGAAGTAAGGCCTACCAACACAAATGTACAAAATACCAAACTGATGAAGAAAGCTTCAAGATTGTTCCTTTTATATACGAGGGTTGGTTAATAAAGTACGAAATTAAGTCTGTCTTTCCCAATGTCTTTTTAAATACGAAAAATGAGCTTCGGGTCGGTGATAACATAGTTCTACATTTCATTGGTTTTATTCTGCTATTATAGGTCATTTCTTACTTATTTAGTGTATATGAAAAATACACGCTCAAGTAGCAGGTTTTATCTGTTGTAATATTAACACACATACTTCTAATACTCATGCACGGCTCTTGACAGTGATGTACATAATTCTAGCAGTTACACCTGCCTTCATATTAAATAAATAAATAAATAAATAAACTGGTAAATTAAATAATTAACTGGTTTACAATGCTGTTTCATCCGGTCGGGGGTCTCTCTTTACCAACATTTTCCGTAAATACGGCTTTCAACATTGTAAAATTTTCTTTTTCTATCTTCTAAATAACATATCAGAATTAACGAACACTCCCATGAAAGCATTAGAAGTTTTTAGGGCAGAGAGTCACTAATCAAGCACATTAAAATGATTCAAAACCCATCTTAGACAGTGGTCTTGTCCTATATGGCCGCGCCGCAGACTAAAGTCATACATACACATTAACGAATGTTATTTTCGTTTCACCCTCCCCCCCCCCAAGGTACTTCAGCTCCTTTATTTTAATAAGTAATATTCAGAAAGGGAATAAATGCACTAAGGCAAAATAGTATTATAATCATAAAATGTATTTGTTTGTTTTCCTTTCCTACATCTTTGAAAACAGGTATTGAAGATATTTAACTAATAAAAATTTACTAAAATGAGCTAAACAAAATTAATTTTTGTGATAAGCGACTTAGAAGTAACAGTTTTTCCTCCGTCTACTACAGATGATTCCCAATATTGTTCATATACATTTCATTCACTTCGGTGCATTTCTTCTTGCCTTTCGGGCGTCAAATTTCACAATTTTTTTGGGGGGGATTTTGCCCCCTAAAACCGTTTTTCCGCAACAAAAAAAAAAAACATATTCGTTTATATTTTGCGTATTGTCGCTGCACAAAGTTTCGTTGCAATTCTCCATGTCCTTTACACACATCTGACATACTGTTAATAGCACTTTTGATATTTCGTGATCAAAATTTGGAGGCGTTAATGCTTCACTTAACCGTTTTTGCTAGGAAAATACCAAATACATATTCCCTCATTTTACGGCTATAATACCTGTGCATAATTTCATTCACTTCGGTTCACTTGTTTTTGCCTTTCGGGCGTCAAATTCTAAAATTTTGGATGGGGCTTCCCCCCCCTAAATCTGCAAAAAATAAAAAAAACCCTAAATCGTTTATTTTCCGCAAAAAAATAAAAAAAAACGAAATCGTTTATTTTTTGCGTATTGTCTCTGCAGAAAGTTTCGTTGCAATTCTTCATGTCCTTTAGACACGTCTGACAGTTTTATTAGCATTTTTGATATTTCGTGATCAAAAATTTGTAGGGGTCTGTGCCCACCTAACCTTTTTTTTTTTCAGGAAAATACAAAACCCCGTATTACCTCATTTTTCGTCTACAATATCTGTACACAATTTCGTTCACTTCGGTCAGCTTGTTTTTGCCTTACGGGCGTCAACTTTCAAAATTTTTGGTGAAGGTCTTTTGCTTCCTAAAACCGTTTTTCGCACAAAAAAATAATGTTTTAATTTATTTCATGTGTTGTATCTACCTGCCAAATTTTACAAAAATCGGACCGTTACACTTCGGAAGTGTTACTTGTTAGTTCAGAGAATCGAGAGATATTTTTTTTTTCTCTCCATAGTTTTGACCCCTCTCGCTCCCAGTAATGATGCATATTTTAATCAAATTGACACGGTGAAAACCTAAGCAAGATAAAAGTCATGTCAGGTACCAAAAATCGTTAAAATCTATCCAGTTGTCTAGGAGGAGATCGAGAACAAATATTGTTACACTCATTTTTATATTCTGCAATTGGATATTACATATATTTACTGCTTACTAGTAATCGGAGACTAAGGCTTAGTAAACTGCCAATATAACAATGTCATATTTAATTAAATTTAAAATCAACTGCCATTCGGATATGAAACTTAACAATACAAGAAAGATTTTCCTATGATTTTTCTCTTCCGTTATTTAATTGCTAAAGAATTCAAAGGCTACACTGAATCAATAACATTAAAGTAATGGAAATAACAATTAAAATCGTTTCGGAATTTTCTTTCCGTAGTTTCTCTAACACATACACTAAATAAAAAGACGTACCGCAGAAGGATCAACATCAGTAGTTCGTTCAGAAAACACTACGACAATTACTCCAGAAATGGCTTTCCAATCCCAGGTAAGGTTTAGTTTAATGATGTAATACTTAAAAAAAAAAAAAAAAAATGGGAAAATTTCAGAATGTCTGTGCTCTCCGGCAGCATGATTTCAGATTTTGCATGGAGGAAGGTTATATAAGATTCTACACTTCTATAAGTATTTCATTTATTTTTTTATTAGCATATGATATTACAGTTGGCTGTAACATATGTATTTCTCTACCTCAGGGCGGCGACAGTTGGCCCTACTGGTCTGCTTAAACTATGCTCTTCAGAGGCTCACGCTTGTTAAGGGTTTACCGGGTTGGGCGCTCCCCCTCCCCCACAAAAAAGAAACTCTATAACTAGACATATATTTGTACACATTCTTAATAAAACTATACTTGTTTAACAGAGAAATGATTGATTAGCATAGAGATTTGATATTACACTTCGACTGTACTCTTTCTGTTCTTATATAAATAACTTAATTCTAATACTTTCTTTTACAATATAGATGGTAGTATTAAACAATTGCTTATTGTCTTTTCAGAAGTAGAATAACACCAACTCATTAGTACATAGACGTAGTATCTTGTAATATTGAATCCCCCAAACTTTTGACCCCTCCCAACATGTGTGTCCCAAGCATTTTTTTCTTGGGGTGGGCCAAGACTTTTTCGTGGAGGCCGGGCTTTTACATGTTAAAGCGGAATGGAAGTGTTGTTTCCGGATGTGAAACCATAACTAACTTGCCATACATAGAATATATACATATACATACATGATTACATACATACATAATATTATTATGGTATTCTTTGAGTTTTGACAATGAAAAATTAAAATCACAGGCTGTAGGAAATATGCTATTGAACTATTTATAAGAAAATGTTCTAGGAATTCAACTTTGTTTATTTTATATAAATGAAAAATGATAAAAATGGGGAAAAGGAGAAAAAATAAGGTCACACTCGGGCACTGCTATGCATCACTATAGTAACGAAAACATAAATTTGTGCATCCAGTTAGGTAATCAGTGGCGTAGACAAGGAACTGTCTCGTCTCAAGCCATCCCCACTTCAGTACAGTGATACCGAAATGAATTCTGCATTTATGAAGTATTCTCCATTTGTGATCCAGAATGTTATATAATTTATCACGGAAAACCAGCATTACACTAACATCTTACAAAAGATACTTCCCATAAGCTTTATCTCTAATACTAAGCAAAATTTGAACGGATTATTTATATACTGTATTGTTAATCTTTTTCAACTCTGTGCCTTTAATATATGTGTCAAAATTTACTATCTGCAGGGTCGAATAGAAAGCTTTAAGAAACAAATTTATATTCAAATATTATTATTATTTAGCTCATGTTTAACCGAATTCTGAGCGTGTATGATCCCTTGTTCTATTCTCGATGGGAACAATAAAATTTTGCGGTATTACATCAGTATCATGAGGCAGTCGAGGAGCTGCTTGAATTAAGAAGTATCGAAATCAAGTCCAGAGAGCCAGAAATAATATCACCATGGAACTAATGCGCTGGCAATGCATTAACTAATTGAACAGAAAGCATGTGCTCGCCACAACTTTTCATGGGTTGTAGTGCCAAAAACTTAAATATAGTACCACTTAGTAAACATCATTAGCATTTTAATGTTGTGTAGCCAAAGAAAACTCAGAGGTAACTCTTATCTTTGATGACAAGGGGTTCATTGGTAGAGTGCTTACCCCTTTTGTGTGGGGTCCCTTGTTCATCCCCAGCCAAGTAAGTTTGTGGTGGATAACATCGTGTTCGTATGAGTTTTCTCTTGGTACACACGTCTCCACCTACTTTCGCATTCCATCAATAATTCCATCATCATTCACTTGCTTTATTCATCGTCCCCTTAGCCTAAAGGGTATAATGGTTGGATGTTAAACCGAAAGATTTCATTTCCTTTTTATTCTTTTGTATTTCTCCTGCTATTCGCTTCACCTTTGTACACTAAAAAAATATTAAACTTTGTGTTTGCTAAAGCCTATGAAGCACTCTAGCCGACCTTATGAGCCACATTTTAGCCATTGAAGCCACATAATACTTTGTGTATGTATGTATATATGTATGTGCAAGTGCACTTTTTCTCAATTACATTTATTAACGCCTTCCATGATTAGTATCTTTCAATAATGCTAATATGTGTTATATTAATTAATTTGCATTTTGAAAGTTCATAATTTGTTAAAGTGGTTTAGAAGTTTGTCTTTCTTATGTATACTATTGTATTAAGTGTAAAAGTGAATGTCTCATCTACATCAGGGCCATACTACTATAGCTAAAAATATAACATAAACATTGTTTTTGTCGAGAAATTCCTTTTAGAATATGTGTCCTAAGTCGTTCAGTGCTAGGGTAATGTGTGTCAAAACCTTATTCCAAAAGTGAAACAACTCACGCTAGGAAGATATCAGTTTCCTGTTAACAATAACTGAAGACGTGCTTAAGCATTTTTCGAAAATTATGTCAATTCATACATTACAATTTTCGAGCTTTTATTGTGAAATATCAAATGTGATGTTTCATTCAGATTTCATGTGTGAAATTCGGCACTTAAACTTTTAATTAAAAGAAAATAATGTATGTCTCGACGTTTTCGACAATTAGGCCTCAAATAGGGAAAAGGGTATTATACTGGGTGATTCTTTTAAAACTCACGGATTTCATTTGGGTCTAGAATTTCTAACTGAAGTCCGATTTTCATGCGGTTTGTGCAAAATGATGAAGGAAGGATGAGAGATTTATGGCATAATGTGTACTTGTTTAAATTCATCCGGGGTAATATCGATCACGCCTCAAGGAAAACACTAAATTTTCGCCAGTGTACCTTACAATTGGAATAAGGTTTAGGATTTTTAAAGCGAAATTGCAGAATACAAATTAAGTGTTAGTTAGAATTCCCATTAAGTGTTAGTAGTAACACCCATAAATCACATGTGGATAGCCATAGCCGGTTACTTGCCACAAACAACGGAGATATTTCTTGGTCGACCTAAGGAGTCGATATCAGACATCTTCCACAACAACCGCCTGCGGAATCCGATACGTCCCCTTCTCACTCAGAAGCGATCCTGTTTCTTCCAATTTATTTACTAGCGATCACATTATGTTCCTGTCTGGTGCAGAACGTGAAACAATTTGTTTCTGAATGTCCTTTGCATAGCAACAACAAATTTCGTTCTCCAGAACTTTTAACAACAAACTAGTGTTGTTTCAAAGAATACCTATTCTCAGTGCCCTAATCATACTCACACAGTAGCACAGAACATTACAGCACAATTCCCAATACAGCGGCCCAGTTCCTGCTTTTTCTTGACCTTGGTGAGGTTGCCATCTAACGAAAAATAAAATCTCAAATCTGCACACCGCACCACACCTCGTTCCAATTGTAAGGTAGAGTGGCGAAAATTTGCTGTTTTTCTTGAGGCGTGATCGATATTAATCCGGATGAATTTAAACCAGTGCACATACTCCCATAAATCTCTCATCATTCCTTGATCATTTGTCACAAACCGCTTGAAAATCGAACTTCAGTTAGAAATTCTAGACTCAAATGAAATCCGTGAGTTTTAAAAGAATCATCCTATATAATAATCCAATTTCCAATCTTTTGTACACTCAATGAGTGTTTTACTTTAAGTAGGAGGTATGAAATCCGGTATATAAATTAATAATTGAAATAATTCGGAAACGAGATTGAGCCTTAAAAAGTTCAGCTCCTAATTAGGGAATTTCTAGTATTACCAGTTTTTGTTTCTTTATTCAAAAAAAAGCCTAATATGTGATTTGCTTAAGCTGAAGGTATGGAATTCGACATATAAAATTATCAACAATAGGTGAACATATGTTGCTGCGTTTTCGAAAAATCGACTCTTAAATGGGAAAAGACGGGCACTTTTTAAATATCCATTAAACCTCATTCATGTGTGCGAAGAAAACGGGAAACTCAACTTGTTCTATTATAAAAGTTCTTCATTTGTTGTAGTAAACAGGTATAAATAAATGCTTAACAGAAGAATTCCATTTGTGGGTGTTGGAAGCCATTTAGGGGACCGGGCCCCCATTTGAACCCTTGTAGTGACACTTCTGTCTCCCAACAAAAGTTTATTTGTCCGTACCTGCTCCTGTTCTGTCCTGTGGCCTACACTAAATGACGCATCTCACTTTGTATACTTTAGAAACAGAAGTTTGAGAATAGAAATCATTTAATTAATTTGAAAGGTTGTATAATTAGACTGGACGTGGTGGGTTTTCAAATATTTCTTTCGTATACGAAGAAGCTGTAATTGGAGCGAAGTTCATCTTATTCAACTTAAGCGTTCGTTTATCCGAATATCCTCTGAGATTCCTGAACAATTCCCATCCGAATTTAACACGGTAATTTGAGAGCGCGTGCTGAATACCATAAAGAGTCGCATGTCCCGATTGGACATACCATTCAGGAATAATCATCGTAAAGCGGGATGCCCATAGACAACTTTGCAAAAGCATTTGGCGCGAGAATTCTCATTGTAAACCATGCAAAATAGAATTGTCAACATTAGAAATAGGGTGAACCCCTTTTCGCTTTCTTCTGCGAACACACATTTTCGAAGCCATTATACTTTTCATTGATATACCAAATTAAATTATTTGCATGACATGTTCGTTCACGAAAATAATTGATTAATTAAACATTTTTATAAATAATCAATAAGGATCGATTAAATCGCTTTAAATTTGGAATTAATCCATACCTCGTGTCATATGCATTATGTTATCATGTTATTATTACTACTATTACCATTTTAAACAGTTGATAGAGCGATAAAATTAATTAACAAAATAGGTCGATAGACACTGCATAATGAAATTGTATTAAAATAACACTCAGTTGATTTGTGTAATAATACACGTGGAAATACCATTCAATTAAATTGTACTTATTAAGGTAATTAATACAGTAAAGCTAAGATTATCCGGGAGTTTTGCTGAAGTCTGGCACATCTTTTGCAAATAAGTACTGTGAGCTCTAAAATATTAAAAAAATTAAATTAGAAAATTCAATATTTCCAAAAAATAGCGGACGTTTTCTTACGTTTTTTGTACAATGAAACAGTTATTATTTTTGTTCGTATTAGCGTCTCATTTATAGTCTTTTTTTGGGTCATCGGCGGTGCCCTTGCTACCGAATTCCGCAAATAATCCTGGCTTTAGTGTATGTTTAGTTTTTGGTTACAATAATTAGAGTCACAATTCAACACGGAGTCATTTCAAAACAATTATGCTTTATTTTGCATGTTAAGTTTCTATGTTTCATTTTTAAAAAAGATGGTTTTAAAATTAGTTTTATATGGACTCTTGGGTAATGTCATGTTCAGGGTAGCATCCATATGTTGTTATACTTTTTCTTCTTTTAGGTTGCTCATTTGTTTTATTAATCACGTTGGAAAGATCTACTTCAATGTGAAATATTCTACTTCCTAATTATTTTGTCGCTTGCTGATAATATATGTTCTCTGTTATATTTTTAGGTTATTTTACTCGTCTTGGCTGCTTTCGTCCTTGCTGTTCAAGGAATTGGATATGGTATGTTAAATAATTATTAGTTTAATTGCAATTTACCTTTAATTGTCAATATTATATTACATGGAAGAAGACTTAGGAGGAATATACACATTTCGAATGCAATTTCATAACAATTTATAAATAACTTATATATAAAGCAAAAAATGTATCAGATCAAAGATCGCATTGTTCAAAACAGTTAAATGTGCTCTTTCATTGATGTTTAAACTCTGAAAGATATTATTAATTTAAATTCTTAGTAGTCTTAGTACTTTGTAACTTTTTGTGCAACAGAAAGTAAAGAAAAACGTGTTTCAAATTTGTCCTTATGTTCTCCGCTTTTATTTTGTTTGATTTGATATGAGTTTATTGTTCTTTGTACTATAGCAGCAAGGCCATATAAGACGTGGAGTTAAAGCTTAACGTGGTATCCGAACTACTTCCTGGAGTCGAACTCGTCTCTCCTACGCGAAGTCCCACACGCTAACTGTTCACCCAGGAGAGAACTTTTTCCAATTTCGACATAAATTCAATCAGTCGTTTCGAAAAGGTCATATATCCACCAAAGTAAATTATTGAGGAGAAAGAAAAAACTTTGGATTGCAAACTCGACGAGTACAATGGCATCGATGATTTTGAGGCAATAGTGTAGTATATGTAACATAATGTGACCAGACAATTGGTCTTTTTCACAGGGGATGCGCGTTTTTTTCGTATACGTCTCGAATTTGCACTAAAATCAAAATGTAGTGGGGATGGACGTATGGCCTTTTCGCAATGACTGATTCAATTGTATTTAAAGTCTTTTCTAGTTTAATGTTTCTTATTTGAGAATTTAATTGCTGATTTTCCTATTTGGTCTATCTTTCAGGAGGTGTGAGCAGCTACGGTTATGGAATTAGCCACGGCCACTATCCAGGAATCTATGGTCTCCGTGGGTATGGATTGGCTTCTGGTTATGGATTCCCCCATGGTTATGGTGGTTTCGGATCTCTTGGAGGTGGAATCGTTGGAGGAATTGTTGGTTAAGTTACGATGATCATCTTAACCAAATTTGGCTCCACTGACTATAACAGAACAATAGAACTAAAATGAAATAACACCATCATTTTTAAATGTTTGACTGTATTGTATAAAAAATAAATAAAAAATCCTTGCGTTACACTTGCTTTTAGTTCTGTTCTATATATCCACAGCCATTTTGTGTTTGTCATACTCATTCTGATATCTAAAGTAGAGTCGATTGAGTGCTTATACTGGGAGACAACGATCTGCCATTATAAAGGAGGTATCAAATATGTAATTGTGTAACGGTCTCCATGTATTTTCCACTTTAGCTGATATTGTAAGTACATAGTTCATAATTCAACTAAATTAAACTATTTACGCTGTCCACTGTCGAAGCGAGCGATCCTTTATTTCTGCCTCAAACTATAGGAATAAGTTCAAAATATCCAACAAAACACTCACTATGTTCTATAAAAATTGGAGTCTTTCAATTACTTTTCTCATTATATTTTTTAAACTTAAAAATCTGGGAGGATTCACTCAACTAGTATTGGCGCGTTTCATCTCCAAACAGTCATGTGGTTCGGATTCCACGTTAATCAGTAGGTCCACGTCTCATATAGCCTCGCTGCTGAATGGGACGCTAAACTCAAATTAACTCAACTCCAAACAGAGAGAAAATTTGGAATCCTCAGATAAAAGATAAACCATATATACTATATATTGTTTTAAAATCGAATAATTTTTAAGAAAGTGATCGTACAGTATTTCTTTAAATCAATCAGAGTACTTTGCCCCTTATTATTAAAATTAATCTCATTCTTGACTGACTTTAAGCCCAGGAATCGGAGAGGCCTAGGCCCCAGGTTTTGAATGACAAAAATAATTTAAGCTATTATTTATATATATTTTTAAGTTTATAGTAAACTCATCATATGCCTAACACAGTATAGGTTCTGGTTGCCTCCCAACCCTCAAAGTTAAACATATCTACAAGCCAATAAAACTAACTGTGAAATTTGATATTCAATAATGAAATGTGATAATAATAATACAATAATATACAACTTGGATATCAAATTTCACTGTTAGTTTTCTTGGCTTGTAGCCAAGACTATGTATGTTTAACTTACATGTGTTTTCGTGATGATCCAAACCTTCAACATACGAGTATCAGTCTCCTAGATTTTCGTAAATAACTCTAAAGATGATCCTAAATCTTCCAAATAAGTACAGATAACGATCACTAAAGTTCATAATTGACCTTTTGAGAATATGCTAGCCTTAATTTATGTATCACATGACTACCTTTCCATTTAAAAAAATATATCAGATTTCAAAATGGCGGATTTCGAGATGGCGGCGGAGGTTCGTGATCTACTCGGCCCATTCTTTTTTGGTCAATATCTGAAATTACTACCGTCTGTATTGTCTATCTTTCACTATTTTCACGATTCAACAGTTTATTTGATGATTTAAATAGTATAGTCTCTCTCCCATCAACTTTGACCCTCTCCCCTTGCGTTTCTTATGGCGCTCAGCCGCTACAACTTTGCACATATACATATTTTCACATCCTCTATCAATCGCACTATGTTTCGTCCCGCAACTCGATTCATCCATTTGAACCCTCTACTTATGAAAGCGACGTTACCTGTTGTTTGTGATCGTATGAAGAGGAAACAGCCGAAACATTGAAACATAATTAGTGCCGATCAAAAAATAGGCTTTTATCATGTTATTTTGTTTAAGGGGTGTATTCTAAGTGAATAAGTGTTCAAAATTTATGCGAAAAGTGGAATATCTCATAAGTTCGTAAAGTTAGGGAGGTGTAACTCGCTATCTAAACTAAAACGTATCTCAGTGTTTTTCAAAAATTCGTATTCTCTAGAGAAGAGGAGTATATAGAAAGTAAGTTCCGAAAGTGCCTCAAGGTGGAACGATCTGTTAGGGCGAGACGCATTTGTGCATGAGTGAGAAAGTAACATGTAGCTATAATCTGACGCGAGCACAGTTGAGTGGAAGCCATGATGAAAGAACTGCGGTAAGGTAAATGTGGCTGTGTATATAGTTTCCCACTGATTGCGAAGTACGCGCTGTAATCAGGTTTCTCCATGAACGAAAGCTCTTGACATCAGATATCCACCAGTAGTTGTTTGAAGTGTATGGACAGGTTTTTATGAGTGAAGAATGGTCAAAAATATGCAGAAAATTCACAGCAGGTTGCAGGAATGTCCACGATGAACACTGGAACATTGTAGTGACCGATCGTCCATGGTTCGCTTGGATTTGTGGTAGGTGTGCAGGAGGAAATTCTGCAGAACCGATAGTTTTGCAACGTCCGAACTCTGATGCCAGTTTCCGCAAACCTCAAGTTTCTACCGGCTTGATTTCTTCACCCAGCGAATGCAACAGTTTTGTAAGACATGTGCACAATGTCTTAGAGACCAATTGTCAGCGGAACACAAACAGAAGCACCTAGCGTAGCCTTGATCTTGCTACTAAGTTACCTACCGTCAGGTGACTAGTTCCTGGATTGAATTATTACGGGGCACGAAATATGGGTGTCCATGATTTCGCTCTACAGTCCCCATCTCGTGACAAACTACTGTACTTTCACCTGTTCCTTCACCTGAAGAGATTTCTAACCGGACAACCTTTCAACAGCGCACATGAGCTGCAGATGGTTGTGACGACCTGGATCCAGTTCTTGGCCGCAGAATTCTTTCACACAAGCATGTCCTAGTGCTGCACTACGACAAATGCCTCAACAACGATGGTGCATATACTAATATCACTAACTCCACAGTAATGAAACAATTTTCTTCTTATGTTTATCTTCCATTTTGCAGACCACCGGAACATACTTCTGGATATATCTCGTATTTTTTTCTCCTCATTAGCAGCGACGTTGTTATATGGAGGACGGGGGCTCAGTAGTGGAGGACGCTTACCTTTGGTACGTGGGGTCGCTAGTTCGATTCCCGTCGAAGTAAGTTTGTAGTGGACAACATTGTGTCCGTGGATTTTTTCGGGGTACTCCTGTTTCCCCCCACCTTTTCATTCCAGCAATTATTCCATCATCTTTCACTTGCCTTATTCATCCGTCACCCTTTGTCTAAAGAGCATAAACGTGGAACGTCGAACTCAAAAATTTCAAGACAACAACGCTGTCCTTGTTTTGTGATCACGCAGAAACGACTGATCAGTTTGAAATAAGCTTTGGCACGAAGTTAGCACTCATTTCAAGCTAGGCTTTTAGCATATCACTTTGATTATGCCAGAATTATATTATTTTACGTTTTTTTTTGGGGGGGGGTCGTAAACTTGTTCTTCCTAAGCTGAATGCAGGCGTTTCAGATATGGTTATTTAAATAAGAAAACTCTAAAGTTGGGGATAAATTTTACATTTTTATTCACTAATCTTTGGCGAATTTGACCCAGAGCCAATATGAATGGCCGGAATAACAGAAAAATAAGTGTGCACTGCATATTAGTAAAATGAAATACTTTATTCGCAGATCACAGAGGAAAGTTATTTTCTATGCATGTGTTCAATCGGTATGTGGATCATACATCGTTTTATCACCTTATAATTTATAGCAGAGATAAGGGATGCGGGAATATGCCACTTGTATTGAAATAATATTTTTATAATTAAGAGTAAATTTACTCTAGAACTAGCGCGTTTTTGAAACGATCTTGCGTACACTTACGAAAAGTTACTCCATTACGTAATACCTTTATAGATTGCAACTCCAAAGAATAGGGTTATTTCTGCAATTTGAAGTATGGTAGTTTCATTGTAATCGAGAAAAAAACTTTACCAATGTTATTGTGGAAAAGATCAATAGATGGGCTACACAAGTGACAGTCGAATCTGACAATTTCAACCATCTTATCATGATTGTTCAAAATTTGAAAGCCAATCCATGATGCAAAACAACAATAGAGCGCAGGCTAATGTTAATCGTAATCACGTTAATTGTGCCTCTGACCGAAATGTTAATGTCCAACAAGAGGGTATTTCGAGCGTGCGAAGTAATAATAGCTTTCATTCTAATAGGAGAACTAACTAACTAACTAACTAACTAACTCTATGGCCTATGGAACCCGGAGGTTCAATGCCACGTTCACAAAAGCTCTCCACTGACTTCTATCCTTAGCTAACTGCATCCAGTTTCTACTTTCTATTCCAATCTCTGCGAGATCCATCTTAATATTGTCCTCCCATCTGCGCCTATGTCGTCTTCCTAATGGTCGTTTTCCGATTGGTCTTCCAGTTAAGACTTTGAAAGCGTTCCTACTTTCTTACATTCTGGCTACTTCTAATAGGAGAACAACTGAATTAAATGTTACCGGTATTCGAACTGAACCTAATCACAGGAACTACAATAGAAATAGTAATCGTGACACTTTTTCACGAAACAGGTTCACAGGTGGCAGGAATTACCAATATAGAAATCGGAATACTGTAACAGTATATAGCAGGCAAGAAAATACAGGACTGTGGAATACAATGTAGTATAACAGAATTATCAGATTGTCGTAATTTAAACCAGATCCAGCTAACGTGGAGGGGATCAAAACCACGTCAGCCTCTGATGCGCCCGAACCTTTTTCTGAAAATGAAACTAATCTTAAAATTTCAGATACTAATGATAAATATCAATATATTTCTATTTGTGACTATTAATCCAACAGGAACGAATTCATTAGTCATGTAATTTAAGCTAAACTTACAGCGTTCGAGAAAACCGTATTCAATTGATTTTTGATTTATTTCGCTTTAAAATATCATTATGATTTTGATTGTTATTCGTACCTTGTTTGAATTCTATGAAGATAATTCAATGAATTAACGAATGGAACAATTCGTACATTTATGATCTTAATAAGATGTTAATTATTATGTTATGTTCTGATTATTATCGATATTTCACTCATAATTTCGAATCAAATTTCGAATCTGTCTTATCGTCGTTGAAATGTATAAATAAACGAAGTCAATGACAAAATTTAAAATAAATATGATAATAATATTGTTATAAACAAATAAATATATATTTATATGAACTGCAATTTTCATATATACGGGGTGCATTCGAAAACTTGAATGATTAATATGTATTATTTAACGGTCCAGGATTCTTTTCTTTTATATTGTAAATTCAATAAAAGAAAGTCCTATATTTCGATCGACATATGTAACGATATCTTTGTATTTTCAGTATAATTCTAAATATATTTTATTATACTTCTGGGCAATGTGTAATTTAAAAATATGTACCAACGTGTGAAGAAGAATAAAGTACGAAAAAGAGATAGAAAAAATTGATTCTAATATGTGGATTGGATGAGTTTTTATTCTTAGAGTTACTATGACGACGAATAATCAACAAATTATTATTGGAGAACCAGCTTAAGAAAGGGATATACACACAATCTTTTGAGGTGTAGTTATTGTAGTGATTATGTGCCAAAATAAAAAGGCAATGTTCAAAAGCAATAAACAAAAATGTTGTATGTGATTATCGTTAACTTATCGTTATAAAAATTTGGCGGGCATTCTTCGCAGGATCATTTATCGTTATAAGAGCAACCCACATTTTGCTCTATTTTTTTCCAAATTATGCTTTATTATGCTTTATTATGCAGTGAAATAAAAGCAAGGATAGGAATGGCGAAAGAAGCCTTTAAAAGAAGAAAAGTCTGTTTTATGGGACCTTGAACAAAGAGTTGAGAAAAAGACTCATAAAATGCTTCGTGTGGAGTGTTGTACTGTATGGGGCGGAAACGTGGACATTACGTAAAGGTGACGAAAATCGACTGGAAGCCTTCGAAATGTGGGTGTGGAGAAGAATGGAAAGAATTAGTTGGGTCGAGCGGAAAACGAATGAGAGAGTGTTAGAAATGGTGGGTGAGAAAAGAACACTTCTAGATATTATTAGGAAGAGGAAGAGAAACTGGTTGGGACATTGCCTAAGAAGAGATTGTATCATGAGGGACATCCTAGAGGGTATGGTGGCCGGAAAGAGAGGGAGGGGGCGAAGGAGACTACAATTAATGGATGATATTAAAACAGAAAGATCATACGCGAAGACGAAAAGGTTAGCGGAGGACCGTGGAGCATGGAAGCTTCTCAGCTGCGGCAAGTGACCTGCCAATAAAGGCAGAATACCTATGATGATGATGATGATGCTTTATTGTTAAGTTCATTGTTTTACATTAATCATGTATAATGTATAATATTTACTATACATTAAATATTCTAAATATCTTGATCTATTTATTAATATTTTATGCAACCATTTTGTTTCATATTTAATGGACTTTCTACCTAATGCACTGTAAAGAGATATGCTTTACTCGAGTCAGTTTTTCTTTAATTACTTGTGTGTGCCTTACAGGTGCATATATACAGAAAGAGGAAGTAAAAGATGCCACCAAAAAGTACAGAAAGTGCTCAAGTTTGAGAGGTACCCATAATAGTATAGTGTGGAGTTCTTATGTACTATTCATTGTTGGCGGAAAGTTTTCTTCTTCTTTTCCTTTTTTTCTTTTCCCCACGTCAATGGATTACACTGGAAAGTTCACAGAAATGAAAATAAGCTTTTATTATTGCATTGTCAGATGCTCAATGATTTTGCATTTAGCCCAGTAAATAAAGGGCTAAAAACGGGGCTGAGCTCAAATAATTTATAAAAAGCTGAAAATTTCAGGAATGTTTTTCAAGTTATATGTAACAACATAATAAAAATCGCGGAAAATCGCATGCGTGCGTCATCCTCAAAATGGCGGGAAAAAATGGCGGCCAGTCATATGGTTATAGTTCCGAATTTTGGACGTAGTTCAGAAACAAAAAATTGTAGATCATTTGTGTAAAATTATTTGAACTCTAAAAACATCTAACTTTAATTTTAAGTGTACATGATTTGAATAAATCACTTTCAAGAAATTTACACCCATTTAAACTTCAAAAAAGGTAGGAATTTTTGCCCTTTCCTTGTCAAATTATGCAAAAGCTTCCTTATCGTTTGAAAACATAGACGCTATAGGTTTAAGATATTTTGATGAGCTATTTACTACTTACAATATAAAAGAAGGCTCGTTCAAACCAGATAAAATTTACTGATATATTTAATTTTGAAGTAGTTTCCGTTTTAAAGAATATAATGAAACTCTGAAATATAATGAATAGAGGAATTTTAGGGTATCCTGTACACCAAGACAACAGTAGTGAAAATGCTAAATGGCCATGCCAACTCAAGATCATTGCGAGAAAACTTCTTGATTCTGCTTGACCTGTACATGCAGTTAGAAAGATACAGTATTTACAACCCATTGAGGAGGTGACAAAATATAAGATCCGCGATCTTACTCAATAATGTCTGGATGGAGAAACCAATATTTAAGATTTGCAAGAAAATGGAACTATTCGACACTTGATAAATGATATAGAAAATCTCAAATGAATATGGTGACTTTTCCCGAACTGGTAAACTTTGGCTGCAGTACATAGAGCAGATCAGAATCGTACTCCTATTCATCCATGCAGATCGAACAGAGGACGGGAAACGTCACTTACATGCAATTAAATTAATGCTTCCGTATTTTCACGCAGCTGGTCATCATTTCTATGCAAAATGTGCCCATCACTATATTCAGCAGATTGAAGCTTTGGAGGCAACTATTTAACCAGAGGATAACAATAAATTAACAACCCAAGGATGCTTCACAATTCGCAGAAATTCACAATTGCAGGCCTTCTAGAGCGAAATTCCAAGTGATATAATTATCGAACATTCCTTAATGAAGTCCATGAAAATTTCTGGGGGATTAACTCAAGGTAGGAAATTAACAGACTCTACGTTAGCAAGATTTATCCTATCATTCCCAAGTACTGTTATCGTAATAGAAGTTTAGTGGGAAACAGTTCGTGTCATCTGAGCAGGACCTTCCGTTCATCTCGTGATGATAAAGACTTGAAGAAATTCTGAGAATGGTTATCTATTCATGACCATTACGAAAACTCAACTCAAAATGTATTACTCAAGAACATTGCTATAGGCCTAGTTGCAGACAAGGAAACAAACTGCGATCAAGCGAGGAATATTAGGGAAACATTAGTTCAGAGAATCATTGGAAGATTCTACGGATCTGTAAAGCTAGAAAGAAAGAAAATAGTCATCCCTATTTCGGCCACCTACAATACTGTCAAAATCAAAGATGAGACGTGCAGCTCTTTGGCAGAAACGCAGCTGTAATTAAGCGAAGTGAAAATCTATGTGAGTATCTGAAATATGAATTAGCGCCAATGCCACCTTCGTTGTATGATAACATATCCATGCACAAGAAGCCAAATCAACTACGGTAAATATTATTGAGTCTTTGTTGTCTTGTGATAAAACACCAGAAAGAAAAAAATGAAATGAAATCTTCAAGTTTTACGTCCCACGGTTATGCCGGTTCGGCTAAAGGAGACGGTGGTGATGAGAGATGAATGAAATAGTGGAATGAAGAAAGTGGGAGGAAACGGGAGAACTCCGGGAAAACCCACGAGCACGGTGTTTGTCCACCACAAAGTTCACACGGCGCGGGCTGGGATCGAACCATGGACCCCAAACACCGGAGGTGAACGCTCTACCACTGAGCCACGGCACCCCCTAACACCAGAAAGCATTACGTATGTTGTGGATGGAGGATTCCTTCTTCACGCAATGGTGTGGACTAAAAATGACACACACGAGCAAATCTCCGTTACGTATGTGAATTATATCAAGCGACATTTTCACCTTGAAGTGTCATTGTATTTGATGGATACAAAATGCAATTAAACACGAAAAATGCCGAAAGACAGCGAAGATGTTGGAAAAATGTCTGCAACGATCGCATTTGATTCTGCCATGGAAACCACGACAGACCAGGCACAGTTCTTGAGAAACTTAAGAGAACAAAACTAGGCAGGTTCAATGATGAAAACAGTTTTCGAAGAAGCAAAGATAGCCATATATGAAATAGAAGGAGATGCCGATACATTAATCTGTCTAACAGCAATGGAAGAAAGTACAAACGGGAAACCTGTAGCTGTTGTTGGATCTCATTCTGACCTTTTAACAATGTTAATTGCTAGAAGACTTCAGTCGCTGTTTCTGTTAAGGTCACAGAAAAGGAAAACTGAGAAAAAATGGTACGATATCACTAAAGTTCAATAAACTCTCGGACCACTGAAAGACTGCTTCCTCTTTTTTTTTTTTTTTTTTTTTTTTTTTTATGCTGCAACAGGTTGTGACACTACCTCAACTATATTCAGATGAGGAAAGTTGGCAGCGTTCAAGATGTTCCTAAAAGATAAAGAATTGTGCAAGTTAGTCAGCACCTTCAACCAACCAAATCTCAAACGTGACAAAGTGGTCGAGATTGGAGAGACATTTCTTATTCGCCTGCATGGAGGAGGAAACGTGTCCTCCCTGGACAGTCTGAGACATATCAGGTATAGCAAGGAAGTCATTAAGAAACTGTCTTCACATTTCAACTTCGACACTTTGCCCCTGCTATTGTGCTGCCAAAATGTCTTGAGCCGTGGCAAAAATGCAAACTAAAGCTCACACCCTCACACACCCACGCGTTGAGCCAATAAGGGTTCAGCTGTTGCTAAGCGAGAGAAAGCGAGTGGAATTCCTTCAGCCGATAGCAGCGCTTGCAACGGAAGACTAGGGATCAAGTCAATGTGGCATATCTTTAGCGCGGGAGCTGCGCAGCATTCACTTCGAGTGTACCTCCAGGTCCTGGAGTGGAATGGCCGAAGCATGAACCCGACCGAATGAGGTTGGTGTGTCAAAGAGGGTATGCTAATTCCAGCACCCACAGAGCTACCACCAGCTCCATCCGAAATACTAAACTTACTTGCCTGTAAGTGCAAAGTGACTGCAAAAAAATATTGTGAACGAGCAACATGCGAGTGTAAGGAAGCTGATTTCAAGTGTTCAAACTTTTTTGCATTCTGCCAAGGAAGTTCTTGTACAGCGGGGGACACTTCTAAATGGTACAGCCATATGGAGATTTACGGCTAAGGTGTACCATTTAGAAGTGTCCCCCGCTGTACAAACGGCCAATCAGGAGACGAATCTGATTTAGATGCTTATGAACATCAGCTCTACAAAACTCATGTGTCAATGACAATGGCTGATTTGCTTATGCATTCCGTAAAGTAATTAATGAACTCTTATAATTTCATCTTTTCTAAGCAGTTTAAAAATTAAAAATCTCAGTTCATTTTTGTTCGATATGAATGACCTTTTCTTTTAACTATACATCATGGATAGTTCATTAAAAATATTAAAATCTTTAACTGTATTTCTGTTTCGATATGAAGATTTTTACATAAACTACCAACGTAAGAGTCAAAATTCCTACATTTTTGAAGTTTAAATGGATGTAAATTCCCTAAAAATGCTTGGATTCAAAACTTTTATACTTCGAATTAGAGTTAAATGCTTTCAGAGTTCAAATAATTTTACACAAATAATCTACTAGTCTTTTGTTTCTGAACTACGCCCAAAATTCCGAACTGTAATCATATCAGCCGGCCGCCATTTGGTCCGCCATTTTGAGGATGACGCACAGATGAGATTTCCGCAATTTTTAGTATGTTATTTCATATAACTTGAAAAACCATTCCTGAAATTTTCAGCTCTTTATAAATTATTTGAGCTCAAAACCCATTATTTACTGGGCTAATTATAAATATTGGTTTTAAAAAAAAATATTAATACAGTACGTTCAACTTGCAGTTAAACAGAATTTTCCAAGAATTGTGCTATATATTTTAAATTTTGCTTTATGCTTTATTTTCTAAAATTATGCTTTATTATGCTTTTGAAATTAGTTTCTTCTGGACCCTTAGACAACCAGAACCATGTTCAAGGCACCAACCCTATGTATAAATTGCTGTTATGCTTTTTATGCGTTTGGGTTGCCCTATTAATAAGTGATAATGTAGATATTCTATGGGCCAAGATTATTGCAGTAAATTATTTGTTGTACGAATTATAGTTATAAAGAATATTGTAAAAGTCATGTTTTCTTACAGAAATCTATTTAGAAAAATTTAAAGTTCAAGATTTGTACCCTTACACAACAATAAAGTACAATATCGGTTTCTAATGATGTTGTACGATGTTGAAGCAAGGAATCCTCCCTCTTGTCTTTCACTAATTTCAATCCTTAACTATAGAAACTACTATCCAATCTGAAAGAAAACGCAAACTAAATACAAGGGTCGTTCAAGGTTTACCGGGAACTTTTTTTCTTCAGAGGAAACAGATAGCACAAGAAGCACCAAACTATGTCATCTTTTCAAAGTATTCTCCGTGCGCTGATTCCTTTGCCGCAGAAAGAACTTGGTTGTTGTCGTAGCCACTGGAGGACATCGTTCCGCGGTGTTTCATTTGTCGTGAATTTCTTCCCTCCCAGATGATCTTTAAGGGGTGCAAACAAATGATAATCACTGGGGGCTAAATCTGGACTGTAGAGGGATGGGGCAGAACTGTTCATTGACCGTCAAGCGTGTCCCTTTCTGATCTAATATCGGCTGGCGCGGAACGCACCTTGCACAGATTTTTCGGAAGCGTAAGTGGTCGTGAATGATTGTCTCAACACTCCCGACACTGATATTCACCTCGGTAGCAATATTCTGCACTGTTACTCGCCGGTTCTTAAGAATCATTTGCTTAACACGTGCGATATTCACTGGTGTGACTGTAGTCGGGCGAATGTGTCCATGAACCTAATTTGTCACCAGTTCCCGTCCTTCGCGAAACTGTTCACACCATTCGTACACTCTTGTCCGTGCCATTCTTTATTCACCACACTGTGCTTGCAATCTTCTGAAAATCTCAGTTAGTTTAACTTTCTCCTTCACAAGAAATTTGATTTCACGCCGCTGCTCCACAGCCACAGACTCACTGCTACGTGCCATGTTCGCTGCAACTGCTGCACATGCGCCAAATGCGTCATGCTGGGCGCTAGTTACTCGAGAAGGAATACATTTCGTCACCCGCAAGTTTCATCATGATCCGGCTATTCATCCGGCACGAAAATCCCGGTCAACCTTGAACGACCCTTGTACAGTCACCCACATAAGTACCTGGAGCCTTGACTGTTATAATTACATTATTTGTGGTCCAGGTATTTATGGGGTGACTGTACCATAAAACTCTGAATGCTTTTAATAAATCTTCATTGTATACGTTATATAAAATCAGTGAATGGACTCCCTCACTATTAACCCATTTGAATTCTAAGCAATTGAGACGATTAGAAATGTTCAGAGAAAGATACCAGATAAGCAATTAAAATAGACTTTTTTTTTAAGAAACGTTATCGTAGAACACGTCATTTAAAAAAAAAAATCTTGAGGATTCAGAGTTAAGTGTATCCTCACATTAAAATTACAGGTAATTTAACTCTAAACAGTAAACATTATGTGAAAATCTCTATATAAACATGCGCCACTGTCTATCAAAATCGAATATTTTTATGAAAATAATCATAAAATATATATATATTTTTAAAAGAAAAACGCAAGAGAAAAGTAATCCAAATCTGAGGTAGAACTTACATAATTATTATTGATTCACTATCGTTCTCCAAACTGCTTATCTTAAAAATTTAATTTGTCTACGCTTCTTCTATTTATTGATTGACTTATTGTGGATTCGAGGAATCTCTTTCAGTACCGAGGTTACAGGAGATGAACCAAGCTTTTAATTCGACACATTACTAATATATTGCTTACGTAGACAAAATACGAGGAAAGTAGGTAGCCAACTGAGTAAGTATATCCAAAAAGCTGCTTATGCAGTAATGTGATATTTCATCCATCATACAAAAGAAATGAAACTAAAGCTTTAAGTTTAACGTCTTTCAAATATGACCTTTAGCCTAAGGGAGACATCCAGGGGCGGATCCAGGACGGACTTCTGGGGGGGGGGCGATGGGTTGTAATACTGCTACTTAGAACTAGATTTAAGAGCTCCAAACTCTGGGATGGGTTTAATTTATATATAAAATACAAAAACAAAAACTTTCCTCTTCTAGGGGGGCGATCGTCTTCCCTGGATCCGCCACTGATTTAAGGCAAGTGGATGATGATGGAAAAATTGATGGGATAAAAATGTTGCAGGAAACGGAAGTATCATGAGAAAACCCACGCACGCAATGTTGCTCACTAAAACTTACTTGATCGAGACTTATCAAAAAGATAATCGTAAACCTGGTTCGTTTGCTGAGGTAAAAATCCGAAGTGGTAGTATTTCTTTGGCATGAAAATATTAGCTTCGATATTTAAATACCATTAATCTCACCTTTTTAATAAAAATAACAACGTCTATAAACGGTGCTAAACTGGTTTATTATTTGATATAACTTATAATATCCTTTTCTTAAAACTGTTAAGTACACAAACTCACTGACTAGGTAACCATAAAACATGTCCATAGCAACAACTATCCCATAATAATCACCTACATATATTAAAAACATTCTTCTTTTGTTAATATGAAATGAACATTCTACTAAGTATAGTGCACATGTATGAGTACTTTCTGCCCAAGGTACAGGTAAATATTACTCAAACCAAAGTATTTTGTTATATAAAAATGTCGCTCGACAAAGGGACTGAATATAAAAGTCATGAGTAGGCTTGGCTTTTATCTTCAAGAACCACTGGTCCGTTTACATTAATGTTCATACATTACATATGTCCATCATATTTTGATCGCACCTTGTATATCTATTCATTACATTTCACATATACATTAAACAAATCTTACACTTCATCAATATTTATCTTTAATTACATTAATTATATTTATTTCATTATTATCCACTATATTATTAATATATTTTCTTATTAAAAATATCGTCGCTTATTTAATTAGTCGTCGAAGGGTGCGATTTCAAAAATGTAAAGGACAAATGTGGGTTACAAATAGCCAGAGCGCATTATATAATAAATAAGTTAGATGTTGCATTTAAAGGTATACATCGTAGCACTAAGATGTTATAATAAAGAAGAATTTCATTCAAGGTAGTCGTTGAATAATTAATTTTATAGAATAGATCTTCTTCTTAACATAATCTTTGACAATTAAATTTTCAACACAAATCAATCTAATATAAATAATCTTTGCTTTAATTAATTATAAATCGAATTATGATTCTTCACATGAACAAGAAAGAATAAAAATCATTTGAAAATTAATTTTCCAGTCTACTTAAAACTCTATTTAAGCATTTCAAGTATTTTTAAGAATCGTTTTCATTATTGATATTAACACATAAACTTTAAAATGAAAATTCACAAGAATCAATAACTAATATGGGTTTAACCTAATTTCATTGACGGTAATCATGTTACATTCGTACTTGCATATGAATCTAATAAAGTGCATTGTACCGC
This sequence comes from Thermobia domestica, assembly GCF_964235325.1. NCBI lineage: Eukaryota > Metazoa > Arthropoda > Insecta > Zygentoma > Lepismatidae > Thermobia > Thermobia domestica. The sequence goes on from NC_137455.1 coordinate 346,188,837, forward strand.
ACAATCATGATTAGGTTCTACATTATGTTGTACATGTCTTTCATCGTGATTTTGATTTTGATATGAAGTGCCATCTCTTGATCTCCAATTACGTCTATCCACGTAGTTCGCTGTATTTCTGGAATTTCGCTCAGTACTTCGATTGTTTTTATATCTACTGCTGTTGGGTGATCTGACATCATAATTACCATGATTAGTTAGATTAGGCGGATTCCCTACATAACTTTGCTTATTTTGCTCATTTGGATTGCTAGAGTATACTCGGCTTAGGTTAGGTTTCATATCATTCACACTTCGGATATCTAAATTCCGAACAGGCACCAAATGATCTGAATTATTCTTATTTTTACCCATTCCTGATTGTGGATTCATGGCATGGTATTGAGTTTCGTAGCATTGGACAAGCATCAATAAATGGCTGAAACTCATACACTGTGTGGAAAATAAGATCTGTTGCAATTTAAATGGAAGCAAATTTCGAATCGATGCTATTATTCTCGATTCCGATTGCAAAGGATTAACGACCTTTAATTCGCTGTAGACATTTACAACAAACTCTACAAGAGATTTGTGCAATCGAGGATTGAAGTGTTGATTTCTAAGGGTGGCATCTCTATTTGCCAGCAAAAAGTCATTTTCATTACACTTACCACTGAATTTGCTCATAGCTCGAATTTCACTCATCTTAACACTTAATTTTACCTTCCGTTTCTCATTCCTTGTTTTTGTTGAGTGATAGTTCCTATCCATGACGTGCTGTGTCGTCACACCATCTATGTTTCGCTCATCAGTACTCTTCGGACAACTTTCTTCATATTGCTTGTTAGCTTCGTCAAACCTCAGTTCTATCTTCTGTTCCATGGTCTTGTTAAATTCGTTGAACTTCCGTTCCATGGTCTGCTTTAATTCTTCTTTTTGCTTCTTAGCTTCGTCAAACTTCTGCTCTATGGTCTGCTTTATCTCGGTAGACATCTGCATTAATTGTCGCTGTAAAGCTAATAAGAATCGATCCTCCGATGTCAAACCTGGTGTTACACTAGTTTCACCTTGGTCACTAGTATTTGATTCCTGCTGCATTGTTTCGTTGTCCATTTTTCTTATGATTACTTTACCACTTCGCAATATGGTTAAGTTCGTATTCATTAACTGTAGTATAAAAGTAAATTCAACCTTACTCTTCTTCGGGAATTGAATTTACAAAGTCCCGGGTGAGGTAAACCAAAATTTTTATAACGACTTATCAAAAAGATAATCGTAAACCTGGTTCGTTTGCTGAGGTAAAAATCCGAAGTGGTAGTATTTCTTTGGCATGAAAATATTAGCTTCGATATTTAAATACCATTAATCTCACCTTTTTAATAAAAATAACAACGTCTATAAACGGTGCTAAACTGGTTTATTATTTGATATAACTTATAATATCCTTTTCTTAAAACTGTTAAGTACACAAACTCACTGACTAGGTAACCATAAAACATGTCCATAGCAACAACTATCCCATAATAATCTTACATATATTAAAAACATTCTTCTTTTGTTAATATGAAATGAACATTCTACTAAGTATAGTGCACATGTATGAGTACTTTCTGCCCAAGGTACAGGTAAATATTACTCAAACCAAAGTATTTTGTTATATAAAAATGTCGCTCGACAAAGGGACTGAATATAAAAGTCATTATAACGACTTATCAAAAAGATAATCGTAAACCTGGTTCGTTTGCTGAGGTAAAAATCCGAAGTGGTAGTATTTCTTTGGCATGAAAATATTAGCTTCGATATTTAAATACCATTAATCTCACCTTTTTAATAAAAATAACAACGTCTATAAACGGTGCTAAACTGGTTTATTATTTGATATAACTTATAATATCCTTTTCTTAAAACTGTTAAGTACACAAACTCACTGACTAGGTAACCATAAAACATGTCCATAGCAACAACTATCCCATAATAATCACCTACATATATTAAAAACATTCTTCTTTTGTTAATATGAAATGAACATTCTACTAAGTATAGTGCACATGTATGAGTACTTTCTGCCCAAGGTACAGGTAAATATTACTCAAACCAAAGTACTGTATTTTGTTATAAGTTTACTGCCTGCATTCTCAGTAAAGCACACAGAAAGAGCAAGGAAAAATGCAGCATACCTACGTTGATAGAAAACAGTGTTGACAGGCAAAATTCGGTGTATTTCGATGGTTTTCCAGATAAACTACTCGTAGATTCAAGACTATTCGTGTACTCCCAACACTTATTTTATTCCGTTCTATCTTCTTCGTTCACCTTTTTTGTTCAGCAGCATCATTTCAGATTTTACTATAGTGGGACAAGATTCACCCCTACCATAAGAATTTCGTGTTTCTCATTTGTAGATCACGATGCAATTTCTTACTAATATGTGATTCTCAAACTCAAAGGGGACAAATGTCTTCTGTGCTTTTCGCTAACAACGTCCCTTTGTTATCCAACTTGTTTCTTTTTCGAGGATCTGATTGTAAAAACCTGCTGCTACATCACACACCGACAAGTTGGAAATCATTACCTTAAATTAATGAAATATCGATGGAAATCTTTCGAAAATTAAAAATTAACTCTATTTTAATTACAAGCAAGCTTTCTTGTGGAGGTACAGTAAATACACTGTTACTCAAAAGATGATATTCTAATTCCATGTAAAAATCGATTGGGTGAATGATGTTGGGATATACAACAACTGGGAGAAAATATAACAGTGACGGTACCAGAGGGGCAACGGAAAGGCTCCCTCGTGTTGGTTACATCTTCTCCCTTAATGGTCTTCAGACGCGTTGTTATGTAAATAGAGTGATATATATATATATATATATATAAAATAGCTGTCCCCATATTATTTTCTGCCTTTCCATTTGCTCGTTTCCCTCAAGAAATTAAGCTGGCCTTGTCACTGACATGTAACTATTTATTACAAATAAAAATTTGATTCTAGAAATCATATAGTTATTTTAAAAAGTTCTGAATGGGCATTGTGGTTTCTCAAATATTTCATACTATTCAAGTATGAACAAACGCTAATATTGTATCTACTATTAAGTTTTCTGCTTGATATTAGGTTCTGAGGCTAATAAGTCCTTTTCTTTTTCTTTCTTTCTTTCCTTTCTAGGTTCGGGCCAGGAAATGTTTCTTCCACATTTTTCAATCTTCAGTTTTCTCTTTTAACCCTGTATATTTTCTTCCGTTTTTTAAATCATCGATCAGTTGTGTTCTTCTTCTTCCTATTCCTCGCTTTCCTTCCATCTTTCCCTCAACGGCACGGCGGTATGAAGAAGGCAGTTTCTTTGCAAAATATGTTCAATCTAATTGTCCTTCCTATGAAACCCAAGTGGAAACTTGTCAGGCAGTCGTAGGGAATTTCACAAACAACGTTATTGCATGAAAGCAAGGGGGTCCATCAGGGGGGAAAGGTGGGGCGCTCTCCCCCTAAAAGGATATCTTACTTGGTAATATCGAAAGCCCAATAAAATGTTTACATTAGTTATATCAAAATTTGAAACTATATTTGAAACCTCGCTTATATTTGCCCCTCCCCCTTGAAAACCACAACATGGGCGCCCTTGCATGCCAGCGCAGTAGAGGAGGTCATATGCCCGATGTCATTCACCATAACTGAAATCGGAATGTGTGATGAACATGTTTATGAATTTTGATAGTGTCTTTCGAGAAAATAAAGTTCATAATTTGATGTAACAAAAACGGCGTGCTTTTCGTCTAACCCTTTATGAAATCCTTACACCTCAACTTGAACATTTTTTTCGGAACCGAAAAAGAAACATTCGTTTCTACTTATTGAAACTACAAAGGTGAAATTCTATATAATAGGAAACGAGGATATTCTAACGCTTGTTGACTAGGGAGCGATTTTTTTTGGGGGGGGAAAGCTAATTTAAGTTCACCTTACATTCCTGACTATTTATGTTTTGAACATATATTTATATAAGTAAACAACTAAGAATTTCAGTGGGTGTGAAAGTAAACGCAGAAGGGTAGATCTCTGGCCTTCCCGTAGCGATGGATCTACATAAGCAATGGAGACCTACACTGAATGTATCTTGATTCAAGAAAACACACTGAGAAAATAACGTATGTGGCGTAAGTAAAAACGTAGGTTACGTGAGTGAATCCTGTAGTTTTTGGATTTAATGTACAGGAAACATATAACTGAAAAAGTATATTAGTTTTCCAGTTATTGTATGTTTTCCAAATTCAATTTTCTCTTCTGATGATGGCAACACTGATCAGCGAATTCTTCTAGACTTAGAGGCAATGCAAACAGTTCTTGTCAATATCTGATTTAAGGTGTACAAAACGTTAGTACCTCACTCCCTGTACGCGCCAACATATATTGCACGTTATTTCACGAGAAGTTTGCCACACTGATCTGCGTTTACCATCTCTTTTATCTTTATTTTTAATATTGCTTCCGACGACGATCTTCAATTTAGGTCATTCCATTTACAAAAACACAACTTTCTCTTGGGTTGGCAACACTGTTCGTGCGGTGCTGTTTGTCAATACAAAAGCAGATGTCGCCCTTTCTCTAGTTGCTTCGTGCAAAGTTTCGTTTCTCTGTCTCTTTTAGTTTCTCCCTTATCACGATTGGAAATATTCTAAATTATATTATAATGTGGAAACGTAATTTCATAACTTTGTCGTTAAGTCGGCACAGGTTAACGTTAACGTTCTCGTAGAGAGCTGCTATTTCACTAATGCGGGTTTATGGTCACATAGAATACATTTGGGGGCTGTGCGTACCGCAACACGAAATTGCCCAAAATAAGGGACACCTTAAAATATATATATATATATATATATATATAAGTGTTTGATGCTCTTAATTACGGTAATATAATTTTATTACAAAAATATTTGACACTGACAATATTTAGTTTTTACTGAGCGATTTGGTGCAGGCCATGAAACCTATGTAAAATTGGTGTGGGTGCCCAATCCCTACAGGGTCCACCTGAACTTAATCCTTACATCTATGCGCAGAATTATGTTGTTACTTTCATAACTTCCATTATTATATAGCATGGTGGAATTAGTAAACCCATTTATATTACTATCGGAATTCAATAGAGACTCCACATTATTTTGTTAAAAATAACATTTGATTATCTGTAATTGTAGCTATTTTCATGTTAGTAATGAATTCAACAGTTCACATTCAAATTCACTAATGGAATATTTTTTTTAGAGCAAGACAATTCTATATCAACCCTTGGAGTATCAATTTATAAATTTCACTTATATACTCAAGATGGGGTCAATTTGGCCCCATAGGTTTTTGTGACTCTAAGGCCAGCAAAGAGATCAAATTGTATTCTATTGTTATATTACAAGCAATGAAAATTTATTGTAAAGAAGAAAATGTATCACATAAGAGAAACTATCAAAATAATCTCAGCGCCATCTACATTTGACGGGATGAGATTTTTTTTCTTCCCTCCTGTCGAAATATGGCTGAAAACTCTTTTATTCCATGGTTGACCAAGATGGGGTTTTTATTCCATTTCTGTAAATAAAAAGACAAATTAGACTCTACGGTACTTGTTAAGTGTACAAAATTATTCAAGAGACTCTTATAGAAGCTTTCACAGAAGATAATTTTAGCATTGGTACTCCAAAAGTTAATATAGAAAATAGTTTAGGCATTTCGCTAGTTGTAAGAGTTCCACTAAAATTTAGATATAAATAATCACAGAAAGTTGATTTTAGATTAATTATTATATTTAAGAAGGATCCATGTCCTCTCTACTGTTTTACGCATTTTATTATTTACGATAGAATTATACACGAAATTTGAGTCTATTAGCTCTCAAATGACCCTAAGAAATTAGCACGTACCTACAGATGGTGAACAGAAAAATGGAAACACCTGTAGTTGGCAACACGTCAATGTATGGGTTGGCAGTGGTGTCGTGGCGCCCGCAGCGCCGGACCGCTGGTGGTGGTGTGTTAGGCCGGTCTCCATACTACGTCAGGCGCAGTGGAACAGCAGTGTCCAGTGGCTGCAGCAGACGGAGGTAGTGTAAAATGAGAGACCTCTCAGATTTTCAAAGAGGGCAAATTGTTGGTGCGCGGTTATGTGGAGTGAGTGTGACGGCAGTGGCTACTGTGTTAGGTGTGTCGCGTGGGACAGTGTCGAAGGTGATGACGGCCTACACAACACACGGGAAAACCACATCGGGGAAGCGGAACAGTGGGCGGAAGAAAATCATGAGTGACAGGTCACGCCAGGTATTAAAGCGCATTGTCACGCAGAACCGTCGTACCACTGCGGAGCAAGTAACGGAGGAACTCAATCAGCACCTCCCCCACCCTGTTTCGACAGTCACAGTCCGCCGCGAATTACAACACATGATTTTACGGGGTCATGTTGCACGGGCCAAACCACTCATCAGGGACCATAACGCTTACGCACGCCGCAAATGGTGCCGCGACCATGCAACTTGGACCGTTAAGGACTGGAAACGTGTGATATGGTCGGATGAGTCATCCTTCACCCTATTCCTAACCACGGGCCGTGTTTATGTGTGGAAAACGCCCAAAAAAGCTTATGATCTGCAGTGTCTCCGCCCAACTGTGAAACATGGCGGCGGCTCGGTGATGCTGTGGGCCGCCATATCATGGTTTTCATTGGATCCTGTGGTCACACATAGCGGACGAATCACTGCCTGCGATTATGTCGCTATTTTAGGAGACCACTTGCATCCTATGGTCCGGATATTGTTCCCGGAAAAGGACGCCATCTTCCAGGACGAAAATGCACCCATTCACACAGCTGGCGTTGTTGCAGCGTGGTTTGACGAACATCCGGATGAAGTTCAACACCTCCCCTGGCGCGCCCAATCCCGAGATCTCAACATAATTGAACATCTGTGGTCCGTCTTGGAAACACGACTCCGGCGACGATTTCCACCTCCATCCTCTCTCACAGAACTGGCCGAGGCCCTGCACGAGGAATGGTGTAAAATTCCACTTGCTACCATTCACGACCTCTATGCCTCCATCCCACGTCGCATTAAGGCTGTTCTGAAGGCTAAAGGTGGCCCGATACGACATTAATCTGGTAAGTTGCAATTTCGTTCAGGTGTTTCCATTTTTCTGATCACCATCTGTATCTCTCATATACTGTCTATTACTGTCCTAATAAGTTTGTAGATACTAGGGAGTAGCACTATCGACAACGATAGGAAATTTAACAGTTTTGCTGAAGCCTAGGGTCGGGGTCCCTTTTAAAAAGGAATTAAAATTAAACAGAAATAAACAAGGGCGCCCTTTGGGGGGTAAGGTGGGGCGCTTGCCCCCTCTTGAAGAAATTGTACTTCGGAATATCGAAAACTCAATTGAATTTTGAGAATAGTTATAGCAAAATTTGAAACTATATTTGAAATGTCTCTTATACTTGCCCCCCTTGAAAACCACAATGTGGGCGCCCTTGGAAATAAATCGGAATACTGGAATATTAACTGGTCAATAGTACTATACTTCAGTCTAATCTGACAAATTATTGCTGTACCTAAAATACTAACCGTGCTGTCGATCCATTTAGATCCTGCCTTCTTAAACGAAGGAAGAAATGGAAATGTGCTGTAGGATTTCAATTGACTGTAACCAGTGTCCTCTATGTCGATTGATACTAAAAAAAAAAAAAAAAAAAAAAAAAAAAAATTGAGAAATAAAGCTTAATAAGAGATTCTGAATTACTTTTAGTTCTAAAGTCCTCCCTGAAGACATAAAAAGATTCTAGATTTCTTTGGTGTAATCTATCAGCCCATATTTTCTCAGCAATCAAAATATTACGCGGAATTCGAACCAAGTGAGTAGAGTAGTATTCATTAGAGGTCATATGTGGTAAAATGGCCGATAGTGACTTAGTTTCTCATTTTTTGTCCTGTGGGAAGTTTTGTTTTTGGTGGTATTGGATGAGGTGTTGTAAGAGTGAACAACATGTGTGTACTCTTCGGCAAATATGATAGCGTTTTATTTTTACTAGTGCGTACGGTATGTTACACAACAGTTTCAAATCTCTCGGTTAATATGGCCACCTTGGATAAAGTGACGTCGTTTCATTTTGGCGAGATATTTTATATTTAACTCGTGTGAATGACATCGCATTTTGTATATTCTGCCTCAGAATGACGTGTTTATAATTTTTGTTACTACACACATATTTTTAAGTTGACCAGATATGACATCGGTGTAAAAATTGACAGGGAAAATAGTTATTCATGTGGACATTCTTTTCTCAGTGAATATGTTATACAAAATCATGGAGAATGCACTTCCTCACTGTTGATCGATTTCAATTCTAAACGATTGGGATTATTAGAAATGTTCAGAAAATCATAATCAAAATCAACATCCATCAAAATCAATTTTCTTAGGAATATTATCTTAAAACATTTCATTTTTTTTTTTTTAATCTGGAGGATGAAGAAATAGGTAAATCCTTATATTTGACTTAATTTAAGTCTAAGCCGTATAGATTCTGTTAAAATCTCAATACAAACATACACTATACTCTATCAAAATCTAATAGTTTTTATAAAAGTTATCATACAGCATATTTTTTAATACAAGGGAGAGCGATCCATATTCTATTCAGAAATTACTTAACTACTAGGCTATAGATTCAATATCTTTCCTCGAGCTGCTTTCCTGAAAATTTAATCTATCAACGTCACTCCTATTTTATTGATTGACTGATTGTCGTTTCGACGAATCCTTTTTCACTAGCGCGGTTACAGCAGAAGAGCCATCCTGCTAATCCGTAACATTTATAGGATATTGCTTACTTAGACAAAATCTGAGGAAACTATAATAGATAGCCAACTGAATAAGTATCCAAAACGCTGCCTATACAATAATGTGATATTTCATTCATAATCCAAATGATATGAAATTACGTTTTTCAGTTTAACGTCCCACGATTATCCCCCATAAGCTAACGGAGACATAAGATTAAGGCAAGCGAATGATGATGGAATGATAGTGTGGGAGGAAACGAGAGTATCTCGACAAAACACACGAACACGATGGTGCCTCCAAAGAACTTACTTAGCCGGGGATCGAGCCAGAACTAGCACACCAGAAGTAAGCGCTCTACGATTGAGCTACCACGCCCGCTCGATTCATCATTTAAAAACTAAAATTAAAACTAGTGCCATTTTTTGACCAACACATCTCTTCCACAATTTATTTACTAAAAGAAACAAAACTCAAAAGTTGTCCTTAATCTAAACCATTAAAAAATGTATTTCCAATAAGATGCTCTGTAACGTAATAGTTTGCTTCTCGTATTCTCAGCAAACCACCCAGAGATAGCAAGGAAAACGCAGCATACTCAACGTTGATAGAAAAGAGTGGTGACAGACAAAACTAGGTGTATTCGATGGTTTGTAGATAAACTACTCGTACATTCAAACTAATCCTGTACTGCCAATATTTACTTTATTTCTTTCCATCTACTTCGTTTCGTTGTTTTTCGTTCAGCAGTTTTACTTCAGATTTTGCTAGAGTGGGACAAGATGCTCAGATCCCATAAGAATTCCATGGCTCTCATTAATACATCACCATGTAATTACTTACAAATATGTGTTTGTCAAACTCAAAGGGTGCAATTGCTCTCTCTGCTTTTCCATAATGACATCCCTGTTTTTACTCAACCTGTTTCTTTTGCCTAAATCTAATCGTAAAAACTCTCTACTACGTCACACAGATCGATAAGTTAGAAAAGACTGCCTTAAGTTAATGAAATATCAACGAAAATCACTTCTGAAATTAAAAATATCCGCACATTTTCTAACAAATAAAACTTTTCTGAGGAGGTACAGTAAATAAAAATAGGCTCCATAAAGAGGTTTCATTATCAGTAGTTCAGAAAACACTTCAACAAATTACACCAACAGTGACATTCTAATTCTAGGTAAGAATCTTTTGGATGAATGACGTTGGAAGATAAAACAGCTGGGAGAACATGTAACATTGAAGACGTCAGAGGGGAAATGGGGGGACTCCTTTCATCTTTTCTAACCTTCTCAGACCCTCAAGGTGAATTTTGGTAGCTGGAGCTACCGTTGACTTTTTGCTCAACATTGATACTAGGGAACCTCCCGAACTCCGAATGACATCCCGCCTGGATGTCACTTATTTCTAGCAATCATCTAATAAATTTTAGTAATACTTTGTCTTTCAAAAGAAATTAAGCAAACACATCTATAATTGACAACTTAACTCGACTTGGTATTCTGCATTCTCGATAACGTGCTGCCACCTATAAATATTTTGTTGACAGGGGAGATTTCTTAGCATCCGTGTTGAGCAATGAATTCATAGCCAAGGGTAGCTCCAGCTACCAAAATTTGCCTTCAGGTTTCAGGAGGCTAAAACTCTTTTTCTTTTCTATCTTGTAAATAACGTAGAAGAAATAACGTATTATGGAGTGGAAGTACCTGATGGTTCAGAACCCACTTGAAAGTGTATAGGTCTTGTCCTGTATTTCCACACTGTTGACTTAGGTCATAAATAGGCCTACACATTAATTAATTTCGTTTTAATTCATGTCAATATACTACTTCTCCTTTATTCAAATAGGTATGCTCAGAAAGATAATAAAAGTACTATGGAAATAATAGTATTACTGTATAATCATACAATTTATTTTCTTTATTTTCTTTTTCTACACCTTTAAAAACAGATATTGAAGAAATTAAAGTACTATTCTTCGAAAAATTGCCTCCAAAATTCAAGTACTTCTTATACTCGAAAGTAATGTAAAAATGTCCAGTGTTTGATTTAAAATTCCCGCCAGTCTTAGAAATCGCCATATATGCGATGCCGCGGGAAACCTATCTCTACCTGGCAACATTGGATTCAACTGGCAGCAGAAGTGCACCGATGCGACGAACATGAGTTGCGGGGATTCACAAGCTTGCTATTCTAATGCCACATTGACTTGATCCCTAGTCTTCCGTTGCAAGCGCTGCTATCGGCTGAAGGAATTCCACTCACTTTCTCTCGCTTAGCAACAGCTGAACCCTTATTGGCTCAACGCGTGGGTGTGTGAGGGTGTGAGCTTTAGTTCACATTTTTGCCACGGCTCAAGACATTTTGGCAGCACAATAACACTGTTTCCCTTCCGCGCTGCCATCACAAACGCAGAACGAGTGACTGGAATATACAGATCGTAAAACTCCGCGAAAACTCCAAACAAGGCGAATCATAGCGCCTCTAACATGCGAAGACGGAACTATCCAGTAGATATATTGTTTTTAATTGCTTAAAAATTAAAGTGCGTCATATAATTCATAAAATAAGGTAATCAGTATATCAAAATATGCTAAAAATAATTAATTTTGTGTTAATGTGCACGGAATGTCTACTGCTAATGGTTTCAAATGTTGTTGATAGGTGACTCCAAAATCACTTGATTCCTTTGCAGCTTTCAATGAAAGAAACACGATTACAACGCTGCGTTTTGTCAGCAAACCTTACCGTCAATTTGCCACGTATTTATAAGTTTGTTCTTCTCTACACTTTTTCGCGACTCGTAGTTTTGACTCGTGGTGATCGGATTCTCGCTATTTTTGTGCGGCAAACGAAGCGCACTTTAATTATTATTTTAACTACCAGAAGGTACTGTAGCGAAGTGTAGAAGTCATCATTAAGGAAGGGGAACAGATTTAAGTTGTAGACTATTTTGAGGAACTTTGCATAATAAATTTGCCCGAGACCTCCCCTGGCTCACGAAAATGTATTAAATTTCTTCAGATTTTTTTAATACAAATAAAAAAATACCAAACGTAATATGGGATATGTTTAGTAGAAGGGGTTCAGCTCTTTCCTTTAAAAAATGTTACAATTTTGGTAATTTCTGTTCACATTCGGTTAGTTTAGAGTAGGTTAGGTTAGTTTATATTAGGTCAGGTTAGTTTAGATTAGGTTAGTTTAGTTTATGTTATAGGCTATTAGTGTAGGTGTCCCGCATAATTTTCCAAAAAATGATAGAATTTCGCTTATTTCTACTAATATTATGTTAGTTTAGGTTAGTTCAGGTTAGCTTAGGTTAGTTTATGTTAGGTTAGGTTAGATTTAGTTACGTTATGTTACGTCTAAGTACTTTCATCATTCATTTCTCCTGTAAATTTTGTTTTTTAAGTGCTTCTGGACCTCTTGTACTAAACATACTCCCATACTCTAGCAACCAGGGATTTGCGCCCCCCTAGAAAATTTTCTTCGGGCGCCCATGGCTCTGGGATTTGCAATCCCTAAATACGTGTTTGACTATAACAGGCAACTATCCCTTGTGGCAATTTGAATGCGCCAATATGAGACACAGAACATTAAAATAACACTAAAATCCCTAGATGCCCCAAAATATTATTTCACACTGAACTCAAACCATACCATTTCCTCAGATTTTAGTTTTTGATTAGTAAATTAAAATATTAAGCTCTAAAAATTTCTGTACACTTTCTTACAATTTGTTACATATATGAATTGTTGTGCATTTTATGGTGCTTAATTCATAAAGACTTACAGGAATCTGATCTGAAAAAATAAGTATCAATAGTACTAAGCTACTGTAAGCTTCAAGGTCTTACGTTCGTTTTAAATGATGTAAACATGGTTCGGCGCAAGCTCTAAACTGCGATAAACAAAGCCACGTGAAACTAAATCTCGCTGATTTGCTGTTGTCCTACGACGCTTGTACTCCTCCGCAAAATAGTTCATGTGATTGCATTATTACTTTTACTATGAAGCTTCATATAAAACTGCTATATTATTATAAATGACAAAAATATAATACGGATTATCTAATAATACTGCAATCGAGTGTGGCTAATTAAACAATAGGAATAAACACTAAGCATGCGCAGTAATTATGGCGTCAACTCAACTGTGGACGGGTGTTCTGCTTTTAAAGTCTGAAAGATGACTGGCATGAATCCCGGTTCCACGAGTGTTGTGGTGAAACACCAACAAGACAAACCTTTACTCACTATGCAACAATTATGTACGAGCGAAATTCAAATACATTTTTTTTTAATCTTTCGAGTTTCTTTTCTTTCTTTTCTGCTGCGGCTGTATGTATCTGCGCAACACAAGACAGTATTGTCAAAATGCACGTGCATAATTTGCTCCTCCCCGTGGGGAGTGGGAGTGATGCATCACTAGCCAATCGTATTTGTGATAAGCGGAAGAATACAAATATTTTGTTTATCGGAGTTTAGAGCTTACGCTGAACAATGTTTAGTTCGTTGTAATAAATTCTTGTATACAAGACAGTGTTTCCAAGGATCATAGAGTAGTAGGGTTAGGTCATATAGGAAAATAGAAGCTGATTGGCAGACGACATTGCGTCACTATAGGAGCACAGCGAGAGAAGACCGCAGTCACAGACAGACGATGCTTGGCGTTTGCAGAAAAAATAACGATATTAATGGTGCATACCTATCTTTTCTGGTTAATTAATTGTTTTGGGCTTCATTCTAATTGACGATATTTTCCTCTTTAAAATGAAGTTTATTTTTGAATGTTACTGTTGCTATTCATGTGCTTCATTTCAATAAACACCCCATTTCTAAAACAGCCTAATTAATGATTCATGCACATTAGGATATTTTTCACTTAATTTTCCGATCATTTTATTTTTAAATTTTTTACTGAATGCCATGTTGCTGCCATTTACGTAATTGAAAGTTGGTTCGAATCCTTTTGTTTTTGTCACTCATTTCTCTAAACGAAAGTAGAAAATTACCAGTGGCTCCCGATTTATGTAGGAGTAGGGGAAGTTCAGGCAAACATGTATCATTGTCATGGAACCAAACGATAATTCAAGCAAGTACAAAATATCCAAGTTCTGATAGTCCAATCAATCTTTGGTGGGGCGGCTTCCTGCAGGCCCCATGTTCTGCGCCCATGGAAACCACCCATATACCACAGAAACTCTGCTCAACTCTCAGATATCTTATCTAAATGGAATTAAATAAGTTCCTAGATGATACCCATTAATGTACATTTTCTTCCTCAATGACCGATGTAGAGCCAGCAAGATGTGGAAATGTTTTTTGGTTTGTTATGTTGGAAACGCACAATGGAAGTTGAAACATTTAAGTGGTTATTCCTTCGACACTAGAGAATTCACGTTTTGTAAATAGCTCTCACTTGTAATGCAAGGGATCCCTGGTTCTATCCCAGGCTATGCAGGCTTGTGGTAGACAACAAGGTATCTGTGGGTTTTTTTCCTTGAGAGTCTCTCACACCTCATTCAACAATTAAATAGTGTCGACAGTGGCATTTAGAGGACCTCGAAAACTATGCACTCCAAACCAATATTAGTTTTTTTTCAACAATCCTTGCATGTAACCCGTTCCATATTAGTGTTGACAGTGGAGTCTTACATCCACAGTAATATCAGGAGTGTTACTATTCATCTCATTCAAAAACTATGGATCTTGCACCAACATAAGTCTTTTTTTATTATTTCTACATATCATCATGTGCCCACTCCAGCTCATATCAGTGGGGTTGAGCCTGGACTTTAGAGGATCGAGAGTGTTACCAGAAATCTCAGAAACCCCAAAAACTATTGATTGGAGACTAATATCAGTGCGTTTGGGTTATTTTTACATGTTGCGCCTTCACCTTCCCGTGTTAAAAATGTTCTGAAACCTAAGTTAGGCCAGTCTGGAAGTTTGCCGCCCAAGATAGTTTTACGTATCATACTCCTCACTTTTCACCCCGTTGCAGAAAATGTGCTAAAATCGTAAGTTAGGTCAAATTACACTCGTGTACCAAAAATAATCAAAATTAGCGCTACAAATAGAAGTCACAAACATAGTTACATTAATTTATTTGTATAGAAGATACTGCCTTACCCGCCTTAAAACGAAAATTTTCACAAAACTGGTAAAATCCTAATTTTATAATGAATAATTTGTATACCATCTTTCATCTTCCAGAATTTAAAAGATCGTTAAGTATAGAATTTTCTGTAATCCCATTTTCCCTTTAGGTTACGCTATCTTAATTGAAGTAACATGATAGAAACTTAAGTTGAACTAGATTTTGTCATGTATCAAAAATCGTCAATGGTCGAGGAGCAGTTCGAGATCAAATATTGTTACACTCATTTATATATATATATATATATATATATATATATATATATATATATATATATATATATATATATATATATATATATATATATATATATATATATATATATATATTCTACAAAGGTATTGATTGCTTACTGGCAATCAGAGAATTTGATACTTCATTCGTTGGATAAAATAATAATAAATGAAAATTAATTGCCATTCGGATACGAAACTTACAACACAATGTAGATTTTCCTATGAACATTTCTCTTCCGTTTTTTAATTACTAAAGAATTCAAAGGCTATACTAAATCAATAACATTAAATTAATGAAAATAACGATTGAAAATCGTTTCGGAATTTTCTTTCCGTAGTTTCTCTAACAAACTTTCCTACGGAGGTTCACTAAATAAAAAGGCGTACCACAGACGGATCAACATTAGTAGTTGCTTCAGAAAACACTACAACAGTTACTCCAACAATGGCCTTCCAATCCCAGGTAAGGATCAGTTGAATAATATGATTCTTAAAATAACTGAGAGTGTTTCATTTTAGATTTTGCTTTGGGGTGAGAGAGTAAGTTTCTCCACTTTTATAAGAATTTTACAATTTTTAGTTAGTATTAATATACAATTGGTTGAAACACACGTATTTCTCATACTCAGAGCAGCGATAATTGGAACTGCTGTCCTCCTCAAACAGCACTCCTGGTTAAGGGTGCACACAAGTTGAGGATTTATCGGGTCCGGACGCAACTTCCCCCAAAAAACAAAGATTGTAACTTGACATATTTTGTACACTCATGTCCAAAATGATTGTCGCATATCTATAACTCCTTTTTGTAAGAATATAATTTGATAATGATTTTTTAGGGTACTTTTAATACTGATACTATGTGTATAATCGGGAAATATATATTTGTGGTAAATTTCATAGGAAAAGAATTATAAATACGAAAATTAGAATGAGTAAAACAAAATGTTGCTAAATAGAGAAGAAAGTTTTATTTTCGTTTTATTGTTCTTATTTACTGCTCTCTTCACATGAAATTTGGCACATATGTGTCATTGCCGATTATACACATATTAATATTATAAGAAATACCGGGTGAATTCGTTATCAAATTATGTTCGTACAACAACATATTTATAGACATGCGACAATAATTTTGGGCAGGAGTGTACATTTTCTTAATAAAACTAAAGTAGTTTAACAGAGAAATGATTGATGTAGCATAAAGCTTTGATCTTACACTTTAATTATACTCTTTCTGTTCTTATAAAAATAACCTACACTGTAAAGAATTACGGTTACTTTTACTGACTGATTACCGTCAATTCTGGCTGTCAACTGATTATTGTAAAATTTACGGTATTACTGTAAAATTTATTGTTATAGGCCATAAACAGGCCGTATTTATGCCCTATTATCATAACTTTAACACTAATACCGTAACTTTTAAGATAATCGGTTGGCAGACACAATTGACGGTAATTGATCAGTGAATGTGACCGTAATTGTTTACAGAGTAGTTCTAGAACTTTTTCTTACACAATTGGCAGTATTTAATAATTGCTTATCGTCTTTTCAGATATAGAATAACATCGGTTCAATATCACATAGATGTAATGTCTTGTAATATTTGATTCTCCAAGCTTTTAACCCCTTTTGACATAAGTGTCCCCAGCAAGCATTTTTTTGGGGGGGTGGACCTAGATTTTTCAGGGGGACCAGACTTTTCCATGCTAAAGCAAAACGGATGTCTTGTTTCAGGATTGTCTTATTATTATTGTTATTATTATTATTATTATTATTATTATTATTATTATTATTATTATTATTATTATTATTAGTAGTAGTAGTAGTAGTAGTAGTAGTAGTAGTAGTAGTAGTAGTAGTAGTGTTTTCACACTGCAAAATTAAAAACACAACTTACAGGAAATGTACCAATAAGCTATTTATAATAAAAACAAATGTTTTAGGAAGTCAATTTGCTTGATTTCCCTTTATATAAATGAAACATGTAAGGAATGGGAAAAAAAGAAGAAACAATAAGAACACAATCGGACCCTCTTATGGAATAGTATAATAATAAAATCAGAACTGGTGTATTCAAATAGGTAATCAGTGGTACAGACAGGGGACAGATTCGGCCCAAGGCTTGCTTGCTTGTAGTATAACGAATAACTGGTTCTTTTAGCAATTATTGAGCCTCTACAACATGTATTTTCATAATTCATTTAATAATCAAAGTTCAGAAGTGTACATTACGTTACACACTTATGCTTCAAGATGTCTACTTTCATACAAAACTGAATAGCTTTATTTATTACTGGTTGTCCTGACAATGACGTTACAAAAATCTTATTATTTAAAACATTTTTAAATATCTTTATATATTAACATTATGACTACACACTATTTCCTTTTCTTTCTCTTCTTCTAATAGTAGAATCAGCCAGCCTAGTGCATATTTCAAATACCTTACGACCCATAAATATACAACGTACCGTTGTATATTATGGCGTTCGACGGACATTTCTTTTTATTTATTTAATCAATAAAGAGAAAAACAATTCTGGACCGTTTACTTTTACATGTTAATCATTCGAGTTTTCGAATGCACCTCTTATACCGTACTTGAAAATTACAATTCATATAATTATACATATATATCATATTTATTATCATATTTATTTTAAACTTTATCATAATCTTCATTTATTTATACATTTCAACGATGATAAGGCACATTCGAAATTTGATTTGCAAATTATTTGATTTTAAGTCCTTTTTCGGGTCCATGCTTGTTACAAGTTAATAATTATTTACTTAGACATCATGAAGAAGGTTTTGAAAAAGATGAATGTGATATTCATATAGTTGTTCTTTGGATAAGATATAGTTAAACAAAATGTAGATTAAGATTGAAATATGATAATAATCAGAACATAACATTAAGACATTTGTTGACATAAGTTGAGTAAGTTGCGATCATAGACATGAATTCGAAGATTAAATAACATAAAATAAAATACATTAAACCAAATTACATATTCAAATTACATATCTTCTTTTATTCTTTAACATTCATATTATTAGCCTAGAATTCGAATATAACAAGAACGCAAATGCGTAATGTGAGGATTTGCTTGAGTTAAAAGTATGAAATGCGATATATATACTTATAATCAGGAATAGGTGAACATATGATGCAGCATTCAAGAGAATTCCGCTCTTAAAGGGCAATTTCTCGAATATCCAATTTTTTGTGTTATATTCATTAAGCCTCATTCTTATGAGCGAAAAACGCTATTCTATAATACACATTCTTCATTTAGTGTAGTAAAAAGGTTTAAATAAACACTTAACAGAAGAATTTCATTTGTGTGTGTGGGAAGTAGTTTGAGGGTCCAGTCCCCCATTTGGCCACCCGTAGTCACACCCTGGTCTCAAAACAAAAATTTTGTGGGTCTGCACCTGCTCCTGTTCCGTCCGGTGGCCCTCCTAAATGGCGCATCCATCTTCGTATATCTTAGAAGCACACGTTTGATTCTAGGGATTTAGGATTTAGATTTCTGGGCTCCCGGCATCTTATGGCAATTTAGCCCGCCACGTTTGAGGGATGACGTCCCTCGGCGAGCACACTATCCGGGGAAAGGGAAGGAAGAAAGGATTGGGGAAGGAAGGAAATGGCCTGGGACCTATAAGTTAGGTACCACCAAGGCATTTGCCTGGTATGAATGAGGAAAACCCAGGAAAACCTCATTCAAGGTGGCTGGACTGAAAAAGCTGTTACACTTTTTCGACCGAGTGTCCCCACCGGGGATCGAACCTGGGACCGCTCACACCGAAGGCTAGACTGTTAGCGACTACCTACACGGGGAAACAGCACAAGTTTGAGGATAACAATCATATAATAAATTTGAAAGGTTGTATCATTTGACTGAACGTGCTGTTTTTTTTTTAAATTTTTCTTGCACATACAAAAAAAAAAAAAAGCTGTATTTGGAGCGACGTCCCTCTTTACTCGACTTAAGGTGTTCGATTATCAGGATACACCTCCGACCCTGGATCGCTCCTAACTAAATTTGACATCGTGATTCGAGAGCACGAGCTGAGTGCCATAAAAGTTTGCATATCGCGATTGGACATGGCATTGAAGAATAATCACCGGAAAACTGGATCTCCCAGATATCTGAACCACTCGTATCCAAATTTGAAATGGTGATATGAGAGCGCATGTTGAGTGTCGCATCAGTAGCAGGTCAAATCGCTATACCATTGAGGAATAATTACCGAAAAACGGAATGCCTATAGACTTCGCTTTGGAAAAGCGTTTGGCGCACGAATTCTCATTGTAAACCATGCAAAATAGAATTTTCAACGTTAGAAATACGGCGGAGATCTTTTAGTTTTATTCTACGAACACAACGTTTCGAAGCCTCATACTTTCCGCTGATATGCAAAATTAAACTATTTGCATGACGTGTTGATTCACGAAAATAATTAATGTACTAAAAATTGTATGAAAAATCAATAAGGCTCCATCACTTCGCTCCAAATTTGCTATTAATGCATACCTAGTATTAAATGAATTATGTAATTTTATTATTACTACTCTTGTCATTTTGATCATTAGGTAGCGTAGTTTAGTTAATAAAGAAAATTATGTTAATAGAGATCGCATAAAGAAATTCTATTGAAATAGCATTTGTTTAGGAGTACACGTGAAAATAACAATTAAATTGCGCCTATGGTTATTAAATTAATTAATATGGAAAAGCCCCGATTATCCGTGGTGCGCATTATCCGAAACAAAATTAATCACACTCAATTATTTTTCATAAGTAGTCCCTGCGGACTGACACGCAGTATGCAAATAAGTACTGTATGTTTTAAAACAGTAAATGTCATTAAAGAAAATCAATTGCAGCATAAAAATCAATCAACTAGTGCACGTTTCATTATTATTATTATTATTTGTAGAATAAAACAGTTTTTAGCAGAAATATGCTTGTTCTTGTTTGGACCTCACTTTTAGTTTTTTTTTTTTTTCGGATTATCCGCGGTGCCCTTGCCACTCAATTTCGCGTACAACGTGGCTTTACTGTATGTTTAATTCTGGGTTACAATAATTACTCACAATTCAACACAGTGTTATTTCCCAACATATATGCTTTATTTTACATGTTATGTTTCTATGTATTATTTTACCGTATTTTACCGGTATTACTTTACCGTATTATTTTACCGTAAAATACGGTTTTAAAATTAGTTTTATTTGGACTCTTAGATAATGTTATGTTTAGGCTAGCATCCATATGTTGTTTTACCTTTTCTTCTTTTACGTTACTCATATGCTCTGTTTGGAAAAATCTACTTAAATGTAAGTGAAATATTTTCCTTCCTGAGTATTTTCTGGTTCGCTGACAATGTAAGTTAATTTTATAAAAATAATGTTATATTTTCAGGTTGTTTTGCTCGTCTTGGCTGCTTTCGTCCTTGCTGTTCAAGGAATTGGATATGGTATGTTAAATATTTATTAATTTCAATTTATGTTTAATTGACAATATAATGTTAAATGAAATAAGGCATTAAAACGAATATACATATTTCGAACGTAAATTTGTAACAATTTATAAATATGTGTAATAGCAAAAACCGTATCAAATCAATGATCTCATTGTTCAAAACAGTATTAATGTGGTCTTCCACAGGCGTATAAACTCTAAAAGATATTATTAATTTAGTTTCTTAATGTTGTTAGTACTTTATAAGCTTTCTGTTCAACAGAAAGTAAAGGAAAATATGCTTCAACGTAGTCCTTATGTTTCTTCTTTTGTTTTGTTGGTTTGATTTGAATTTAGCGTCCTTTGTAGCCTCGAGGATATATAGGGGTCTAACATGTGGACCTACCACTTAACGCGGGATTCAAACGCCGGGAATCGAAACCGTCTTCCCCATGACAAAGTCTCACACACTAACCATTTAGCCGCGAGGGAGCTTTTTCCGCTTTCGAGAAAAATTGCATTTAAACCTCTTTCTACTAGTAGCATAATGTTTCTTATTTATGAATTTAATACTTGATTTACCTATTTGGTCTATCTTTCAGGTGGTGTGAGCAGCTACGGTTATGGCATTAGCCACGGCCACTACCCAGGAATCTATGGCCTCCGTGGGTATGGTTTGGCTTCTGGTTATGGATTCCCCCATGGTTATGGTGGTTTTGGATCTCTTGGAGGTGGAATCGTTGGAGGAATTGTTGGTTAGATTATTAAAATTTTAATCAAATTTGGCTCAACTGACTATAACAGGACAACAGAAATAAAATGAAATATCGCCATCATTTTAAATGTTTGACTGTATTGTATAAAAATTAAATAAAAAATACCTCTTACACTCCTTTTCGCTTCTGTTTTAACTACCCATAGCCTTTTTGTGTTTGTTATACTCATTCTGATATCTTCAGTAGAGTCGATTGGGTGCTTGTTCTGGGAGACAATGATTTAACATTATAAAGGAGATATCAAATAAGTAAGGAAGTAACAGTCACCATGTATTTTCCACTTTCGCTTGTGTTGTAAGTACCGTACATACTTCACAATTCAACTAAATTGAACGTTTCATGTTGTGCATTGTTGAAACAAGGGATACTTTCTTTTTCCCTTTCATTAATTTCAACCTCAAATTATAGGAATAATAGTAAAATACCCAACAAAACACTCACTACGTTCTGTAAAAATATAAGTTTTTAAATTAGATTTCAGTGATTTTTACATTTTAAAATCAAGGAGTATTTGTTCCACTAATATTGACCCATTTCAGCTCCAGACTGGGAATCCTAAAAAACGGAGTCTTAAAAAAAAAGAAAGAAAGAAAAAAAGAAAGAAAAAGGAAGAAAGAAAGAAAAAGAAAAAAGAAAGTATACACCATATTCAAATAAATATTGATTTTTCTAAACTCGTGTTGTAGTTAAGCGAATTTTCATATTTGAGTACTCCAACTTTAAGCAGTAGAGATTACGTGATAACCTCAATAGATGCATAGATACAATATATTGTTTTAAAATAGAATAATATTTATGAAAGTAATTGTACAGTGTGTGTTTAAATCACGAAAGTACCTTGCCTCTCATTGGATAAAATCTATCACATTTTTGACTGATTTTAAACCAAATCAGAAAAATAAATTCAAGTTTAATATTCACCGCACTGTATAAAATTCGGCTATTTTCTACGAAATACACTCAGAAAAATCCGTTATCCGGACAGTGTATATTATACAATTATACGGAATCCATATGTTTACTACGGAAAGCTGTACGAAGCATACATTATCCATATGCTATAGACGTACTGCCTTTTTTCCAGCTTAGATGTTACTTTAAGCAGCTGCAGAACGTCTGACATTTAACAATCTTCTGTACATTACATACGTATACGTATGTTACATACGTAAGCTATATGTTATATACGTCCATTCATATATCAGATCCGTACCGCCTATATATAGTCATACGGAAAATATGTATAAATGGAACAATTATACGGAAAGTATTATAAATCATACGTTTTTAGTTATACTTTGTTGCAGAATTTTTACATAGTCGTACTTTAAGTTCGAAAACTACAGGATTTACCCATGTAACCTACTTTGTTAGGAAGTAGTTTATTTTTCTCTGTGTATCTCGAAAGTTCTGTTAAAATTTCAAATCGAGGTAATTCATTCCATCATTTTTAATTGCACGCAATTAAATCATTTTTAATCTGCGAGATCCATCTTAATATTGTCCTCTGTGCCTAGGTCTTCCTAATGGTCGTTTTCCGATGGGTCTTCCAGTCAAGACTTTGAAAGCGTTTCTACTTTCTTCCATTCTAGCTACATGACCTGCCCTCCTAAGCCTCCTAGACTTGACGACCATAACAATGTTGGGTAAACCGTATAAATGATCTAGTTCCTTGTTATGAAGTTTCCGCCATTCCCGATCCCCGTTCCTCTTAGGCCCGAATATTCGTCTCATGATCTTGTTCCCAAGTACTTTCAGTCTATGTTCTTCCCTTAGAGTAAGTGACCATGTTTCGCAGCCATACAGAACAACAGGCATGATTATCGTTTTATATATTTTAAGCTTCAAATTCCTCGATAGAATTCGCGATGACAAGAGATTTTGAACCGAATAGTAACACGAATTCCCTGCTTTTAGTCGACATTTAATTTCTCCGTGAATATGATTTTCCTCTGCTAACATTCATCCTAGATATTTGAGACTTTATCAAAAATATTACTTAATATTTTAACGCATCCATAATTTGCTGTATTACGGTCCCGACGCACTTCCATCTATTTAGTTTTCTCTGAATTTACTTCTAAACCCATGTCCCTGCAAGCGTTTAATAAGATCTCTGCATTTCTTTCTTTTGTTCTCCTATCATCCCCTATTAAATTTACATCATCAGCATATGCCATAACCTGGTGAATACCGTTCAACTGTAGGCCCTGGTTGCTATCTTTGATTTTCCTTATAGCGTATTCCAGAACAAAGTTAAATAATAATGGCGACAACACATCTCTTTGTTTCAGGCCATTTTCGACGTGAAAGCTCGTGGACAAAAAATGTCCTACCCGGACTTTACTTTGGGATTCATTTAAACATATCTTAATCAATCTAATTAGCTTTCTCGGTATTCCAAGTTCTGTAAGTCGTTGTATAATGTTTCTTCCTAACCGAGTCGTACCCCTTTCTAAAATCAATAAATAATTGATGTACCGGGGTATTCTATTCCCACTTTTCTTCTAGTATTTGTCAAATGGTAAATATTTGGTCGATAGTAGATCGATTTCGTCTAAATCCGCACTGATAATCTCCAATAATTTCATCTGCGTATGGGGTCAATCTTGCTAATAGAATATTTGAAAGGATTTTATAAGATATTGACAGAAGAGAAATGCCTCGATAATTATTACAGTCAGTTTTGTCGCCATTCTTGTAAATTCTTTCCACTCTTGTGGCAATTCTTCCTTGTTCCAGATAAGGAGAATGAGTTTGTGTATCTTGTTCCACAATTTTCGCCTCCAGCTAAAATTAACTCAGCCGGAATTTCATCTACACCCGGAGATTTGTGTTTCTTTAATTTCTTTATAGCGGTGTCTACTTCTATTCGGTTGCGTTCCGGAATATACGGTTCTGCGGTGTGTATCTCCTTTTACATTACTTTTTGGCTAGTGTGTTCAGCAAATCGTCAAAAAAATCTTTCCATCTGTTTAAGATGCTATCCATATCAGTGAGAACTGTTACGTCAGCTTTCTTTAATATCTAAGCACGAGGTTGATAGCCTTTCTTAAATTCACTGATCCCCTTATACATGTCCCAAATATTTTTATTTCTACTATTATCTTCGAGTTCCTTAATTTTAGCTTTCAAAAAATCGCGTTTCTTTGTTCTAAAAGTTTTGGAAGTTTCCCGCCTGATATCTGCGAAATTTTGTGTAGTTATTTCATTCGGATTTTGTAGCTAGCGTGATGTTGCCTGTTTTCTCTTCTCTGCTAGAGAAGAGAAAACAGGCATTCCTGGTCGACCTGGTCGAACCATGGTTTGTTCCTATGTATTTCAGCATGTCCCAATTTTTCTATTCCTGAACTTTTAATGCTATCTCTAATTTCAATCCAAGTATCCTCTACACTAGTGCACTCCGAATCTTCTAAAACCGAGAATCTCTTCGAAACTTCAATCTGATATTCCTGTCTTATCTGGATCTCTTCTAATTTCTTTAAATTAAATCTCTCCGTTTTCAGATATTGAATATTACCTTTATTGAACGATAATCTCTCTCGTATTATCGCTACTACCAGGTAGTGATCAGTATCACAATCAGACCCTCTAAACGACCGGACATCAATTATGATAGATTACCTTCTTTTATCTACTAAAACGTGGTCGCTTACTCTGAGGGAAGTAATCGTACCAATAATACTCATGTAAAATAAGATGATGATTTCATTTCAACTTGGATACAATTTTCATAACCAGAAAAAAAATCTTATTGTTTTCTATTTATTGAATAAGGTGTAACTTGGCCACCTTCATTTACAAGGAAATTCTAACAGGGAGCGAGGAAATTCTAATTCTCATTGACTGGGGAGCGAGTTTCTTAAAAGCTAACTTCAGGTCATCTTACATTCTTGACTGTTTTGTTTTGAACATATAGTTATTGATATGTATATGAATTTTAGTAGGTTGAAAGTAAATGTAGGATGATTGATCTCTTCCGGGCTTCCCAAGCGATAGGTCTACATTAGCGGAAGAGGTCTTTACTGAAAGTATCTTGGTGCAAGGTAACAGTAACTTGAAGCTTGTACCTCTATCCTAGTAATAGATGTTAACGCTTTAAATACTAAATGAACACTCATAGAATATATTTTTTATAGAATAAATTACAAAATTTCTTTGTAATATACAAAATGAGTATTTTCAATGTTTGTCCAAAGCACATGTATAGTGGCCTCGGATGATGAAGATTAGAATTAGCTCTGTACGGAGTCCCCTTTGCTCAAAGCAGCCTCCAAGGTATCTGTAGCGACTATAGGATACAGTTTTATAGGGAACCTCCTTTGCTCATGGTAGCCTCTAGAGGTTTGGTTGTAATTAGAAATTCCCTCTGCTCATGGTAACCTCCAGGGATTAGCCATGATGAGAATTCCTTTGTCCAGTGCGACCTCAGGAGCAGATGTTGAAGGTTAGCTGATGAGTTTTGAACTGATAATTTGGTCTTCTCCTGGCTCTAACGAGTCCACCGTGTCGATTTCGTGTCTTCCTGTTATTTCTGTGTATGGCCTGCTTGCGTTGATGTTTATAAACAATAGCACGTGTTTTACAGTAGTAAATTAACATGTTTACGGAGAAATAATACACACTGATAGGTGAGGATCCTTATCATATGAACATAAGTTCTTATAGGAAAGGAAATGAACAGAAGTAAGAAAGCCACCCTAACACAATGAGATTGGGGCAGTTTCTGAGTGTTAGAGTGACCATCTTTTGTGTGAAAATCTCTGATTGAATCGCAGGGTATGTACGTTTGTGGTGGACAACATCCTGCTCGTTAGTTTTCCCACTCCCACTGACATTCTCATTCCACTAATTCCTTCATAATAAGCATTCACCTTCAATTATCATCCGTCTGCAGCGAAAGATACATACAGCAACATTGGTGCGAGTGCTCAACCCTATGGGCTCCACCTGAATTAAATCCTTGCATCTTTACGAATAAACTATGTTGTTACAGTTATAACTTCTATTATTAAATATTATGGTGGAATTACTAAACACACTTATAGTACTATAGAAGCTCAAAAGAGACCCTCGCATAAATAATGTAAAAATGACATTCTACTACGCCTAGAAGTAATTGTTTTGCTACCAGTAAAGGATTGACCAGTTCGCATTTAAATTATCTAACGTAATACTATTTTAGAGAAGGAGAGTTGTGTATTTATTAACATAGAAAATAGGATAGAAATTCCATAAGTCGTAAGAGTTTAAAAAAAAAATCGAAACATACATAATCACAGGAAACGAGTTGCAGATTCACTCTGGCCATAGAGACGGCATAACCGTCTGCGGCCCGCCCATCGCCTGATGGGAATGAAAGACTTGTGAAAGAAAAAGAGTTGCAGGTAAGTGATAATATTTCTAAACTTGTTGGCCTTTTTCGGTTGTTTTAGACACTTTTATATATTTATGATTTTGAAATTCAGGGAATTTGAGTCAGTTAGCTTGCATATTAACGTGATAAGTTTATGGTAATCTATACATGTTTAGTACTCTACTCTACAGAGTACACTTTTGTTGTAGGGTACGAATTTATAAAATCGTAGGAAACACAGGGATCCCTTTAAAAAAAATGCTTCACTATATTCTGACAAATTTTTGACATACCTGAGAAATTCTCATTGCTTTTGATAGATTGAGATTCTAATTTTTAAAAAGAAGAAAGAAATATGCCGTACAATTTCAATTGATTATAGGAATTTCCTCTATGTTGACTGATACTAAAGGAAAAGAAAGAAAAAATAAAAAATATGAGCCAGAGCTTCTGTATTGCTTTTAGTTGTAATGTCTTCCGTGAAGACACAAGAAAGAGACTGTAGAATTTTTGGTATGAGCGATCACCACATATTTCTCAACAATCAAAATAATATTAAGGTTCGCTTGTTCTTCACGAGATTCGAACTCAGTGGTACTGAAAAATAGCTCTATCTGAATAACAAACCTGTCAATATTTCCAAATAATAATAATAATAATAATAATAATAATGAACGTAAACATCGGCATGATTTATGATGATTAAAGGTACATATCACATTATCTAATTTTATGTAGGAAAGTAATGTATGACGTCATTTGTACTCCATCAGTGTTAATATTTCAGTTATTATTTCCCATAGGAATTTTTAGGCGAACCCTGGCACTGGAGAGAAAGCATAACCTTCTGAAGCTGGCTCCAGTTTTGGAGAACTTTGAAAAAAGTTTCTCAGAATTTATATCGAGGACTGTAGTAAACCATGCTAAAAGAATGGCCAACTTACTATTATTTTAAACTATGAAAGCTATCTACAGTAGAATAAACTGTAATATGGCACATTCGTCAAAGTTATCCTGATATAAGTTTTCACTAAAACAGTAACTTTCTCTGTGGATTGATTCTTGAGAGACTGTAATACCCTTTGATTATAAGATCTTGATTAAAAATGCCATTCGTGTTAAAGTTATTCAACTGAACTCAAACTATACCATTTACTTAGTTTCTTTTTATTTTTTGATTAGTACACAAATATTAATGCGCTAAATGCGTTCAACCCACTTGCTTACAGTTTGTAACATTTATGAATAGTTGTGCACTTTGTGGTGCATAATTCTTAAAGACTTACTAGCACATGACATGAAGTAAAGTATCAATAGTAGGAAGCTACTTTAAAAACTGCTTAAAATTTTAATGTCCGGTCTATTACGTAGGGCGTAGATCATTTGTAAAAGAATTACTAACACGTAAGGTATGAAAGAAAACAAATATATAGAAACCGTTTGCTGAAAACTCAAGATGAAAAAGTAGGAAGATGATTACTTGTGCAGATTCCTCAAATTCTATTTTAAGTTCAGTTTACTTGTCTTGCAATTAGACTTCTTGAGCCATGGGTTGTTTTCACCTTGAGAATTCACTACAAAAGATTTGGAAGAAATATTAAAATCTTCAAAAGCCGTGTTATTTAGAATCTTAATGCTTTACTTTGCAACTATATAACAGAAACTAAAGAAAAATGTTACAATTTTATCTGTATGTTCTTAATTTATTTTCAACAGGAATTGAGCTTATACCCCTTTCTAGTCTAATCTTTCTTAAATATGAATTTAAATGCTGATTTGTCTATCTTGTCTATCTTCTAGGTGACGTGATTAGCTACGATTACTGTATTAGTCTCGGTCATTACCCAGGAATCTATGATCGTCATGGGTATAGATTTGCATTTTGATATGAATTCCCCCATGGTTATGGTGGTTTCGGATCCCTTAGAGTTGGACTTGTTATTAAAACTGTTGGTAAAATAATATCAATTTGGTTTAACTGATTTTAATGGAATAACGAAACCATTACTTGATAAAGTTACCAAAAACATTAAAAGAATTGGTTGTTTTTTTATGAAATCAAAATTCAATAAATATTTCATTTATATCATAATTCTTCTTGTTCTTGCTTTACCTACTCATTCTTTTATTTATATTTGTCATATTATTTAGTGCGGAACTATATCTACCGTTGCAGAGACTGGATGTCAAAACGGAAAAAATAAAGATTTTACATTTCAAAACAAATAATTATCAGATATATACGAGTGTAATGCTCGCTACACGTAGGGTCTATATTTCGCTTGGGCGGATACTATATCTTATACATAAGTTTCAACACGAATAAACTTCAGAATCTGCTTTTCAATCATCCACAACAAGGTTACAGCAAGAGAAACACGAGATATGGAAAATCAAAGTATAGGATCAACTTATTTAAGTAAATCGTACTCTCGACCATTTGCACACTCAAATAATCAAGCGCAATGAAGCTCAAACCATCCTGGCTGTTATCAAATTTGAGAAACATAATCATATCCATTCGCATGAAAGTATATATCTACAAAGCGGTCCCGTACGGACTTATTTCTATCTCTCAAAAATGATATCCAAGATTTGTCTAAAACGGAGAGCTGCTGGCTGAATCTAATATTACACAAATTTTATTTGTCCAATTTCAAGATGACTGAACTTATTCGTTTCAAAGTTTTCAGTGTTCATCTAAATCATCAAAACACGCATTAAGTTTGGTTATATATATACATAGATGTATATTTATAAGATCTCAAAGTGGCATTGTAAGTGTTATTCTATGTGAGTTGCCTCGATACAAAATCTTATAACTAGCTTACTTTTGAACTGCCAGAATCTTATTTCTGTTGTTAGAAAATAATATCAGGTAAGTGTTTGATTAATCCTGGTAAATTCAGTTGCATGGCAGTTAAACTGTGTTCAAAAAGACTTTTTGTTACAAGTTTCGTTAAGGAAACGTACTTGACTTATTTTGGCCTCCAATTAGGTGATCAAGTTAAGTCGTATGCTCCTCGCAGTGTGTGCAGAATGTGTGTAGACGCTGAGGTCTTGGGCAAATTGTAAGAAGAAAGGAATGAATTAGAAATGACCATGGTATGGGAGTATTCTGGGAAGCATTATGATGACTATTATTTCTCTGCAATAAATGTTAAAAAATACGATGCAAAGAGCACGCTGTATCCGAACAACATTGCCTGGCAATTCGCCTATTCTTCTTCGTTAAAGTACTTGTCGATCCAAAATCCATCGGTTTCTGCGGAAGGATATTTTGCCGTTATCTAGTAGAAAGGAAGCAAACGTTTCATGCGAAGAAGACAGCAATTATCCTTGCAGTGTTCTGCAATCATTTACATAATCATAACTTAATAATCTTCTTCGAGATTTACATCTGTTGAAGGAGAATGCAGAAGTTCATGGTTCATGGCTCGATAAAGCTTTTGACCATTGGGACACATTATTCAGAATGAGAACATTTATTCACCGTATTTCTCTGAAGAAAACGGGTTAATGTTCTGCAACAATGTTTCAGTTATTCTGTACGCATTGGGTGCTTCTTATAACGTGTTCGATTGCAGATTCTTTATAGATGCTTCAGAATCCAGCTTAAAGGGACTTCTGATGTATAATGGATACTAACTTGGATCTGTTCCCGTATTACACTCTGTGACATAGAAACGAACGTTCAATAACTTGAAATTAATTATTTCAAAGTTAAGACAGAAAGAACTCGATTGGTCTGCTATGGTGAATTGAGTCAGTGGTCTTTAATCATAATGAAGCCAGGATACACAAAATACCCATATTATTCTATGAAATTGGAATAGTAGAGTCAGAGACAAGCACTGGAATATGAAGAAATTGCCTCATTGCTGTAATTAGTCTGCAGGTAAGGAAAGCGTAATGAACACTCCAGATGTTGATTACAAGAAAAGGTGTTTGAATAAGAATGAGCAGCGTTTTTAATAAGTGCTACTATATTCTCATAATGTATTTTTACTAATCCATAAATTCGAAAATAAACAGTAGATGATAAATTTGAAAATATAATGACAGAATTGGAGCAGATTGAGTGGGTAAGTTTTAAAAATGTTGCAAGTAACGTCCTCGGAAACAAGAAACACATTAAGTAATAATTGTAGAAGATATGTTGACCCATTTTGTCCACTTGGATGCAATATGAACCTCAAGATAGACTTTCTTCAAGCTCTCTTGATATTTTCCCCGCCAACCTTTGTGAGGTCAGGGAGAAACAGGGGGAATGATTTAGCAAAGATATTTCTGAAATGTTGAGCAGATACTACAGTAAATGGAATATTACAATGATGAAAAGGGATCATAAGAGCTAATAATAGAAGATTTAGGAAACCAGAGTCATGCATTTAAAAAGAAATGAGTGACTTCTCATTTAATGCGCGCATCAAAAATGTTAGGTGCATTCAATATTCCATCGTTGTTTTTATGTTAAAAATATAAGATTCATAATAGTGTCATTTGTTTATGGAATTGTTTGGTGAAATAAAAACAATATAGTTTACTGTTGTAAACCGTTTTGTTGAATTCTGCTGGTATGTTCCGGAATTATATACGTACAATTAGTGGTGGATTAACCCACAGGCACAGTTGACACATGCCTAGGAGCACTAGCACTTAAAGGACACCCAAGAAAAAATATTTAACAAAAAATTAGTTATAGAAAACATCGGTCTTTGTTTACAAGAATAACTTGAGAGGAATTTTAGAATAAAGCACTAATCTAATATCGTAATTGCACTTTATTCTTTTAAAAAGCTGCGCAGTTCTGATGACATTAAGCATGCCGACTTCATGTGCATATTATTTGTTTCTTTCCTGTTCTCTAGCAGATTGAAGGAAAGAAAAACATACCACTGTTACTGCTGTCAACTTTGATTATCTAAAGGAGTGTCAGCACTGCACAATACTTACTTCTGCGTAACATAACGTTACTGATCGAATTAGAATATGTAAAGATGTACCTATAAACACTGTAAGATTAAAAACGTTAGAAATGTTTATGTAATGTGATGAAAGACATATTTATATAGCAACAGACCCGTAGCCAGCCCAAAAATGTAGGGGGGGGGCGACCCAACCATATTATAGTTCAACACCATATTATAGTTCATTTGCAAGCCTACCGTGAAAATTTTAGGGGGGCAGTGAAAATTTAGGGGGGGCAGGCCCCCTAGCCCCCCCGTGGATACGGGCCTGTATACTGGTGTGGATATATTTAAAAAAAATGTTTTTTGTAGATGTGCTTGTGTTTCATGAGAAGTGCGTAGACAATCCAGTCAATGAAGCTTTTATGTCGTGACTAATTAGTAAGAAGCTGAATTTTTCAGGAACGTTAGACCATAATATAAGGGGTAAAATACCAACCCCCCTCTTGCTTTCCCCTCGACCCCGTTAATCCTTTTAGACTTGCATTTTTTAGGAAAATGTTGACTTTCAGTTAAGTAGCTACTACTTCAGTACTATTCGACAAGTATCATGGGTTATACGTCGTTCTCTTCAGAATAAAACATGCTTTCAAATGATATTATGTGCATGTTTCATGATGTACGAGGGAAGGGATATTCGGGGTAAAATAGAGAACTTTCCCCTCAAAAAATCCCTTTTTTTAAAATTTGATAATTTTTGGAGCAACCTTAGCTACAGGTACCTGAATATAATCTACCATGCAAAACACTATGTAATGCCTGTTCCAAGTTTTATTGCAATGTCTAGAATAGTTTAGATGGAAAAATATTTCTCAATCCTGCTTGACAATACCGAATTTTATATATAAATAAGGAAAAGTGGGACATATATACAGGGTGTTAATGAACTATACCGACAAACTGTAAGAGCTGATTCCTCACATCAAAATAAGAGAAAAAGATCGGATTAACCTATGACGAAAAGTGCATAGTTTCAGAGCTAGGGCTGTCCAAAATCGCAAAAAAGCCAAATTCCAAGAGGCCATATTACGAATTCCAGACACTGTGGAGGGTTGTCCTTATCAACGTAAAGGGAGCCACACATACAAAATTCAAAATTGCATATTTCGTCAATTTTCAATGGGTGTACAGGATATTCCTTACAGAGTGTAATTCTCAGATATGCTCTCAAAAGAGTTTTCAAATATATCCTGATTTCAAGGAGGGTCCAAAGTATTTAGAAGGTAAGCCTTAACAACAATGGACATCCAGTGGTTCGGAGGGAAGTCGGAAGTGTAAGCAACCGGCAGCTCCATGTTTTTTTCTGTTCAGAATAACGTGTGATGAGATGTATTTCTTCACGCTATATTTCACGTTTTCTTTATTTATAAGCGAGAAAGAAAACACTGCAGCATACGTTTTCCCGAGTACGCGAGACCATCCTTATCATTTCCGACATCGCGTCACAGGATTCCTTGTTCACTGCAATCAAGGCTCATCGTTTGCTTAGTTTAGACCTATCATTAAATCAGAGCATATCTTAAAATTCGGTTAATTGCTTGTCTTTTAATTTCCCCCTGTATGTAATACTGTGTACATCCATTGAACATTACTGAAATATGAATTTTTGAATTGCGTATGCGTGACTTCCTTTACACTGATAAGGACGACCATCCATAGTTTCTCGAATTCGAAATGGGACCACTTCATTTTTTTGCGATTATTGACAGCCCTAGCTCTGAAACTATGCACTTTTGCCCACAAGTTCATATGAAAAATTTCTCTTATTTTGATGTAAGGAATCACCTCTTACAGTTTGTCGGTAGAGTTCATTAATATCCTGCATATATATATATATATATATATATATATATATATATATATATATATATATAGATAGATAGATAGATAGATAGATAGATATAGATATATATAATAAGTTTCCTAACGCAATACTATACATCCAAATATCATGGTTAATACGTCATTCTTTTCAGAATGAAACAAGATTTTAACTGATAAAATGCGCATGTGCTTATAATGCACACACACACACACACAAAAGGATCTTGGGATAAATATGAAAATTTCCATCCAAAAATCCCTTTTCTGAAATGTGGGGACCGCTGAAGCGGTACTGGTTACAGGTGCCTGAATATAAGCTACCTTGAAAAATACTATTTTCTATATGTAATGTATGTGCCAAGTTTCGTTGCAATATCTAGAATTACAAGGGGGAAAAATATTTCTTAATCCTGTTTGACAATACAAATGAGATACTTTCGGAGAATCGAATCCAGTAAACGCACTCTTACCCTTCTAGTATACCAGGAAAATATGACAACCGGAAAGAAATATAACTCTTAGCTTTAATATATATATTAATATGCTAAGAAGTTAATATTTTATTTATAATAGTTGTTACAATTTTTGGTTACTATATTTTATTACTTTTTTATTACTTGTATTATTGCTAATTAATATGACCAATTTTGGTTTGGGAAATTATTCCTAATTTAGATCAGCGCCTTTCCATTATCCAGGACCAGTGGACCCGCCATATCCTGGACAGGTAACAATCGGTAGGTGCTTAACAATGCAAAATAATGTACTTTGTACTGCAATAACATCATCACGAACCACCCACTCAAAACACACTGGATATAGAAAGTAGAATAAAATATTCTACTTTCTACAATATTACTACACATTTTATACAATCGATATTTACTTGTTGACTGATAAAAGTCAATTCAGCTCTCAGTCCAATCTGGTTAAAACAATATGCTACACTGTTCACATTTGTCATCATTAATGTCGATAACATAGTCTAGGCAGAAGAATTACCGAGGAAAGTCCATAACAGTGTTCACACATGCAGGAACAATTTAACCCTACATTTCTACATATAGTTAGTCCAAGGTTATTTACGACTGCTGTGAAAAACGAGATTAAGATCACGAGGTGCAAAAGGTATTTTTATCAAAGCTTTCCTTTAATACGTTCCATCTTCACGATAATCGTCAAAAATGACAGTGGCATTTCTTTCGTACGAACTTTCAATGTACACTGAGTGCTCACAGAATTGCGACCATCCCTCCACACAGGAAATTGTGGCCAGCAGTCGAGCTGACTATATGACCACCCGACTGGTAGTATTGCAGAGAAAGAACACACTCTAAGTTACATTTTGGCAGACAGCACACTGTTATAATGGAGTTGGGTGGGATTTATCCGCATTTTAATAGAGCATGATTGTGAGTACCCGAGCAATAGGTGTGTCAATAACTCAGACAGCAATATTTGTCGGATACGTCCGTTCCTGTGTATTCAAGGTGTACAAGAAGTGGGAAGAGAATGGAGTAACAGTCTCCAAGAGACGGAACTACAGGAGCGTACCGAAGTTCAAAACGTGGAGTGAGCGTCGCGTGAAACAGTTAGTGACAGACAAACGAACCATCAGTGCCTGGGAATTATGTGAACAATATAATGCTGGATGCACAACACCCATACCTCACGCAACTATACGGCGTACACTGACACGCACACAGTTCCACAGCAGACTACACATTCGTCACCCACTGCTTACGACTTGTCATCGCAGACTTTGTCACGATTGGGCATAAGAACACCTAATTAGACCACAAATAATTGGAAAAGGGTGTTTTGGTCATATAAATCACGGTTTGTATTGCTCCTCTCTGATAGGCGTGTCCATGTGTGATGCCAACAGCACGAAGCTATGGATCCCTCTTGCACGGTGTCTATTGTACAGGCAGATTGGGCCGGCTGTGTGGTTTTGGGATACTTCTGTTGGCATGGACTGGAACCGTTGTTGTGCATGGATCACAGTGAGACGTCCGCTGTGTACCTGCAATTGTTAGAGAATCACGTACCCCTATATTGCAATACTTCTACCCGCACAAAGACGGCATTTTCCTTGACGGCAATCCATGGTGCTACCAAGCCAGGACAGCACTTGCTTGGCTTAAGGAACATTTTAGGGAGCTGCAGCGTATGAATTGGTCCCCTAAGTCACCGGATTTTAATCCTATAGAACTTTATGGGATTTTAGGCAACGAGCCCTTTGCACCATGACTCCTGCACCAACACCTGTGGACTCATTGTGGGATGCCATCAGGAATATATGGTGTCAGATCTCCGTGGAAACGTATTAGCAACTAGCAGAATCCATGCCGCGCCGTGTTCAGGCCGTCCCCTGAGCAAAAGTGGACCAACAAAATATTATGTAACTGGTCGTAATTCAGTGAACACTTAGTGTAGTTGCTACAGTTTTAAATAACATTTTCCTAAGTACAAGGAACATAATAAAGAAGAAATCCATCAATCACTACGACTCGTTTCATCTTCTGCTTTGATCAATTGCAACACAGCCATAATATGTGGATGAAAACTTTTTCGAATTTCTTATAAATCCACTCAATCCTGGCTGCGTCTGTAATCTAACAAGCCATATAAGGTTGAGGGGGGAACTGATATTATGAAGATTGGTCCGTAAGAGGTCTTAATTGTTGAAGATCACTTAAGTCTTCAATAACAATGACCATTGAAGAAAGATCTGTATTTCTCTTTTTCACTGGATATAAGTATCTCGGATGAATGTGAAGTTGCGGTGTTAATAAAAGACTCAATTAGAATTCTCTTAATTGTTATCTGAGTTTCGACAGAGATACCTGGCGTGACACAATGAATCCCTCTCATGGCACGAAAAGTACCTTTGCTGTCAAGATTTCTCATATTTACTTCAATATTATCAAAAATATGTTGGAGAAATCCATCTGAATGAATAACTGAGGAGCCAGCGCTAATGATCGATGTTATGTAGATTGTGACTTCATGGTAAGATGAATTATGTCTGTGAAGTGTTTTGAACCGTATAATCGATGTAGGTTTAGAGCAAGGCTTGCCTATATTATATGGGTGACAGGAAAGATCGTCATCTTACAGCAAATATAACAGCGCGATTTATAACAACACAGTTACTTTCAACTTTCTGGGATTCACTTGATGTTTCATTTTTTGTAACTTGTGATATAAAAATGTCAAGACCTTCTGGAATAAGATATTTGCCCTCCTTAATTGATCGTATTCTTAGAATTTACATTTTCTTAATACTCTTTATCCGTAACTTTTCGTGCGCATCGCCTTTCGTTTGTACACTAGCTTCACAAATAGCATGTATACCATTTTTACCACTACAGTGTCTACGTTAAGTTCATTTCCACAAGTTCATAAATGAAATCAAAGTTATCCTTTGTTTTTTATATTATTGTGGCTCAGGTAGCCTGAAACAATATGAAATCACTACGCTCTTGTCAATGTAATATAATTACCGGTATTATACTGACGGTGAGTTAAGTTTCATTTATCAAAATGATATGGAAATGCAAGTTTAAAATTACGAACATTATTTTCTACTTTCTCTTATTAATTACGGTAAGTGATATTGACAAAAAAGAAATAGTAATATTGCCAGCTCGAAAATGTATAATCACCAAACGTTATAAAGAGTTATGTATTTTAAATTGAAGTTTAGTTTCTGAAATGAAACGCATTTGGTTTTTTATCCAGGCATATGTTATACAATTTTTAAAATTGACTGTGAATAATTATGTACCAATTAAACATTTCATTGCTTACCTTGCACTTTAAAACTGCTATTTTGCAGTTAAACCTAACATAAACTTGTCTGTAGATGTTTAAAAGATAAAAATCTAAATTGATTATGAGCAAGAAAATACAATGCTACGTTCTAGTTAAAGATAACAAATCAGAATACTAAAGGCATACTAATATATTCCTACCTTTGAAATTATAAACCAAAAACCTTTCAGAAAAAAAGCACCTACTAAATACTCATTAAGTACTTCTCACTTCCACTGCACAAAATCACTTAGAACATACAAACTTCATAAATCTCCCACTGAAACTGATGCATGAAGGTAGACAGTGTCAAAGATGGGGTACGGTTTGCGCCTAGCCGGCCGGCAGGCTGACTTTCCCGCACCTGCAGTCATTTGATAAGAACTCTGTGGACATTGTTCCCATTCCTATAAACCTATTAGTAGGTATATCATTTTAAAGCTAACAAAACCAACTAAAAGTAACAATAATCATAAAAATATTGAACATTGTACTGAAAAATCTACTTTTTCAGCAATGTATTTCAACAGCGCCATTTAGGCCTATACTTACTTTAGCTGGACATAAGCACATAAGGACATAATTTAAAGAATGTAATGTGAGGAAGCTAACTTCAAAAATTCATAGTGATATGAACGGCGTAATCGAGTTATCGACATTTCAATTTAAGTATGCAAATTTGCATGTTTAGGGACGGGGGAAGCAAGAGGGGGAGGGTTGGGGACTTTTGAGGAAATACTCCCCTAATGATGTTGTAATACCTGGCGAAGTTTCAGCTTTTCACTAATTAGCTCCGACGAAAGTTAATTTTTCCTTTATTGACTGGTCTAAGATGTGTGTTGAGGAGCTCCTTATATCATTGTGTCTATGGACGCCAGAAACCTTAACCACTCATGCATATAATGTACCTAGGTACATATATTGTAATCATTTTAGTATTTGAAATAAAGATTGCGAATTGTGCCAAAACCTTGGCTGATGGGCAGAAATGGATAGTTTATTATCACTTATTACTTTGTAGACAGGGAAACTTTACTTTGAAAGTGTTGACCGCTCGTTGTTTCATATACACCCAGCTATATCGTTTGAACAATTCGAATATTCCATTTCATAAGCTTTACAAAAATGAAAAAAGAAATTATGGATTCACAAATATGGTCAACAGAGGGCAGAACGGCTTATAAAGCAAAATTGTGTTAAATGTTTACTTGATTGCAAAGTAATAAGAGAAATTTTAAAAGTATCATAGAAACATATTTTTGTTAGCCAAAATGTTTACGATAAAAACCAATATTACACACCTAAATTTCTTATTTGTTTTAAATTTCTTCTGGCAATGTACAAAGAGATATTGTAATAATTCAATGAAACAGATTAATCTCACTGAAAGATGTTCACAATTAGATTAATAAATAAGTTATCAAATATTTCATCCAAAAATTATTGTCTTAACATAGATTGATATCAGAACGAATGTATGAAAAAGATACTCGTAAATAAAACATTGATAGCATACAGTATAAAACGCGGTGGTTCTCGAGCAAGGAATCATTGGTAACTAGGAACGTAAGCAGCGATTGGGTCCTGGAGGTCTGGACTACCCAAATCCCGAATTTCCTGTAAATTTAGCCTAGTTTTAGATGTAATTGTAAGAGTTTAATATAATTTATCCGCATATTGAACTTGAACCATCTAAATGTATTCAACCACTCCCGAAATACATTTGTGCGCAAGTTCCGTCGGTAACCAAACTTTAATCCCTTCAAATTCAGGAAAGTATAATTAATGTACTAATTTTTGTATAATGCCAAAGAGCTGCCAGTGTACTGTATATGCAGTAGTTCTAACAAGGGATGTATGCGAACCGTGACAGCTAGATATTTATCAAAATTTGTTCCCCGACCGATTGTGGATCGCTAATCATTATAGTAATGGTCACTTGGTGCGGAAATGCCTTGTTTACCCGCTATGTAGCTATAACACATATACCAAGGAGTGACCGCGTGAGGTTGTGCCGAGTTATATCACAAAAATGTCGGAAAAAGACAGAAAATAAAAAAAATGTGTGCAGATAACCTGATACGTACAGGAGTGTAACACGTGACCAAGAACACGGCAGTAGTGTGACACAAGCAGTGTTGTTATCCCAACACAAACTCATAGTTTTTCAAATACAACGTAGAGCATTTTATAGCATTAAAACAATTGGCGTAAAACGTGAAGGAAAAAATAAGCAAAAGGTGTGATCGGTGTTGCCAAATAAGGGAGTTATGAGGCTCTTAAATTGAGAAATTATTGGGTCCATACAGAGAAACGAACAAATGTTCAAACACGACAAGACTGAAGGAGGAATAAATGTACAGTTACAGTGAAGTAAACTAAAGCATTCACATCCAGTGACTAATTTGCTTGATACATTATTCACCCAAAAGGGGCACGTTTTAAAGTAACCGTAGAAAGTAGAAGTCCCATGTGACATAATGCGGAAATGGGAACAGCAAATCTTCCTATAACTCTACCTAGCAAGTCCAATAGCATTCTTGTAGAATCGATATCTCGAACCGTTCCCTTGAGCTATAGAACGAACTGTCTTGGAGTTGCAACACTGCGCAAAATTCTGCATGCCTTCTAAGCCACAGAAATGACGGCGTAGCGCCTAGAAGAAGTACGGAAAAGCTGTAGCACGAAAGGTAACAAATCTGTGAAAAGAAAGTACGTCTGAATCGATTCGCAAAGAGTAATGACCTGTGACAGATGTCAGTTGAGAATATAGAAAACGTTAGCATGTGAGACAACGATGAAAACAAAACACACTACATTCAGGTTACCAGTAATATATAGGTGCAAAGTATTTTAGCATAATATACTATAATATAAAACAGAAAAGCCATATATACTATCGCAAAATACCTACGTTGCTCGCCCTACCCGCATACTCCATATGGTGTATCAAGCCCGTTAGTCACTGGATGCTGTGCATCGTTTACTCCCTACTGTTTATGTGATTCTTTAGCAGTCTTGTTGTTTTTATACATTTGTTCGTTTCTCTGTGTGGACCCATAATTTCTCAACTTTACAGCCCCATAACTCCCTTATTTGGCAACACCAGCCAATTGTTTTAATGCCATAAAATGGCATTCGCTCTTTTTAAAAATACTGTATGTTTATGTTGGGATGTCAACAGTGCTTGTGTGGCACTACTGCCGTGTTCTTGGTCACGTGTTACCCTCCTGTAGGTATCAGGTTACCTGCACACATGTTTTATTCGAGACGCGGCACAAGTCCTAAATAGCACAAAACCTAAAAATAATGTCACGGCATAAGTCCTAAATAGCATAAGACCTAAACGGCGCAAACCTAAAAACCATTTCTAGGTACTAGAATTAAACTGCACAAGACCTAAACAGCACTGGTCCTAAACGGCACAAGGCCTAAAATTTAGGTCTAGTGCCTATATTTTTAGGTATTGTGCCGTTTAGGACTTATGAATGTTACATGTTTTATTTTCTGCCTTTTTCGGCAGAGCCTCACCCTGTCACTCCTTGGTATATGTATTCATAGCGGGCAAACAAGGAATTTCCGCACTGACACTATCAGCACAATGATCGAAAATTAGTTAAGGTACTTATTTTCATAAATATCTAACTGTCACGGTTGCATACGTCCTTGTAAGAAGTTGTAAATAAAAACTTTGACATAGAATTTTTGCATCTCATTAAGATTGAATTAATTTGTGTAAGGAAGGAAACTTTTGGTGGGAAACTGTCATCAGACTCATCCTTAAAATAATTAAATACTGTTATCACGATGAAAGAAAGGACGAAAGCATTTACCTCTAATACATCAAAACCATTATTTGACGTAAAACAGTTTTAACGTATCAGACGCCGATGGTATATCCAGATAGTAAGAAATCCCAAATAATATACCTACATAAATACATTCTTAGAAGACAAGGAAATAATTTGTTGCCTCTTACGTATCTAGTTCTGATTTACATGAGCTCATTTTTACATCTCTTTATACACCAGAGGTCCGCAGTGGCTCAGTGAGAGAGCGTTCACCTCTGATGCATGGGGTCCCGGCTTCAAACCCTGCTCTCGCCAAGTGAACTTTGTGGTGGACAAACACAGCGTGCGTGGGTTTTCTCGGGGTTCTCCCGTTTCCTCCCACTTTCTTCATTCCACCATTTCATTCATCTCTCATCATCCCCGTCTCCTTTAGCCTAACCGGCATAACCGTGGGACGTAAAACTCTAAAATTTCATTTCAGTTTTTCTTTATACACAAGGGCGCACATCATGGGGCAAGGTGGGGTGCTCGTCCACCCTAGAGGAAATTATTCTTCGGAAGATCGAAGACCCAATAGAATTTTCAGAATAGTTACAGCAAAATTTGAAACTATATTTGAAATATCGGTTATGCTTGCCCTC
The DNA here is from genome assembly GCF_964235325.1 of Thermobia domestica. Classification (NCBI taxonomy): domain Eukaryota; kingdom Metazoa; phylum Arthropoda; class Insecta; order Zygentoma; family Lepismatidae; genus Thermobia; species Thermobia domestica. The sequence goes on from NC_137455.1 coordinate 346,230,685, forward strand.
CTCTGGAAACCACAACATAGGCGCCCGTGTTTATACACATATTACAACTCTCACTGTATTGTTAGTGTGTCTTGGTTTTAGCTAAACACTTCCCGTTTCCTTATTAATGAGATGAATTTATGTAAGAAAATATTTGTTAGAAATGAACAAAACGAATAATGTCGAGAAGTAGGTGCTCTAGATATTAACACTAGCCGAAATGAACACATGATGAAAAAGAAGGAAATTAGATTTCTTTGTTGATTATTGTTATTTCCAAGGATGTTATAAATAGAGGATCTGCCCATATACAGTATATCGTCATCCTGTACAGTAAATCGATGAAGCCAAAAAACAACCGAGCATCGGCACGTCTGCTTGGCTACTCTCGTTTCCACCATCGTTTGATTGGCTACTTTCGTTAACGCCATGATTGTTGGCTCAAAACATTGCGATCCTATTGGGTGGAGTAAGCAGTGTAGGGGTGGCGAAAATGTGAGGTATAGCTTCAAGATTTTGTTGTAAGGACAGATCCTCTATTTTATAACATCCTTGGTTATTTCGTTTAGAAGGCTTAGGGCAGCAGATATCAAACTGTTTATAATGTCACAATTGAAAATGAAATGAAATTTGGAGTTTTACGTCCCACGGTTATGCCGGTTAGGCTAAAGGAGACGGTGATAATGAGTAATGAATGAAATGGTGGAATGAAGAAAGTGGGAGGAAACGGGAGAACCCCGAGAAAACCCACGCACACGGTGTTTGTCCACCACAAAGTTCACTTGGCGGGAGCAGGGTTTGAACCCGGGACCCCTAGCACCAGAGGTGAACGCTCTACCACTGAGCCACCGCGGCCCCAATGTCACAATTGAGTGAAAAAAGTAGTGAACATACAATTATAATATATATTCCATCGTTCTGATTACGAAAGATATTAAGAATAGTTAATTAATACATTTTACGTTGCCTAATGAAATATCAAATAATTATAATTTACAATAATATTTTAGTAATGTTAAGATTAGAACATGAAATGAAAACTTTTCGTTATTCTGAAAATGAAATCTTTTCGTATCACATCAGTTAATTATGTCCTTTAGGTTAAAGGAGTTGGATGCTTAATGGACATAAGAAAGTACGACATTTCTGGAATAAGAACAGGAAGCCTTTGCGTCAGAGATAAAAGCTGTACCACTGAGCCACAGTGGTGTAATAAGTTTGGACCTGTTTTATGGGAGGTGATCCTGGTGATGGTTATGAAATCTTCAACTGCTCTGGATTTATTCTATTTAAATCTATCACAATGTTTATCCTGTAAGATAATTATATACACGGTGGTCCATAAATCGGTACAGTGGATTATTTTAGAAACAAACATGTTTAAAGCAAATCTGAGTAGCGCAGGGCGGACTTGGTTAAAGGAGCTACCGATTGATGCATGCGTGGTGAATAGCGGTCATCTTGGATGCAGGCTATTTTCTTCAAATGGGAAGGTAGGTATGTGACACGTAAATTAACACTGCTCTTTGCAGGGGAATGCAGTCCCGCAAGCAGAAATGCGTTATTATGTCCAGTTCCAAAGTTATGACGCGCCAAAATCCCACCTACAGGATGTGCTCCACATGTTGCCCGTCCATTGCAACACACAACCGGAGTCTCTTAATCCAGTCCTCCTAAACCTATAACAACATAGCGGGGTTGATGCTATCACAGGCGTCCTGAATACGTCCCTGAAGGTGTGCAACATCCCTTACCTTCTCCTGATATACCAAGTGTTTTAAGTGTCCCCATATAAAAATCCAAGGGAGTGAGGTCCGGCGACCGGGCTGGTTACTCCACAGGGCCTCTTCGACCGATCCAACGTCCAGGAAAATGCAGATTCAAGCATTCCCGCACAGGCAGCGCATAGTGCGGTGGGGCACCACCTTGATGAAAATATCGCGGCATGGTGGCATCAGGGCGGAGAAGCAATGGAAACACCAACTCCTGTAATATGTCCAGATATCGGACACCCCCTTTTTACAACGTAGTCATCTACATGTACTCAACCAAAATCAACCCATCACCGCACCCATAACAGTCACAGAGCTCAGCGATACCATACGGTACAAACGAACCCTGACCACCAGAGTTAGATAACATCACATATTGCCACATCCGAGAGTGTCCTTCTACCTTTTTTTTTTTTTTTTTAAGGCCCAGGCCCGTCTTTCAGAACCGGTATCTGAAAATTAAAACCGGCACTGGTTATCATCATTGCCTTTTATTTCTTTAATTTATTTTGTTTTGCATTTTGGAATAGGTGAGAGGGGATTACGATGAAGGGAGGGAAAGGAAACCACAAACAAGAAACAAGAGACAAAAAACAAAACAAAAACAAAACAAAGAATGAACAAAGAATAAACTATGCAAAACTCAACTATTGACTGTTGCAATTTCCGTTGAGCTTGACCCTAACATATTTTAATATTAAACTATGCAATACTCAACTATCTACTAATACGATTTCCAGGGTATTTGGCCATTGATCTTGACACTAACATGTTCTGATACTAAATTGTTTGCTAATCAAATCAAAATTATCTAAACTCTTTCTGATCTGGGTTGTCATTTCCTACCTCTGTTTGGTATTTTCATTTACTTAATTCTGATCTTGTTAGTATTTAGTTAGTTACTTCTAACTGTCTAGCTACTTCTATTTTTGGTATATTTATGTCTATACGTAATATTAGTATTATTAGTATTATTATTACCATTCTTCTTCTCATTATTATTATTGGAGTTACTTAAACTTTGTTTCTTTACTTAGCTTGGTTGAGTCCATATTTATTAACTATGATTATTATGTTTTAATTTTAAAAAATATGCTTTATTTATTTATTCTATTTCTTTTTTATTTAATTTATTTTTGAATTTAATGTTTATTTAGTGTTTATTTTTTACTATATTATTTCATTTATTTTGATGGACTTCTTCTATCTTCAGGTTTTCCCTGTATGAGCTTGGTTTTCACCTGCTATTTCTAGTTTCTCTCCTGTGATCATATTTAATTCTTTCACTAATTATACACTTTTTTTCCCTGTATATTTTGCCCGTTTCACACACTAAAAGCACTAAGAACACTAAGTTGACACATAAACCGCATTCACCAAAACACACTAAGCCACATTAGTCTTCACTAATCCATACCGCATTCCTCTTAATAGTCCCTTGAGCCTTCGTTTATTGAATGTTCTCGTGGTTGCAATAGATTTGCTCCCAATATCACAGATTTGAGGTCCAGGGCCCACTCAGAGTACTTAGTGTGGACCCTGGTCCGAGGTATTCTTCCACCTGTGCCGATATAGGGATCAATCTCTATTAACATACCGTTATTGAGTCATTCACGAGGTAAACTTGTCTTCTATGGGGACATAGTCACAGCCAACACGCACAGGGACACACAGATGGACCCGCCACCCGAAGGAAAGACACTTCCAAAAACACACTCTAATGCGTCCGGAGTTCCGTTCCAAGTCATCTATGCCTGGAGACGAACTAGCATAATCACACTCGTCCTCCCCGGCAGATACGGAGTTCCAGTATCTTCCACGAGACGTTCTGAGGTCTCCGGTCGTGAGGAGAAATTGGATTCCATTCGTCCTTCCACATTCATTCTGCTCTTGTTTTTCTTATGTGTTTTTCTCTATAGAATAGTTCTTTTTTTTTAGTTTCGAGTAAAGGTCTGTTATTTTCTTCAGGATATTGTAGTCTTTCTCGCTTCTCATTATATCAGCTATCGTCTTCTGTCTTATGTCCACTCTTTCCTTAAATAACTCTTCGAGAAAGGGGCACCATAGTATATGATGCTCTGGTGTCCCCGTTTCACCACATTCACAAATTGAATTGTCTTTGGCCTGTATTTTTTTGTAGGTAGGTTTCATATGGACCATGTCCCGTTAGAAAATGAATGAGTCCTGGGGCTGGGTCAAGAAACTTTATTTGTTCTCTGATTTCTACCGTTGGTATAATATCTCTAAGTCTTTGTGACTTAGCAGAGTGCGTCCATTCAATATTCCACATTTTTTTTATTCTTTCTTCAATCTCTTGGGCGCTTTCAAGAACATCACCCAACAGTGACCTTACCTCTTCTCTATTATTCCTTTTCATTAAATAATTTGCCGCTCTCTGTACTGCTATTAAGTTCAAAGGCTTGACATCAAGTAACAAACACAGGGCATTATTGGGGTGTTGCTATATGCACCACTTAATCTCATCAGAAGGTTTCTTTGTGGTCTAATAAAGTTTTCTTTTATTCTGTTTTGAAGCAGTCTGTGCACCCATATGCTAGATCCGTAAGTCATTGTAGCACATAGCAGGGTTTCGTAATATAATTTTAATATTTTGTTAGGCAATTTATATTTATTTTTACCTAGGGTTATCAATTTATTTGTCACCTTATTTCATCTCGTAACGGTTTCTTGAATGTGTTTACCATAGTTCAGGTTTTCATCGATTGTTACCCCTAGGTATCTAAATTCTTTAACTCTGTCTATTTTATGATTGCCTAGTTTTATTTGTGGGCCTCTATTCAATTTTCTACCGAAAAGCATGTATTTTGTTTTTTTGACTGATAATTTTAGTTTATTTTCTTGACACCAATTGTTTAGCTCTTCAACTATTGCATTTGTTTTCATTTATATTTATCTTCTTGAATTGGCTGATAATATTATCGCAATATCATCTGCAAAGGCTATTATTTTGTCTATTAGATTGTTAGCATTTAATTTTTCTAGGCAGGGTTGTATCAAAATGTCCCACATTAAGGGTCCTAATATTGAGCTCTGTGAGCAGCCTTTTTCATTACGGATTTGCAACTCCTCTTGCTCCATTTGTACTGAGATCCATCTGTTCCGAAAGTAGTGTTTAATGGTATTTATCAAGTAGGTTGGCATTTCTAGTTTAACTAATTTATCGACCAATGATGGGACCCATAGGTTGTCAAATGCTCCCTCTATGTCTACGTAGAGCGACAGGACATATTTACTTTCTGAATTATTCATTCGAATTTGTTCTATGTACTCATTCAGAGCGTCTTCTGTTGATCTGCCCGCTCTGAAGCCAAACTGTAGTGTATCTTCACTCATATTCCTATGTTTGTTAATCCTATTTGCTATAATCTTTTCGTATATTTTACTTATGTTTTCTAGCAGCCAAATTGGGCGATATGAGCTTACATCAGTTGGGTCCCTGTCTTCGTTTTTTTAGCAGGATTATTAATTTTGACATTTTCCATGAGTCCGGAAATTCTTGCCGTTGTAGTAGTACATTGCAAAGTCTTGTCAGGTACGGGGTCCATATTTCTCTATTTTTCGTGAAGACTTCATTTGGTGTTTCATCCAATCCTGATGATTTTCCTGTTTTTAGTTTCCTAATGATGTTTTCGATTTCTTCATTTCTTATTTACCCATGTCTTCCCCCATGTCTTCCTTATTTACCTGTTCTACTTGTGTCGGCTCTTTGAATTTTCTTCTTATTCGTTTCTGATCTTCTGTTTCATCTTCCATTATATCCTTCGGGAAAAAACTTTTGTGTAAAATTTTCGATGGTTTCCTTTCTAGTTACTGTATAAGATCCGTCAGTTTTTCTTAACGTGCAAAGTGTTATGGGGTTTATTTTCTTCATTATTAATTTGTATGGAAATCCCCACTGATAAGGTGTATGTTTTTGGTTAGGAATGGTTCCCAGCTTCTTTCCTTTGCTTTTATGATTTCTGTTTCATACTCTTCTTTGGCATTTCTATAAGCTAAGAGTCTTCTTTCTTTCAAATTTGGAGTTGCTGTGGCTTGTTAACTTTTTCTTTTTGCTCGCACGATTTTTCTTAATCTTTCCTATTTAGGTGATCAAAAATCGCCGTATCCTACTCTCTGCGTGGTTTTAGGAGTGGATGCCTCTGTTGCCAATTTAGTAGCCTGTTCAATTTTTTGTACTAATTCGTCACTGCTTTTATCTATGTCCAATTGTGGTAAGGTAAGCTTCTTTTTAAAATTTTCCCAATTTATCTTTTTAATGTTTAAGCTCTCTTTATTCTTACTTGGTGTATTTAATTCCATGTTAAATGTTATTATTTCGTGATACTTGTTGTTTCTCGATCCCATGTATGCCAATCTGTAATGTTACCAACTAAATTTGGTGTACAGAGTGTTATATCAATATAAGATTCTCCTCGGGAGCCCACAAACGTTGGTTTGTTTCCAGTATTTACGATTACTAATCCGTTCTGGGCTATGAAATCTTCCATAATTTCTCCTCTTGTATCTGTAGAGGGTGATCCCCAAGCAGTACTCTTAGCATTCGAGTCTAGAACAAACAATATTTTCTTTTCAGGATTCTGCCAAATTATTTGTTGAAGTTTACCTATAAATATTTCAATGTATTTGCTATACTGGAAATATGAATTGACTATCCAAAAGGTGTCTGTTCCTTTCGTTATTTCTATACAGATTATCCAATTGTCACAATATTGTGAAAGTTTTAAAGCTTCAATGTTCCTGTTCATTATTACTGTGGCTGCTCGGGGTTCTTCACCTCCATATATGATTTTACTTGTTACAGGGAAAGTTGTTAACTTGTTGTTATGCAGATATGGCTCCTATATGGCTAAGATATCTATGTTGTTTGTTTCTGTAAATCTTCGTAATTCCATTGTTGCTATTTTCGATTTGGGCGAATTGTTTTGTGCTATTCTAATTGTTGTTAACGTGTTATGCATATTTGGTATAAACGTAGGCATCCATCCCCGTTTTACTGTAGTCGAAAGAAATCCTACCATGCACATTTACCAGTTGTTTATAGACATTCTCTAGATCTCAGTGGATGCCTCTTCTTTCGTATACCTCATCTATTAGATGTAGCAACTCCCATCCATTAGCTGGCAGATCAAACGTTCTTAATTCCAATCTATCTATTTCTTCTAATACCGGATATGTAATCGTTCTTCCTTTTTCGTGGATGTCTCTTACTAGTTGTCTAAATGCTACGTTCAGTATGTTTTTATCTTCAAGCTTGGCTAATCTGTATAGATGGTTCATATTGGGGTACATTTTGGGCTCATTAAATATTGTTTTCTCTTCTTCTTCAGTAGAGGTTATCGTGTTGTCTTGTATCCTTTCCTCTTTTGGTGGAAACAGATATTTCTGTTCTCCCTGTGTGAATGAGATTAATGTTTTCTTCTTTGTATCTCCTTTCTCAATTGCTGTGATGTCTGTATTCTTTATTCTATTTTCAGGTCCCATTTCCATGTTAGTCATCCTAATTGACCTAATTGATCATTCTACCTTGCTACTTGTTCTTGCAAATATTTTCACCTTCATCCTGCGTACTGGATACTTTCCTTGGTTTTAGAAGACTTCAAAAACTCTTATGTTCCCAAAGCCGCGTAAACCACCTCACGAAATCTCTTCCTACATACCGATTCAATTAACAACAACATTCAGCAAAAATACTTGAACGTATTCTCGTAAAACGTCTCCACAGTTACCTCACTCGCAGAAACATCCTACCTCTCACCCAAGCAGGATTCCGCCCTTCGTTTCCTATAAATGATCAGGTTTTACGCCTCACCAGCCTAATCAGTACACACTATAATTCAGTAAATCCATCATGTTTGGTTCTCTTCGATTTGAAAAAGCTTTTGACAAAGTGTGGCATCTCGGACTAATTCGTAAACTCATTAGACTTCAGCTACCAGCCGAATATATACGTCTCATCTTTAACTTTCTCTCTGGACGCCTTACGTATGTTGCCTTCGCAATTGCCTCTCTCATCCGATTTTCTTATTATCAGGAGTCCCGCAAGGTTCCGCCCTTTCAACTCTCCTATACATTCTATTTGTAGCTGACATGCCACGCCTCCCAGATCACGTCCACGCCTTTCAATACCCAGACGACACTGCTTTTCTTGCTCTTGGCACATCTATTCAACATATCAACCGTATCTTGCTAGTCGCCATAGATGACTTCTGCCGCTGGTGTAGACACGAGAAACTTGCAATTAATGCTACCAAGACACAGGCTATCATATTTCTCCCGAAGAGGAAAACATCTAAAGTACGCAGCAATAGACGTTGTCTCTCTCTCCATGTGGATCAGGTTCCGTTTCAAGCTACCAGGACAGTAAGTTACTTAGGCATCACTTTTGATACTCATCTTACATGGATGCAACATCTTAAAGCAATTACGACAAAGGCTTATAATAGACTTAATTTACTTAAACGTCTCGCCGGTACAACTTGGGGTCTATCACCGCACACTATTCTAAACACTTACAAGGTCTTTCTTCGCCCTACTTTAACGTATGGTTTTACAGCTTGGATACCTTCTTCCGACAAATTCTACCATAAGCTACTTGTCCTTGAAGGCCACGCTTTCCAAATAGCCTTTCGTAAAAAAAATGCCTAGCCCAACAAGTGACTTATACACCAGTATCTCTTTTCCAACGTTGCAAAATCACCTCGAAACCCTCCGACTCACCTACATCCGTAGCCGTTTTCAAGCTCACCATCCTCTTCTGTTTGGCACAATGCATCACTTAGCATTACATCCCACGCCTTCATGACATGTACCCAAGGGCGCCCATTAGGGGGGCAAGGTGGGGCGTTCGCCCCCCCCCCCTTAGAGGAAATTGTACTTGGGAATATCGAAAACACAATAGAAGTTTTACATTAGTTACATCAAAATTTGAAACTATATTTGAAACGTCGCTTATACTTGCCCCCCTTGGGAACCACAACATGGGCGCCCTTGCATGTACCCACTCCATTATTCCTTCTTTTCACGCTATATCATTACACACTTCCCCCCGATGATCCCACGCTTTTGCTTCTAGATGATTACACCATTCAGACTCATCTTCCCCTCATTTTCTCATCATTTTTCCTTTGCATACCAACTTGGGTTCGCACCGTCTTACATCATAGCTAGAGTTCATCTAGGCAAGAAGATAACCTTATGAGTCTGTTAACATTTAACCCATTGTGTTGTCTTGTGCATTGCACCTCACTCCATCCTTCGTCTCCATCATCAACTAACTACAGAATTGTATCTTAAACTACATATCGTTTCTATATTTCCTTATTTCACAATATGCCTCTCTTCCTACATGTTATAGTTATTTCTTGTTATGAATTCTATTTCCATCACTTTCTCAGTATTGAAAACCTCACTTTTCCGTTTCTTTATTATTATTATTATTATTATTATTATTATTATTATTATTATTATTATTATTATTATTATTATTATTATTATTATTATTATTATTGCCATTTTTGTAATTCCTAACGCCTAACGAAGGTATATCTTTCATTCATAGAATGTATCCATCACTGTATCAATATGTCAACTGTGAACGTTCCTTCTCCAAGCCAAATGTTAAGGAATGCAAAGTTCCTTAAGTCCAGCAATTCAACGAATAAAGATGTAATAAAGCACTTAGACCACCTCCCGACCTTTAAACCTCAGTCTCCTCACAGCACTTCCCTAAAACATGGCGTAACCCTGTAAAAGGTTAGCTAGCATTGCAACCCTTTGGCTAGCATTGTAAACAAAAAAAATAATAATAATAAGAGAGAATTGCAGATTAACTCGTACGGTCAACAATATACTGGTACTAGACTTATCATTACACTTGTTAACGAAATGGCTCGAAGAGAGGAGGAGAAATAAACATCAAAGAAGTTTAAATGAACTATACACATGCAAAGAGTGTGACTTTAGCCTATTTTTCTTGTTTCTTGAAGAATCTAAAAAAAATACAAGCTTTGTATTATTAGTGATGGGCAGTGGGAATCTTTCCGGAGGGAAGGAATTTAAAAAATGGGAATATTCCCGGGTTTTTTCCCTGGCCTATAAATTCCCGGAAAGGAATTTATTTCCATTTCTTTACTTTATCTTCCAAATTATAAGAACCATATGACTAATTACTTTATTTTAACATATTATGATTTACTTCTAGGTTTTAAAGAATTTGGAGGTTAAAAAGTTTAAAATTATTTGAAGGTACTTTATATAACTAACTAGCAGCGTTCACCCCGCTTCGCTGGGGTCACCCCGGAACGCAATAAACTTTGTTACTTAGATAATTTTTACTTTTTCGCTTTCAAGTGATATGATAAAAACCATAGAAGATTGCAGTAAATGTTAACATTATATCGCCTGTCATTTATGTTAACCCGCCGAGTGACACGGTCATGTGGGTTGCATATAAATACGGTTAGATTTAGCTATGATGAGCTAACAAAGGATTTGTACGTTATGGACACTTGAATGGTCAATTATCTCAAGACACTGGTAATTGAAAATTAAAGTGATATGATAAAAACCATCTAGGGTCCAAATCTTAATAACCCCCCAAAAATGAAAGAAATTGGTTCAGCCGTATTAGCGTGATGAGCTAACAAAGGATTTGTACGTTCTCTTTTATATATATAGATAATATGATTTTTTAAGTTCCATTTCCATTTGCACTAAAAAAGTAAGGTAATTTTATAGTATTGGGGGGCCAAAACTAGCAAAAAGTAGGATGATTTACGGAAGAAATGAGTTGATAGTGATGCTCAAGTAGTCAAGAAAGTATCGAACACATTTTTTTAGGGCACTAGGAGATTTATACAAAACGGAAAGGTAAGTGGAAGTGATTTATCTGAGAAAAGAAAGTGAATTGTTGGTATCAAAGATAGAAAACAAAGTGCCATGGGGGGGTCTAACGCGCCTTATTCGCTAAAGCTCGCTCTGCAATGCTGTCTGAATTTAATGTTGGTAACGTAATTTAACGTATGAAACCATAAAACAACCACTTCGGAATAGAATATCGCAAACTAGTAGGTGCAAAAGCAGGACCCAATGCTAAAGAACAGCCAAAATTAGGAAGGTACTAATTTACAAATTATGAAAAGGAACCATTTTGTAAAGTAATTTAGAATTATGTAGAAATAGAGATGAAGTACTATTAATAAACCCTGAAACACCATTGGTAATAGACGTCGGTCTGTCTCCTCTCTCTGACTCGAATTTCTGAAGAGGTACTCGGACCTTTTTTTACATGTGAATTAACGTATTTAATTTCGAGAAGTAGGTAGAACGAAAGGTCGTGTATGGCAATGTTACGTGCTTAAATATAAAGATAAGTAAGTATCTTGCAAATTTTGTGAACATAAATTGGTGAGACATGTATCTTCTAGCATTTACCCAATCTAATTGGTTTATAACATTTATAAATTTAATGTTTTTATAATATCAGTAATAGAGTCAAGTTGAGCAAATCCAGTTACATATAAATTTAAACTGTTACTATATAATTTACTATATAATTTTTTCACACATATTTAATTGATAGAACACATTGTAAATAAATATACATTTATGCGTACTCTCTAAATATAATAAATTGTTAATAAAGTAACATAGTACCGTTCAGAATATACATTTTAAAGAATCCTCTGTGGACAACAGTAATAATATACTGTGATATAAAAACTAAATCAACTTTGAAATCATAATATAGTAATAGAATGCAATTTTCTTTGTGATTGAACATAAATTCCCGGATAAATTCCCATTCTGGGAATCTTCCCGGGAATTTACCCATCACTATGTATTATAGTCAGAGAAAGTGTTTTAAACTTAAACAGAAAGATGGAGGATGGGTCTCAAAAATGTGTAGTATACAGTAGAAACGTGTACTTTAGTAAATCTAGTATGTAGTAGTTTGGTATAAATCCTCATTTTTCCGATCAAACAGCTTCTGAAAGTATATATGTTCTCCTGCCACATACAAAAAGATCGAGAAAATATTCAATTATAATCCTCGGTTACTTATAAGAGCATGTTATATGGAATTTATTACAGTGTCTTCTAGTATATTATCTTAAGTCTTCGGACATATAGCTTATAAACTTTCAAAGTCTGTATTTATATCTACGATTTAGCAGCTAGCGAATTAGTTTATACAGCTGTGTGAAATTTCGAATTTCTTTGTAAAGTAATAAGGCTAATATATAAAGAAATACATTGGTATGCATTTCCAACACAAATATATCAATATCGTCATTGTAAAGATCGCACCCTAAACTGTAGAACGACGTCTCAGACAGCCTCGGTATCAAAAGGGAAGTTAAAATTCCACAAATTTCAACTGGCAACCAGGAAGTTTGTAGCACAAGCGATTTTCATATCCTCTTTCGTCAAGTCACTAGAGCACATGCCTTTCTGCACGACGTTCTGGGTTCAAATCCCAGTGGAAGAGCATTGAAGGCGTTACTGTGACTCAGATTCACTTTAAATTTTAGGGCTTATCCTATCAGTCAAATAACCTGTCATTTTTAATACAAACGTTCTCTTTTGTTTAAGTTTACTGCTGAAAATAAAGAAAGTACCACCTATTCTCAAACTGCACGGAAAAATACATTAATCGAACTTAAAATACTAAATAAAACGTGAAAAGTCATGTACTGGGTTATTAAGACTATTCTTTCGGTAGTTTCCACAACAAATTGAGTTTCCTAGACAGTAAATAAAAAATAAAAATTCCAGAGAGGGTTCCTTATCAGGAGTTAATTCAGTAGACCCCCTAAACATTTTTTTCCCGGCGTTTTGACAATGGTTTCTTATTCTTAATTAAGATTAATCTATATTATGGAAGCTGTCCGAAAGAATATACAAAGATTTAGAAACACAGTTTAGAATGTAGGAATTCTAAACATAATTTGAAAGTATGCATATGAAAATTAATGGGAATTTAAGACAATTTATACTTTATATCCTTATGGACCTATATGAAATTTGTTTGGAAATACTAAAGAATGATTATCCAAAAGAAACTAAGTATATTGTCATGAGCACAAACAGTTACAATGTAAAAGTATTAGCATATGTAGGGGAAGGTCAGGCTCGTTGCAACAGGGGTACGTTGCAACTGCGCTTTTTCTGCTTAAGTGTTGGCTCCACTGTGCTGTATTGTGACATGTTTGAACACGAAATGGAAGAGATCTCTCCTGATCAGTTTAACAACGGAGGTCCAAAGGTGCTGTAGACGTAGCGTGCGAAAGTTTGTTTTTTGAAGAGGTAAGTAATTTTTTTTAAACTTTTGTCTTTCTTTACTACATCTTACGTATATCTAACAACAGTAAGTAATACGAGGCTGTAGTGGTACCCAAATACTATCACAACTGAAGTGATACTATATTTCTGTTCCCGTATTACCTGCTATTTAGTGGGGAGAAAAGCTTTTATGTACAAACATGTCGATGGGGTAAATTGCAAAATCTATTGCAAGATGCCCCATGGCATTGAAAATGATATTTTTGCCGGTTAATCATTGTTATATGCACAATTGTTGTTGGTTTTAAACAAAGAGTATTAGATTGTTATTATTATTATTATTATTATTATTATTATTATTATTATTATTATTATTATTATTATTATTATTATACAACAGTGATGGCTTATTGGTTGCAGTGCCAAGTAGTAGTTGTTACCCGTCATCCTCTCAGTTAGAACTTCAGACTACAAGTCAAAGTGAGTTTCATGGATCACCTGGAAATAAATCTAACAAGGTAGTGCAGAATCCTTCAGATGATCAAATACCAGGGCCAAGTGGTCTTCCAGACAGACCTGACTTCTCTCCTGAATATCAACGACCCTATTCAAAAGCTGGACCTCTAAAACTGATAGCTCGAAAAAGGAAGAGATGTGCTATTCTCACACTTCAGAAAAAACTGCTATAGAAATAGAAAAGAAGTGTCTAAAAAAAGGCGGAAATCTGAAATCAATAGCTAAGAAGAATGTATTCCCAAGTCCTTCCACAGAGGATTGTTTCTGTTTGGTTTTTGAAGACCCGTATAAAGAAGATGCAGAAGAAGACTGCATATAAGTTGTGAGAAGTGCTCTCATTGGTTGTGTGCCGATTGAAACTAGATTTGATAGGTAGATTGGAACTAGATTTAGACCAAGTTCGATTGTTGCAACTAACCCCAGGTGGTGTCGCAATCAGCCCCACATTCTCCTATATATATATATATATATATATATATATATATATATATATATATATATATATATATATATATATATATATATATATATATAATACTTCGTTCTCTTAAAAATCCACTTCACTACAAGAGGATGGAAAAATTATTTAAATAAGTTAATCGTAGCTATCATAATTGCTACATTTTTCTTCTGTAATGTATTGAATCAATAACTGTAAGACATGAGACACACAGAGAGAAATCCGTTCTCCGGACACCGGTATATTGTACAAATATACGGTATCCTCTTGCTTACTATAGAAATCAGTACGGAGCATACGTTATCCGTATGCTACATAGATACTGCTCTTAGATGTTACATCATGCCGTTGCAGGATGTCTGACATCTAACAGTTTTCCGTATATCACATAAATATACTTGTATTACCTCCGTCAGCTATATGTTATATACGTCCATTTGTATGTGAGATCCTGATCGCCTACATTGTTTCATACAGAAAGTACGCATAGATGGAACACTTATACAGAAATTATTATAAAACATGCGTCTTCAGTTATACGTCTGCTGTACGTTAAGTCCAAAAAGTACAGGAATTACGCCTGTAACCTATCTTTTTCAGTACGCCACCTACATTTTTTTTTCTCAGTGCAGGTTTAAGATTGTGTCGCGTTGGTGTGGTAACGGCTAAGCATTTCGATTCTCAACTTAGATTTCAATACAAGGAAGTGCAACATTGAGTAAGCATTCTCGCAATATTCTTGATACCCTGTACGTAATATATGCGAACTAAAGGTATTTGTAAAGTCACGAACATTTGTAAGTTCCAGAATACGCTTCAGATGGAAAATTAACTAAGAAGATGACGTCAAAATAGATAAACGACTGAGAAAGGACGCCATAATAATTAATGAACGAAGATCAAAACGTGAAAACTGAATGTGTTGGTCTTAGTATCTGTTATCGAACAGTTGAAGGCAATCAGTTATTGTAAATTTTCGAATTAGAAATTTGTCTTTGGTTTAAAGAAAGGATATTTTATTTGATTTTATTTTATTTTCTTGTATCTTCAAAATGAATCGTACAAAGACAAGAGTTTGTGATCATTGTCGCACTTCAGACTCGCAAGAATAGTTTTTTTTTTTTTTTTATTTAACTCATCGCTTACCAACTGTATTGAAGGAAAACATAAAAAATCATGAGCAGCATTCTGCAACTTTGTGGCCATAGTGAATTAGCTCAGTGGACATAGAGACAGTATGTATATATGACGTTGAGCTTCAGCAGACAGGTGAGTTTAATCTAGTGTACCAATGGAATTTAAAACGGATAGTGATTCTATCAATGTGAATATATAATTACCTTGTGCATATATCAATGTGCATGTGCTGAAAAGTCACTCACATTTAGTTTCACCACTTATGTTAATACAGAGTTGCACAATGTCTGGTAGACAAACCTCATAATTTTACTCACGCATATGTTTACTCTGCATAATATTAAGCCTCTTGTTTCTTCGAAATATAATCTTGTGTTTATTGTATGCTCCTATTATTTCATTAACAACTTAAAAACCTCTCAAGTAAAATAATGGCTGGTGTTGTGGTTAACACAGGTCTGACACAGACGGTGTTGAGTGGTGTGTAAACATAATACAGCTGCAACATTACAGGACTAGGTAGCTAATTGAACGAGGAACTCGGAAATAGAAACGATGCCACAGTGATCATTCTATATACAACGTGGGTTTTAGTAACATTGCACCAGCGCGGCGAAACCAAAACGTTGAAATACGATCAGAAATAACTGTATTATTTGTCCGTGATTTGCGAAATCTTTCATTTGCTAACAACAATGAGTTACCAAGGATATCACAAGCACCTCACAATGCTATAGGACACCTATGCTGCAATTTTAAAAGAGTTTAGAATGCCTTCCACGGACATCACTAATCTGCGGTAACCGATATTTAGAATTTGTATTAGTTGTTATTCTTTTTTATGACCGACGTTTTACCAGGTATATTGGATATTTATACCAAGCAACGAATAACGTATTATTTCCTGTTATCTTTCATAAAAATAGTTTTATAGGCGTATGAATATTCTGATATTTACATGAGTAGAAATACTGCTATCTGTCGTTCCTATGTTTACTGTGTTTCTTTTGGTCGCCGATTATATTTCATTTGCTGTAACTACTTATCAATAATTTATCCCTCATAAGTTCGTTTAATTAGAAAGGAAATATTTGTTGTAAAAGTACTTGCTTTGCAACTGTTTAATATAAACAGTAGTGTGTAACTAGAATATAATCCTTATCATATCTGCTGGTTGTGTTGACGACTACCATTTTAACTCTTTACTCGAAAGTGGGGTGTAGTTGAAGTGCCACGTGGCATGTGCGAAACTTTACGATAACTTGAGTGACATAGAGCCATTGTGTTTAACACAATAGGATCTATTAAATTATATAAATATTAACTAGCACATCTCCCTTCTTTTAAAAAGTTAGGAATTTACTATTTAACTCTAATATTAAATGAAGAGGAAATAAGGTAAGAAAACTTAACTTCTATAAACGGATTAGACACAGTTTGAAGACATGTTTCAAGTAATCATGTCTTCGCTATTCATTACCACTGCTCTATGAGGATCAAGATTGAAACCGGAAGTTCTAGTGGATTTGAACCACTTCTGCTTTTGGAGGGATAAGGACACAGAAGGAATCTGTTCCTAAGGCGCTGAATACATATCTGAAAAACCATTTATCGCTATATTTTACCATTATTCTTTTATTGAAATTAATATTGAAATCGGAAATGTCTTTTTCGGTTTGAGTAGAGAACGGAGATAGTATCTACTTTTCGGACGCCAAATCGGTTCCGTGAAATTGCTTCTCGTTGTCTCTTTCCGTTTTTCCTCTGATAACCTATCGAAAGGCAGATGGAAGGATATGAGCCGCTCTATAAGGCTTTATATACTTATGACTAAGATCAGAAGTAAAAGTAGATCTGAAAAGGTAAGGGTATATATGACGTCACGCCATTCCCTGTGCCTATTTTTGCCCATTATAATTTCTTTAGGAAGTGGACGGACGCCATAGATATTTTTGGAAGTTGGAGAAAGGCACAGTGTTTCTCCCAGCTTTTCCCCTAACTTTTACCCATGTATAAAATAGCGTAGAAATCTAACAATTCGCACGAACTTGCAATACTACTAACAGGCTCTGTATGCAATGACAGTTCCAACTAATCTCCTTATGTAGAATGCAATTTTCAGTTACACTTTTGTAATAGCATGCTTCAGGATACCTCACAACATGAGAAAACAATTTTTTTAGAAACACTGACTTAATATTCAACAAGCTAACACTAATTCAAACTTGACATGGTAATCACAAATATGAAACACTACTATCAGAACTGTATATCCGTGTTCCATCGAAACAAGCATGACACACACTCTTCCATATAGATCGACCCAGACCAACGATTTCTAACTGAGTTCTCTATGACGTCAGAATCTGCAGTTTCCCTTCTCAATAAACCATACTTAGAGGGTGAGGAGCTAGTAGGTAAAGTAGAGTTTGAGAAATGTCAGTAGTAACCGATAAACAAGGTCATTGATTCCATAATCAATGATTTTGCTAATACACTACTCGTGGATTAATACTACTTAAAACTCGTACACTATCATAATTTGCTTTACTACGCCATTCAATACCCTGCTTTTGTTTAATAATTCTCTCTGATTTTCTCAGATTGCAAAAACTTCGCTGCTACGTTATACATCGTCTACCTCGAAATGGTAGACCTAGACACTAACCTTTTGACAGATTCCAAAAACAGTTTCCAAAATAATCTAGTGACGTACTAAATTACACTTGAAGCGGTAACTCTTTATTTTCGGCAAGGCAGTGATATCCTGTCACTGTTAGTACTATTCACAGGTGGTCACTGATTCCTTACTATTGCTTATTCACATAGATATTTTCTCAGTAACGACCTTGCTGTTCCTGGTTCACATAGTGTTGCCGAGCGAGCGTGAGCGAGTAAAGGCGGGTTAGAGTCCCGCAGGGCACGTTGTTTTCTGTCTTTCGTTCTTGAGAACTGTAACTGTAACTGCGGGAACAGGTTCAGATGAATCGGTTATTGTCACTGCCTTGCCTAAAGTAAAGACTTGCCCTTGAAGCTATATTTATTTTGTTTTTCAAAGCAATTTTACTGCCAAAATTTCTAACTAGATGCTCCTCTTTATGTAACTTGTAATGATTGAAGTTTCAGTTTTTAGTATTGTCTTATTATGTTTCCGATTATTGCAGTTATAAAATCGTAATTTATTCAAGTCTAAATTCGTGTTTGACTGAATCTAGAATATTTATTATAAAGAAATAATGTATATCTGCTCTCTGAACACGCAGTAAAATTAATTAAAAAGTGAGTAGACACATCCACATTAAAACAATAAGTCAAGTCAACATAAATAAGAAATTAAGTCTTACAAATGCGAAGTGCAATTAGACTTGTATTTGAAGGAATTCTCAAATTTAAAAGTAATGTAGAAATACAACATCTATTTCATAATTCTATTCCTGAGAATGTCCGCGAACATGGTTCCACCCACACTCTTACTATTTTTTTTTAATGTGCCATAAATTAGTGCTCAAATAGAGCCGACGAACTACAATGTTAAAAACATTTGTGCTGTTACACAAACTAAAAAAAAAAAAAGATTCTGGGTGAGTTTAGGTTCACGCTATCCCCAGCCACTCAACCAATTGAGATGGAACCTATACACAAAGTTAGTGTTAAATCAGTGCTGACGATACCGCAGAGAAAGAAAAATAGTTATGTTATCAGAAAGTTAAAATACATTCGAAAATCTTTAATAACAGCATCATCAAAGAAAGCAATCGATCCCTCATTTCTATGATAAGATAAAGAACATTAATTTATCTTCTATGTGTTATCTTCGGCACTTTATTAACACTAATTTTTGCATAGTTTCGAAAATTAGTGTTGCATTATGAAAAGTGGATGTTACTATCTTCACGTGAATCTAGTCCAACCCACACCGGCACTAATTTTAAAACGTACACTGAAAGTTAGTACCTTATTAGTACTAGCGATCTATAATGTATGCTGTTACACTAATGTAAAAAAAAAAAAAAAAAAAAAGATTACGTTTGGTTCACACTAGCCCAACCCACTCATGCGATTGATATGTACCCCTACACAAGGTTAGTATTTACGATACTAGATAGAAGAAAATTAGTGCTCTTATCAGAGTCTTACAATATGCGAAATTCTTTAATGGCAGCATCAAAGAAAATAATTGAATAGTTCCTCCCTCCCGCGCAACAGTTACATACGCTCTATTTTACCTCTTCATAACGGACAGGAGCTATTCTCAATTCACACGTATTTAGCACAAAAAACTTTGATTTTCTGCATTTTAAACAATAAATCTGAGTACAGTACAGCACACATAAAATCCATTTCAAATGTTCCAGCTGTTTTCATGTACTGTTGAGATTGACAATTTTAATTGAAATGTTAAAAAAAAAAAAATAGAAATTGCCTCTTCCTCCTTAAAATCTGGATTTTCGATAACGCTAGGACACGTATCAGCTTATTTTGAATGAGGAGTTTGTATAAAGTTTCATATTGACTTAAAGGATTCGTGGGATTATCACTTAATTGTCTCCAAATAATTGAAGACTTTGGGACAAAAACCCAAGTCCAAAAAGTGAAAGTGTAAAGGAGATAGCTTCATAAGCGTTTCTCTTCATCCGATTTTCTTCAAACTTGGCACATATATACTAGACCGAAAATAAATTGACACGTATTTTTTTTTCGGAAAATAGGTTAAGGGGTTCATAAAAGGGCCCCCTGATTAAAAGGGCCACTTTAAAGAAACGAAACTCTGCTGAATCAAAGATGACTTCAAAGTAAAAATACGGGTTCTGCCCTTTCTTTCGAGAAAAGCGTTGCAGGGGCATTGTTCCCTTAAAATTACAAAGGACACCGCACAAACTTTACGGAAATTGGATTTCGGTGGAATTGCTTCAAACCGTGATATGTTGTAGATATGGTGTTCCTGAGAAAAAGTCTCAATGAGCAAAACCACAAATCACTGATCGTTTGGCCACTACAGGGCAATTTTCTTTAAAACAGCCGAAGATAAGGACATTCTCGTTTTCGGTAAAAGTTACTTAACCGTGATATGTTGTAGATGTCATGAGAGTGAGAAAACTCTTAATGGGCACAATCACCCATCATTGACCGTTTGTCCACTACAGGACCACTTTTTTCTTTTCTTTTTGTTTGTTTTTTAGATACAGCTGAAGGTAACAATATTTTGGATTTCGGCGGAATTGTTTGAAACCGTGATGTGTTGTAGATATTATAATTCTGAAAAAAAAAATAGTTTCAGCAGGCGCAGCTCCCAATCAATGACCGTTTGGGCACTACAGGGCCACATTAAAAAAAAAGAGAGAGAGAGAGAACAGTAGGTAATGGAACTCTGGATTTCGGTGGAATTGATTGAAATCGTGATATGTTGTAGACATTGTAATCCTGAGAAAAAGTCTCAATGGACACAAAATAGAGTTACCAACTCTGGAAAATAATAATAATAAATAATAATAAAAAAAAACGGTACCCCCTCAAAATTCCGTATGATATAGGTCTAAGTGTTAACTATCTCTGTTTGAACCCATCCATGGGAAGAAAATGTACTATCGTGAACAAAATGCATTACCACCTGTAACCTATATATCCTTAGTACATTCACTAATAAGCTTAATAGGTACATTGCGCTGTAGATGAAAAACTGAAATCGGCATTGATAGTTTTATTGTATTTACCAGTAACTGCTATTTTAAAAAAAAAAATATCGCAACAGATGAACTAAAATATATTAACCTTTACGTGGCAATTCTGGATTTGGAAAATGAAATTTATTCTTTAAACTTCTACTTCAACAACAGGAAATTGCTTTCAGAAGTCCTTTTTCACTCTCAATAAAAATATAAAATTCCTTACAAGTAAATTTTAATTTTCACTGATACAGTTCCTCCTATCTCTGAAATTATGTAAACAGATGAATAAAATATATTAATCGTTGATAGATGGTGAAAGGTGACAGTTTTAGATTTACAGAATGAAAGTTCCTTTTTAAATCTATACTTCGAACTAGATACAAATTTGAAAAAAAAAAAACGGTCATAAAGGGGCTGGTAAGAAGTTTGAACTAGTCACCGGCTTTAATCAAAATAACAGCAATATTTCCGGCGAGACCGGTGAAAAACCGCCAGTTGGCAAGTCTAACACAACCACCAATCAGTGACCACTTGGCAACTACAGGGCTACATCTTTAGAACAGCAGGAAATAAGGATACTTTGGAATTTTGGTAGAATTGTATGAAACTCTGAAAAGTCCTATCATGTAACCCGGAAAAGGGATGGGAAGAGTACGGTAGTGGACGAGACAAAGGAAAACTCTGGAAGGTCCTAGACATTTTTCACAGGATCACGACATCTACAATATACTACAGTTTCATTCATTTACATCGAAATCAAAAATATCGTTATATCCGGCTGTTTTTCAAAATAATCTGGACCTGTATTGGTCAAACGGTCATAATTCGATGGTTGTGTCCATTAAGACTTTTTCTCTTGATGAGAAGATCTTCAAAATATCACAGTTTTCCTCAATCTTATCGCAATCGAGAACATCTTTATACTCGGCTGTTTTCAAGAAAGTAGCTCTTTAGTGATCAAACGATTAATGATTTGGGGTTTTGTCCATTGAGACTTTTTCTCAGTATGACAATATCTACAACATATCATGGTTTCTGTCACTTTGACCGAAATCCAGAATATCACTATCTTCGGCTCGGCTGTTTTCAAAAAGTGACGTCGTAGTGGCCAAACGGTCAGTGATTACTGGTTATGCCTATTAAGACCTTTTCTGAAGATCACAATGTCTAATAACATATCACAGTCTCAGTCATTTTTACCGAAATCCAGAACATCACTATTTTCGGTTGCTTTCAAAAGAGTGGCCTCGTAGTACCCAAACGGTCAATGAGTGATACTTGTGGCCCTAAGACTTTTCCTCAGGGTCACATATTTACAACATATCATGGTTTCAAGCATTTCCACCGAAATCCAGAATACCGTTACCTTCAGCTCTTTTTTAAAAAAGTGGTCCTGTAGGGGGCTAAACGATCAGTGATGGGTTGTTGTGCCTCTTGAGACTTTTTCTCAGGATCACAATATCTACAACATATCACGGTTTCAAGTAATTCCAGCGAAGTTCAGAATAATGTTACCTTCTGCCTTTTTTTCAAAAATGTGGCCCTGTAGTGGCCAAACGGTCAGTGATTGGTGGTTATGCCCATTAAGACTTTTTCTCACTCTCACGACATCTACAACATCTGTTTCAGTAATTTTTACCGAATTCTGGAATGTTCTTATCTTCGGCTGTTTTCAAAAAAGTGGCCCTGTAGTGGCCAAAGGATCAGTGATTTTTGGTTTTACCCATTGAAACTTTTTCTCAGGAACACCATATCTACAACATATCAGGGTTTCAATTTACCGAAATCCAATTTTCATTAGGAATTTGCGGTATCCTTTGTAATTTTAGGAGAGCATTGCTCCTGCAACCCCTTTCTCGAAAAAAAGGTAAAACCCGTATTTTCTACTTTGAAGTCATCTTTGCATCAGGGTTTTCATAAAGTCTGGACGGATTTAATTTGCTTATAATTTTCATAAATATGCTCATAATGAAATGAAATAAAGTGCAAACGGTAGAGGAAGGATTAAATTTTTACTTGGCAACACTGTTAGATAAGCGGCAACTCTGAACACGTTGAGAGAGGGAGAGGGACTTTAGGGCTATCTCTCTCATGTGTCTCAAATTCCTTTTGGTTTTCCGTGCCCCAAACGCGACAGTTGTGTCGGTTAACTTTCCCGGAGACATGGAAGGTTGCCTCATCTGAGAACATGATGGCTGAAAGGAGAACGTCGCCATGTTCCAACTGCTTGAGCATTTCGGATCAAACACGGCGGAACGCTGTGAGTTGATTCCAGCGCCGCTTACGCGAATGTATGGACGTAAATGGAGCCCAGTTGGAGGTGTGGCGGTGAATGAACAGAGCTGGTACAGATTACAGGTAAAAATTTAATCCTTCCGCTATCGTTTGCACTTTATTTGATTTCAATATGAGCATTTTTATGTAAATTATAAGCGAATTAAATCCGTCCAGACTTTATGAAAACCCTGTATTTTCCGAAAGAAAGATAATACGTTTCGATTTATTTTTGTTCTAGTATATATGTGCCAAGTTTGAAGAAAATCGGATGAAAAGAAACCCTTGTGAAGCTATCTCCTTTACACTTTCACTTTTTGAACTTGACGGGTTTTTACCCCAAAGTCTTCGATTAAATTAAAATAGATTAGATTAATAACATTTCTTCTAATTTGGGTATATTTTAAGATTATATACATATATCCATTTATGTGAATCTTCAACGTTTTCGCCTCTAGTGTATTTAAACATTTTCTGGTTCTTCTTTCTTCTTCTCATTATTAGTTTCACTTTAGAAACTCGTATATTGTTACGACAAAGTTTCATCCGTGTGAGATTTAGGCCTATAAGTTTTGGTACGCGAGGTTTTCACCAGGAGAGATTTTGACATACGAGGTTTCGAACAGCGAGGTTTTAGCAACGAAAATTTTGATCAGAGAGGTTTCGGCTGCGAGATTTTGTCCAAATACCATAGAACATTTTGAAATGTTCTTTTTAGACATAAGTATGTACACCACAAATTATAATCCTTACTGTTATATAGGCAAGGCTACGTTACGAAGTCAATAAGGTAATTAATAAAATTGCAAAATCCAATGATGTTCCATACAAATTCTGAAAGAATCTTTTAGAGCTTTTACTTTGTGCCAAACCAACCAATAAGCAGAGCAAAAATATGTACTTATATGGCACTTGAATTTTAGATTTTTCACTTAATTCCGACGAGAAATAAGTAAGTGCCATATAAGGCACATCTCCCTTTTTCACATTAGGTTTTCTGTGATTTATCAAAGGCACCAAATGACTGTATTGTCTGTTGTGTGAGATATTGACGTGTATGAATAAGAGATTTTGGTGTCATCTGGCATGTTCTTTGTAAGTTGTAAGTGTGTCATATATGGCACTTACTTATTTCTCGTCGGAATTAAGTGAAAAATCTAAAATTCAAGTTTTAATTCATTTTTCAAGTTCCTATATGAGGATTTCCAATACTGATTATTTTTCTTTCGCTAAAAGAAAAAAAATCATGAAGAAAGGTTAATTTGTAGAATTATTTTTAGTTTTTTTTAACATTCCTTATACGTTTTTTTTACATATTTTAGCGTTACATAGAAAAACTTTTTGATGGGTAATTATCCAACCCATAGTAATGAGATATTCCTTTTTGGCATATATTTTAAATCCCGGTTCAGCGCGTCATTTCAAGCAAAGTAACATGACAAAGTCCTAATTTAGGCCACGGTCAAGACATATACCAAAAATAATCTAAATTGGTCCGTTGATCTAGTAGCTGAAAGAGGACAAATATCGATACGTTGACACACGTATAAAATGTTCAATGTTCCCCCTTTAAAATGGTAATTTTCGAAAACGCTGGTTTACTGATCCTATAATTTATAATGAAGAATTGGCATACCAAGTTTTATCTTCCTTAGTTCAGAGGATTGTGAGAATTCGCGTATTTTGACCCCCTCTACTCCCCTTATGATACATATTTTAATCAAAGTAACATGACGAAAACCTAAACTAGACAAAAGTAAAGCAGTAAAAATCATCATAATCGATCTAGTGATCCGAGAAGATTTCGAGAACAAATATCGTAACACTCGTTTTTATAAACTGCATATAGATAATATATTTATTGCTTACTGGTAACCAGAGACAAAGGCTTCAGAAACTGCTTATATACCAATGTTATATGTCATTCGGGAATTAAATAATAAATGTAAGTTAATTGCTATTCGGATACGAAACTCAACAACAAAATGCATATTTTCCTATGAACATTTCTCTTCCGCTATTTAATTACTAAAGAATTCAAAGTCTACACTAAATCAATAATATTAAGTTAATGAAAATATATTGAAAATCGTTTCGGAATTTTCTTTCCGTAGTTTCTCTAACAAACTTTCCTACGGAGGTACACTATATAAAAAGACATTTCACAGACGGATCAATATCAGTAGTTCGTTCAGAAAACACTACAACAATCACTCCAACAATGGCTTTCCAATCCCAGGTAAGGTTCTGTTAAATGATATAATACTTAAAATAACTGGGGGAGTTCCATTATATCAGCCCCTGTTACACCATCATTTCAGATTCTGCGTGGGGGTGGGGTGTAAGTTTCTCCACTTCTAGAAGAATTTCATACCTTTTATTAGCAGATTACATTAATATGCTGTACAATTTTTTTTTAAATATACGTATTTCTCAAACTCAGGGAGACGACGATTGCCCCTACTGATCTTTTCAAACGACCCTCCCGGTCAAGGGCGTATCCACGTTGAGAGTTTACCGGTCATAATGTTCTTCCCCCTTTCCCAAAAAAGAAACTTTGTAATATGACATATTTGTACACTGTCTTGATGAAACTATACTAGTTTAACAGAGAAATTACTGACGTTGCATAAAGATTTGATTTTACACTTCACTTATACCCTTTCTGTTCTTGCAAAAAATCTTTTTCAGAAACTTTTTCTTACAATAGGTGGCAATATTGAACCATTGCTTTAGTTTTTTTTTTTTTTGAAATGGAATAACACTGGCTCATTACTGTGGTACTGTGGCTCAGTAATAAAGCGCTTATCTCTGGTGTGTGGGGTCACAGGTTCGATTCCCAGCCAAGTAAGTTTGTGGTGGACAACATCGTTTCCGTGGGTTTTCTCAAGGTACTCCCGTTTCCTTACATATTCTCATTCCACCAATTCTTCAAACATCATTCACTTGCCTTAATCATCGTCTCCCTTAGCCTAACAGGCACAATCGTGGGGCATAAAAACTCAAAGATTTCATTTCCCGACTCTTTACTACATAGACGTACCGGTAGCGTCCCCCCAAACTTTTGATCCCTCCCAGCAAGTTTTCTTGGGGGGGGGGGGCGAGACTTTTTCATGGGGACTGGACTTTTACATGCTAAAGCGAACCGGAAGTATTGTTTCTAGTTACGAAAGCATAACTAACTTGAAATACACAGACTATATATATAGGGTCATTGCCCCTATGATGGCCATTGTTCACATGATGGCCACAATCACGTAATTTCAGCAGTATTCACAGAATATCGCTAATTGTGAGTTTTGTAAATGAGGAGAGCCACGCTGATTTCGAGGTGAAATTGTCATCGTTGAAATGTAAGTATTAACTCTTGTACACACAACGTTTTGAGAAATATGCATGTTTTAATACTTTCTTATAACATTTGAGTAGGTTCAACAGGGATGCATGTCTAGCTAAGTGTGTTTTTTTAAAACAATATTGTTGGTGTCGCTTTAACCTTTCTTCTAGTTGGTAAAACACGAAAGCCTAGCTGTCGTGTTAGAGTGATCTGCCCTTTCGTCGGTAGTGAATTAAACAAGTGTGTTTGCCAATGACGGCCACAAAGTTCTGTTCCTATGATGGCCAGAGAAGTTAGGCGTGGCCATCATTGGCACAGAGCCATCGCTCCATCTACTGACACTGGAAAGTATAACATCATTCATTTAATGGCTTACCTGGTATTCACCAGCGCAGAAGCAAACGCTAGCGCCAGACTTTGTAGAAGTGAAAAGTATAGTGAGCATTTTTTTCCTGTTACTAAATTTATTGGAATACTCAGATAATTGGGTAAACAGTTATACATGAAGACCATTCTATGCTGATCCACGGCAAATCTCTTGACGATTGCCAATAGAATTCACTTGCGACGTTGTCAGATTTTTTGTATGTTAGTATGTGACTGAAACATCTTTTTCGAAGTGCCGTTTTAAGTTTATGCGTGAAGTGAGTCAATTCTACTATCTCTGTAATTGGCTAGCCTGATGAAAGAGACCACACCCTAAAAGTCAAGAGATTTGGCGTTTCCTTTAAGTAGAGATGCATATAGAATAAGAATTTGAAGGTAAATTAGCAAAATCAGATTTAAAACAAAATTCCACTTGGAACGTCAGCATTTAGAAAAATAGTTTTAATCTACATCGTTATTAACCAGGCAAGTAAGACACGTTACGACTGGGTTGTGAAATCAGACCTGCTTGTATTATCGATAGCATTAATCTCGAAGCGAGGGTGGATCCAGAGAAAGGATGCAGAGATCCCTCCACAAAACAGAATGAAAAAAAGAAAATGAAATGAAATTTTTAAGTTTTACGTCCCACGATTATGCCGGTCAGGCTAAATGAGACGGTGATGATGAGAAATGAATGAAACCTTGAAAACACTATTATAACCAGGCAACTAACATTTGGAAAAGACGCCATCCTTCAGAGGCTTTCACTAAGAGAGCTTTCCCAGTGTGTTCTTCGAAGCCTGGTTGCAAGCAGCGAATGTATCTAACGGTGTCAGAGACTTCGAAGCATGTGGGATTTTTCCAATCAATCCTGAAAAGATTCCTCCAGAAGGATATGCTTTCAGTGAAGATTCTGATTCTGTGGACACAGAGACTCACATGGAAACATTCGAAAACCAACAACAAGAGGAATGCAGTGAAGACAGTCAACGATGCAATCAAACCAGCTCTCCTCAACCCACCATATCCACTGTATCTGACACTACCGTTACCCAGATCTGTGAATTTGCCTAATGATATTGATTGTACGACTATTCATACACAACCTGATGAACAACAAGTGGCATTTGAAGATATTTTGCCAATCTCTCAAGCGCAGCCTACCAACCGAAAGAGGCCACATCGTAATGCTATTTACAATCCATTGTCTCCGTCCAAAATCCAACACATAAAAGAAAGAAAATCACGTGCCGTGGCTACAAAACCTAAGTTTTCTAGATCTCTTCATCGTCAGACCCACCAATACTAAGACTTCCAACGATACGTCGGACATGTTAAAGGCTGGGTCTTCTACTCGCGTAATGACTAGGGAATCATCTAAGGCATGGAAAGAAGATTTTTGTGGACAGTGTAACGGTTATTATTATGATGACTCTGGAGATGCTAAAATCTAGATTCAATGTACTTTTTGTAGTGTTTGAATGCTTCAATGTGCTTTTGTAGTGCGGATACATGAAACATGTGCTCAATCATAAGGTCGAATGGCAAAAACTAAATATTTTTGTGATGACTGCTTTGATGAGTAGGTAACCTATATAAATGATGTAATTATAAATGGTGAGTAGGTAACCTATATAAGTGATGAATTACTTCTGTAGTTAGCCCATGTCCAATATCTTAGTTAAGTAGTAGCTTGTGTTAGACCCTATTTAGTGGTTAGCCCTTACATATAATACTTGTAGCCTAGCTTGTATATCATTTATCCAACTATGTACGCCAGGATGTCCAATTGTTGTGTATGTCCATGTGTATGTTGTGAATAATATAACGTCATAATACTAATATACAATGAAAATAACATTCTTCTTATTTGTTCACACAATTTATTCGTTCTTTCGATCTCAGTACAAGGGAAAATAAGCAGACCTTAATGTGGCCATATTAGGAGCATACCTGTGGCCATCAATGGAGCGTGTGTTTCAATGATGGACACTTTGCATCCTTTCAGTTTTTTTGTAATAATTTAGGATATACTAAGTGTCCTTTTTCGTTTCTGGTGACTGTGTATAGTTGAAGTGTGTCACTTCGCGTACACAACTTTTTGTGAGTATCGTTGCAATATCCTGCATGTTATTGAGCAAACAACGTTACAGTGGCCATCATAGGGGCAATGACACTATATATATATGATTACATACATATTATTATTATTATTGCCCACATTTCAGCCATTGACTCTACATAATGCTTGGTGTATTGCATATAGGTGTGTAAAAGTGCACTTCTAAGAGTGTGTAGAAGTTCACAACCGGCAATTATTAGCGGTCTGTATGGTGTGTTTCTGACTATGCCACTAATCAGTGTTGTACTAATTAAATTGCATTTGGAAAACTTGTATTATAATAATTTGCTGACGTGGTTTAGAATTTTCGCTTTCATATCTATGCTGTTATATAAAAGTGAATCTCTCATCAACATCAAAACCAAACTATTATAGCTGGAAATATAACATAAACATTGTTTATGTTAGGAAATTCATTTTGAAATACATCTTCTAACCAATGTTAAAATGTGTTCAAACATTTTTGTAAAGTGAAGGACCCCCGGAATATCACTTTCCTATTAACAATAACTTAATATGCTTAAGCATTTTTCAAAAATTGTGTCAATTTATATATTCAACTAGCAGGATACCGGTTCTCCGAATGGCCAGAATAAATTTGATTTTGGACATAAATTTGATTTTGGCTAAGTTTGATTTTGGCTAAATTTGGATAGAAACGTCATCGGAAGTATTACTGTTCGTTTCAGCGATCGAAAACGGTGGATTCGACACTAATATATGTTATTTGTGATAATTTTTATATATATATCCCTTCCTCCCACCTCTAAATTGCACGGTCAAAGTGAAATGACAAAAAACATCCCAGTCCTAATACTTATCTATGTCGAAAATTTGATCGAGATCGGTCGGGTGGCACAACAGTTATTAAATCACAAGTGTAGTCATTTTCATTTTCATTTTTATGTATTTTTATATACCCCCTTCCCTAAGTTGCACCTTCAAAGTGAAATGATGAAAACCATCCCAGGCCTGAACCTCATCTATGTGGGAAATTTGATCTGGATCGGTCGTGTGGTTCAAGAATTATTTTCATTTATTTCTATATGTCTCCTCCCTTCCCCTAAACAATACGTTGTACTGTGAAAGTGAAATGACAAAAACCATCCCAGGTCCGAACCTCATCCATGTTAAAAATTTTATCGAGATCGGTCGTATGGTTCAAGAGATACAAAGTCACACACATAGTGACTTCCATTGTTCGATCTTTAATTGAAAAACTGTCAAATGTAATGATTTATTCAGGTTATATATATGTTAAATTCGGCACTTAAACTTTTTATTATAAATAAAACATGTTTCGACGTTTTATACAATTCCGCCTCTAATACGGGAAAGGGGTATTCCATAATATACCCCTCGATTTTCGATTTTTCGATTTTTTCTACACTCAATATGAGTGTTTGTTTAAGTTGGTGGTATGAACTCCGGTGTATAAACACCTAATTGAAGTAATGCGGAAACGAGATTCAGCCTTTGCAAAATTCGGCTCCTAATGGGAAATTTATAATAAATATCATCGTTTTTTGTTTCTTTATTCAAAAAAACGCCTAATGTGAAGATTTGCTTGAGTTGAAAATATGGAATTCGATATATAAACTTATGATCAGGAATAGGTGACACACAGGTTGCAGTATTTTCTAAACTTCCGCTTCTAAAGGGAAAAAGAATTGCAATTTTTCAAATATCCAAAATTTTTGTTTTATATTCATTAAACCTCATTCTTGTGTACGAAAAACCGGACAACTCAATTTGTTCAGTTATAAACATTCCTCATTTACTGTAGTAAACAGTTTTTTTTTTTAAAAAAAAAGAAAATACTTAACAAAAGAATTGTATTTGTGGATGCTGAAAGTCGTTTGAAGGACCGGGCCTCCATTTGGCCCCCAGGGATCACACCCCAGGCTTCCAACAAAAATTTATGTGTTTGCTCCTGCTAAATCCTGTGGACCTCCCAAATGGCGCATCTATCTTTGTATATCGTAGAAGCATAACTTTAAGAATAACAATCATATAATTAATTAGAAAGGTTGTATCATTGGACTTGACCTGGTGGTTTTTCAAATATATGTTGCGTACACGAAAAAATCTGTAATTAAAACGAATCTCCTCTTTACTTGGGTAAGGCGTTGGTTTATGCCTGAACTGTTTTTAACCAAATTTGATATGGTAATTCAAGAGCGCGCGTAAAGTGTTGTACGGGTGGCCTGTCTCGATCGGACACACTATTGAGGAATAATCACCGAAAAACCGTATGCCCATAGATTTAACTTTAGAAAAGCATTTGTCGTGCGAATTCAATTATTTTTCTTAAATAGTCGGTACAAACTGATATTTCGAGTACAAATAAGTATTGTGTGTCCCAAACTTAAAAAAAAAATTACAATGTAAAAAGCAATATTTTCAATAATAGACCAGTACACGTTTTATTGTTCTTTATTTTGTTATTTCGTTTTTACAATGAAACAGTTTTTATGTTGAAATATTTTTGTTCTTATTAGCATCTCATATTGAGTCTTTTTTCGGATTACCCGCGGTGACCTTGGCACTCAATTCCGCGGATAATAGTGGCTTTACCGTATGTTTAATTTTTGGTTACAATAATTAGAGTCAAAATTCAGCACGGGATATTTCCTAACATTTATGCTTTATTTTACGTATTAAGCTTCTGTGTATGGTTTTTAAAATCTGGTTTTAAAATTAGTTTTATTTGCACTCTTAGACAATGTCATGTTCAGGGTAGTAACCATATGTTGTTATACGTTTTATTGTTTTAGATTGTTCATTTGCTCTATTTAATTGCAGTGGAAAAATCTACTTGAATGTAAGTGAAATATTTTCCTTCCTGAGTATTTTGCCCCTTATTGATAATGTATGTTCTCTGTTATATTTTCAGGTTATTTTGCTCATGTTGGCTGCTTTCGTCCTTGCTGTTCAAGGAATAGGATATGGTATGTTAAATCTTTATTAGTTTAATTGCAAAATATTCTTCAATTGACAATAGAATATTAACTGGAAGAAGACATTAAAACGAATATAGGCTACATATTTCGAATGCAATTTCGTAACAACTTATAAACCATAACAGCAAAAACCGTATCAAATCAAGATCGCATTGTTCAAAATAGTATTAATGTGACTTTCCATTATTAATTTAGTTTCTTAGTAATCTTACTAACTATAAACTTTCTGTACAACAGAAAGAAGAAAAACGTGCTTGAACTTTGTCCTTATGTTATCCGCGTTTGCTTTGTTTAATTTGATTTGACTCTAGCGTTCCTTGTAGCAGCGAGGCTATATAAGACGTGGGCCTAGGGCTTAACGGGAATCCAAACCAGACGAGCTCTAGCTGAAAATCGAACCGGGCTCTCCCACGCCGAAGTCGCAAACACTAGCCGCTTAGCCATGAGATAACTTCCTTCGCTTTCGACAGAAATTGTATTTAAACCTCTTTCTAGTCTAATGTTTCTTATTTCCAAATTTAATTGCTGATTTGATATTTAATTATTAATTTGCCTATTTGTCCTATCTTTCAGGTGGTGTAAGCAGCTACGGTTATGGCATTAGCCACGGCCACTACCCAGGAATCTATGGTCTCCGTGGGTATGGTTTGGCTTCTGGTTATGGATTCCCCCATGGTTATGGTGGTTTCGGATCTCTTGGAGGTGGAATCGTTGGAGGAATTGTTGGTTAGATGATGATCATTTTAATCAAATTTGGCTTCACTGACTATAACGGAACAATAGAACTAAAATGAAATAATAATTTCATATTTTAAATATTTGGCTGTATTTTATAAAAACTAAATAAAAAATACTTGCGTTACACTTGCTTTTAGTTCTGTTCTATATATCCACAGCTATTTTGTGTTTGTCATACTCATTCTGATATTTCCAGTAGAATCGATTGGGTATTTGTACTGGGAGACATCGATTTATCATTATACAGAAGATATCAAAATAATATGTAAGAGTGTATGTATTTTCCAGTTTAGCTGAAAATATTCAACTAAATCGAATTACTTATCCTGTACCCTGTTGAAGCAAGCCTTCCTTTCTCCCTTTCGGTAATTTTCAAGATAAAAAAAAATTTTTAAAAAATCTCTAACATTCGTAATGTCCAAGTCTCCGAATCACACATTACAATATCCCATATACAGCACTTGACCAATTAATAGTCCAATATTAAATTCGCTAGTTAAGAGTGATCATTTCTACTTGATTGGCTCTTTGGCTACGGCAATTCATAACATGATTTTAGTGCAGTCGGTCTATCCAGTTTACCCTGACTTTTTTCAGTATTTTCAGAAGTTTGGGCCAAATGAGAAGGTTGAAAACTTTTTACCAGTCAATGAATTACAAATACAACTCCTTCTGTGTGTTGATAACTCTTTCTGATATAATTTCCATTAACCCAATAGCATCTCTGGTCCCTTTTCCTTCCCGAAATCCAAATTGATCTTTCCCCAATATCTCTTCTGTCTTACTTCCCAACCGCCTGTTTAGTATGTTTGCAATAATCTTTCTGGGGTGACAAATAAGGTTAATGTTTCTGTGATCACTGCATTTCTTTGCCTGTTCTTTCTTTGGTAATTCAATCATTGTAACACCAAGAAAATCCTTTGGCCAGTCTTCACTCAAGTAGTACTACTAAATATATTCAGTACTTGCATTACATTGCCTCCTAATCCCTTGAGCAAATTCGCTGGTATATAGTCGTCTCCAGTGGTCTTTGATGGCTTGTACTACTTCACTTTAAAATACACTGGGTCTTTTTCTTCATCATCTAACTCTTCATTTGCTTCGATCGCAACATCTATTGAGCGGTTCTTCTGGTGATATAGATCATATAGATGCCTCCAGATTATAAGAACACTTTGGTGATCAGTGATAACATGACCATATTTATCTGCGATTCCAAAAACATGCGTATACTTATGTTAGTTTTCCGTTCTAATTCTTGTGCTTTGTGATATATCAGATTATATGTACCGCTAAGTTGAAGTTAAACTATCTTTCTACATAACTGTTCACGTACTTTTCTTTGGATTTATCAGTTTCTCTTCTCAGTGCATTATTCTGTATTTTTTATCCTTTGGTGTCCGCGATTTTAGCCCTTCTTACTTCCCCCTTCTTGAGTTACTGATGGTTTCCTCGGTGCTCTTTCCATCCTGCCAATTTTGTTGTGGAATGTGTCTAGTAGAATCTGTTTGACGTTTCACCAGATACTTCTACACTGCATACTATATCGACCCATTGAACGGAATCTTTCTTTCGTTTCTTTGTTTGCATTACTCTCCATACTCATTAGTGTCTCCGAGTTCCATTTTCGATTTCTCTTCCCATTGTTCTTGACTAACTTTAACCAGGCTTGTGCTTCCGCCACTAGGAGATTATAATCTGAATCAATGTACCTCTCGTTAGGGTCTTCATGTCTCGTGCAGTATTCCTGAAGCTTTGCTGGACGATAATTTAATCGATTTTGTAGTAATTCTTATCTTCTGGACATTTCCATGTATACAGCTTGGCTTTTCGTTTCCTAAACAACGTTTTTGTCACCATCACATCATGTTGCGTACAGAAGTCGATAAGCATCTAGCCACGTACGTTTCTTCTATCTAGTTCAAATGATCCCAATTTGTAGTTCCTTCTCTCACCACCTGTTGAAATCTATTACTATAATATTGGCCTTAGCTCTTAATTTCTGATGCAATATGTCAGCAATCTCATCACATATTATTTTTACTTCATTGTCATCCTGGTCGGTTGTTGGCATTGCACTTAGCTTTACATACATCAAGCGGTCACTGCAGC
The DNA here is from genome assembly GCF_964235325.1 of Thermobia domestica. Classification (NCBI taxonomy): domain Eukaryota; kingdom Metazoa; phylum Arthropoda; class Insecta; order Zygentoma; family Lepismatidae; genus Thermobia; species Thermobia domestica. Next base: position 346,265,434 of record NC_137455.1, read on the forward strand.
ATTCCACTTTGTTTATGCTTTATTCTATTTCGTTCTTCATTACTATCACAACATTCTAGGCGTCTTAACGCCATCCGAACAGAATATTGTATAATTTCCCGATATTATCTCATCTTTTTGTTACCATCGCACTTCATTCAAACCCACTATGTTCACTTTACATTTATGGATTTCCACTATTAAATTTTCAAGTTTAAACACACGTCTTCCGTACGTTCCAGGTTTCAATTCTAAGGTCAGGTTGCCTTATCACGGTATTATTCGTCCTCACCTACGTTGGCGGCGAGGAGTATATTTTTGAGATTTTTCCTTCGTTTAAGATAGTGTTGTAAATAGAAAAAAGAAATTCCTATTTTTTTAAAAGAAATGTACGTATTTTCTAGAAAAAATATTGCTTCTCGCTTTTTTTCGTAAGTTTCATTCCTTTTTCAAATACCGTATTTTACGGACTATAAAACGCACTTTTTTCTTCGAAAAACTGTCTCCAAAATTCAGGTGCTTCTTATACTTAAAATTAATTTTAAAATGTCCAGTGTTTGATTTAAAATTCCCGTCAGTCTTAAAAATGGCCATATATTCGATGCCGCGGGATATCTGGCAACATTGAATTCAACTGGCAACAGCAGTACACAGATGTGACGAACATGAGTTGCGGGGACTCACAAGCTTGCTAACACTGTCTGGCTTTGGAATCTAATAACAAAAATGATTTTAAAAAATGGTATGGTATTTTTCTCTTTAAAAATGTTTAAAAATTAAATTGCATCTTACAGTTCATAAAATACGGTAGTAATTTGTAATGTATCTAATGTCTATATAAGTTAGAAGTATTTTTATGTAGGTAATTACCATAAACTACATAAATTAAACACTAGATACTGATACGGTACAAATATTTTACAATATATATGAAAATGAAATCTTTGAGTTTTACGTCCCACGATTATGCAGGCTAGGCTAAGGGAGACGGATACATTTTATAAGAGTAGCATAGCTACTAATAATCGGGTTTCAGCAGTGTTTCACCAATATCAACCTAGAAATAAAATTATAAATAAAAATTTGTTTTTTCGTGAAAGCAGGCCTTTAATAAATGCGAAAATAATATCACGTAAAGTATAAAATGCAAATAATTTGTCTAAAAGTTAAAACTAATACTAATTTGCCTACTAGTATTTTTCTAAATATCACACATAAATAATTTGTCGACTAGGAAGGCCAGCTCTACCATATGTGCAACACGTGCATTTGCACGAGGTGGCAAGTTTGGAGGGAAAGCAAAATCTGTCATAATAATATTATTTAAATTAAATATTTCTTGTTGGAAACAGACTTCATGTTTATGGTAGTTAAATTTACTAAGCTACTCACCTATCTACTACCTTCATAAGTCATGTTTAGGTTGCATTAGTTTCAGGTTACATGGACAGTGCTAAAGCAAATGGTCAAATAAATCACAGCATAAATTGCTTGAATGTTGCCAAATACAAGAACTCAATTCTCGAACACTTCTTCCATTTAGTTAGTTATCCACGTTCTGACATGAAAGCTAGTCTTCTCTTTGTCATAAACAAGTTCATTATCATTGAACGTCGAAACAAGTTTTTTTTTTTTTTTAAATAACAGATGTGGAAGGAAAATCAAGAAATAAAGATAAAAAGATAGTTGCATTGGAACTAAAAATGTTATGTTGAGATTGAAGCTCGATATGAATTTTATAAAAAAGGTTACATCTTTCAGGTGTGTTTGCTTTATCTTCCATTAACGTAATAGATTATTATTTAAGGAAAAAACCGACACAATGAGATCATATTTGTAGTATTTAAGCCTTTCTGAGTTCGAGTGCGCTGTCCCTCACTTTCGTTGTTCATGCTGGAGTAGCATACTTAAAATCTTGACTTCTAAGATGTGTTCTTTCTGCAGAAAGGGGGAGGCATTAAATAATGCCATTGCATGGGGCAGCAAATTCCCGAGGGCAAACCCTGATATGTACACTCATGTCCAAAATTATTGTCGCATGTCTATAAATACATTGTTGTAGGAATATAATTTGATAACAAATTCACCAGGTATTTCTTATAATGTTAGTATGTATATAATCGGCAAAGACATGTATATGGCAAATTTCGTGTCAATAAAACGAAAATAAAACGTCCTTGTCCATTTAGCAACATCTTGTTTTACTCATTCTAATTTTCGTATTTATAGTTCTTTTCCTATGAAATTTACCACAAATATACATTTCCGGTTTATACACATAGTAGTTATCAGTATTAAAAGTACCCTGCAAAATCATTATCAAATTATATTCTTGCAAGAAGGCAGTTATAGATATCCGACAATCATTTTGAACATGAGTGTACATACAAGACATGAATATAGAATGACATAATTTATAGCGATGCAGGGTGTTTCAGAATGAATATTACGGTTTTGAAACTGTAGTATCAATTACAAATAACTCAAAATTATAAATAATATCAAATGAAAGAACAAATCAAACAACTATGTACACACGTATGCGCATGCACTGTTTTCTCTGTCCGGTGTTAGGAAGAGCTAGCATCAAAGATGACGACTAGAGAGAAGAAAGTTTTATGTATTTTAATTTGGAAAAACTGAATCTGTAGTTACAGTGCAATCGTCTGTGTGGAGAATTTTAAGAAGGCGGTTACAACTACGTCCTGATGGTTTGCAGTTGCTACAAGGTCAAAAGCCTAAAGACTACGGTTTACGTACCAATTTAGCAAATGAAATATTGGTGCATGACGATAAAGATTTTCTGGATCGTGTAGTCTTCAGTGATAAATCGATGTGCTAATCTGAACACTCCTAATGTTCGCATCTGGGGGTCAGCAAATCCTCAGGGGATGGTACAGTTGCAACGAGACACCCATAAATTAAATGTGTTTTGTTCCATAAATCAGAACGTTTATGGGCGTTTTCGCCTGTGTGACTAATGGTGCTCACATTGAACATTTGTAGCAAAAGCTGTTTGAGTTGCTCTTTCATTTGATATATTATTATTTATAATTGTACGTTAAGTGTAATAAGTACTACAAACCCTATAAACCCCAATATTCATTTTGAAACATCCTGTATTTCCCAACAACACCATTGGGAACTAAAATGTAAAAAGGAGATAATTTTTTTTTCTTGTGAAATTATTGTTTACAACAACGAGACTATTACTAGTTGAGAGAATAACTACTACATCAATACGAGTTACTAGTGAATAAAATGTAATCAAATTTATTTATTTGCCATCAACACAACAGGCATAAGCCGAATTATAGTGTTGGTGTATTACATAATACATTTACAATAGTTTTCTTAAACATAGAGTTCATATTACAGATGTCAATTTCTTTGTGTTTGATACATATTTTATTATAAGTAGAACACATTCTCCAAATTGGTGATTTCAGTAATACGTTGTCCTTGCTGTTTTCCAATAAAATAGACCAGAGTTATTAGCACAAGTTTTAAGTGTCGGGACATGAAAATTTAATGTTGATATGAGATCCGTGCAATTAAATTCGTTTTGTACTATTTTATGGAGAAAAATCATATCTGTCACATTTCGCCTTTGTTCAAATGTAGGAATACAGAAGTTGTCTATTAATGTTAGATAATCTTTATAATGTGGATAGATTCCAGTTATCTTGTACGTCAAGTATTTGATAAATTTAGATTGGACCCTTTCCAGTTGGTGTCTGTATTTCTGTTGTGATGGGTTCCAGATCACAGCAGCATATTCCAGTTTTGATCGAACATAGGCATAATACATTTTTGTTAGTGTAGTAGTATTGTTAAATTCCTTTCCAGTTCTAATTATGAACCATAACATCTTGAGAGATTCATTAACTATGTTCTCTATATGGTTATTAAATGTCAGTTTCGTATCAAATATAACTCCAAAGTCTTTGACTGAACTTAATCTATTTAGTAAGATCTGATTCATTGAGTAATCAAACTCTATTTGACTTTTGTTTCTGGTAAACGATAAAATGTTACATTTGTTTATGTTTACATTAATTTTGTTAAGAGAACACCAATTAGCAATATTTTCCATGTCACGTTGTAAATCGAGAGAGTCATGGATGGTCTTTATCCTACCGTATATTTTGAGGTCCTCAGCAAAAAGCAATTTGTTAGTTAATAATAAATCTGATCAGGAGATCGTTAATGAATAAAAGGAACAATAACGGGCCCTGGGGAATTCCAGAATATGCAATATAAACAGATGATTTATATTATTTGTAGATAACAGTTTGTTTTCGATTATTTAAATATGATGAAAAGAACTTGATCAAGGGAGAAGAAAAATTATATTCACCTAGCTTATGTAATAGTACTTTGTGATTGATTCTGTCAAATGCTTTTTCAAAATCTATATATATTACATCAACCTGACATCCTACATGTAACGAATTTGCTATACAGCCTGTGATAAGTGCAAGGTTTGTTGTTGTTGATTTGTGTGGGATAAAGCTATGTCGATATGGCGAGATTACGGGTTGGATGTGGTCAATTATCCGTCGGTATAAGATTCGTTGAAATATCTTTGCAAAAGTAGGTAAAATTGATATAGGCCGGTAGTTATTTATTTCGTGTTTATCATTGGTTTTTGGTATTGGGCAAACTATAGATAATTTCCATTCATCCGGAAAAACGCATGTTTTTAAAGCGAGATTGAATGCAATCCTTAGGAGATATGTAAACGCATCTACACAACCCTTTATGATATATGGAGGTATTCCATCAGGGCCACCAGCAGTTCTGGGCTTTAATTTTTTGATTACGGTTTCTACTTCAGATTGAGTGATTTCCTCAATGGTAAGTGACTCTATACTTTGTTACTTACATAGGTTAATAAATTGTTCGTATAAATGTCAGTGACACCTGTATATGCACATATACTGGCGAGAAATACTATGCAAAAGCATTGGCTATTTCATCATTATGATAAAGTTCGAACCCCTCATAATTTAATTTCCCCCCAAGAAGATGCTTAGTCTTATTTTTTATAAAGTTCCACAATTCATTAGTATTGTTACTAATGTTATTTTCAGAAACTTGTATAAACGCTCTGTACGCCAGCTTAATTTCTTTCTTTATTTCCCTACGCAATTCATTGAATTTATTAAGATAATTTACTTCTTCATTATATTTGTATTTTTTTTATGACACCTTGCTTTAGTTTTGATTTTTTTGATAATTTCATTTGTAAACCACCACGGATAAGCTGTTCTTGAGTTGTTTTTAAGTGGCACGCACTTGTCAAATACACTATAAATAATGTAATAGAGATTATAAACTAGGTTGTTGGCGTTTTCATATTTCTTTAGGCAGTTCCAGTCCATAGATGAGAATTCAAGATACAACTCTAAGAAATTAGCTTTCCTAAAATTATATCCTGATATATTAGTTTTCTTTTTAATCTTCGCAGTTCCCCGCTACATCACGTTTATTACTAAGGATGCAGTGTACAATTATCACACAATTTCGCAATTCCGTATGGGTACAATTTCGAATAGGTACAAAGTAACAAAGGATTTGTAAGTTACGAAGGCTTCGACCCAAGTTCTGTTGATTATTTCACTTACCTGCAGGGTAAACCAATAAATAATAGTTACTAGAAAAAACAAATGTTTGAAAAAACATGAAAAAGAACTATCTTTTTATTGAAAAAAAATCACAGAAAAAACACGTTTTTTACAACACTAGTTTAAAATGAGACCCGAAAGTATTTATCATGGTATTGATAAAATTGTTTGGTAATTTTATGTTTTACTTTTATGAATTACTAGTTTGTGTAAATCACTAATTATTTGATTAGTTTTCTCATGTTCATCATTTTATTCTTAAATTTCACATTGACTTTCACATTTCAAAAAAAAAATCCTATTGCATATTAATAAAACATTCTGTTCTTAATCTTAATCTTAATTTTAATAATTATAATTTTGATTATAACTCTTACCGTAATTAATTATAATCGTAGTTATAACCGTTACATTTTCCCGACATTATTTTTCTAAATGTAATCAATCATTTTTAGACCTTTAATTTTAAATTTTCATTCACTAAATATTTCATTATTTTTTTCAATTTTGATCATTTAAAGTTGTGACATACTATATTTTGTGCTAGCATACCTGAATGATGTTTAGCCTTACATCTGGTGACTATAGAGACTAACAACAATTCTGAGCCACCCGCTTTTAGGATTTCATACCATTATTAGTACGGCAACGCAAAGTATTAAAAGCATAAAAAGCATAACATCAATTTACACATACTCCGGTGTATGGTTTGTAATTTGAACATGGTTGCGGTTGTCTTAGGGTCCAGAAGAAACTAATTTTAAAAGCATAACAAGCATATTTTGAGAAAATTAAGCATAAATCATAATTTAAAATATATAGTACAATTCTTGGAAAATTCTGTTTAACTGCAAGTTTGACATATTATATTAATATTTTTTAAAACCAACATGTACAATGGAAAATCATTGAGAACATAAGAATGCAACAATGAAAAGCTTATTTTATTTTTGTAAACTTATCGGGGTAATCCTTGGATGTGTAGGGGAAAGAAAGGAAAAGGAGATAAAACTTTCCGCCAACAATGAATAGTACATAAGAACTCTACACTATATTGTTATGTATACCTCTTGAACAAGAGCAGTTTCTGTACTTTTTGGTAAAATTTTTTACTTTTCCTTTTTGCATATATGCACCTCTAAGGCGCAGACAAGAGATTAAAAAAACTGACTCGAGTAAAGCATATCTCTTTACAGTGTATTAAGTTAATCAAATATGAAAGAAACTGGTTGCATAAAATATTAAGAAATAGATCAAGACATTTAGAATATTTAATATAAGGCCTACAGTAAATAGTATACAATATACACATGGGCGCCCGAAGAAAATTTTCTAAGGTGGGAGCTGAAATCCCTGGTTTGCTATATAACGTTTGGTATATTTTATTTGTATTAAGGAAATTCTAAATAATAATAATAATAATAATAATAATAATAATAATAATAATAATAATAATAATACATTTTTGTGAGCTAGTTAGGGGGCTCGGGCCTTACCCTACCCTCCCTTTCGGACGCCCATGATTATACACGGTTAATGTAAAACAATGATTGAAATTAATAATTAAGCATAATAAGGCATAATTTGAAAAAAATTAGGCATAATTAAACAAAAAATAAAGCATAATGTGGGTCCCTCTAGTTATTAGTTTAAGAGGCCTTTTTTTTTTTTAAATTAAGTACCGTTTTGAAATTAGGCCGCCGCAGCGCTGCAGTTATAGAAACATTTGACCCAGTTTGAGTTTGCTTGTAAGTTTTTAAAATGCCTCTGCCAATTGAGAATCTTGCCATGATGAAGCAGGATCCCACGCAATCCAGTTCTTGGACGCCGTTCCCGAAGCTTCTGGAACACTTTTGTTATGCAAACAGTGTTAGGCAAACACTGAGCAGTAACAGTCCTTTTTCCTTCAAGTGGAACAGTTGCAACATGGTCAGATTTGGAGGAGAAAGTTGCGACCATCTTCTTCCCCACACTTCGCGGTCGCTTCACTTTCGTGGGTGGATTTTCGTCTGGAAAGATCCAAACTGTAGACTGGCGTTTATTTTCAGGGTCAAATTGATAGATCCAAGTCTTATCACCAGTAACAATGTCAGAGACGAGCCGAGAATTGCCTCCATCAAATCTTGCAAGCATTTCTTCACACTATTCCACACGCATGCGCTTCTGCTGTTCAGTCAAAGTGTGAGGCACCCAACGAGATGAAACCTTCCTGAGCCGAAGATGATCATGAAGAATTTTTGTTACTGCTGGCGATCCAATGTTCGCTGTAGATTCAATGTCCTTGAAAGTTGTTCGAGGATTTTCTCGAATCATTTGTTCCATAGCGGCAATGTTTTCATTTGACACAGCTGTTGCCGGACGTCCAGCTCTCTCTTCATCTTTAAGCGATGTCCGGCCTCTTCTGAATTCACCAAACCACCGAAAAATCGTAGTACGGGAAGAAGCAAGGTCCCCAAATGCCCCCTGCAAACGGTCAAGGCTTTGTGTCTCGTTCAAAGCACTTTTGAAATCGTAAAGGATCATTGCCCGAAAATGTTCCCTTTCGAGCTCCATTCTAGACAGCCGAATACTTCTCACATCAACAAACAAGTGAAGGCGATACGGCGAGTTGAAACTTGCTTTGCTTCTTCGCTCTGGATACCACTACCGAACGCAATTGCTGGAATACAAATACTGTGCCACAACAATGCGTATCTCAAAACTTTCGTAGTGACCCTCGTACTATTTACAGAAGCTATTTTAGTTATTTTTCCTATATTCAGTAGTTACTATTTGTTACTAATGTAGAAGTTTTTTAAAAAGATTTAAATCAACTAAAATATTTTTTGTCCTAAAACTTACATAGGAATATCTTAACAAAAAGTAATCATTCTTTCTCACACTTCTGATTCTAAATCAAGTATATTATTCTTGATTTCTTCACTGCATACATCAATAGTTTAGTTTATGAAATCTTCAGTAGGATTAGTGCCGTGTCGTGGAAAATCAGTTCTTCGGGCGAGAGTATACGACGGCAGCCTCGTACATATGAGTGAGGTTGACAGACCAGCTGCGAAACGTGAGAAAATTTTAAAAACCAAACCCTGATTTTCCGTGATTTTGAGAACTTTTTATTACTTTTTTACTTTCATTTTATATATGTGCACATGTTTCATTCCTCTCTCTTTTCTTTCCTTCTTTTCTTTTCTCCCCCCCCCGAATCGTGCGCTCCTTACTTCGGTACCCGAGGCCGTCGCCCCGCTTGCCCCTCCTTCGTCACCTTGAATAGTAATCTTTCACTTATATGCTATATACTATTATATTGATAAATTCTATATAAATCTCTAACCCAGGAGGGATAACTGTTCCTCCCTGATCCCTCTAAATGACGCCCTCTGAATCTCACCCTTTAACTGACTTATTTTTAGTTAAAGAAAGGTGTGTTTATAATTACATGGGCACGTGGGAGGAATTAAAATTAACAAAAAAAATGGCTACTTACCAATGAATCCTCCCTTGAATTTTTTTAAAAAGATTTTGACGTTTCGGAACTCTCAGCTGATTCCTTTCTCAGTGGCAAGGTAAAAAGGATTAAAACGGAAACGAGATAATAGAAGTAAAACCAGGAATACATACCACTATATAAAAGTAACGTACAAAAAAGATCCTAAGATGAACAGATCAGAGTGAAAAAGGAATGAACTGAATAAAAAAGAACGTGGTGTCTATGTTAGGCCACTACTGTCAGATCCAAAGTATGCATCAAAGGTAGATACCCAAGTTCGATCAATGTTGCCAGTATCAAGGTTTACTCCTTTGATCTCCTTCTCGTTTAAATCCTTTTTACCTTGCTACTGAAGAAGGAACCAGCTGACAGTTCCGAAACGTAAAAAGCTTTAAATTTTTCAAGGGGGGATTCATTGGTAAGTAGCCAATTTTTGGTTAATTTTAAAGGTGTGTTTACTTTAACAATCGTAAAACACATTTACGCCTGTTACTTCCGATGCGAGAAATGGGATTTAGGCGCTCTATTTCAAATAATGCAAGAACTGTACATTTTCAAGAACTGAAGTCTGCTGACATCAGAGATCATATGGAATGATCGAAAGATCTTCCCTATCTTTTTTTTTCTTATCTCAATTGTGCTAGTGCTACCTATTAATATAGAATATAAGATATAATATAGGGCGAGAGTATAGTACCTACTAAAATACAAACCTTTCTTCAACAGTGGACAATTTCATGTTATGCCTAACTCGGTCATAGCGTTAAGAAATACAGGTTTTATTGCCTATTTTGGTATTCTACCTTAGATGTTGCATGTTTAATATTTCTATAGAATGGGTCTGCGTCATTTATATGTATATTGAGAGGTCGGATTTCGTCTGCACGTGCACGGAAAGAAAAGCAAATAATTGGGTGAAGTAATTTCTGCATTTTGTAACTGAAATTTTGGGAGTTTCTCCGGGGGGAATAAATTTTCTTCGGGGCGAGATTCTCCCCGGGATACCCCCTGAATTCATCCCTGGAGACGTACTGTCATCACTGAAGATTCAGTGCATAAAGTTAATAGAAAAGTAAAAGAGAACAGACGCTTTATGATTTTGTCGTTATAAGTTTCCCTGAATTTTAAGAAGTATTCCGTATGAGGAAGCACCTAGGTTGTCAGCGCCACCACGACGACAACGATCAAGTCAAAACGGCCGTGTTGTAGTGGTTGTCCAATTAGGCAGCAGACTTCTATGAGAAGGGTATTCAAAAGCTTGTTGTACAAAATGGTAATGGTAAATTCCTTAATATTGGCAGAAATTATGTAGAAAAGTAAATTTAGGAACAGACTTTCACGTAAGAGTAAAATTGTTACGAAAAGTATACTTGTTTTGTTTCTTTTTCAAAACAATATTTCATTTTTTAAAAAACGCCTCATATATTAAAGAGGGGTAAAACAACATATATTCCAACGTTCCGAACCACAAAAATCGCCATTTATGCAGCAGAACATTCTTCGTTCAACTTGAGATAGTTCGGAAAGAGTTTCTTGAACTATGGGTCAGTCACATTGAACTGAGGTCTGAAGTACGGTAACTTAAAGTCCTATAATATATCGTACAAGTAATAAACATGTAAAAGACAATAATCATTTCAATACAATAGTTCACTAAAATGGACCGGTAATTTATATTCACCTTTTATTATGAATTCCTAATACACCTCAACATGGTTACTTTTTTTCTTAATCAGAAAAAGGCCCTTATTGGTTTCTACTTATTGTAAGTACGGTGTAACTTGTACACCTTCCTTTACAAGGAAATTCTAATAGTGCGATGGGATTCTAGTGCCCGGTGACGGCAAAGTGAGACTATTATTATTATTATTATTATTATTATTATTATTATTATTATTATTATTATTATTATTATTATTATTATTATTATTATTCAGAAGATAACTTCTGTCCACATTATACTCTTGACTCCATATGTTTTGAACATGTATTTATCGAAGTAAACAACTATGAATTGCAGTTGGTTCAAAGTAAACACAGGAGGGTTAAACTCTCCTGGCCTTCCCCTAGCGATGGGTTAATCTCTTTTGTCCTTCCCCTAGCGATGGGTTAATCTCTCCTGGCCTTCCCCTAGCGATGGGTTAATCTCTTCAGGCCTTCCCCTAGCGATGGGTTAATCTCTCCTGGCCTTCCCCTAGCGATGAGTTAATCTCTTCTGGCCTTTCCTTAGCGATGGGGTAATCACTCCTGGCCTTTCCCTAGCGATGGGTTATCTCTCCTGGCCTTCGCCTAGCGATGGGTTGGGTCTATATCGGCGGAAGAGATCTTAATTGAATGTGTCTTGATGCAAGAGAACAGTAGCTTGAAGCACATAACTCTATTTCAGTAATGGACATTAATATATTAAATATTAAATAAATACTGCATGTATGAACACATAAGTATATGAATTGCGACGAGCAGAAGCAAGAAAGCAACACAAACACAAAGAGAGTGGGCGGTAGCTGAGTGCTAGAGCGACCACTTCTGTTGCGAGGGTCCCTGATTGGATCCTTGAGTATGTGTTTCTGGTGGACACAAGGTGACCAGAATTTTTACTTGCAAAAATGGGACGCATACGAATCGGCGACAGGGGAGGGGGTGAATATTGGACTTCCAGATTGCATTTTGGGACTCAGTAGTGTTTTTGACAGCGTTTCTAATTTAAGTACTACCGAATAATACTTTTAATTACTAATAAACTATTTATCTCATTATTGAATATGCGTTATTCTCTGCTATATCATGTAGCGTAACTTTCAGTGGTATTTTTGGTATGAATTGATCTTTAAAAGTTCTTTGTTTGCACTCAACAGTTTGTAGAATTTGGTACAAGACTGATCAAAATTAATCTTACTGATGAGCACAGCTTTGAAAGTATCTATAGACAGTTGGGTTTTCTCACTCGTCCACAAAGCATTCATGTACGAGAATACATGTTCAGTTGGAGCATTAATCCCGGGTAAACAGAGAAAGAGCTCCACAACTTTTAGAAGATTTGAGTACGGTACGAGATTACAAAAGCAATGGGAAAAACTTCTACCCAGCAGTTGTCAGGAGATACTCTATATGAGTTCCACTTAAATGAACCTTCCCAATGAGTGTTAGTACGGAAGAGTGTAGAATATGCATTGATCATTTATAATTTGAATAATAATTACGGGACACCTGGGTCATTTTTGCTTAAACACGGGACATTCAGGCGTTCCACTTGAGAATGAGAAAAATCGGAACAACGGTTGAAAAAAGGGACTATCTCAGCTAAAACGGGACGTCTGGTCACCTTGGGTGGACAACACCTTGTCCGTAAGTTTTCCCATCCCCATTGATTTTTTCATTCCATCAATTCTTTCATACTAAAGATTCACATTCAATTATTATCCGTCTCCTTTAACCTAAAGGACATAACGTGGGACTGTGTGTGTGAGTGTGTGTGTGTGTGTGTGTGTGTGTGTGTAAATGTATATATATACAGGGTGTTCATTTATTATGTAGCCAAAATCCACTGGTGAAATCGCCACATCTAGAGAATAAAAATGTCCATATGAACATAGGGCGAAAAACGTGTTCTTTCTAACTTATGAGGTGCCAAAATCGAGAAAATTGTAACTTTGAGGCTGCCTAGCTCAAAAACTATGAGAGATATGAAAGGCGGTTAAAGAAATATTAAGAGGAAGTAGTACACTGTCTAAATAAATAACCATGTTTTAGACTTGGAACGTATCGCCGCCACGGATTTTATAGAGGAAGTTGCGGTATAGTTTCCGCTCTTCCACCTCTCTTTCTAAAATCATCTGCGCCGTAAGTATGTGATATACTGAAAACTGGTAGATATCAGACATCCTGCAACGGCACAATGTAACACCTAAGGGCAGTGCCTATGTAACATACACATAACGTATGCTTCGTACTGATTAATGTAGTAAGCAAGAGAATACAGTATATTTGTGCAATATAAAGCTGTCCGGAAAACGAATTTTTCTCAGTGTAGCGTCGGAATTCCTAAATTAGTAGGAAGCACTGGGATTCCTTAAAAGACTGAATGAAAATAAATCGTAATTAACCTCATACTGGGAACATTAATTGGTCAAAGTTAACATGCTTCACTCTACCCTGACAAATTATTGCTAACCCTCCTATCGATTGATTCAGATTACAACTTCTTAAAAGAAGGAAGAATTGTACCGTAGTATTTCAATCGACTATAACGAATATTCTCTATGTCGTGTGATATTAAAACGAAAAAGGAAAATAAAGCTGAACCAGAGCTTATGAATTACTTCTACTTTAAAGGTCTCCATGAAGGCACAAAAAGAGACTATAGGATTGTTGGTATAACCGATCAACCCATATTTCTCTACAATCAAAGTAATATTAAGTATTTGTCGTTTGTTCTTCACGAAATTCGAACCAAGTGAGTAGAGTAGTACTCATCAGAGGTCATATATGTTAATATGGCTGCCAGTGACATACTTTCTAATTTTTTGCTCTGTGGGAAGTTTTCTTTTTTGCAGTATTGAATGAAAATGTTGTAAGGATGAATAAAATTTGTGTACTCTTTGGCCAATAAAGTCGCATTTTATATTTACTTCTGCGTATGTTACACGACAGTTCCAAATCTCACAGCCTATATGGACATCTTGGATGAAGTGCCATCGATTTATTTTGGCGGAATATTTTTTAACTGGAGTGAATGGCATCACATTTTGTATACTCTGTCTTAGAATGATGTGGTTATAACTTTTGTTATTACGTACACATTTTAGGTGGCTCGGTTACGGCATCGGTGTGAAACTTGGCGTGGAAAATATCTATTCATGTGGGCATTGTTTTCTCATTGGATATATTATATAACTTCATGGAGAATGCATTTCTTCACTATTGATCCATTGCAATTCTAAACGATTAAGACGATTAGAAACGTTCAGAGAAAGATACGATTTATACAATCAAAATCGATTTTTTGTAAACGAACGTTATCATAGAACACCACATATTTTAAAAATCTGGAGAATGAAGAGTTAGGTAAGTCCTCATATTCCACTAAATTTAACTCTAAGCAGTAAAGATTATGTGAAAATCCCAATACAATCATACACTATGTTCTATCAAGATCGAATAATTTTTATGAAAGTTTATCATAGAAAATATTTTTAAAATACAAGGGAGAGAAATCCAAATTATACTCAGAAATTAATTACTATTGATTCACTATCATTCTCCGAGATACTTTCCTCAAAATTTAATCTATCTACGTCACTCCTATTTTATTGATTGACTGATTGTGGTTTCGACGAATCGTTTTCAGCATCAAGGTTACAGGAGGAAGGGAAGATGTTAATCCGTCACAGTTTATAGTATATTGCTTACGTAGACAAAATCTGAGAAAAGCAGGTAATCAATTGAATAAATATCCGAAACGTTACCTTTACATTAATGTGATATTTCATTCATAATCCAAATGATATGAAATTACGTTAATACACGATTATTATAACGTCCCACGATTATCCCCCATAAGCTAAGGGAGACATATGATTAAGGCAAAAGAATGATGATAGAATGATAATGTAGGAGAAAACATGAGTGCCTCGAGAAAAAAACTTAGACCCCACAATTATTATTGTTTGCTTGTTGCGAAGATTTTAATTTGTTAAGTGTTTTGTTGTAGATTAACATATTTTTGGTCTGTATCCAGAGTTAATCTTTAAACTAAATTTTAATTTATTTTATATTAGAAGAAGAAAGAAGATGAATTTATATAATTTAAATTGCAAGGATCTTATAAAATAGAGGATCTGCCCATATGTATCTTCATCCTATTAAATCGGTAAAGCCAAAAAGCATCCGAGCATCGGCACGTCTGATTAGCTACTCTAGTTTCTGCCATCGTCTGATTGGCTACTTTCGTTTCCGCCATGATTGTTGTCTCAAAACATTGCGATCCTATTGGGCGGAGTGAGCAGAGTAGGTGTGGCGAAACTGTGACGTATGGCTTCAAGATTTTGTTGTAAGGGCAGATCCTCTATTTTATAAGATCCTTCGTAATTTTGTTGAAACAGAACAAATGAGTCATGAAGTTATAAACAAGATATAATTTGAGTTATTTAATACCGATTTGGCGAATTTTAGTATAAATAATTAAATACAACTACCAGAAGAGAAGATCTATGTTAAAATTGGTTACATTGTAGTTTACTCGGATTGAGTATAGTCCGCTCCCCCCAGTAATTTTTAACGAATCATAGTGATTCTAATGATTCATATTAGTTCATAATGAATCGGAATCGAATGTTATAAAGATTTAAGATGTAAATCTTGTGGTAAGGGAGCTTTAGTATAAGTAGTAGTGGTAGTAGTAGTGATAGTTAGTAGCAATATTAGTGGTACTAGTAGTAGGAACGGTTTAGAAGCCCCGCGGAGATTGCCTGGGTTCTGTTCTCGATGTATGTAGTAGTAGTAGTGGTGGTAGTTAGTAGCAATAGTAGTAGTACTAGTAGTAGGAACGGGTTAGAAGCCCCGCAGGGATTGCTTGGGTTCTGTTCTCGATGTAAGTAGTAGTAGTAGTAGTAGTAGTAGTAGTAGTAGTAGTAGTGGTGGTAGTTAGTAGCAATAGTAGTAGTACTAGTAGTAGGAACGGGTTAGGAGCCCCGCAGGGATTGCTTGGGTTCTGTTCTCGATGTAAGTAGTAGTAGTAGTAGTAGTAGTGGTAGTGGTAGTAGCAATAGTAGTAGTACTAATAGTAGTAGGAACGGGTTAGAAGCCCCGCAGGGATTGTTTGGGTTCTGTTCTCGATGTAAGTATTAGTATTAGTAGTAGTAGTAGTAGTAGTGGTAGTGGTAGTTAGTAGCAATAGTAGTAGAACTAGTAGTAGGAACGGGTTAGAAGCCCCGCAGAGATTGCTTGGGTTCTGTTCTCGATGTAAGTAGTAGTAGTAGTAGTAGTACCTATAGTAATAGTAGTAATAGCAGTAACAGTAGTAGTAGTAGCAGTAGTAATAGTAGTGACTCTTCCAGTTCCGGTGACAAAGAACTGGGGGTAGCGGGCTATTTAATCTATTTGATAAATCTTAATACATATTAAGAAGATTTTATACGGTGGCACGTATATAATAAAAATGAACCACTAAAAAATTATTCTTCTAAGGCTTAGGCCCTTATTCTTCTGAACTGTTGCGCCACCCTAATAACAAATCATAATGGAAATGATATTTTAAGAAATAGTAACGTAATCAAAATTCTAGTATTTTAGCCGAAATTATTCTATAAACGACATAAGTTTGAAAGTTCTATCATAATAGTAACCGATATTTACTGTTGGCATGATTTGACATACTTAGAACCTCAAAATTTTATACATCAGCGAACAAATAGTTAAATAAAATAAAGTCTACAGGAATATTCCAGAGCACAACGTTAAACGTAGTTTATATAGTTCTTGCAAATCAGAGCCAGACAATTGATGTACTTTAAGTAGGAAGTTAGGTATGTTACAGAATTCAACGGGAATATCCCGTAATTCAAGTACAAATAATGAGAAAATAATTATATTGATATGTCGATGAGAATAACTGAATGTGTGTAATATATGTATTGTGAAATGTGTTTATAATATTCGCTTGCCTTTGATGAATCTTCGATTCTTAATAATGTTAATCAATTCTTAAAACATTGACTGTATATAGGCTACTCTAAATTGATGGGATTATAAGCATGAACCATTAGTAATTAAAATATAACGTGTGCTAGCTTATATAGCTTTGTAGCTAATAAACTTTTGTTGTCGAAACTAATCCGTTCCGAGGTGGACATCTATTCTTGTTATTAGCTACTTTAAGACTGTATCATATACAATAATAATGTCTAAGGATGATATAATGATATACGTTTATATTCTTTGCTCTGTCAATTCAGTTGTGTACAGTTTCTTCTGGACCTTTTTTGGGGGGCACTACACCCCCCGGAGCTCTGAGAGTGACCCCCGGAGCAAACCAAAATAATACGTCTATAATATAATAATAAATAGAATAGTATAAGAAGTGCCTCCCCGGAAATCTAAGTCTGCCCCCCCCCTCAGATCATTGCTTCTGAAAGAAACACTGGTTGTGTATACTTTTAGTCTTTATTACTTCCATTGTTACGTTATGTATAGTATGTATTATGCAGATTCTTCATAAACAAGTTACTGCCAAAATACAATATAAATACTTCATTGTGATTATAAATATATTATTTGGTAATTGTAATTTTAATTATAGTAATAAAGACCCAAATCCCCTCATACATTTACGCAGTGAGTCACGGTTGTACAGGGTGAGCATAAAGTTCTGCCCTGATTATAAAAATTTATTACGGAATAACCGTTGGACAGAATAATGTAAATTCTGGCCCGTTACATAGGTTAGTATTACAACTTTTTTAAAGACCAATAGATGGCACTAGTTCTACCCAAGAGTGACGCAGTACGTTACTTGGCGGGCGCGGGTTACTTGGTGAAATAGCATCGAAGCAGGAGAAATTCGCAATGCGTGCTGTGGTATCACGCTCTCACCGCCACAGATATAACTCCACTGGACTTTTTTTTATGGGGCTGTATCAAGGATAGAGTATGCCACACCTAGTGCTCTAAAACGGGTCGGGTTGACCCGACCCGACTCGAGTCGGGTCGGATCGGGTCAGGTCAACTCGGGTCGGGTTATCGGGTCGGGTCAGTCGGGTCAGCTCGGGTCGGGTCATGCGGGTCAACTCGGGTCGGGTTATCGGGTCGGGTTGTCGGGTCGGGTCAATCGGGTCAGCTCGGGTCGGGTTGTTAGGTCGGGTTATTCGGGTCGGGTCAATCGGGTCAGCTCGGGTCGGGTTGTCGGGTCGGGTCAGTTCACTTTGGTCAACTGAGTTTAGGTTGAGTTTAAACTCGGCTGGAGTCGAAAGCTGCTGTTTTGCACTAGCTGCCTAATTAAAAATAGCAATTTTCAATTGATTTTATAGAAACCATAAATCTATTTTGAACACTTGCAGCTAGTGTTTTTATGATAAATGCTTATTTTTCTACTTGTGTATACTTTAATTTTTAAATGTGGAAGATTGATTTTACCAATCGACTGTAATATTAATATCTACGCCAATACGGAGTCTGGATTTAGAACAAAACTAGAAGTTGTTTAAGCAACGCCAAAAGAGAGATTGGATATGGACGACCAAGACCAAGCAGGGCCGCGGTGGTTCAGTGGTAGAGAATTCATCTCTGGTGCATGGTGTCCAGTAGCGTAGCTAGAGTTTTTTTCAGGGGGGCCAATGAAGGGCCCAAGAGGATTTTGAGGGGGACATCTCCAATATATATATACATATATATATATGTGTGTGTGTGTGTGTGTATTCAAGGTGAATGTTTCCATCTTTATTGTTCATGATTTTACTATTTGGAAAGCAGTGAAAATATAAGAGTTTAGTACCTCAAACAACTAGGATTCATTAATGCAATTGATTTCTAATATAAGTAAATAGTTATTTAATCATGGCGTTTAAAATATGTGTAGCTGGTTGACTTAAGTGGAAGCAAATACACTTTTACAGGTAAAGAAAATAACTTATAGGTTCATGCTTCTACTTGAAGAGGATCTTTCTATTCGTGTGGGCAGCAGCAAACATATCCACAACTTGTTAAAGATCTAACGATTTAGCAATTTTCTTCTCAATATAAAGTAACACTAAGTTTTTCAACTTATCATGAGTCATTGACTTGCGTATACAAGTCTTTAATCTTTTCAAAGAAGAGAATGACCTTTCACATGTAGCACTAGAAACTGATATAATCACAGAGATGATACCTAGCTTGTAGGTTTCTAGGAATGCGTTTTTGTAGACACAAAGAAGATCAGCGAAATTCGTTAAGGAATCAGCTTTCGTTTTCTTCTAGTTTTCATACAACTTAATTGTTACAGGAACCCACATTATGCTTTCTTTCTTGTTTAATTATGCTTTTTTAAAATTATGCTTTATTGTTAATTTCAATGATTATTTTACATTAATCGTGTATAATGTATATTTATTATACATCAAATATTCTAAATATCTTGATCTATTTATTGATATTTTTTTGCAACTAGTTTCTCTCATATTTAATGAACTTTCTACTTAATTCATTGTAAAGAGATGTGCTTTGCTCGAATAAATTTTTTCTATCATTTGTGTGCGCCTTACAGGTACATATATACAGAAAGGGAAAGTAAAAGGTGCCACCAAAAAGTACAGAAAGTGCTTAAGTTCAAAAAGTAAACATAACAATACAGTGATGACGCCAGAGGGGGGCAAGGGGGACGAGCGCCCTCCTAGTAGCTACTTCTGCCCCCCTGACTGCCACCTAGACTGCCCCCCCAGACTCATACAATCTTTAAACATTCTTCATGTAGTGTTATATATCAGTATCATAACCAATCTCATTGACAAATTGTAGTCTACTTTCCATGAATTCACTATGTGGCAGATTAATCCTCAAGCTTTCTTTTTTGAGCGTCTGGGTATGCACGCATATTTCTGTTTTCTAATTTAGCCCCTTTTGGGGTAAATTTTAGTTATACTTCTTTCTTATGATTTTTAATAATTGTGCCTAGCGAACAATAGTAGATTTGGTCGACTTGTTTTCTTCTCATTGGATCAACTTCGATTGGAAACAAAAGAAAGGTAAAACCAGTTATGTAACTTGTTTGTATTTGTCCAGGTTTGAAGTTTTCAGTTTCACATTTTTTTTTAATTTAAAACTTCTTTTTTCTGAAACATTATTCTCGGCTTCCAATATTCAGAGGATGTGCTTATAACAGCTTAGTTTGCAACTACCAGGGCTCAATTTTTTGAAGGAGATAAAAAGAGTTGTGTTTTCCCTTCCTGCAAATGATAATAATAAAATCATTTAATGAAATTGATTCCCAATAAAATGTATTGTCAGAGTGCTGATCTTTAGTTAGTAATTGGTTTATACTAGTGCTCCTTTACTTATTTTGTTTCAAGGTACTGACGTGACGTCTACCATATTGACTAGGAACTGCTGAAAAATTCGTAGCCCAACCCAGAAGGAGTGCACGTGGATTGGTGAAGTTTTACTTCTTCTTCTCTTCCCTCGAGAGTCAATATACTACCTTGTACAGTGCTCCAGGTTTTGCAGAAAAATTTTAAAAAATCTAGATTTCCTCGCACCACTGTTCGTAGCACTACCCCTATCAGATCTAAAATGGCGTCTTTCAAGAGTTATTTAAGTTTGGGAAATAAGTACACGTAATAGTTAGATGGAGCTAAATCTGCGGAATAAGAATGATGATCTAGACATTGAAATCTTAGATTATGCAATGTCAGTTGTGTTCGCAGGGGCTTGATGGACAGGTGTATTCTCCTGAAGGAACAGAATTCCTTTCTTTTTATTTTCCGCAGCGTTGAACTTTGAATTTTTCTTTCAGTTTTGTAAGTAATGTAGAGATTCTGGATTAAATATCTGACCATTGAGGAGGTGGTCTACCACTCCTACCACTCCATACTTATACCAGAAGAATGTTCCAAACAGTTTCTCAACCTACTTCTGTGTCTTGAACTTCTTGGGGCGATGGAGAAATGAGTGCTACTACTCCATTGACTGTTGTTCCGATTAAGGATCACAGTGGTACAACCATATTTCATCTATGGTTACTATTCGTCAGCGAAATTGATCATCATTACGGTCAAATTGGAAGAATACTTATCTTAATGCCGTTACCCTTTTATTCTCCTGACATATATTTTGGGAACCCATTATGCCGAGAACTTGCGCATACCCAAGCCATTCTGAATTATGCTACCGACGAGTTCCAAAGAAATGCCCAGAATCTGACACAAGTTTTGCTGAGAAGGTAAAAACTGAGAAAGCGGGGTGCAGACCTCAGACTATAATAAATATAAATAGCTTAAATTATTTTTGTCACACAAAAACTGGGGTGGCCTAGGCCCTCCGGCCCCGGGCTATATCCACCACTGGCTGAAATGCTGCAATTTGCAAGAATAATGTCACAAATTGCATCCATGATTCCAGGAAGAGTCATTGCTTTTAATCATCCTGGATGTAAAGCATAATTTGTTGAGAAATTGCTACGTTTATACTAAGCCACTTACTTCTTCACCACTATATATAACGGAGGAGAGTCCCGTGGTGTTTCACTGATTTTCTAATTAATTTACTTCGGTGGCTTTCCTTGGTGGAACAAAAATGTTATAACAGTAAGGATCTGGATGTTCGTGAAATTATCTGTTTGGGCACACATAATCACTTCAGAGGCCTGAGAAACAATAAGAATTTCATTATTAATATGAAAATTTATATTTGTACATACAGAGATATGTTTTTCTAAACTACGGTTTCATTTTTCTACCTAGTACCTACACTCCTTCTGGATTGGACTACGACATTTTCAGCAGCTCCTCGTAAATTCTCTCTCTGGCTCTCTCTCTCTTTCTTTCTCTACATATATATATATTATCAACATAATACTGTGTCGTGCCTCTCAAGCATGGATGTATGTGTTAAATGACACAGTACTAGCTGCTTCTATCTACTATCTGAAGTAGATAGGAATACATTACACTACTATCTCCACCAACCTACTGCGTAGGATTTTTATCTAACAACATGCGAAAGGTGATTGAATCAATGATAGCTTAGACTGTTAACTTTAGACTGTTCATTTATTAGATTATCTTTTTAATGTAGAGAGTAGAGTCGGATGTTGTGATGTAAGTTATTAGGTAAAACTATTAAATCACATTTAATAAATCTGTTGTAGAATTGGTCAACTCAAGAGTATCAGAGACGTATTAGAACATACCTCGTTGATCTGGATTCGAACTCCTGGATACGAAGTTCGATGTCTAAGTTCCTCACAGTGGATGGATGTCCACTGGAAATGTTGATGTCAACAGCTGGTTCCCAATAGCTGTTCCACTGGGAATGATCCTCGAAGACTGATCCTTCAGACTGATGCTCGGAAACTGATCTTCGGAAACTGACCCTCATTCAGTCAAACATTACCTTTTTATGTTCGTCTCCATGATGACGAATTTGTTGTTATTTCATTCCAACTTCTGCAGCTCTTACATCTCTGAGCCGAAATTGTGCTGAATCACAATTTCTGCTTTTTCTCTCATTGACCAGATTCTCCAGACAGATTACGTCTGCGAAATTCATAATTTTACCTAATTTTGATATTGTGTACATGTTAACATAAATTTATACAACGTTTTACATTTTCTTGCTTTTCGTATTTGTTTATGTTCTTGTGACACTTGCAGACTCGTGTCTATTACTACAAGAAAACAACAACCATCAGCAATACGTAACATGATGATATAATGTGTCTGTCTGCAACCTAATTACTTTATTACAACAATTATAAACAAAGACTTTACTGTTTTCCTTTTGAAGCCAATTAATAATAAAATTGAATGATATTAGATATTAGAACGTTCCAGAATTTTGGCGTACCGTGACAATATATATATATATATATATATATATATAGAGAGAGAGAGAGAGAGAGAGAGAGAGAGAGAGAGAGAAAGAGAGAGAGAGAGAGAGAGAGAGAGGGGGGGGGAGAGCGAGAGATACGTAGCATATAGACGAATGTGTTACTTGTAGCATACGCAAAAGTAATTCAATTTATGTTTAGGCTTCAAAAGTTTCATTGAAAAATATTTCATGTGCAGACGTTACTTATTTGTTAGTTACAAATTTTATTTGAAATAAGTTTAATTTATAATCATATAGATCTAACATAAAAACAGCAAGAAATACACAATGTAATGTAAAATAAGTCAAACGTAATAAATATGTCATTTTTGGTATGGCAAATAGCCGCCCCCCGAAAATGTATCTGCCCCTCCTTTGCCCCCCTAAGGACTTAAAGCTGGCGTCGTCACTGTAACAATATAGTATGGAGTTCTTGCATACTATTCATTGTTGGCGGAAAAAATTCTTCTTTTACTTTTTTTCTCTACATCAAAGGATTACACCGAAAAGTTTACAGAAATGAAAATAAGCTTTTCATTGTTGCATTGTTATGTTCTCAATGATTTTGCATTGTAAATATTGGCTTTAAAAAATATTAACACAGTATGTTAAACTTTCAGTTAAAGAGAATTTTCCAAGAATTGTGCTATATATTTTAAATTATGCTTTATGCTTTATTTTCTAAAATTATGCTTTTAAAACTAGTTTCCCAATGTGAGTGCATTTTGGCGTTCACCCAGTGTCGTGACCATAGTGCTCTCAAACGGGTCGGGTCGGGTCAATCGGGTCAGCTCGGGTCGGGTTATTAGGGTCGTGTTGTCGGGTCGGGTCAACCGGGTCAGCTCGGGTCGGGTTATCGGGTCAGGTCAATAAGATCGGATCACGGTTCGGGTCAGTCGGGTCGGGTCGGGTCAGTCAATTCGGGTCACGGGTCGGGTCGGATCCGTCTTCAACCCGACCCGACCCGACCCGTTGAGAGCACTAGCCACACCTGTTGCTGACGTCGAGGAACTGAAGGCTAGGATACAAGCAGTTGTGAGTACTGTGACAGAAGACATGTTAGAAAACACGGAACTGGAATACCGCTTAGACTTTCTCCGATCTACCAAGGGGACACACGTTGAAGTGGTCTAACGTAAGTCATCTTTAAAAAAATGTAATATTAACCTATGTAACTGACCAGTATTTACATTATTATGCCAAACGGTTCTTCTATAATAAATTTTTGTAATCAGGGCAAGACTTTATGTTCACCCTGTCTTTTCATCGTACCGTGCAATGTGACCAAATGAATCTTCATAGTTCAGTTACTTCCGAAGTGAAAGAACTTGGATCTCGACGTTAATAAAGTTTCCACGTTTTGTCATAAACGTGGTGGCGACCCTTTTATAATAACATTTAAAAGTCAGATGAGAAATAAGGTAAAAGAAGCGCATAACAAATCCAAGAACATGATGGTGCCCGCAACAGCGGGGGATCGAACCAGGATTAACACACCACAGGTAAGTGCTCTAACACTGAGCTACCGCTACTCCTCATTTCATGATCCGAAAACGAAACTTAACACTAGTGCCATTCTTTTTTTTACCAACACTTCTCTTCCACTATTTAGTTACTGAAAGAAAGAAAACTCAAAATTTACACATAATGTAAACCCTTAAATCAGTTATTTCCAATAAGATGCTCTGTAACGTAATAGCTTGTTGCTCGTATCTCAGTAAACTACACAGAGAGAGCAAACAAAACGCAGCATACCTAACGTTGCTAAAAATCAATGGCGACAGCCGAAACTGGGTGTATTCGGTGGATTTGTAGAAAAACTACTCCTAGATTCAAGACTAATCGTATACGTCCAACATTTATTTTATTTCATTCCGTCTACTTCTTTCCCTTTGTTTTTTGTTCAGCGTATTTCAGATTTTGTTAGATTCTAGGGGCAAGATTCTCAGATCCCATAAGAATGTCACGGCTCTCATTAATACATCACCATAAAATTGATTACAAATATGTGTTTGTCAAACTTAAAGTTGACCATTGACCTTCTCTGATTTTCCCTAATGACGTCCATGCTTCCACTCAGCTCGTTCCTTTTACCTGTATCTAATCGTAAAAGCTCACTAGTACGTTACAGACTGTCAAGTTGGAAATGACTGCCTTAAATTAATGAAATATCAATGGAAATTCGCTTCAGGAATTAAAAGTTTCCGTACATTTTCTCACAAAAAAAAAAAAAAAAAAAAAAACATTCCTGCCGAGGTATAGTAAATTAAATGAAGGTCCACGGAGGATTCGTTGTCAGTAGTTCAGAAGACATTACAACAATTACTCCAACAATGATATTCTAATCCCAGGAATCCAAAGAATGAAGATAACGCAACTGGCAGAGCATGTAACAGTGACGACGACAGAGGGGCAAGAAGGATGCTCCATTTCCTTTTCTATTTTCTTATTCTAACAGGTAAGAAATAACGAATTCTGCTGCAGAAATACCTGATTTTTCTTTTTCGTGCAAAGAGTCTCGAATCAATTGCACTATAATGGTTGAGAACCCACTTCAAACCTTACGGCTTGTCCTTGATAGCCACACTGTTGACTGAGGTCATAAATACACATTAATTAACAATGTCTCATTTTATCTCAATGTACTTTACCTTCTTTATTCTAATAGGTAATGTCCAGAAAGAGAATAAAAGTACTATAGAAACAATAGTACTACAAGTGTACAATTTATTTCTTTATTTTCCTTCCCTACATCTTTAAAAACAGGTATTGAAGAAATTAAACTAATTAGTATATCAAAATGTGCTGACCATAATTAATTTTGTGATGACAAACAGTGAAGTGCCTGCTCCTGATGCTTTCAAATGTTGTTAATGGCTGACAGCAATACCACTTCATTCTCCTGCAGCCTTCATTGAAAGAAAAAACTTGAAAACAACGCTGGATTTTGTCCGCATATCTTACCATCAACTTGCCACGTATTATGATGCGTGAAAACTTAGTTCACCTGTACACTCTTTCGCGACTCGTAGCTTTGACTCATGGTGATCGGATTCTCGCTATTTTGGTGCGGCAAACGAAACGCACTTTTAATTATTCTTTCAACTGCCAAAAGGTACCGTAGTGAAGTTCAGAAGGTATAATTAAAGAAGGGAAACAGATTAAAGTTGTAGACTATTTTGAGGAACTTTCCCTAATAAATTATGCCTTGATTGCGCGTTTACCGCAGGTAAACGCGTAACATAAAGAAAATGTCACTGGTGCAGTCAGTCACACCCAAAGCAAATGAATCACACATACAACTAAGTCCGTGTTTACGCACGGCTCACAGGGAGGCAAAATTCCAAAGGTAATTGTTAAAACCTCGAGATTGCTCTAAGGTATGTAGTGATATCAACCCGTGGAAAAAATCCCATTTTGTACAATTTTTTGACATTTAATTTTCGAATAGAAATGAGGAGAATTAACATCAAAATTGGCATCATATGAGAGATTTTACATACTTTTATTTCATCACTGCTAACCAAATTTGATATGAGCGGGAAATAGGCTAATAGCACTTGAATAGCGTGAATTCAGTATTAATGTCAAATTATGATATTTAAAATGTGTGTTAATGTGAAAGTGATTTGTACAGGAAGTTGTTAATCTCAAAAATAAGGAATGTAAATTGTACTCTCAAGTTTTAAGAAATCATAAACGGAGAAAGGTAAATTACCACGCGAGAAGATGTCTTTTTAAAAACATGCCACTTGGAATAAGTGGATGATGAAATTTTTCTGGTTTCAGTACCTTCATTAGAACACCATGGCACAAAAGCATGACGAAAATACTAAATTCTGACAACCAAATGTGGTTGTGTTCATCAATAATTTCAAGAACCTGATTTAATTAAGTAAGGTAATTATTACAAATTTAGAAGATCGGAATTTACAAATATTCACTCAAACATCGAAAAATCTAACTAACGTATAGTAGTTTCAATTTTTATATTTTGTAAATTTTGATGATTTTGTAATTCGAATAGCGTATGGGAAATTTAATACTAAAATATGAATTTCTATCTTTGAAAATAGGATTTTATAACGTTCGAGGTTGGCGTCACTGAATGGTGAAATTTAAGAGTAAAATGGGTATTTCTATCTTTCAAAATAGGATTTTATAACGTTCCAGGTTGACATCACTGAAAGGGTAATTTAAGAGTAAAATGAGAATTTCTGTCTTTCAAGATATGATTTTATAACGTTCCAGGTTAGCATCACTGAAAGGGGAAATTTAAGAGTAAAATGGGAATGACTGTCTTTCAAAATAGGATTTTATAACGTTCCAGGTTAGCATCACTGAAAGGAGAAATTTAAGAGTAAAATGGGAATTTCTGTCTTTCAAAATAGGATTTTATAACGTTCAAGATTGGCATCACTGAAAGGAGAAATTTAAGAGTAAAATGGGAATTTCTTTCTTTAAAGATATGATTTTATAACGTTCAAGATTGGCATCACTGAAAGGGGAAATTTAAGAGTAAAATGGGAATGACTGTCTTTCAAAATAGGATTTTATAATGTTCCAGGTTAGCATCACTGAAAGGGGAAATTTAAGAGTAAAATGGGAATTTCTGTCTTTCAAGATGATTTTATAACGTTCCAGGTTGGCATCACTAAAAATGGAAATTTAACACTAAAATGGGAATTTCTGTCTTTCAAAATAGGATTTTATAACGTTCAAGATTGGCATCACTGAAAGGGGAAATTTAAGAGTAAAATGGGAATTTCTGTCTTTCAAAATAGGATTTTATAACGTTCAAGATTGGCATCACTGAAAGGGGAAATTTAAGAGTAAAATGGGAATTTCTGTCTTTCAAAATAGGATTTTATAGCGTTCAAGATTGGCATCACTGAAAGGGGAAATTTAAGAGTAAAATGGGAATTTCTGTCTTTCAAAATAGGATTTTATAACGTTCAAGATTGGCATCACTGAAAGGGGAAATTTAAGAGTAAAATGGGAATTTCTGTCTTTCAAAATAGGATTTTATAACGTTCAAGATTGGCATCACTGAAAGGGGAAATTTAAGAGTAAAATGGGAATTTCTGTCTTTCAAAATAGGATTTTATAACGTTCAAGATTGGCATCACTGAAAGGGGAAATTTAAGAGTAAAATGGGAATTTGTTTCTTCAAAGATATGATTTTATATTGATCCAGGTTGGTATCACTGAAAGTATGTTAAAGGAAAAAGTTGTCTACAAGAGAAAGAATTATGAGATACTGAAAATAATGTTAGCACCACAGAGCGACCTACTATACACGCTATACTGCTACTGGCACAACAAGGAGATGTTATTGTTTATAATCTGCCAATACAATTTGTGCATTTAATTCTGAATTCCCCTCCCCGTTATTTGGCTCTATACAAGTTTACATATAACAGAATACGAACAAATAAGGAGGAGAGTAAAATTTTCTTGGTCCCTAGGGCATAAAATCTCAAAATACGGGTTTGGCTATAAACGGGCAACTATCCCTTGTGGCAATTGAATATGCCAATATAAAAGTACATTATACTGACCCAAAAATCCCCTAGATGCACCCAAAATATCTATTTACACTGGACTCAAACTATATAATTTACTTACGTTTTATGTTTTGAATACTACAGAAATATTAATATGCTAAATGCGTTCAATCCACTTGCTTACAATTGGTAAAATTCTTGAATTGCTGTGCATTTTATGTGCATAATTCTTAAAGTCTTACAAGCATATGACTTGAAATTAAAGTATCAGTAGTAGTACCCTATTGTAAAAATTGGTTAACATTTTATGTCCGACCAATTGCATATACACCGAGCGACAGACGCGTTAGTTGACAGAAGAAAAATGCTTAACTTTAGCGATTTCAGCAAAACGTTTAGATGCATAAGTTTTATGTATGCAACTAAATGCTTAATGAAAATTGTGTTAATTGATGCACTTGTGTGCATAATATTCATTACGATGTAGATCATTGTAAAAGAATTACCAACATACGTATAAGGTACGAAAGAAAACAAAAATACAGTAACCATTTGCTGAAAACTCAAGATTAAAACTATGATGATGATTATTCTGCAGATTCTATTTTAAGTTCATTAGCACGTCTTGCAATTGGACTTCTTGACATGAGCTTTTTTATTACTTTTTTCTGTAGAGAGTTCACCAGAAAAGATTTGTAAGAATATTAAAACCTTCAAAGATTAGTGTTATTTAAAAATCTTAAATCTTTACTTTCCATCTATACAGGGTGTTTGAAAACAACACGAACAACGTTTGGGAGATGATTCGTGATACCAAGATAAGACAAGAGCTATAGACCAACCTGGGTGCACAAATGCTTTCTTTCGGAGTTATAGGTTGCCGAAAATATGAAAAATGAAATTTAAAGGTCCATAGCTCCAAAACTAGAGGACCTACCGTAGCCAGATCAAGACTTCACTTAGGAACTAGTGTCTGCTCTATCCAGATATCTATTTCAGAACTCTGCTGTACTTCCACAACAATTTTCATAGAGGTAATTGGTGAATAATTCAAATTATATGCCCGTAGCCAAACTCCCTCTACAAAAATTGTTGCGTGAGTACCTTAGGATTTTTGGATAGCGCACATATTAGTTCCTAAGTGAAGTCTTGACCCGGCTACGATAGGTCCCATAATTTTGAAGCTATGGGCCTTTAAAGTTCATTTTTCATGTTTTCGGCAGCCTATAACTCCGAAAGGAAGCATTTGTGCACTCAGGTTGGTTTATTCTTTTTGTCTTATCTTGGTGTCAGGAATCAGTTCCCAGACGTTGTCGGTGTTGTTCTGATACATCCGGATAAACTAAAGAATGAGGTGTTACAATTTTATCTATGTTCTTAATTTATTAACTGAAATTGGCCTTGTGCCTCTTCCTAGCCTAATGTTTCTCAAATAGGAATTGAAGAGCCTGACTTACTAGAAATAATACACAATTTACCATTTTTCTTTTGCTTGTTTATTCATAAGTGAAAGAAGATAATGAAATGCAACTTACCACTATCATAGATAGTGCTATTCTACAAGAGAAAATATGAACCTTAAGAATTTTCAGTATTGCCATCCATAGAAATTACAGTTTTGCCAGAATAACAACGCCCCTAAAATCTAATTTAAGACAGCGACTAGAGGAACGATCTCAACTGCTTTTGGTTACGTATCATGTTGTTTTGGTTTCTTGTGAACTACATTTTAAATAACATTATTATTTAGTTTTAATATCTGTATGTTAAAACTAGTTTGTTTATTACAAACTAAATATAACTATTATTTAAAAAGTAGTTCACTGAAAACCAAAACAACATGATACGTAACCAAATGCAGAAGAGTTCGCTTCTCTACTCGCTGCCTTAACTTAGATTTTAGGGGCGTTGTTATTCTGGCAACACTGTAATTTCTATGGATGGCAACACTGAAAATCCTTTAGCTCCATATTTTCTGTTGTAGAATAACATTATCTATGATTGTGTTAAATTGCATTTCATTATCTCCTTTCACTTATGAAAAACAAGCAGAAGAAAAATGGTAAATTTTGTATTATTTTTAGTGAGGCAGGCTCTTAAATCCTGATTTGTCTATCTGGTCTGTGTCTGAGATGGTATAAATAGGTACAATTATGGAATTAGCCTCGCTCATTATCCAGGAATCTATGGTCTTCGTGGGTATAGATTGGCTTTTTGATATGAATTACTCCATGGTTATGGAGTATTGGATCCCTTGCAGGTGGAATTGTTGGTTAGATAATAAATATTTTAAATCAATTTATATTAACTGATTTTAATGGAATAGCCGATTCATTATTTGATAAAGTTACTGAAAACATTAAAAACATTTGGCTGTGATTTCTATTAAATCAAAATTCCATAAAAAAAGTACATTTATACCATAATTCTTCGTCTTTTCATTTTAGCTACTCCTTCTTTTATTTAAATTTGTCATAGAGCCTACTTTTTAATGAGGCTACTTACTATATTTACAATTGCAGCAAATGAATGCCAAAGCTGGAAGATAATGATTTTACATTTTCAAGAATTATCAAATATCTACGAGTATAATGTTCGCTACATTTACATTTCAATTTGTAGGGTGTTATATCTGAAACCTAAACCTCAACTAAATTTCAGAATCTGGTTTTTAATCATCCATAACGAGGTAAAGAAAAGCGAAAAGACAAAGAGATGGAAAATCAAAGTACACGATCAACTTATTTAAATACGTCTTACTTCGTAAGTAATATTTAGGCATTACCCTTGATCACTTTCACAGTCAAATAATCAAACGCAATGTAGCTCAAATCATTCTAGCTCTAAGTCAAATTTGCAGAGATGTCAGCATAGGCATTCGCATCACAGTACATATCTACAAAGCGGTCCCATACGGACATATTCCTATCGCTCACAAACGGCATTAGAAATTTGTCTAAAACAGAAAGCTGTTGGCTGAATCTACTATTTGACAAATTTTACTCCTGCAATGTCAAACATAGATAAGATTAACAAACTTATTCCTTTCTAAGCTTCCACTGTTCATCCAAAACATCATTATGCCTACAATTTGCAGGCAGGGGAATATTCTTAGCATGAATTTAATTAAACAAAGACAAAATATTCGCAATATTCTCCAGGACTGCTTTACAATCCCCTTTTCTTTACCTAAAAAGAAATAACATTTAAAACATAT
This sequence comes from Thermobia domestica, assembly GCF_964235325.1. Lineage (NCBI taxonomy): Eukaryota > Metazoa > Arthropoda > Insecta > Zygentoma > Lepismatidae > Thermobia > Thermobia domestica. Next base: position 346,296,808 of record NC_137455.1, read on the forward strand.
TTCTCATTCACCACTAACTCCAAGCTCGTACAATATCGGTGAATATTTAAGTGTGCTAATGTTCAGGGTAATTCGGCAAACTTAGTAGTCATTAGTAATATCAAATGTTAAATGCTTGTGACGGTTGTCTTAATACGGTTAATACGGTACGTTACTCATTATGTTTATTAAAATGAAAGCATAATGAGACAAGGAAACCTTAAAAGACAAGGAAAGAGGAAATTCGTACCAAGAAAGAGAAAATTCTGAACTGGCGTCTTTTAAGGTTGCTTCGCATCAATATATCAACTTTCATGACATATAAAATACAGACAAAATTTAAAATACTTACTACGAAGTAAGTACAGCAATAATTATCTTAAGTATGGTTACATAAAAGATAAACAAGGATTTGTTTTAAACATATGATACTAGACTGTTTTTGCTAATGGATCTATGAATTAATCTAATCTCCTTACAGAAGTGCGTTGGGTATCCACAGGGGTAAAAATACTGCGATTCCTTGAGACAGAGTACGACTATTTCTAACTAGATTATAAACTTCCAATAATCAGTGAAATAAATTATATTGCTGTTCTGTGGCAGCTTACTTAAAGAGATATATTTTCACACTTAAACACACTTGAAATGAGGTAGTATGGTCTTTGCGTAAGCACTTTTCATCCATTGAAGTCATTTCTATAGTCCACTGATAAGGAATTTCCACAAGAAGATCAGCGTGACGCGTTGAGAACCATATAATGTTTTACTGGCTAGCGTCATTGACTATTTGTTTCGTCAGATTATAGAAACAAATGGTTCAAATACCTTTTTGAATGTGATGTAGAGCTAGTTCAACTTAAAACCTGGAAACATTCTTGTTGATATTCTTATTGTTTAAGATTCAATAGATATCAAGTTTTCTTTTGACAAGTTCTTGAGAAAATGTTGAAATTTTATGTATTTAATTGTAATTTTGTTCCATTCAATTTACATATATGAAAATGAAAAGTTCGAAATATGGGTCTGTTCAGCTATGTGAAAACTGCATTTCCTGAATCCAACCACATATAAAAAAAATCCTGTCATCTACCACAGATGAAATGCAGATTTCATTTTTATCCTTTTCCACCAAGGTCTAAGGAAATACTACGTATTCATTAAATATTGATCTATTCGGACCAAAAGTAGATTATATCCAAGATCTGAATTCTAAATCATGGTTATTTATTTATAAAGCAAATTGTCATTGGTTAGCATGTGTTCGTTTGTTTCGCACGATTTGTTAATAATTTTGGCATTCTAATTTCGAAAATCAAAACTGTTTGTTTCCATCCCTTACAGGTTTTACACGAAACTGGAATGTATTAATTTCCTTAACAGAATAAGGTGTTGTTTCAGATGTTGCCACTCACTGGCACTGTATAAATGTGTGTAAAATATATGCAGTTTCACATTATAGATCTTCCATTCTGCAACTGTACGTGAATAAAATAGTACAAACACTTTATCCATATTCTGTTAATATATTTTTGTAAAAATGCATAGGAGTTTGGGTATCTATATGTCTACTTCTAAACTCTCACAGTGATATTCGAAGTGTTATTTATTCTATGTGAGTTATCCCGATACGATATATTATAATTTACTCATAGCATTACGGTTTGAGGCTGACGTGTAGTAACTCAATTGTTAGAAAATAACATTGTGTAGGTGTTTGAAATTTCCAACAGTAGTAGAAGATATGTTCCATTTTGTGCACTTGGATGTAATATGAATCTCAAGATACATTTTGATATTTTCCCAACCAATCTTTGTGAAGTCAGCGAGTAACACGAGGAATGATTTCGCAAAGATATTTCTGAAAAGGAGAGCAGCTACCATAGTAGATGGAACATTACAATGATACAGAGGGATCGTAACAGTTACGACAGAGGTTGTAGGAAAACAAAGAAGTGTGCATTTAAAAATAGAAATCTATTCTTTTTTAATTGAACTTGCGTATCAACAAAGTTAAGTGCATTCAATATTATATCGTAGGATTTTTTTGTGTTAAAATATTAAAAATCACGGTAGTGTAATTTTTGTATCGAATTGTTTAGTGAGACGAAAACAGTTTCTCCTTGTAAATCGTTTTCTTAAATTCTGATGCAGTTCATTATGTGATTGGTATTATGCGCAATTATATACGTAAAATCAGTGGCGGTTTGACGCACTAGTACAGTAGGCACGTGCCTAAGGGCGTTAGAACTTAAGAGACGCCCAAGAAAAAATATATTTAACAAAAGAAATCAGTTTCGAGGGCATCGGTCTTTATTTACAAAAATAACTTGATAGATTATTTTATAATTTTAGGATGAAGCACTAATCTAAAATTCATTTGCACTTTATTCTTTAAACAGCTGTGCAGTTTTGGTGGCCGTAAGCACTTCGACTTCATCTGTTGAAGCTCGTAGCGGCCATCTGTATATGCGCATCGTATTCGGTTCCTCTCTATTCTCTAGCACATTAAAGAAACTAAAAACAGACTACTGTCAGTTCTGTCAACTTGAGTATTTCAAGAAGCGCAGATTGCGGCACTACACAAAACCGGTGTGTTTACATTACATCTGCGTAACATAGCATTACCGTCCAAATTAGAACATGTAAAGATGTAGCCTATAGACACTGTAAGGTTCAAAACGTCATAAATGTTTATGTACGGTCGTGAACGGTATGTGAATTTATGTATCTGTAATGTGGTGAATGGTATATACTGGTATGTATATATTTTACAATTTCTGCAGGTGTGCTTGTGTTTCATGAAAAGTGCGTAGATGTGTGTTGGCGAAGGGGAGCTCCTTACGTCAGTGTTTAGAGGGGCCAGAAATCATTAATCCAACCCTTGCGTACAATATACGTATATTGTAATCGTGGTAGTATTTGAAATAAAGATTGAGAATTGTGCCAAAATCTGACATAATGGGCAAAAATGAATGCCATTTCCGTATCATTTATGATCATCTATTACTTTGAAAACAGTGAAAATTTCCTTCGAAATGTTGACCACTCCTTGTTTCATATATGCCCAGGTATAGCGTTTGAACTATTCGAATATACAATTCCATAAACCCTACAAAAAGCAATGAAGTTTTGAATTTACAGATAAGGTCAGCAGAGAGCAGGCTGATCTATAAAGATAAATTGTGTAAAATTTTTATTTCATTGCAAAGTAATAAGAGAGATTTTAATAGTATCTGAGAATATTTACTTAGCTAAAAATGTTTAATATATAGAAACACTACTACACACACCTATATTTCATATTTATTTTACATTACTTCTGCGAACGTACACAAAGATGTAATAGAAGTTATATGAAATACATCAATATTACTGAAATATGTTCACAAGTAGATCACAAAACATTAAAAAATAATTATGAAACAGGTTTTTTTAAAATCCTTCTGATAGTACGAAGAGATTCCAGAACAACTACATGAAACATATTCAGAATAAAACATTAAGAAACACGACTACATAAAACAGGACAACTCTCGAAGAAACTTTGATTGGTAATCAGAAACTTAAGCAGGGGTTAGGTTCTGGGTTTCTGGAACCACAAAATCCCGAATTTTCTGTAAATTTAGTCTAGTTTACAAACTTTAATATAACTTATCCTCATATTGAACTTGAACTGCCTAGAGGGTTTGGGCGCTTATCGAAATAAATTCCTGCGCATGAGCCTGTCAATATCTAAACTGTTCTCTCTTGAAATTCAGGAAAGTATAATTAATGTACTAAATTTGTATAGCGCTGAACAGTTGCCAGTGTAATATGCAGAAATTCTAATAAGTAAAATAATGAAAACTCTGACATGGAACTTTGCCATCTCTCCAAAATTGAATTAATTTGTGTAAGTGAGAAACTGTCATCAGACACATCCTTAAAATAATTACATATTAATATTACGATGGAAGAAAGGAGGAAAGCGTTTACCTCTAATATATCAAAACTATTATGTGACGTAAAACAGTTTTGACGTATGACGTAAAAGCTTTATCCAGTACGAAATCCCAAATACTATATACCCACATAAACACACACATTCTTAGAAGACGAGGAAATAATTTTTGCTTGCTACGTGTCTAGTTCTGTTTTACATGCTCTCATTTTTACGTCTCTCTGTACATATAATATAATTTTCACTGTATGTAAGTGCTAGTATGTTTGTGTGTGGGGGGGAGGTATGTGTGCAGGTATGTGTGTGTTCGTTTTAGTTAAATTCTCCCCCATTTCTTCATTAATGAAAGCTTTTAATGTACGAAAATATTTTTTTAGTCAGCGAATAATATGAAGTAAATGCTTCAGATATTAACACTAACTATCCCAAATGAACATATGATGAAAAAGAAGGAAATTAGATTTATTTGTTGATTATTGATATTTCGTTTCCGAAGACTTATGATAGTAGATTTGAAGCTGTTTATAATGTCACAATTGGGTGAATAAAGGTAGTGAACATACAATTAGACTATATGTTCTATCGTTTTGATTACAAGTGATTACAAGAAGTTAATTATATTGTACGTTGCCTAATGAAATATCAAATAATTTAAAATAATATTTTGGTAATGTTAAGAAATTATTAGAAACGTTTGTAAAAATAAAATATTTTAGTTTCGCGTTCCACAATTATGTCCTTTAGGATAATTTTGAAGTATTGCTGGAATATGAATAGGTGCTCTTTGTATCAGGTATCCTTTACACCACTAGCCACATTGGCGTAATTAGTTTGAGTCTGTTTTATGCGAGATGACCCTGGTGATGGTTATGAAATATTGAACTGCATTAGATGTATTCTATTTAAATCTATTACAATGTTTATCCTATCAGATAATTCTATATATCGCTATTTCTCTTATTTATCTTATACTTACGTTGTTTCATTTCGGTACAAATACACAAACCATAATCCTTAACATCTAAAATCTGTCACTTTTATAATTACTTTCAAATATGTCAACCGAAACGAATGGATTAAGAAAGTATTGAAAATTTACTGAAAATGTGAAAAGAACAAGGACATTTATCATGTGAATGTATATATTATGCATTAGTTTTTAAATATTGATACATTAATAACATACAAGAGGAAATGGTTCCACTGTCAAAAGAAAGGGAAACTAAGTACATAGGCAGTAAAAAAATAGAAAATTGGACGCACATATTTATTTTCATCTTTCTTATTAAAAGTTTATTTTACTTGGACGATTATATGTAGTAACAGTTACTGGTAAAGTTGAATGGCTGGTTATTAAATTATGTCCTATCATTATCATCATTACCGTACTGTGTGAAACTTTTGGTGATATAAAATATGATTATTCATTGTAGAAATTATATGAATTCATTCCTTAGAATGTAAGAAAGTGATACTGTGCACTTCTATACATCCTCAGTGTTAAGAGCAAAATACGTGACAAAACCAGTGAGTGGTGGAAGGTATATTCCAACTAAATTCTAGAAGAAAACAAATTAAAACGTCTGTTGTACCATAAAATAGTCTGTATTAGTAACTAGCAAATGAGCTTTGTTTCATTGTGTAGAACTACCGTAGACTTCCGAATTATGTGAATTCAATACTAAAAATTGAAGTAGTACATATATAAATATTCGTTGCAAAAGATTAATAAATTAACGATAGGATCTGTTCCTTAGACGTTGAATCCACATGAAAAAGGCGTTACTTACTACGGTATCTCCTACTGTCTTTGCTCCATAGGATTAACTTTGAAACTTAAATTGGTATTTGATTACTATCACTTCTGGTTGCAATAAAAATAATAACATCAGAGATGAGACATATTCTTGCTACTGAATCCCCATCAAACATCTCCTTGTCACTATTTCTCTTTTATCCATTATGTGATCAGTGTTGTAATCGAATAAACGTAGATTTTCGCTTTCAGCAAATACACAAAATTCGAAACGAAACTCATTCTTGGGGCACTCAAGCTGTGTCAAAAACCGTGATCTGATATTCCTTACCGATGTTTCTTATGGAAATAAGTACTAGTAACTTCTAAACACTTAAAGTTTTGATAGAATGTTCCTGATAGGGACGACTTCTGAAATCCACTTGTCGCTATTAATTTTCGTTTTCGTTCGATGGTGATCAAGGTGAAGACTGAAAACAATCGATTTGTTACCTCTTCCGATTTGACTAGAGGGTTAACTCAAGATGTGGCACTATTGTATTTCAGATGCGCTGAATTATTGAAAGAAACTGCATATCAATATTCTTATCGTTTTTCCTCTATTGAAATGAATGTTGAAAGAGGAAGTACTAGTAAATTCCAACCACTTCAGGTTTCTATAGAATGTGGCAGGTGGTAATTATGTGCTCTCTTAAGATGTTGAAATAATTGCAAAAAATGTTTGTCACTGTCTGTTACCTTTTCTGTTCTACAGCGATGAACGTTGAAAGCAGAAATTGTTGACATCTAGCGCTTTCAATTTGAATAAAAGGTCAAAGTAGAAACAACATATTTTTGGAATTGATTGAAGAAAAAACAGCTTCTTGATGTCATTTACTGTTTTATCTCAATGCGAAACAGTATTAGAACCATAAGTACTATTCAATTTCAACCACATTTTGTTTTAGCGCAGTGTTGTGGACTGATGACAATTTTCCTTGAGATTCTGAATTAATTCTGAAACATCCCTCTACGGTAGAAACATTGAAACTGGAAATGGTTCATTTCAACTATTTAGGATTTGAATAAAACACTATTGGGGCATATGGAATCTATTCTTAATATGCTGAATCCGCTGCAAAAAAAAAAAAAAAAATAAAAAAAAAAATAAATAAAAAATAAAAAAAAAATAAAATAAAATAAAATAAAATAAAATAAAATACTTCTTGAAACCGTACCGTTTTTGCTCTGACATTTGTTGGCAGACAGGTGGACGGACATAGTCGTTCAATAAAACTTCTGACATCTATGCACAGCATAGTTTGGAAGTCTAATGAAACTAAAGAAACAATTGATTCAAGTTAAGTCAGCCCGAATAAAAATATTATATATTGACTTTTTGTAAACATTTCAGCACGAAGACTGAATTAGATGTGAATACTCCCGTGTTTATGTGTGTCTGCGCTTGGGGTTACGAAAAAGCACGATAGTTTGAACAAATTATTTTTGTGTCGTGTTTCTTGTTACGTCCAACTTTTTCAGAATATCTGTCTTTGATATTATATTATAACCATAATCTGTATTCTTACATAATTCAAGTTTCTAAGTATATTCACTGAAGAAAAGGTTTGGTCAGCATTGTTTAAAAAATGGAGCTAGTGGAGAAGGCCAGGAGTTTTAGTTTTTGGAACTCAGTGCTTTTATTGTACTAAATCTTAAATCTGCCAATACAACTAAATAGCGCATTACTGTACTTGTTTTGAGTACCCGAAACATTTGTTAGCAATTATCACATCCATAGCTGAAAATGTAGTAGAGACGAAAATAAAGCTTATTACTTCAGCATAAAAAGCATCTTCTTTTAATTATAATGCAATTATTTACTAACTAGTACAGAACATTTATACTAGTTTTAATATTTTGCAATGAATGGAGTATGAAGTATGTAGTATACCTGACATTTGCATCAAGTAATTAGCAACAAGTAATATATAACGTAATATTTCACAAAAGTAGTGTTTTGTGCATTTGAATTTTTCGATATTTACACAAATAAAGTTTATGCCATCTATAGCTTTTATGTGTACTAGAGACGGAGGGGTTTAGCACGCTACTTTAGGCATATCTGAAAAGACAACATTTTTGTTATTTTCTATAATAGCTGCACAATTACTTGTTCTTTCTATCACTGGGCAAAAGCAGAAATGACTTTATTGGTTATTGGCTAGGGTATTAGTAACAACGAAGGCATCTTTGCCGGGATAAGTTAAGTAAAGATAAGGAATATATCGGTCGGTCCTAATTTTACATGTATCATATCGGCATTTTCGTAGTATACCCGAGGAAAATTCAGGGAAAAACCTGACGGGATGGCCGGCTCCGAGATTTGAACACGGGACCTCACAAATGCGAAACCAATGTCCTGATGTGGCTTAAGTATAGATGAAATATATAGGTTGTTGATGTTTAACGCACATCCCTCTTTGAAGCAATCTGATTTTCCACTCATGAATAACCAGAAGTTAGATAATCTTCACATTGTCCCTAAATCTTTTGATTAGGAAAACAAAATAAGTTAAGATTTGGTCCGTATAACAAAACTGCTTATCCATATTTTCTGACCAAACAATATAAGTATTATTGACTAAACGTATTAGGTATTAATGACTAAATGTTTAATTACACAAAATAAATAAAATGACCCTATAACTTGACCAAAGAAATATTGTATTCCTTACCAAATTTTTAAAATTTATTTATTTATTTATTTTAATATTGAAATCAATTTTACAGCACTAACATTCAAATTACTTTTCTCATTTGTCAAATAAATATTGAACTCAATTTTACTCAATTTTACATCTGCTTTTGATTTCGAGTCATTTTGAAAATCGACATTTATTTTCGCGTTTCCAAACATCTGAAAACGGAAAGCCACTAGGTGACTTGTAATAACGGTACCTCACGCAAAATAATATTGTCAACGGCGCTCTTGTTCCATATTTCAATTCTCTTTTATCTGTTTGAAGATATCACATAATTACTGTAAAATTAGCGGCATTTTAATTTCGCCGGGATGAAGACTCTTAAGGAAACATACGAACATTGTCCCAGAGAGAAGGTGTTATCAGAAGTTAATTCAGTAAACAATTATTCCGTTATTCTGAAAATGTTTTTTTTCTTAATTAAGATTAATCGAGCACTATGGAAGCTGTTCGAAAGAATTATAAAGAACTAGAAACACAGTTTAGAATTTCGGAATTGTAAACATAATTCGAAAGCATGCAAAAGTAAATGAGAATTGGATTGTTAAATACAACTTATATTTTATATCTTTAAAGGCCTAAATGTGATTTGTTCGGAAATACTAAAGAATGACTAAAAAAAATAAGTACATTGGCATGAGTACAAGCAGTTACAATGTAAACGTATTAGCAGATATAAAAAAATAACTTTGTTATGTTTAAAACCTACTTCACTATAAGAGGCTGGAAATTTCATTTAAATATTGTAATCGTAACTGTCTGTAGGTAGTTGGCATTATTTCGTCACTCATGAATATACATGAGTTACGATATTTTTTATATTTTAGCACTTCCTAATACACGGCCGGTTCACAGTTTGAAGAATGGATACACCTTTTTTCCGCATACTAATGACACATAATGTATGTAAATGCGGCCGGAGGTTGTATAGAGAACATGACATATAATAAATGTTTTCCGGTGAAAAAGAAATGTTAATTCGATAAGCAGAATACAGAAAAGACCTTTCGGAAATAAAATATGCAGATCACACACGTAGAACAAGGTAATAGATTGTTGGATTCATTAATATGCATGACATGTAACGCGACAGCTGCTGGAGAATATTCTGGAATTGTGATCGTTGGAATGAGTGAAAGAAAGCACTGGAAACTTCGAATCTTTTTAAATTTATTATTGTTGGAATAGGGAAAAGAACACACTCGAAACTTCTGGAAAGATTGAAGGGTATAAAAATAACGATTTGTTTGCGTGATGTGTACATTTAGAAAGAAGACAGCAGGAATCAAGTGTTAAGTTTGCGAAGAAGATATTTTACTACTAGGAGAGACTGGAAGATTGGTAAGTACTAACGTTGTAGTTTTCTTGTATTATACTTGTTCATTTTTTATATGGGAAAGGAACATATTGTAATTGTCTGGAGTATAAGGGGACGGAAGTATTTGTTTTATCGGAAATTGATTGCGGATTTTCCGGCATTGAAAATGATATGACTCGGTGTACTTTTATGGAATTATAACATGACTACGATATAGTATAATGTAATATGGAGGGTAGAGGGAATCAACATTAATGGTTGCACCGGGAATCGAATGAGTATTCTCCCAGGTGGAGAACCGTACGCTAAATTTTATGCTTGAAGTGTGAACTTATTACTTATATATAGCGATGAATTGTGTATGACATAACAGGAAGACAACATAATCCGCATCGGGAATCGAACTAGGACGTTTCAACGCGAAAAACCATACGATAAATCTTTTGCCAAGCAGGTATTGTTACTTATATGTTGTTATGGATTGTGTAAGACGTATAACTGGTATTTAGAAAGTATATGGTAAGAAGGAAGTTATTATTGAGTAGGGAACGATGACACTGCCGGAACTCGAACCAAGACTGTTCCACGTGGAGAACCGCACGCTTGCTTGCACTGTAGACTTTTCTCAGTTATAAATTGTATATTTTACTGTGTATGAACAAACATATTGGAGAGGTAGTTAGCAGAATTTGCACCTCGAATCGAACCATGGCTCTCTTACATGCAAAGCCAATATGATTGAGAACGTTAGTGCTACGTTGAATATCATATTTTGTAATTTGGAAAGTCGTAATACGGTAACAAAGTACAGTTTTTTTCTTTTGTTTTAGGTGCTGAAGTAAATAAGTGATAGCAGCGAGAAAAGCAGAGAGCGACGAAAGACGTGGATTTTAATTGGATCATTACTTAAACAGAGATAAACTAATATTCGGTTATTATTATTATTATTATTATTATTATTATTATTATTATTATTATTATTATTATTATTATTATTATTATTATTATTATTGTTGTTGTTGTAAACTTTTGTGTTTTGTTTCATAAACACTAGTGTAACAATGAGGTTATATGGCGACAGAACGTTTAACGTTACCGCAGATTGAACTTAAGGATTTTTTATGGTGAAAGCTACTGCAATAAAAAGAGACCCGAGATTGTTTGAACATATTACCCAGGACGAAATGTAGTAGTGAAGTTGAAAGGGAAACTTTATAATTATATTTTGTAATTGGAAATCGTAATACAGCAAATAACTGATTCTTAATTTCTTTTATTGTTTTTAGGTGGTGAAAGAAATAAAAAATCTTAATAGAACACTGGAGAACAAATCTTATTTTCCTGAATTGTTTGCTGTTGAAATATAGCGGTGGTTTTAATGAAAAGGAGTTATAGATTGGTTTTAAAACATGGATTCACTGAAACCGTTGGATCTTAGTACAAGAGGTGAAAGTGATTTTACAGAATTGTCATCTTTGCAGGGAACAGAGGTTTTTATCCCAACCGGTGGTGATTCCGCACTTTCCACCACTGGAAACAGAAGTTACTCCGTTTAACTTGGATGTATTACCGGGAACAGAATTTTCATCCCAACCGGTGGTGAGCCCGCAACCTCCGCCACTGGAAACAGAAGTTACCCCGGCCAACTTGGATGTATTGACGTCTTTATCGGGGACATCCCAACCGGTGGTGAGCCCGCAACCTCAGCCACTGGAAACAGAAGTTTTCCCGTTACTTGATGTGGATCATGAAATAGAAGAATATCCCCCTACACCTTCACCAACAGTGAGTAATTCCCCGGTGCAGAATTGGGAGTTGGAAGAATTTTTGAAGTTACCATGTGAGTGTACTGTGGAACGTACATCATTGGATTGTATAAAAGAGTGTATAATATATTGGAAACCAGACGATATTTGTATTTGTATTGCATGCGGTTTTTTGGAAGGTGGACAGTTAACGCATGATTGTTTGATGGTGGATACGGAATGTCTTGAACGGAAAGCTATAGAAACCATAACAAAAGTTGAGGTTTGTAAAGAATTATCAATTTAAACGATTAAAATCGTAAAGAATTAAAATCGTAAAGAATTAAAAGTGGAAGAAGAAACTTGTATCCACGAAGTGAAATTTCTCGAGTTGCTACTCGCCAAATTTCACAAGTTATGTGGATGCGAGTTTCTTCTTTTTCTGGCTTGAGAGCAATGCGCAAACACTTATTCTGGCATGAGTCTTATATACTCATCCACCTGAGACATTTTACAAGTAGACAACGTTGAATGGCTAGTGATTGTAAAAAAATGTTGAATATGAAGAAAGTGGTAGGAAATGGAGAACCTCGAGAAAATCCACAGGTGTTGTCCATCACAAATTGTCATGGTCTGGGAATGATCTAATGGATCCTCGTGCCAAATGGATACACTGTAGTAATGGACCAAACTGGGTTTCCGTTCAAGGAAGTATTCCGTACAGTGATAATTATGAATGTTGTCTAATATTTTTCTCGTAGGTTTTCGTGCTCATGTTGTTAAATAAAACATTTTTTCTACTATCATTACAACGGACAAATGATGAAAGTGAATATATATAAGAAATAATAAATATTAAATGGTCGTATAAAATAATCTCTAATATTAAAAGTTAAATAAAATTGAATTACTCGCACACAACTCGTGTTCAAAAAATCAACACATAAACGTTTCATCCACACCTGTATCGCCCTCCTATAATGCAACTAGATAATTCGTTCGTTTATTATAGTTTAAGTTGAATGCTTGTTCCGATGAAATTTCAAATACGTGTTAACAGTTCAGATGAAGAAACATTTCGTCTTTTGAAAGTTCATGTATCGCTAATTTGATCCCGACAGATGTTTCGTGAAATTGTTGTTGTCCACCAGCACTACTACCCATGGAATTTTTGTCCATCACAATTGCACATGGAGCTCCTTCGTGTCTAAGTGGTTAGCGTACGCGCCTTTGGCGTGGGAGACCCGGGTTCGAGTCCTGGCGGAAGCTCATGTGGTTCGGATTCCACGTTAATCAGTAGGTCCACGTCTCACATAGCCTCGCTGCTGAACAGTACGTAAAACTCAAACTCAACTCAACTCAACAATTGCACATGTTCTGAGATTGAACCATGTAATACCATTTTACAAACACTACCTGGTTCACTTTTCCAGTTTTAGCTACTGGTATAAGCATACAAACTCATCATCTGAGTAAAATAATCGTTATATTTGGTGATCAATGTCAACCATGGATAGTCTCAGCTTGAAAACAGAGGCTGTTTTCCTTAATTCTTTTGCACGGTGGGAGTTTTCAAGTTTATTTCACCTCAGCATGTTCTTATTTTCATCATTATGTTTAAAGTTTCACATTAAATTTTAAAAAAGGTTCCAGCGAAAACATTTATTCCAACAAGAGTCTTATACAACCATCTAATGGCCCTATAATTTTGAATGCAAGTCTATAAAGCTGTAAATTAAAACTGTAATCCGTGTACCATAGGTAGTTCTTGAAAACTATCCTTCTGATCCTCTTAAATATTAGTTCAAAAAGAACAAAATAAAATTCGTGTAACCTGTGTATCACATAGTATACTAGGAATCACAAACAATTATTTATATTACTGTGGAATTATAAAATATTCTTCATCGCCTTCAAATCCTTCACCTCTGGCGCATGATGGATCCATGGTTCGATCTTAGCCCGCCAAGGCATAGAAATCGTATTATTATTCAATTCAAAATCTTTTGTCGTTGTAAAATTCTATCGAGGAAGTTCATTTTTTAATATACAACAACAATCGTACCTGTTATACTATATATTATGTAACATGATAGCTTTCTCACTTTGAAGAACGTCCTTTAGGTTAAGGGATAAGCCAATTAAGCCAATAAATGAATGCTATAGGAAATGGAAGTACCAGGAGAAAACAGATGTTGTCCACCACAAAGTTCACTTGGTCGGTTTTAAATCATGACCATCAAAATGTCGTTCTACCACTGAGTCATAGTGCTCTCCCCATATCCGAGTATACCTCACTGTGGATCTACAAGTTTCAAGAGGTTACCATACAATGTTTATTATCAGGATCAATAAAAGTAAAGCGTCTGCAGTGTGTGTCAATTCATTATACGTAGGATTTCTAGTGGTTGTCTAACAAAAGGGTTGTGTTTGATTTTCAAGTCCAAGGTAGTTATTCAAAAAGTACAATCTTGTCCTTTTACTATACAAAATGGAATAGTATTTCCTTATGGTAAGTAAAATGGAATATTATATAAGTTATCATTTTAATAAGAAAAAGTATTTTCCTGTATATTTCAATGCATTTCATAGACATTTTATCCTTTACCTCAAAGTATTGAGCTCTCCAAGCTCTCTAAGCTCTCTAAAACAACACTTAATTTGTCATCTATATTCTCAGCAAAAGAGTACACTAACTTCTTTTGTAAGAAAAGAAAGAGTACAAGGGTACTGTAACATCGACTTTTCTACTGTATATCACACATTTCTCTCCTACTGCAACCATAATTCTCTTAAGAAAGTGTTGATATGTTTGTTGGGTTATAAAGTTTTAAATGTGGTCCACATCCAATGAATCCCTCGCGTGGGTACGCCCTTAATTCAATCCATTCTGCATACAAGATTATATGTTGTTTTTTCATTTAAAAGTAAATGATTAAAGAAAAGTTTTAAGGTCCTCATATCATAAACTAAACACAAGGTATCAAGCTCAGTGCCTCCTGTTCAATGGACAACAGTTCATCATTTACTTACGTTGGTAATGTCTCTTAAAAATTAAAATAAAGTATTAAATATTTTCAGTTTCCTACCATATTCATCGAAAACAATTATTTTTCTTCTAATGCACTGCTTCTTAAACACTAGTTTCTTCATATAGCATACAAAACAACTAAGATTATTTTTTCTAATATCAGTTTATTTATTTCTTTTAAAGAAAACAATACATTACTCTCACTGACAATTCAGTTGCCAGTAATTCAGTATTTTAGCTCTAACTATTATTTACATGTGTCAGTCCAATGTTTGTAATCTATTGAATTCTTAATATTACAATACTACCAATTGATTCATTTATAAAATAATATAGTTAATAGTTCAATTCTCTGTAACCCTTTGTAATTTCTCAACTTACATCAAAGTATTTAGCCCTAATATATATATGAGGATAAATACGTTCTTCTATTCATACACAATCAAATGCATATGCTACAGTGTCTCAGTGTTCATTTACAGAATTAAATAATTGTTTATCTTTCTCTAAAAACATTTCTACTATTTCTTTGATATAACAATCACACTCTGTAATGTATTCATATAGCAGATTAAATTTTTTCTCCAAAGTATAAGTGTTCTTAATATTACAACCTTTAAAATGCTTCTTTAAATAAAGTTTATAGATTTTCTCTCTCATTTCACGTTTAATTAAGATCGTCCACACCTTTTGTAATAATTCGTAGTCATACTGCAGCAAACAGTTGTGATCTTTTTCATTTTCATTGTCTTCAGAACATGCTTCACATAATAATACTGAATTTGGTTTGTACTCCTTGAATAATTGTATAATACATGTATTACTACTAGTTTCACTAGTACACTCGCACTCGTTAGCTTCCACTTCAAAACAGTTAATATTTGACACTGTCATCATCACTTTCCGGGAGTATTTCATCATTATATCTATTATATCGTCTAAAATAATACACTTCTTCTATTTCTTGTGATGGATATATGATTCTCACTTTATCACGTAATTCATCTGGCAAATCGGGGTCAGACGGGTGAATTAACAGTATAGGTTTTTCGTTTTCAGGCTGAATTTCTTTTTCTCTAGGTGAAACATAAACAATCTCCATGCTAGTCATTTTTTTCTTCTCTTCAGCAAAAACAAATCAAATACAATAATATTTTCAAGTGTGATACATCTATTTATATACCTACAATAAAAGCTTCTGCGCATGTGTAAAACACATTTTTCCCTTACATTTAATAAAATGTTCTATGCATTCTCCTTCTTATATTACAAAAAAAATATTTTATTCGAATTCTCTGCTTAATAATATGTTTTAAGGCAATACAAAATAAATCTTTTCCAAGAAACAATTCGTTAATATAACATCATGGTCTATGTTCTATTATTTTCCAAATATACTCCATAAACTTATATTCTATTATAATAAAATACATAAATGCAAAAATATATATTTGTCTTATCGTTATTGGCAATATATTCTACAATCTAATTCTATATAAAAAATCTTTTACTCACACTAAGGTTACTTTAAACGTACTTTCCTACATTCTTCCTGTACATTTTTTACACCATATCACTGGTGTATTTCCCAAAATCTTTTTCTAGTAAAATTTTAATAGAGTGGGCCTGTATTCAAAGTCACACACAAGATCTCGGAAACGTTCAATAATGTTCCATGTAACCAAAAACAATTCTCCATGCTTTTTTCTGTAAATTGATAATAATTCTTTACGAACCTCAACTTTTGTTATGGTTTCTATAGCTTTCCGTTCAAGACATTCCGTATCCAACATCAAACAATCATGCTTTAACTGTCCACCTTCCAAAAAACCGCATGCAATACAAATACAAATATCGTCTGGTTTCCAATATATTATACACTCTTTTATACAATCCAATGATGTACGTTCCACAGTACACTCACATGGTAACTTCAAAAATTCTTCCAACTCCCAATTCTGCACCGGGGAATTACTCACTGTTGGTGAAGGTGTAGGGGGATATTCTTCTATTTCATGATCCACATCAAGTAACGGGAAAACTTCTGTTTCCAGTGGCTGAGATTGCGGGCTCACCACCGGTTGGGATGTCCCCGATAAAGACATCAATACATCCAAGTTGGCCGGGGTAACTTCTGTTTCCAGTGGCGGAGGTTGCGGGCTCACCACCGGTTTGGATGAAAATTCTGTTCCCGGTAATACATCCAAGTTAAACGGAGTAACTTCTGTTTCCAGTGGTGGAAAGTGCGGAATCACCACCGGTTGGGATAAAAACCTCTGTTCCCTGCAAAGATGACAATTCTGTAAAATCACTTTCACCTCTTGTACTAAGATCCAATGGTTTCAGTGAATCCATGTTTTAAAACCAATCTATAACTCCTTTTCACTAAAAACACCGTTATATTTCAACAGCAAACAATTCAGGAAAATAAGATTTGTTCTCCACTGTTCTATTAAGATTTTTTATTTGTTTCACCACCTAAAAACAATAAAAGAAATTAAGAATCAGTTATTTGCTGTATTACGATTTCCAATTACAAAATATAATTATAAAGTTTCCCTTTCAACTTCACTACTACATTTCGTCCTGGGTAATATGTTCAAACAATCTCGGGTCTCTTTTTATTGCAGTAGCTTTCACCATAAAAAATCCTTAAGTTCAATCTGCGGTAATGTTAAACGTTCTGTCGCTATATAACCTCATTGTTACACTAGTGTTTATGAAACAAAACACAAAAGTTTACAATAATAATAATAATAATAATAATAGTAATAATAATAATAATAACCGAATATTAGTTTATCTCTGTTCAAGTAATGATCCAATTAAAATCCACGTCTTTCGTCGCTCTCTGCTTTTCTCGCTGCTATCACTTATTTACTTCAGCACCTAAAACAAAAGAAAAAAAACTGTACTTTGTTACCGTATTACGACTTTTCAAATTACAAAATATGATATTCAACGTAGCACTAACGTTCTCAACCATATTGGCTTTGCATGTAAGAGAGCCATGGTTCGATTTGAGGTGCAAATTCTGCTAACTACCTCTCCAATATGTTTGTTCATACACAGTAAAATATACCATTTATAACTGAGAAAAGTCTACAGTGCAAGCAAGCGTGCGGTTCTCCACGTGGAACAGTCTTGGTTCGAGTTCCGGCAGTGTCATCGTTCCCTACTCAATAATAACTTCCTTCTTACCATATACTTTCTAAATACCAGTTATACGTCTTACACAATCCATAGCAACATATAAGTAACAATACCTGCTTGGCAAAAGATTTATCGTATGGTTTTTCGCGTTGAAACGTCCTAGTTCGATTCCCGATGCGGATTATGTTGTCTTCCTGTTATGTCATACACAATTCATCGCTATATATAAGTAATAAGTTCACACTTCAAGCATAAAATTTAGCGTACGGTTCTTCACCTGGGAGAATACTCATTCGATTCCCGGTGCAACCATTAATGTTGATTCCCTCTACCCTCCATATTACATTATACTATATCGTAGTCATGTTATAATTCCATAAAAGTACACCGAGTCATATCATTTTCAATGCCGGAAAATCCGCAATCAATTTCCGATAAAACAAATACTTCCGTCCCCTTATACTCCAGACAATTACAATATGTTCCTTTCCCATATAAAAAATGAACAAGTATAATACAAGAAAACTACAACGTTAGTACTTACCAATCTTCCAGTCTCTCCTAGTAGTAAAATATCTTCTTCGCAAACTTAACACTTGATTCCTGCTGTCTTCTTTCTAAATGTACACATCACGCAAACAAATCGTTATTTTTATACCCTTCAATCTTTCCAGAAGTTTCGAGTGTGTTCTTTTCCCTATTCCAACAATAATAAATTTAAAAAGATTCGAAGTTTCCAGTGCTTTCTTTCACTCATTCCAACGATCACAATTCCAGAATATTCTCCAGCAGCTGTCGCGTTACATGTCATGCATATTAATGAATCCAACAATCTATTACCTTGTTCTACGTGTGTGATCTGCATATTTTATTTCCGAAAGGTCTTTTCTGTATTCTGCTTATCGAATTAACATTTCTTTTTCACCGGAAAACATTTATTATATGTCATGTTCTCTATACAACCTCCGGCCGCATTTACATACATTATGTGTCATTAGTATGCGGAAAAAAGGTGTATCCATTCTTCAAACTGTGAACCGGCCGTGTATTAGGAAGTGCTAAAATATCAAAAATATCGTCACTCATGAATATTCATGAGTGACGAAATAATACCAACTACCTACTACTGTCTTGGTTGTTACATTTTTCTTGTACAATGTATTGAATCAATAACTGTAGGTAAGAGGCAGGATTATGCCGAGTTCGTTTTGCAATGCCTATATATTTCGATTCTCAACCTACATTTCAATACAAGGAAATGCACGATCGAGTATGCATTCTCGCAATATTCATGACACCCTGTACGTAATATATGCTAACTAAAGACATTTGTAAAGCCACGTATATTTGTAAGTCCCAGAATAGACTTTAGATGGAAAATGGACTAAGATGACGAAGACAAAATAGATGAACACAGAGAAAGAAAGCCATAATAATCGATGAACGAAGATCGAAACGTGGAACCTGGATGTGTCGGTCTTGGTATCTGTTAATTTCTCTATGGCACTTTTTCGGCCTTGGTGATTAACTATGGGACCATTGCATAGACTGAGTTTGAGTCTCGGGATCGTATACATATACGTGTGTTTCATCACCATTGTTTAATACAGATGGAAGCAGTCACTGAAAAAAAGTGCAACATGCTCTGTGAACAGTCCCGTCTTGTCCGTTTCTGATCAACTTGAAGTTTTCAGGTTCCAGGCAGACATTTTTTTCGTACCAAGTTCTTCATGCATAATGTAATGCACAAGCTCCACACTGATCCCTAGTGTCTCTGCAATACATGACAGGCCAGTCTACCTATCTGCAAGATTCTTGTCGTGCAGACGATCCAGTTTCCACAGTTACGACTGTTTTAGATCTTCCACATCTCTCTTCACCTTTTGTGCTTCTCCTGCCCCTCCTGAATTCTGCTACCCAAGATTTCTCTATGCTATACGAAGGAAAGTGTTTGACCATTATGCGTATCAATTCATCAAAAATTTACTTTGCTCTCGTATTCTTTGAGAAGCGATATTTGATGACTACTCTCTTCTCATATTTAGTAAAAGTCACAATGTGCTCTGCCATGGTCATTTCAAACTTGCAACAAAAGAAAAGTATTTCAAATACATTTACGATTTTTTTTGCGAACCATCCTCTACAGTATAGTTACATAACATACTATAAGTATTTTGAAACATGAGTTCATTTACTGATAGGTCGGAAACTTATCTAACCCCCTCGTATGTATGCTTTGTAAGTTTCTCTTCATTGCCGACTATATTTCTTTCCCAGTAATCAGATATCAATCATTTATTCCAGACTTTATTATTCCTCATTAGAGTCATGTTTGTTTAGTAAGAAAGATTTTTGTAAAAGTAGTTGTTCTGCAACTGTTTAATAAAAGAGTGATGTATAAACAAAATCGCTCCTTATCATATAAGCTGGTCGATATAACGACTCCTATTTTAACACTTTACTCCAAAGTGCGATGGAGTTGTATGTATCAAATTCAACATAACTCGTGTGGCATTGAGCCATTTTATTTAATTAATACTGCCATCTTTTTTTTTTTACTGCATAGAGTCTTAAAGTATATGAAGCGTGACTAGAACAAATCAACCCCACATTTAAAAAAAACAATGGAATTTTTTATCATTTAAATATAATATTAAGAAAATAGGAAAATCTCACATCTATCTCTATGAATTACATCGTAGACTTATTGAACAGAGTGGAACAATATATATTAGGAAGCCATTTGTTGTAGGATGATGTCCAGAAATTACACAAATTCAATATTATGTCTTTCTAGGTGGAATTTATTTTAGTTTAAAATTTGACCCCTAGGTGACAGGAATTAAGGCATTAAAAATTTAATTACATTTAAGGAGAATTTTCCATTAATTTTAAACATCGGTGTATTTATTATAAATCATGATGTTTCTTTCTGCACAAAGTTTTACTTTCCCAGTGGTATCTTAATTTCACATAGAACAAATATATGATAGTTTCTTGGCTTCATTTTGGTATCTCAGTGATTGATATTATAAAAGACTTAATGTTAAAATTCTCGACATGTTCTAATTTTGCTTGTTGAATTCCATGTGAGACCTTCATTTTCATAAACTTAGAATTGTTCCGACACTGCAAGAAATATGCGAAACATGTTCTTGAAGATGGTCATGCTATCGATGGCTAAGAAATAGGATATATGATACAAGAAGAGTGACAGAGAACAATGCAATTCGACAAGGATGTTGTTTTCCGATAGTTAATACTTATTTAAAAGAAATGATGAAAAAGAGCGTACAGAATTACGATCGTAGGAAGTAGAATGATTATCGTATACGGTTTGCAGGTGATATGGCACTTGTTGCGTAATTTGAAAAGACAATCAATCAGACGTTAGAAAACTTGAACAAGGGCAGTAAAGAGTATGGGATGAAAATAAATGTTCGAACACAAAAGGTATGGTGATAGGAATGAAACGGTCCGTGTTAAATATGGAAGTAGGAGGTGAAAAACAGGCCGGTAGCCAGCCCAAAAATGTAGGGGGGGGGCGGCTGAAGTTAGGGGGGCTCGAACCAACCATATTATAGTTCATCACCATATTATAGTTCATTTGAAAGCCTACCGTGAAAATTTTAGAGGGGGCCCGCAAAACTTTAGGGGGGCGGCCCCCAAGACCCCCTGGATACGGGCGTGGTGAAAAATTAGATCCGGGGACTAATTTACTTCTACAAAAGCATGAACACTACCGAAAAATGATTTAAACGACTGAAAGCTTTCGAAATGTGGATGTGGAGAAGCACTGAGTTGAGATGATTTTGAGTTTAACGCCCCTTTCAGCAGAAAGGCTATATGAGACGTGTACATACTAATTAACGTGGAATCTGAACCACATGAGCTACCGCCGGGAAACAAACCCGGGTCTCCCACTCCAAAGACAGTACGCTAACCGCTTTGCCACGAAGCTCTGTGGAGAAGCATTGACAGAACTAGATATGTGGAGCGGAAAACGAATGAGAGGATGTTAAGAATGGTAGAGTAGAGGAGAACAATTTTAGATATTATTGAAAAAAGAAAGAGAAACTATTTGGACTATTGGTTAAGAGGAAACTGTATCATGAGGGACGTACTAGTAGGTATGCTCGTAGGAAAAAGAGGGAGAAGATGAAGGACGCTACAATTGATGGACCGAACAGAAACAGAAAGATCGTAAGAGGTTAGTTGAAGACCATGACGCATGGAAGCTTCTCGGTTGCTGCAAGTGACCTGCTAGGAAGGATAGAGCACCTATGATGATGATGATAATTATGAGAACAGACAGGTACTGCAGAGCTCCTTAATAATACTAGTACCAGTAGAGTTTTATCCAATACATGGAATTTGACCAATTAACAACGTAATTCTGGATGTAGTCATTGGATATTTAATAACTCTTTGTATAATAAGAACTCAATTGTAGATTATACAAAGGTATTGCAAGCACAGGTAAAAAAGGTACACTTTTCCCATGTACACTTAATTATGAATGTAGAGACTGGGTTGGATAGGTAAGCGTAGCGATATCACAGACAGGGAAACCCAGTAATAACATTTCTTTACATAGTAGTGACCGACATATACCGTGAAAGCACTATCAATGTTAATAAGCCAGAACTTTCGCCATAATATCGGTATCTATCATTTGTCACATTGATCCCAAATAAGCTGCTATTTTTGATAATTTTGCTCACTTCTATTTTAATTTATTAGTATTTTTATGTTATTATTAATAATATTTTTATGTTACCATTAAGAACTATTATAGTTCTTATGATCTTTACTTCATGGTTTGGAACAACGTATCGTTAACATCGTCTTGCAGAACGAACATTAACAAACCGTACATTTTGATTTTGAACATAAATTATAATTGAAGGATTAAATTGAAGCAAGTACAAATAATTACAGACTTTACCTGAAAAAGTTACTTTAGTATTCTAACGCTGATAATTTTTTGTGTTAATCACAAGCAGGGGCGGATCCAGGACCGACTTCTGGGGGGAGTTGTCATACTGCTACTTTTAAGGGCTAAAAACTTTGGGATGGGTTTTATTTATATATATAAAATAAGAAAGTTTCCTCTTCTGGGGGGGGGGCGATCGCCCCGATCGCCACCCCCTGGATCCGCCCCTGATCACAAGGAAAAAAAGTTTATTGTTTTAAAGCAAAAGTCAGAAAATTACAGTTTTTGTTATCACGTACACATTGGGTTTCAATATTTGTATTGTTATTTGTATATTCTATGGTATTAGTATTGAATGTATATCAAGTTCAAAATAAACTAGAACAGCACTCGATTTTAATAATTCAAAAAATCATATTTGCATTAACTTTCATGCTTTAATTACAAAAGCCATTCACTTTTTAAAAAATGACATAATACTAACTTCTTTTATCTTACGTTAGATTATGATCTTACATTCCATATTTAAATCTATGAGTATAGAATAAACTCGGTTTCTTTTCACAATACACGGGGGACATTCTGGGAAATCTCGCCCCGGGCACTTACAACCCACATGGCGGAACTGAATTAGATACTAACTTTATCACAGATTCCAGATTTCCTTTTGACACATTAAGTTCTGAAGCCATATTTATAAAGCATTACAACATCATTTTACTGTAAAAATTTCTCTCTAGATGGCTATTCTCCAAGTAAATATTAATTGTTAGAATTTTATTTACTAATGTTGCTTGTGTTTTTCAATAATCTAGGTGTCAAACTATTATTTACAGCAATATAATTTCCTGTTTGGAGGTAATAACAAATTATGTAGATATTATTACGATAAACAGAAATTCAAATAAAAAAATTGACTTGTCACTGAGTTCATATATGTTTTCTCGAACGCTGGTTATAAGATCCAACTCATGATACTAGTCTTCAGACATGCAACTTCCACCTGACTGGGGACAGCCGAATCAGTGACATATCTTTAAAATCTGTACATGTTTACTGCGACTTGCAAATGATAATATGTTAAAATACACTACATATTATATTGCGATATTACATAACGCAGACTCCTGGTATGAGGTTCCATGGTTATACCCCAACCATGCTGGTTTATGGTGGACACCATAGTATCCGTGGAATTACTCAATATTCTCGGCTTTCTCCCACATTATCAGAACCCCAGGTCTTTCATAATCATTCACTTCCACTAATATCGCATCTCCTTTAGCCTAAAGGGTATTGACGTGGGATATTGAGATGGAAATATAATTTTGTTTTACTTTATTACGCATATAAATGTTGTCTTTGCAATGGTAAATTAAGCATGTTTACCATATTCTGTAAATACTAAACATACAGGTAAAAATTTCGAACGGGATGTGTCTTATTAAAATTCTAGAATACCAGCAGATTTCCCGTACTTCGCACGGGGAGAATACGTTTATTTTGGACATAAAGGGCAATGGGGGCTGAATTTGGATTCAAGCAACATCGGAAGTGTCATTGCTCATTTCAGCGACCCCGAAGATCATGGTTTCGATAGTAATATCGGTCGTTTACGATCATTATTAAATATCTTCACTCCCCTAAGTTGCACCGTCAAAGTGAATTACGAAAACCAACTCAGATCCGAACCTCATCTATGTTGAAAATTTGATCGAGGTCGGTCGCGTGCTTCAAGAGCTACGAAATCACAAACACAGTCACTTGCAATTTCATATATTAGATTATTAGCATTTAATGGGAGAAAATTTTGCTATTATACATCATAATTTACTTATGTAGCGTATATGAAAAATGCATGGTTATGGAGCAGATTATACATGTTGTTTGATTTGTCCTAACCTTGACACACATACTTTTACTACTGACGCGCAGCTCCTAACAGTGACGTATATAAGTCAAACAGTTACGTACGTTACCACTTGTAAATAAATAAATTAATAAACTGGCTGAGTAATCTGTTTTATCCTTTGAGATAGTCTGCTCTAATATATTTTGTGAATACGACTTTGAACACTGTAAAACTCTTTTTTTTTCGTAATCTTCTAAAATAATAGCGTATCAGAACAAATGAACTCTGCCGCGGAAATACTTGAATTTTTGGGGGTAAAGACCTGCGAATTAAGCACACTTTATTGGTTCAGGAACCCACTTTAAACTGTAGATCTTGTTCTATACACAGAAAAATCCATTCTCTGGACAGCGGTATATAGTACATATATACGGAATCCTCTCGCTTACTACAGAAATTAGTACCGAGCATACGTTATCCGTATGCTACATAGGCACTTCCCTTAGATGCTACATCATGCCGTTGCAGAATGTCTGATATTTAACGGTTTTTCGTATATCACATGCATATACTTATGTTACTTTCCTCAGCTGTATGTTATATACGTCCATTTGTATGTGAGATCCTGGCCGCCTATATTGTTTCATATGGAAAGTACGTACAGATGGAACACTTATAAAGAAAGTATTATAAAACACGCGTTTTCAGTTATACGTTTCTTGTATGTTAAGTCCAAAAACTACAGGATTTCCAAATGTACGATTTTAAGTACGCCGCATACAATTTCTTTTTCTCAGTATATGGCCTTGATATAGACTAAGGTCATAAATACTCATTAATTAATATTGTTTTCGTTTCACCGCAATGTGCTTCAGTTCGTTTATTTTAATAGTTAATTTCCAGAAAGAGAATAAAATTACGATAGGAACAATAGTGTTATGAGCGTAAAATATATTTCTGTGCTTTCCTTTCCCATACCTTTGAAAAGAAGGTATTGGAGAAATTAACTAATCAAAATGGTCTACAATCTACTAAAATGAGCAAAATAAGATTAATTTTGTGATGACCGATATGGAAGTGAGAGATTTTGCGCCTATTACAGACGATTTCCAATATTGTTCATATCCTAACTATATATGAGCTTCATGAACTGATTCAGACATAAAATAACGGGTACTTCCGGTTGAAGTGGAAAGTTGAAATGTGACATCGCTGTAGCTTTTTGGGACTAACCCACATGAAATTGCCAAAAATTAATATTTTTAATTTTAGGGGTCTAAGGGGGGGGGGTAAGAGAAATCCTGCATGTTATTTAAATGCGCGGTGTTTTTAAACCTTTAATCTTATGTATCATGTTTTAGGTACTTGGAATTGGAATAACTTGAAATGCGGTATGCTTGTACGTTTTCATTATTATTACCTAAGTAAATCACCAATAATGAAAAATTCCAAACTTTAGAGTGGTTTTATGGGCAATTGGAAAATCTTTCCCATGTTATTTATATGGGACATCTACAGTCCAAAATTGTTATTCACTTCCTGTAAGCCTACAGTGATCAAATTTGACATAATTTTAGCTTCTCTAAAGTAACCCACAGAAAAATTAACAAAAGTGAATACTTTTAATTTTAGGGAGTCTAAAGGGGCGATGAAAAAAAATTTCCATGTTATTAAAATGGACCTTTTTTGGACATATATTTTAGGTACTTGGAATTGGAATAAAAATTTGAAATTTGATGGGTTTGTTCGTTTTCTATAGGATTGTTTAACAAAGTCACTAAAAATAAAAATTTCAAATTTTAGAATGGTATTATGGGGAACTGAAAAATCTTTACCATGTTATTTATATGAAACATCTTCTACACCCCAAAATGTTTAGGCACTTCTGGCAGGATTAGAATAAAGAAATTTGACATGATTATAGCCGTCCGGGACTAACCCATAGGAAAATTGCCAAATCTGAACATTTTTATTTTTCAGGGAGTCTAAATGGAGGATGAAAATTCCCATGTTATTTAAATAGGCATTTTCATTCGTATAAGAAATCTTTTCATTTATACAGGTAAAATAGGACACAAAACTGGTAATTCTTGAAATTCGGTACAATTGTTAGCTTAAGAGGTGCGAGGCGGTAGTCCGAGCAATCGCGGGGTTCTGGGAACGGAGATTCAGCTAGCCAAGGGCTAGTATATATATATAAGATGTCTCCCATTCTCCCTCAAAATAGTAATTTTGAAAAACTCTGGGTCAAACAATTTTAAAAAAGTCGTATAGTAAATTTTATCTTTCTTAGTTCAGGGATCGTGAGATAAATTTTTGCCATAAGTTTGACTCCTCCCCGCGCCCCCAGTTATGGTACACAGTTTAGTAAAAGTAACATGATGACAACCTAAGCAAGATAAAAGTCATGTCAGGTACCAAAAATCTTCAAAATCGGTCCAGTTGTCTAGGAGTAATTCGAGAAGAAATATTGTTACACTCATTTTTATGTACTATATATACATATATATATATATAGTATTTGATTTTATATATATCGCATATATTTATTGCTTACTGGTGATCAGAGACAAATACTTAGGACACTGCCTATACGCCAATGTGATATTCCATTCGTTGTCATTAAATAATAAATGTAAATCAATTGCCATTCGGATACGAAACTTAACAGCACAATGTAGATTTTTCCTATGAACATTTTTCTTCCGTTATTTAATTGCTAGAACATTCAAAGGCTACACTAAATCAATAAATTTAAATTAATGGAAGTAACAATTAAAATC
The DNA here is from genome assembly GCF_964235325.1 of Thermobia domestica. NCBI lineage: Eukaryota > Metazoa > Arthropoda > Insecta > Zygentoma > Lepismatidae > Thermobia > Thermobia domestica. Next base: position 346,324,048 of record NC_137455.1, read on the forward strand.
GTTTCGGAATTTTCTTTCCGTAGTTTCTCTAACAAGCTTTCCTACGGAGGTTCACTAAATATAAAAAGGCGTACCACAGACGGATCAACATCAGTAGTTCGTTCAGAAACACTACAACAATCACTCCAACAATGGCTTTCCAATCCCAGGTAAAGATCAGTTTAATGATATAATACTTAAAAAATGTAAGAGTTTCAGATTGTCTGTCAACCTAGCAGCATGATTTCAGATTTTGCTTGCGGGAGGGGGATGTAAGATTCTACATTTCTATAAGAATTTCATATTTTTTAATTAGCGTATACTATTACAATTATTTGAAACATACGTATTTGTCGACCTCAGGGCGGCGACAATTGGCGCCACTCGCGTGCTTAAACTAGGTTTCTCAGAGGCGCACTCTTGTTAAGGATTTACCGGGTCGGGTGCTCCCCTCTCCCCAAAAAGAAACTCTGTAACTTGACATACATTTGTACACATTCCTCATAAATTATACTTGTTTAACAGAGAAATGATTGATTAGCATAGAGATTTGATATTACACTTCCGCCGTACTATTTCTGGTCTTAAATAAATAACTTAATTTTAACAATTGCTTATCGTCTTTTCAGAAGTAGAATACCATCAACTCATTAGTACCTAGACATATTGGCCCTTATGCAGAGTCGTTTTGACGTCTGATTAGTGCCTGACTACAGGTTTGACTAATAGATGGTTATCAAAAGTGTATTCAGAGTCTCTGATTAGGACGTAGTAATCGACAAAGTTAATCACATGTGACTAATTTATCTAGTGCAGAGGGTACCTGTTTAGGCACGGTTTAGCTTGTGAGACGCATTTCGGATTTCATATTTCATGTATTTCCATTTTTAAAGGCTACGCATACACACATCTCTTTTCCGTAGTTGCCACATTTATTTTTTCACCTGATGCATTGCGGTAATATTAGTTAATCATACCCAAATCAAGTTTTTTGTATGTACTCAAAGTAGACTCTGAATAAAAAAAAGTACACCTTCCTTAGTGAAAATCGAGTATGCCACTAACTAGGCAGTGACTAATTTTTGTTTAACGAGTTCTCTCTGAATACCGCCCATTGTCTTTTGATATTGGAATCTTCCAAACTTTTGACCCCTCCCAACATGTGTGCCCCGAAGCAAGTTTATCTTGGTGGTGGGCCAAGACTTTTCCATGGAGGATGCGCTTTTACATGGTAAAGCGAAAAGGAAGTTTTGTTTCCTGATGTGTCTGCAGAGTCGAATAGAAAGCATTAAAACAAAGTTATTAGTTCATGTTTAGCCGAATTCTTAGCGTGTATGACCCCTTGTTCTATTCTCATGGGAGCACTAAAATTTTTGTGGTATTATATCATCTTAATGAGGCAATCCTTGAGCTAAGATGTATCAAAATCAAGTCCAGAGAGCCGGACATAATATCACCTTGGAACTAATGCGCTGGCGATACATTATCTAATGGAACGGAAGCCATCGGGCTAATCATATCCTTGCATGCGTTGTAGTGCCAAGAACTTAAATTAAGTACCATTTAATAAAATTCGTTAGTATACAACGATACTTGTATTTTAACATCTTTATTATATCTTTATTTGTATTTATGGGCAAAATGTACTTTAAAAATGTACACAAGCTGTTCAAGAAAGAAAAAAGAAGAATATGAAAAGATAAATAGAAGCAATTTCTTTTCTGTTATTATGTGATGATATTTTGTTATGATAGTGTTTTGACGATGTGAGTTTAGTTGTTATAGTAACGAAAAATAAATAATACATAACAAAGGATCCATCTCGTGGAAACTATTTGGTCTAGGAATTAATTCGTGCGGGTGGACAAGAGATGGCGCAACGAACGGAGCGTCCCACAGTTCCGTGTATCCACACATGTGTTGCAAACCCCTGTCATCGCGTATCGTTCGTAGTATAGGGCAGTGGATTAAAGCGTCAACAACACCAGTTTGTAGTTAAGTGAACATGGCGCAATTTGTGCCTGATAAAGTGTTTTTGCGGGGTGTCCTGCTGCATTACTTTAACATGCAGAAAAGTGCGACTGAAAGTCATCGTATTTTGGTGGAAGTGTATGGTGACCATGCTCTAGCTGAGCGAACGTGTCAGAAGTGGTTTGCACGGTTTAGAAGTAATGATTTCGGCTTGGCAGACCAAGAGCGAGCTGGACAGCCAAAAAAATTTCAAGACGAAGAATTGGCAGCATTGCTCGAGCAGGATTCGTGTCAAACGCAGGAACAACTTGCAGCAGCATTAAGCGTTGATCAAACAACAGTCTCCAAACGCTTGAAAGCCATGGGAATAATTCAAAAGATGTCACATTGGGTTCCACATGAATTGAAAGACAGAGACGTTGAAAGACGAAAAACCATTTGCGAATTGCTGCTTCAACGACAGAGCAGAAAGGGGTTTCTGCATCGAATTATTACGGGTGATGAGAAGTGGATCTATTACGAGAACCCTAAACGAAAAAAGGCCTGGGTGAAACCAGGTGAACCAGGTCCATCACAAACCAAAACGAGATATTCACTGTGCAAAGGTTATGCTGTGCATATGGTGGGGTATGAAAGGTGTGGTGTACTATGAGCTGCTGCAACCGGGTGAAACTATGAATGGAGAACGTTATCGACGACAATTAATGCGTTTGAAGCAAGCTCTGGCCAGAACACGACCAGAATGGGAGAACAGACATGATAAACTTATTGTTCAACATGATAACGCTCGCCCACATGTCGCAAAACCGGTCAAAACCTATTTAGAAAATGTCGGATGGGAAGTTTTTCCCCACCCGCCGTATTCACCAGACGTTGCTCCTTCGGACTACTACTTGTTCGATTGCATGAACAACGATTTGATTGGACAGCGGTTTACTTCTTCAGAAGATATCGAAACATGGGTCTCTGACTGGATCGCTTCCAAGGATGAGGACTTCTTTCGCCACGGAATCCGTGCATTGCCTGACAGATGGGCGAAAGTGGTGGCTAGCGATGGACAATATTTTTCTTAAGGTATTTATGTATTTTGTGTTTGTACTACAGCTTCAATGTATGCGTACCAACCGCACGAATTAATTCCTAGACCAAATATATGTATAAATTTTAAGGTGTGTACAAGTTTAATTTGTTACATATAAAAAAATAAACTTTAAATGTCCATAGCTCCAAAGCCACCGGAACTACCGCAGTCGGATCAAGAATTCACTTAGGAACTAGCATGTATCCTATCGAAATATCTGAGTTTCAGAATCCTGTGGTTCTTACGCAAAAATTTTTGTAAAGGTAGTTGTTGAGTACTTCAAATTATATGCCCGTAGCCAAACTCATTCTATAAAAATTGTTGCGTGAGCACCTTAGAATTCTGAAATATGTATTTTTGGATAGCGTACGCATTAGTTCCTAAGTGAAGTCTTCACCCGACTACGATACACCCCATAGTTTTGGAGTTATGGCATTTAAAGTTCAGTTTTCCCTGTTTTCGGCAGCCTATAACTTTGAAAGGACGCAATTGTACTACAACCAAATTGGTCTATACTTTTTGTCTTATCTTGATGTCAGGAATCACCTCACAAACTTTGTCGGTGTTGATTCGAAACTCTCTCTCTCTCTCTCTCTCTCTCTCTCTCTCTATATATATATATATATATATATATATATATATATTTATGTGTGTGTGTGTGTGTGTATGCAAGTATTTTTCTTCTCAATCGCACCTTGCATGAACAGTTTCTGAAAATGTTATTGATCAGTATAGTTCGTAATAAGTATAATGTGTTGATTTTTGTCTAGAATTTTCCGTTTCATGTCTATATGCTGTATAAATGTGTAAAAGTGAATCTCTCATCTACATCATGGCAAATCTACTACAGGTAGAAGTATAACATAAACATTGTCTATGTCAGGAAATACCTTCTGAAGCAAGTGTCCTAAACGAGGTTAAAGTGCGTTCAAATCCTTCTTTTTTTTTTTTTTCAAAAATAAGTATCTCACGTGATGAGGAAGATGAAACCCGTCATATCAGTTTCCAGTTAATAACAACGAAATACATGTTTAAGTATTTTTCGAACATTGGGTCAGTTTATATATTAAATTTCGAACTTTTATTGTAAAATTGTCAAATGTGATGATTAATTCAGGTTACGCATGTGGAATTCGGCACTTAAACTATTAATTAAAAATAAGACAATACTGTACATGTTTCGACATTTTTGACAATTCTGCCTCTAATACGGGAAAGGGTAATCAGGAATACGGGACATTAGGAATACGGTGCACTATTTTCAAAACTTCCGCGCCTAAAAGGAGAAAGTAGGGAAATTTTCCAATATTCAAATTTGTTTTACATTCATTAAGCATCATTCTTATGTGCGAAAAACGGACAATTTAAAATGTTCTATGTATTATAAACATTATTAATTTATCGTGGTAAAGAGGTTTAAATAAACATTCAAGAGAATAATTCTATTTGTGGAGGCTGGAAATCGTTTGGGGTTAGGGACTCCATTTGGGCCCCGCTGGTCACGACCCTGTCTCTCAACAAATATTTCTGGGAGTGCATCTGCTCCTTTTCTGTCCTGAGGATCTCCTAAATGGTGCATCCAACTTCATATATCTTAGAAGCACATGTTCGTGTAATATAATATAATTTACAATCGTCAATTATCCGCTTCGCTGGATTATAATAAGAAAAAATAGTACTAGTTGTATCAGTCAGTTACCTTTTACTATTACTAAAGCGCTCTCTGATATAGGTCATTTTCCATTCCTTCCACCAAGTTTCGGGGCTGAATTTATATTCAAACCGAATCAGAAATGTCACTGTTCATTTCAGTGACTCCGAAAACTATTAATTCAAAATTAGTGTAGATCATTTTCGATCATTTTTAAATATCTCCTGTCCATTCCTCAAAGTTGCACCGTCAAAGTAAAATTATGAAAACAATCTCAGATCCGAACCTAATCTATAAAGGTAAACAAGAAAATTCTGTCGATTTTTGTGGAGGTATGTGTTCAATTGGCTCTCACACACTAAGTTGAATGCGACTGGAGATAGGGTGAAGGTCAGTTGTTGGTGTGGATATATCCAATATACTACCTGATTGTAGTAGTTGAGTTAAACCGTGAACTTACGTAAGGACAGAGTGAACTTGGGACCTCCAGAGAGCCTCATAGGGACGGGTATGCTGTAGGAGTTCAAACTGGGGTCAAACTCCGTTGCAGCGGGGCGTAAGATATGCCAGGCCTTTGATGAGGGTGTCGTGATTTCGCGGACAGTCCAGCGATGGTTTAAAAGCTTAAGGACGGTGACGAAACACTCGAAAACGCAACACGTACCGGAGGATTTAACACATGTATAAAATAAAGATCTTCAGGCAGCAATTAAGGCAAATAGTGGTCAGACATCTGAGGAACTGTGACGGCAGTCAGCGAGAATAGAAAAGCCATTCGGCAGCACCTCCATCAACTTGGGAAGCACTACAAGTTGGGTCGATGCGTTACACACGATTTGACTCTGGGCCAGCAGACACTTATGTTTTTTGGTGTCTCGTCTGAGGAAGGAGACATTTCTTGACAGTCTGTTGACATGTGATGAGAGATGGGTCCTGTATGAAGCTTCACGGTGTCGTCATCATTGGTTAGCATCCCATGAACCGATTCCAAAAAACACGAAACCATCACTGCATCAGAAGAGTGTGCTCCCGTGTGTTAGGAATTGCTACCCCATGGTAAGAGCATCAATGCAACTGTGCACTGTCAGCAGTTGAGCCGTGTTCAAGAAAAACTCTAACCCTAATGATATGATCACTGAAATTATAATTCGTGCGGATAACGCAATAGAATGCGATGTTGCTTGAAAGTAACAGTGCAAAATAGAGGGTTGAATTATCTGGACTATTAGATAATGACATGTTCATGGTAGCATCAATATATCATTATACTTTTTCTTCTTTTAGGTTGGTCATTTGAACTATTAATCACATTGGAATGGTAAGTGAAATATTTTCTTCCTGCATTTTTTTTGTCTCTTGCTGATAATATATGTCCTCCTTTATATTTTCAGGTTATTTTGCTCGTCTTGGCTGCTTTAGTCCTTGCTGTTCAAGGAATTGGATATGGTATGTCAAATATTTACTAGTTTATTTGCAATATATCTTTAATTGACAATATAATATTCAACGGAAGAGGACGTTAAAACGAATGTCGTATTTCGTATGTAATTTCGTAACAATTTATAAATATGTGTGATAGCTAAAACCGTATCAGATCATAGATCACATTGATCAAAATAGTACTAATGTGGTTCTCCGTAGACATATTAAACTCTAAAAGACATAAGTAATTTAATTTCTTACTAATGTTCTTACAAGTAAGGTTTCCCAGGTGATACACGCCGATTTTAATCAAACTTCACAGGTTTATAGAACAGCAAAAAATAAGCGACACGTATTTTTTTATAGCGGCCCATATGCATATTTAGGCGGTATAATAGGGCTGTCAAATTGGGACAACAAAGCATACTTTATGTAATAGCGCGAAAACGAGAAGAGATAGCCAACTGTTGTAAACGAGCAAGTTGTCATGACACGATAAGCATTTCAATAACACATAGCGCTTCCACGGGGATAACCCACAACATCCGCAAATGGACCAATCAGGGATGAAAAACAGTCACAGAGCTTTATCTATTACGCGGAATCCAAATAACGTAGGTAAGAATAAAGAATGATAAAAAATAAGTGATACGTGTTTTTTCGTTTTTGCAAGATGAGACAAAAAACGTAAATAGATGCATCGTTATCTCAATGTCGAAAGATTGGAGAACTGGGAATATGAAGATGTGAACGCCTGTATGAGAGGCAACCTGTCAATCAGTGTTGTAGAACTGGTTGCAGGTGACAGGTAGAATCCTGCTCGAGAGAGAAATACCAAACCTGGTATTGTTGTTCAATGGTTTATATGTTATATCTATTAGTAGTTAGTGATTGCGAACAGTTCAATGCTCATAATCAGTAATTCAAAAGCCGCCCAGCAGTAAACGAAATCAAGCCTTTCCTGTAAGAATCGGTCGTATAGGGTAGTAATACAAACATTGATATTGTTTTGCAACAAGCCCGTTGTAGGGATAAATACGCCCTTTGCGGGATACTAAACAACATGTTGAACACAATTGAACAGGTTGACAAAAATAGACAATTCATAGTCACATGCATATGAGCATGCATTTAAACCAAAACACATGAATATGTTACACAAGCACTATTTTCGGTAACATGCTGTATGTTGAACCATAGCCGGCTGCTATTTAACAGAATGTAGCGTAATGTCGAATATTGTATGGAACGAATATAAGCAATTGTAGTAAATATTCGTCATACAAATTATTCTTATTGAAATCGGACATGAGCCTAATAGAACTTCCGGTCACCAACTTGTGGAAGGTACGCAGGCTGAAACCATAATTTGATTATTTCTTTGGTTACTTTGCCGGATGTCGATGCACAAATCAGCAAGATTTCTGGTTGAAGCATTGTCTGTTGTACCCGTGGCCCGAATTTTCTCTGAGGTTCTTTCTAGACGATGAGCATAGGCGACAGTAGCTTTCCATTGGCAGATACGATTGGCTGTATCGTGTAACTGTATGTCGTCGCAGACAGAGACTGCACATTTGCGTAGACCTGTTTCCCTCCACGCATTGCCAGACATCTACCCGAATGAAATTCCAAATTGAATCCACTCTGATCTCTATTATACACATTCTCCGCGCCATGAGAATTTATACATGAGCAAACACTTTGCACGAACCTATTAGCATTATCATGTATATCTTTGGATTGTTCTGCACTATTGTACGTGACATATTTTGTAATTTTCCGTGATATGATGTGATGACGCCTTTTAAACTGTCATAGTCATTTCTTTGACGCTTTAAGCCCGTAGAATCCCACAGTTTGACTAGCTTCTATAGCCCAACGTCGTAAGTCTGTGTCATGAATTATAAGATTTTTGCATTTAGCAGTATGAAATTTCTCATATACGATTGCATCAATATGCGTCCCTTTTTCATAATTTGTTCCACCGTCATGCAACTGTCTTTCCCATTTATAGAGATCTTTCCTACTTTTGACGAACTTGAACCTATGTTTCACAGTTTCAAACGACAGACGCCTCTTCTTTCCACTTTTCCAAAACTGAACTGCCTTCACTTTATATTCTGTGTCTACAGCTTCGCTGGTGCTCCCTTTCTCCGCAATACCGACGTTGTATTGTGATTATCCTTCGTCTTCGTTGCTTTCTGTGATCTTCACTCGCGAGTGGAGAAGCGACGTCATGTACATCATTATCAATAAATACTAGATCATCTTTAACGTCCACTTCGGTATTACAACCTTTCCAGAAACTTTCCAGGACATCAACAAGTATATCCTTTATTTCCATTTCATATTTTGTTTTTACAGTGTTAACACGTTTTGTTTCTCTGTGTGTGTCCATTAACATATCCAGCACATTGTGTGGATTTACATACATCATTTTCACAACACTGCAAACAATAGCATACCATTTACACACACCTCATGCTGACTACTTCACAACACACGGGTTCATATGTTCAGGACTTCTACCGGTATCTTTACATGGCATATACACACAAACACACGTATATCCACGTATAGGATGCACAAACGTTCGCCATCAACCGGTCGTCTATTAGTTTCAAAACACAACTGTGCCCCCACTTTCACACTGTAGGGCTTCCGTGTTTGACGTAGACATACACTCGCAGGTAATACCCAGTTTTCGCCGCATTTCTGGTTCTGCTTCTTTACACTACAATGTCCTTGAACCAATGTCTCTCTTCTGGCGTGTCTGCAACCAGTTCTACAACACTGATTGACGGGTTGCCTCTCATACAGGCGTTCACATCTTCATATTCTCAGTTCTCCAATCTTTCGACATTGAGATAACGATGCATCTATTTACGTTTTTTGTCTCATCTTGCAAAAACGAAAAAACACGTATCACTTATTTTTTATCATTCTTTATTCTTACCTACGTTATTTGGATTCCGCTTAATAGATAAAGCTCTGTGACTGTTTTTCATCCCTGATTGGTCCATTTGCGGATGTTGTGGGTTATCCCCGTGGAAGCGCTATGTGTTATTGAAATGCTTATCGTGTCATGACAACTTGCTCGTTTACAACAGTTGGCTATCTCTTCTCGTTTTCGCGCTATTACATAAAGTATGCTTTGTTGTCCCAATTTGACAGCCCTATTATACCGCCTAAATATGCATATGGGCCGCTATAAAAAAATACGTGTCGCTTATTTTTTGCTGTTCTACAAACCTGTGAAGTTTGATTAAAATCGGCGTGTATCACCTGGGAAACCTTACTTGTTAGTTTTTAATCTTTACGTGCAACAAAAAGTAAAGAAAAATGTACTTGAAATTTGACTTATGTTTTCCGCTTTCGGTTTGTTTGATTTGATTTGAGTTAAGCGTGCCTTGCAGTAGCGAGGTTATATGAGACGTGGATCTACAGAGTTTAACGTGGAATCGAATCATAACAGTACTGCCAGGAATCGAACCTGGGTCTCCCATGCCAAAGTCTTGCACGCTAATCGCTTAACCCCTAGAGAGCTTTCTCCGCTTTCGAAAGGAATTGTGTTTAAAGTATTGTATTTCTCTAGTCTAATGTTTCTCATTCGCAAATTTAATTGCTGATTTGCTATTTAATTTACTAATTTGCCTATTTGTTCTATCTTTCAGGTGGCGTGAGCAGCTACGGTTATGGCATTAGCCACGGCCACTATCCAGGAATCTATGGTCTCCGTGGGTATGGTTTGGCTTCTGGTTATGGATTCCCCCATGGTTATGGTGGCTTCGGATCTCTTGGAGGTGGAATCATTGGAGGAATTGTTGGTTAGATGATTATGATCATTTTAATCAAATTTGGCTCAACTGACTATAAGGGAACAATAGAACTAAAATGAAATAATGTCATTTTTTTTTTTTAGAAAAATATATATTTGACTGTACTTTTTAAAACTAAATAAAAATACTTGTGTTACACTCCTTTTTGTTTCTGTTCAAACCATCCACAATCTTTTTGTGCCTGTGATGCTGATTCCGATATCTCCACTAGAGTCAATTGGGTGTTTATACTAGGACATTAAGATTTTTCCATTATAAAGAAGATATCAAATATGTAAAAGTGTAACAGTCACCATGTATTTTCCAATTTAGCTGGTATTGTAAGTACTTGTACTTCATAAGTCAGCTAAATTGACTATTCACGCTGTCCACTGTCGAAGAGAGTGATCATTTATTTCTACCTAAAACTGTAGCAATAATTCTATATTCTATAAAAACACTCACTATATTATATAAAAATTGGAGCACTTTAATTACTTTTTATTGATTCTTTTAAACTAAAATTAAGGAGGAAAATTCCAATATTATTGACCCATTTCAACTCCAAACAGTAGAGAAAATTTGGAATCCTCACGAAAATAATGATCACAGTAAAAAAAATTATCGATTCTTGTAAAAACAGTTGAGGTTAGGTAAATTCTCTTATTTGATTAACTCCAACTCTTAAGCACTTGAGATTACGTGAAAGCCTTGATAAATACATAGTATATACAATATACGGTTTTAAAATTGAACCATTTTTACGAAAGTAGTTGCAGTATTTTTTTTAAATCACGAGAGTAATTTGCTCACGTGAGTAATTGTATTGTAAATATGTTGGATGAACGTAGTTCATCTCTGATTGCTTTTAGTTCACCATATTTTTGTTGATTTTAGTCCCAAGCAGAAAAGTCTGTACCCTATATTGCAAAAACCGAGTAATCTTTACAAAAAATAATTGCAGTACTTATTTGTAATATCGGTCACAGGGGAAGTTAAGTTAATATCTCACTCTTGACCGAGTTTAGCTTTATTTAGTGAGAATTATTGTAAAGCCTAGAAAAAATTGTACTCCATATTACATAAAATAGTTTTTTTTTGTGTGTGAAAATTATTTTTTCGTTTATAATCCAGGAGGAGAGATATTTGCCTTTCATACAATTATGCTCACCCCATTCTTCACTGATTTTAACCCCAATTAATAAATATTGTAAACAAGATGAAAGAAAATTATTTCCTTGTTTGGAATTGAAACACTGGAAAATAGAAGGACCGTTTGAGATGAAGATTGTCACACAATTATAGCCTACCTCAAACTGTTCTTTTTTTTTTATCGTATCAATTTGATTTAAGGAGGCACCCTAAGGGGGAACAGTGAATAAAATATATTACAAAAATAGATTAGCACACGAATCCGTTAAGACGAAACTCGGCACATAAAGTCCTCAGTTCAAATAGGCATATCCCAGTGGTATTTGAAAATTCCTGTTTTAAGGGAGAAGAGAAAGTTTGCAGTAACTTTCGTTCAACTTACTGAAAACGATGTTACTTGTTTATTTGTGATCGCGTAAATAGAAAGTAGCTAAAAGATAGAAACATAATTAGTGCCGATCAAGAGATAGGTCTTTAATATGTTGTTTAATTAAAGGGCGTACTCTAAGTTAAAAGGTGTTGAAAATTTATTCCAAAAACGGTGTATCTCAGAAGTTCGTCAAATTAGGGATGTGTAACTTGATATATAAACTAAAACTTGTTCCAGAAGTTTTGAAAATTCCTATTTTAAACGAGAGAGAGTGTACTTCTTCAAAATTTAGGAATAATTTATTCAAACATCGAAAAAATTATGTAACATTATATTAGTTTCAGTTTTCATACTTTATAAATTAAAAAGGTAATCAGAATAGCGAGTGGAAAATTTAAAAGCAAAATGGAAATTAACGCCTTTCATGATGGGATTTATAATGTTCCAGGTTGCCATCACTGAAAGTACGTAAAAAAAACTGTCTACGATGGAAAAAATGATGAGATACTGAAAATAACGACAGCACCACAGAATGGCCTAGTGTACTCGTTCCATTGCTACTGGTACCAGACAGAACTGTTGTTGTTTATAAGCTGTTGACACAATTCATGCATTTAACCCATTAACGCCGGAATTATTTTTTGTTTTCAATTTTGGTGAAATTGGTAATTTTGGCTAACTTAGATGTGAGGACAACATATGAGAAATTTTGTGTTCATGACGTAAGCGGTTTCGTTGGGGTAACCCGTGATCATATGAACACGCTAGGCGCTTATGTAAGCACTTTCCGATAGCATGAGTATACGAATGCCCTCTTAAGTTATTCATACAAATGTAAAGGAAAAAAAACATTATTGCCTTAGGAACTGTTACAATCTAGAAGACAAAATAAGCACAGTATTGGGATTATGGATTTGTAGGTTATGGAGCCCATTATCAATGGCACCTTATCAGGAGCGCCCGAAAAAAAATCTACGGGGGCCCGTTCCATGGTTGCTATATTACGTATGGTATTTAATATAAGTGATTTGCTATATCACGTATATATTTTCGTGAGCCAGGGGGGCGGGCTTCACCCTGCTCCCATTTTCGGGCGCCCATGGACTTTATGGAAATTTAAAATAAAACTGTCAGTGTACGTACAAGACCTCATTCATTTGAAGCGTTTAGTAAGGACTGTGCTTGAACACAGGGTACATGCACAACGTTTACGATTAGAGCGAATCTCTAAGTGGTCTCTCCTATCAAAATGAGCGTAACTACCTACACGGTATTGTTCACTACTCAAGTTAGAAATAGCTAGACGTCCTGCAGCTAATGGAATGTCTATATTTCTGCAAACAAATTGAAAATTATACATGTGAGATGTGTATCCTGTTTTTGCTCAACAAAAGCCATGTATTTCGCACCGGTAAGATAATTATAAAATGTTAAGTCATCCAAGAGAATCAATCAAGCATCCAATAGAAATGTGCTCACCACTACTATTTGGACCTCATTACAATGGCATAATATGATATATTTTGGTCTATTTGATCAGTATTTTCTATGTGCTTGTTGTATTCTCCTACTAAATATAGACGAGTTACACGTGTTTTCTTCTTTTCATTCTGAGAATATCGTTCAACACTAGAAACAGGCTGAGCCCAGGGTGCGGATCCAGGGGGCGATAGGGGCTATTACCCCTGCCCCCCAAAAGAGGAAATTTTCTTATTTTACATATAAAGAAAACCCATTCCAGAGTTTGGAGCGCTTAAAAGTAGCTCTAATTAGTATTATTACAACTTATCGTCCCCTCCACAAGTCCGTCCTGGATTCGCCCCTGGCTGATCCCTTTGACATATAGACGCAGTTGTGACCACATTGTTGTCACATCATCTTCAACTCGAGTATTATCTGTTAAAACAACTTCAGCGTGAATGGTAAATTGGAGCCCTGTAAGGTTGTCGATTTTCGTGAATCTTCCTCCTGAATCACTGTAATCCTCTTCTCTTGAATCTTTATCTCAAAAGATGTGAGGTTTCGTGGGCTCAAGACATATGATTTGTATGTCTTGCACGAAATTCAATTCCAAAATATCAAGGATTTGTTAGTGGGGAAAGCAAAAAACAGTAGTAGCAAAAGTCATACAATAATAATAATAATAATAATAATAATAATAATAATAATAATAATAATAATAATAATAATAATAATAATAAAGCTAAAAATAAAGCAAGTCAAATGAAAGCATACAAAAGCTGTTCTAAATTGATATAACTCCAAAATTTTACGGTACTATCGACATTTTTACGTACGTACATAAGAGAGAAAAATCTGCTTTTAAACGCCTTGCGTGTTCATACGATCACGCTGATGAAAAACTTGAATAATCATGCCCTAAATATTTTCAGATGAGTGAAATGTAATCTGTTACAACTTTTGGCATTTCTACACTATAACCAAGCACAAAATAATTTGAAAGGATAAAATATTAGAATATATTTTAATGCGTATTGTGAGGACAATGCCGTTTTTATTCTATTTTTGGTGCATTGCCGATATCTGGGATTCCAGATTGCATTGAAGAAATAACATGGAACTTGTTTTGTTTGAATAATGTTATCAGTACCTTCTCCTAGTAGGCAAAGCATATAATGTAAAGAAACCACTGACAACAAGTTACACAAGACTTGTTTTGATAAATACTAACCGCTGTGATCATATGATCACGCACGGCATTAATGGGTTAATTCTGAACGCCATTCCCCATTATTTCGTTCTATACGAGCTTACGCATAACAGAATACCAACAAATAAAGGAGAGAACAAAATTTCCTTGGATTGTGAGCATGGGTGCCCGAAGAGGGCAGGGGGATCGGCTCTTCTTGGTTCATGAAAACAAATTTCTTAAGATTTTCTTAACACAAATAAAAAATACCAAAGGTAATCTTGCAATCAGGAAGATGGGCCTCCTATAAAATTTTCTTCAGGCGCCTATGTCCCCGCGGTATAACATCTCTAAATATAGGTTTGATTGTGGCAGGCTTATCCCTTATGCTAAATTGAATATGTCAATATTAAAGAAAAACTATTATAATTACTCTGAAAACCCCTAGATGCTCCAAAAATTTGTTTTCACAATGAACTCAAACTATTCCGTTTACCTACGCTTTATTTCTTGATTACTACATAAATATTAGTGTACTAAAAATGTGGTTTCCACTTTCTTACAATTTGTAACACTTATGAATTGTTGTTCATTTTATAGTACATATTTCTAAAAGACTTACTGGCATTCGACTTGAATTTAAATTATCAATGTTAATAAGCCACTAGAAAAATTATGCCAGCCGACCGATCCGCTTGCTGTATTGCAACATCCGCTCTCTCCCAAAGAATCGGGTTCTACTGGAGACACTGGCTACAGCTCACCAAGCGGACTGTATTCTACTCAATGAAACCTTTCTAAAGAGCTCAGAATCTTATTATTTCCCCCACTATCGCCTGTTCCGTTCGGATATTCCGCAACCTGTTGCTAGGGGTGGCGCTGCGCTGGCCGTTCGTTCTTTCTTACCATCTCGCCATGTCACACATACTCATCCTAGCTTATACCCGGAGAGCGTCATTGCCACCGTCTACTTTTCCAACCAAATCATCACAGTTGCCACAATTTACGTCCGGTCGACTCAACCACTACCCTACCGCTTTCTTACCTACCTGGATACTCATTTTAATACGTACGTCCTCCTGGCAGATCTAAACTATTCATCACGTACCGCCGAACAAAAGCAACGCTTTGAAGATTTCCTCTTGACAACTAAGGCATCCTTCATGCCAATCCCGCAAGCCACTCGACCGCTTACTGACACTACGCCCGATGTTGTCCTAGTGTCTCATAATCTGGTCACCATATCCACTGTTGACGTCCTGGGGACCATCGGGAGCGATCATCTGCCGGTCCTACTGACCATTAATCGCCCTAGCCGTGTTGCCACTCCTCTTCAACCATCTACTAAATACAACTTTCATAAGGCGGACTGGCAAAAATATCAAACCTTCATAACGGAGAAACTTACGGGTATATCCCCCGATCTTACTACCTCCGACGCCATCACCCAACTTGCGACCACGCTCACCGATACTATCCTTCAGGGCACAGACCATTCAGTTCCAAAAGCCACAACGCCTCAGTCTAGACCCCCTCTACCTCCTTATGCTCGTACGCTTTTAGACCGCTCTCAGGGTTACCTTAGAGAATACAGACGCACCAGGGACCACCATTTCTTACATTTACATAAACAACTCCAGCGTATGGTCCATTCTTATATCATCGCCAAAAAACGTCTCATGTGGCGCGCTTCTTGTAATCACCTCCGTCAGGAACAAAACCCGGCAAAATTCTGGGCCCTCTTCAAACGCCTTACCTTTCAATCCAATAGACCGGAATACCCGCTTCTCATCCATAATACAGCTCCAGCGTCTGATGCAGATATTGCTCAAGCCTTTGCCGACCATTTCCAAACAGTCTTTACACCACATATGGATCCGATTTTCGCTCATCCTAGTCACCACCATATCACAGCAGCCGGTACTCCACATCAGCCTCTCTTGGAACCAACTTTCGCACCTCAGCCTCCAGCTCGCACTAGTCTCCTACAACCCATCACTGTTGAAGACATTCATTCTGTACTCTCTAACAGACGCAACACCTCACCGGGGGAGGACTCAATCACCTACCGCCAGCTGTCTCACGCGCCACCCCTCTTCCATAGATTGCTGGCACTCCTCTACACCGCCATACTCATCACAGGCTTTTTTCCTTCTGCCTGGAAGTTAGCTAAAATAATTGTCTTTCTTAAACCAGGCAAGAATCCCACGGAGATCACCTCGTATAGACCCATCAGCCTCACTACAGTATTTAGTAAGACTTTCGAGCGGATCATAGTGAAACGGCTTCATATACATATAGAACGGCACAACATCCTTCCAGTCACGCAGGCCGGCTTCAGACCATTATTTGCCACATCAGACCAGCTCCTGAAACTCTCGTCTTTGATCGCCAATCATTTTAATAAACATCTTCCTGCGGTCCTGATCTCCTTTGACATTGAACGGGCTTTTGATACGGTATGGCATGAGGGTTTGCTTTATAAACTACAAAAGCTTCTGCCTCTTCCATATGTCCGCCTTATTTCCAACTTCTTGTCTCAAAGGCATGCTTTCATACAGATTAATAGCGCACAATCTACTGCCTTCCCCTTAAAGGCTGGAGTACCTCAGGGGTCGGTTTTATCCCCCCTCTTATACATCCTCTATGTTTCAGATATGCCTCTCCCACCTTCACCTATACATGCTTTTCAATATGCTGATGACACGGCGTATCTTGCCCTGGGATCGTCCGTGGATCGTATAACCACACAGCTACAAACTGCCATAGATGCTCTACTTGCCTGGTGTCTAAAATGGAAGCTTAAGATAAATCCAACCAAAACGCAAATGACGCTCTTCGGGCCTAAAAAACATAAATACTGCCACTCAAGGAATCCGGACCGCTTACACATCACTGTCATGGGCTCCACCATACCTCTTAGCAATACTATTAAATACCTCGGCGTGACTTTCGATAGCCATATGACCTGGCGCAGTCACTTACGAATCTTGGAGCAAAACATCCGCAAACGATTGTATTTACTGAGCCGTTTAAAGGGCACCACATGGGGCTTAAATTCCAACCTACTGCTTTATACATATAAGGTATTTGTTCGCCCCGCCATCACGTATGGACATCTCGCCTGGCTCTCGGCCAATAAATATTACTATGACCGCCTTGAGATATTGGAACGCCGAGCTATTCGCATCGCCTTTTCCCTGCCGCCCCGCACCCCAAGAGCCCTTGTCTATTCACAAACTACAATGCCGTTTCTCCTTCCTCACATTTATCGTCTTCGAACCCGTTATATCCTGCAACACATTACAAACGCTCATCCGATCGTTGCAGACCTTTTAGATCAGATGCCTACCTCTCCTCGACGCATCTACCCACCTGTGGACCATCTGCTGGCAATCTATGAAAGAGAGGCTCACACAGCGGATTATAATCCAGCGCGCCGCATATACCAAACAAATCCGCACATATACCCTCCTTAAAGTTCCTTTTCTTGGCAGCTAATTTCTCCACTGCACTTCGTCGCCTTTTGTTATGCCACACTAATTAACAACCCTACATCACATTCAGGCCGAATCTTTTACTTCTATAATTTCGTACATTCCCTGATTTCCAACTATTTTTCATTGCATCTCCAATCAATCATACCTCTGGCCAGAGAGAAGGCGTAACCTTCTGTGGCCCACCCATCTCCGGATGGGAATGAAATGCTTTATGTATGTATGTATGTATGTACTAGAAAAATTAGTGTATGCGATGTGATCATTGTGTGTGTTAGTATCACTGCCAGATCCTTCTTTTCTATTAACATCATAACTCTGCACAAATTTTTTCACTACCTCATTTTCTTAGCCCTTTACCCAGAATTCTCCCACACCATTACGACCGATACTTTCATTACGTGAATAAAACATCTGAAGTCTTCTCTTCTTAATTTTCGATTACCTTCAAACTTCAAAAATTGCTACCAAATCTAGATTCATTTATTTTTTATACTTTTTTCTTCTCATTTCTGTTTCTGTAATGAGGTAAGTATCTTCCATGCCTCAATACTAAACCTTTTGCTCTTGCTTTCTTCCTTCCTCTATGATGAGATAAACAGCATTTCTATACGGTATAATCAGCAATAATTTTTGGCATAGTTTCCAAAATTAGTATTAAAAATATTAAAAATGTATCGGTCTGTCTTCATGTGAAGATACCTTACTCATTTTCAATAGTACAGCACCAGTAGCAAAAAGTACTGCTAAACTAATGCTAATGCAAAAACGAATACCGCATATCATGATTAGATAAAAAAAAAAAGAAAAACTAATTTTCATTCTGTCATATCATCAGCATAATATAGCACTATTTTCTTGCTCAGTTTTCAAAATTAAGCGCTCCACTTTTAAAAGTAGTGCGAATTCAGTGCCGACGGTACTACATATGAAGAAAATTTGTGTCCCTACCAGAAAGCCAAAATCTCTATACGTGGCATCATCAAACGAAATAGATGTGCCTGATTTTCATGAGATAACAACACTAATTTTCATTCTATGCATGATCGTCGATAGTAATTTACTAGCAGCGTTCACCCCGCTTCGCTGCGGTCAGCCCGGAACGCAATAAACTTTGTTACTTAGATAATTTTTACTTTTTCGCTTTCAAGTGATATGATAAAAACCATAGAAGATTGCAGTAAATCTTAACATTATATCGCCTGTCATTTATGTTAACCCGCCCCGCTTCGCTGCGGTCATCCCGGTGCTGGCATATTGTAAAAGTGTCTGTAAAAATAAGCAAATCAATTAAAAAATTTTAAACAGAAGATTCAAGCTATTTTCCGCTGTATATCGCCTGTCATTTATGTTAACCCGCCGAGTGACACGGTCATGCGGGTTGCATATAAATACGTTTATTTTTACCTATGATGAACTAATAACAAAGGATTTGTACGTTATGGACACTTGAATGGTCAATTATCTCAAGACACTGGTAATTAAAAATTAAAGTGATATGATAAAAACCATCTAGGGTCCAAATCCTAATAACCCCCCAAAAATGAAAGAAATTGGTTCAGCCGTATTAGCGTGATGAGCGGACAAATTTTTGTACGTTCTCTTTTATATATATAGATTACTAATTTTTGGCGTATGTGTAACAATGAGTGCTCATGGTAGAGGCACTGTCTTCACAGAGGTGAAATCTTTTTCTAGCTGGCAGTTTCAGGACACCTAGAACAAACTTAGTTTGGTCCGAGAATTTATTTATAAATCACTCAATTTAGTAAAACCAACATTTTATAAATTCGTCAATAGTAAGGCGAAAGAATATCGTGACGTTACCCATCTGTTGGTAAAAATAGAAATAAGCTGTTGCTGGATCTACATTATCTCCAAGTAAATCATATGTTTGTCTAATTTGTAACTAATTTTATAAATTATGCTTTATAGGTATAATGAACTCATTCCGTGAATATTTAAACATGACTACGTTCATGCTAATTGGGCAAACTTAGTATTCATTAGTAATACCGAATTTTAAATGCTTGTGACGGTTGTGTTAGTACGATATCGTTACTATTTATGTTTACTAAAGTCAAAGCACGGTTCAAGACCACTTCAATAAAAAGACAAAATGCTTTGTTGCAGGAAAGAGAAAATTATGAACTGATGTCTGTTACGGTTGCTTCGGATGGCTATACTTACCCTTTCATCAATATATCTATTTCTATTACATGTAAAATACAGAGAAAATATAAAACAGTTACTGCGAAGTAAACAAGGACAGCAATGACTATCTTAAATATGGTTTTATAGAGGCTAAACAAGGATTAGTTTTAAAGATATGATGATAGACTGTTCTTGCTAATGAATCTAAGAAATCACCTAATCTCCTAGTAGAATTGTCTTGAGTATCTAGAGGGGAGAAAATGCAGCGATTCGCTGAGTTAAGTGATGAACTACGACTATTTCTGACTAGATGCTAGGCTTCCATTTATCAGTAAGAAAGCTTCTTTTGGTGTTCTGTGACCTCGGGTGTACATATCGGCATTTCCCTGGTACAGCCGAGGAAAATTCAGGAAACAACCTGACGGGATGATCGGCTCTGAGATTTAAACACGGGACCTCACGAAGGCGAGGAGTCCCGAGCGATGTCCTGAAGGGTTATAATGTTTAACGCATATCCGTCTCTGCACAACCTGTTCACGCTATTTTCCCCACTCATGAATATCCAGAAGTCAGATACTCTTAATCACCGTCCCTAATCTATTTCCAGCCTTAGAAAAAAGTAGATGTAAACAAATCCACCTGACTACCAGTGGGTCGGTAACCAGTGATTGGTTGTTTCCTCACTGCACTAGTATCCTACCAAAATAATAATTTCAAATAAAAATACCTGAATTTATTCTGCATTTTGTGATCTACGCAATATATATAATATTCAACAACAGATGTTGCTTTATTTCAACCTCACCCGTACTTGGACATATAGTATTTACTGCGCATGCGTATGCGTTCGCGCGCCGACCTCGCTCACTTAAAATTGTAGAATGAAGAGTTTCATGGCTACGAGTGACCATAATCCATTTTCGTGAAACATAAAAGAGCACAACAGGAAGAGAGGCAATCTCGTTTATATAACGATTTAAGAAAATACATATTTCCAACATAGCAGTAGTAAGTGTCAGTGCATTAATTACTTACCAACCATCCGTAGTCTTACTCTTTGGAAGTTATGCGATGACAGTAAGCTAGCAGATTATCTTGTTCGAGTTTCTCACTGCCGAAGCACGTATGAGCCGTGGAGTAATATATTCCGCTTTGTTTGCGTCTATGTTCTAATGCTGCAAAGGGAAGCAAAATCAATTAAGATTTGGTTGGCATAACAAAATTAATTATTCATATTTTCTGACCAAATAATATAAGTATTAATGACTAAACATATTTCGTATAAATGACTAAATATTTAAATACACAAAAATAAAGTAACCCCATAACGTGACCAAATATAGGTAAATATGGTATTCTTTACCAGCTATATTTAATTTATTTATTTATTTACTTTAGCAGTAAAATAAATTTAACAGCACTAATGTTCAAATTACTTTCCTCATCTGTCGAATGAACATTTAACTCAATTTTGTAGTCTCTGTGAAACAGCATTCCCAATTGTCTTTAGAGTCTAATAAAGTCTTTGACTGGTAGACCCATAGGAAAACGACTATTAGGAACACCTAGGCGCAGATGGGAGGATAATATTAAGATGGATCTCGCAGAGATAGGAATACAAAGTAGAAACTGGATGCAATTAGCTAAGGATTGAAGTCAGTAGAGAGCTTTTGTGAACGCGGCACTGAACCTCCGGGTTCCATAGGCCATAGAGTTAGTTAGTTAGTTTGTTTTAGTCTAATAAAGTCTGGGAATAAAAATAGTGCCTTATAAAATTTACAATGATTTTGTAAATAATACCAAGTTCATAAGATGTTTTCTAGTGTGGAGATAAGACTTGAGCACACGCAAAGTAGCTTCAAATTCAAAAGGAAAAATGTTCTATCCCACATCAGCGTCCGAAGGTGATTCGAAGCATATCTCCCTTGTAGTCATTGAAGTTTCAGGATTTATTGTAGTTAAAGATTAATCTTTTTGATGATTGCAGTCTTCGGGGTCAGTAGTTATAGGAATACTCCTTTGCCCACGGCCGCTTCAGGATAAGGAAATCTCCATAACCCAAGGCAGTCTTTGGAGATAGTTTAGGAAGGTTAGAGATCAGCTCTGTCCTCTTAAGGTCCCTTTTTATGGATGTCCTCTGAAGGGGATGTCCTTGGGGAGAGGGTCGGCCATCTTCAGTTTCTTTCCAAACCAACATCGTGTCTTCCTACGATCCTCTACCCATCGTCTGCTGGCGATTATGTTTTGAACACAATAGCACTTGTTCACAAATGAAAATGAAATGAAATCTTTGAGTTTTACGTGCCACGATTATACCGGTTAGGCTAAAGGAGACGGTGATTATGAGAAATGAATGAAATAGGGGAATGAAGAAAGTGGGAGGAAACGGGAGAACCCCGACGCAACCCACGCACACGGTGTTTGTCCACCACAAAGTTCATTTGGCGGGGGCTGGGATCAACCCCGGGACCCCAAGCTCCAGTGGAGAACGCTCATCACTGAGCCACCGTGGCCCCAGAAGTTGTTCATGATTGGAGCATGTGTTTATAATATTTATTTACACGTGAGGGCGCGGAACATGACAATATGTTTTACTATATATATTTTAGAAAAAACAAAACTACTTTTGCAATGTTAATATTCGGAAAAACGTATAAAATAATAATTTGTTGGCACACTAGAAACAAGGGTCATTCTACTTGTATAGTAGCAATGTTTATACTGTAGCACACGTAACGGCTCCACGTACACTGTAGAACCAGAGATATAATTATTTACGTCAAAAAGAAAATTGTACATTAACTCATATATTGGACAATCATCGCACGAGTGTGAACTTGGCAGGACCACCTTTGAAAATTATAAATATTTGCAAACCAAACGTTTGTACCGGTTTGTACCGTAACAATATTCGTTTGTACCGGTCTCAAATTCGAAAACATCGAAAAATAAATTTCTACAAATTTGATGATTTTGCTGTACGAATCGTTTGTACCGGATTGTACTATAAAAATTCTTCTTTGTACCGGTGTCAAATTCGAAAAATAAAGTAAGTTCACGTAAACTTAGCAGGACCACTGATAAATTTATACAAGTTTGATGATTTTTCTGTGCGAATCGTTTGTACTGCGTTTGTATCGGATTGTACCGTTAAAAGTTTCCTTTGTACAGGTCTCAAATTTAAAAAAAATCGAAAAATAAAGTGGTCCTGCTAAGTTCAAGTGAACATAGCAGGACCAGAATACAAATTTCTGCAAATCGTAAGATTTTTCTGTTTGAATCTTTTGTTCTACGTTTGTACCGGATTCTACCGTAAAAATTTTCTTTGTACAGGTCTCCAAAAAAAAATCGAAAAATAAAGTGGTCCTGCTAAGTTCAAGTGAACATAGCAGGACCAGAATACAAATTTTTGCAAATCGTAAGATTTTTCTGTTTGAATCGTTTGTTCTACGTTTGTACCGGATTGTACCGTAAAAGTTTCGCTTGTACCGGTCTCAAAGTCGAAAAAAAAGAAAAATAAAGTGGTGCTGCTAAGTTTTCGTGAACTTAGCAGGACCACTGATAAATTTCTAAAAATTTGATGATTTTTCTGTACGAATCGTGTGTACTGCGTTTGTACCGGATTGTACCGTAAAAACTTTCGTTTGTACCGGTCTCAAATTCGAAAAAATCGAAAAATAATGTGCTCCTGCTAAGTTCACGTGAACATAGCAGGACTACTGACAAATTTCTACACGTCTTAAGATTTTTCTCTACGAATCGTTTGTTTTACGTTTGTACCGGATTGCACCGTAAAAATTTTCGCTTGTACCGGTATAAAATTCAAAACAATCGAAAAATAATGTGCTCCTGCTAAGTTCACGTGAGCATAGCAGGACCACTGACAAATTTCTACAAGTCTTAAGATTTTTCTGTACGAATCGTTTGTTCTACGTTTGTACCGGATTGCACCGTAAAAATTTTCGCTTGTACCGGTCTAAAATTTAAAAAAAATCAAATGGGAAAATCTTCAAATATGTATAAATTTATCAGTGGTCATACTAAATTCACGTGAATTTAGCAGGAGCATTTATTTTTCTATTTTTTCGAGTTTGAGGTGGGTACAATCGAAAGTTTTTACAGTACAATCCGGTACAAACCTAGAACAAACGATTCGAACAGAAAAATATTAAGATTTGTAGACCACTTTATTTTTCGATTTTTTCGAATTTGAGACCGGTACAAACGAAAATTTTTACGGTACAATCCGGTACAAACGCAGTACAAACGATTCGTGAGAAAAATCATCAAATTTCTAGAAATTTATCAGTGGTCCTGCTAATTTCACGTGAACTTTGTAAAACCACTTTATTTCGATTTTTTTCTAATTTGAGACCGGTATAAACTAAAATTCTTACGGTACCGGATTACACCGTAAAAATTTTCGCTTGTACCGGTCTAAAATTCAAAAAATCGAAAAATAAACTGGTCCTGCTAAGTACAAGTAAGGTTGGGCATTAACTGAGACAGAAACACGGTCAGTGATACTGCGTACAGCACAAAGTCAACAAAAGACTGGTTTTAAGATCTTGAGGTTAAAATCTACTAAAACACGAATTGAGCTAGTATCAGACGTGTTAGTTTCAGTAAAACTATCGTTTATTGTGAATAGGATACTAAACAAACAAAATTTTTATTGTATAATATAAATTTGTGTTTCTAATATAAAAATAAGAAAGTAGCGTATTCTTAAGAGTTAATCTGGCAGATAATTGCAAGTAGCCGAAAACGTAACGGGTCGCCCAATTTCAAATTTTCGTAGGAACTTTTGGACCAAAAATTGCCCAATCCGCTCCTTGTAGCCCAATCTGGCTACACTGCTGAGAAGGCGCACGAATCAGTTAATTAGTGAAACCACTTTTCCAAAACAGCAACTGATTGGACCAACGAAGATCGAGAATCAAGAGGCGATTCGCGAATGAACAACATACAGTCAGAAACAATATAAGGTATAGGTTGGAGGTACCAGTATAAAGAATAAAAGCTCCAACCTATACTTAATATTTTTACTGGCTGTACGAGATTCATATGCTACAAATATTGTCAATCCCAAACTAGCGTGTCTCTCTCAAAACAGTACTCCTAAAGAAACCTGTCTTCTGAAAATGCACGAATCACGAAGAAACACGACTCAAAGAATCGTCGATCATTCCTAGTCAGAGACGACTCACTCGCTCATCCAAAAAAGTAGTCAAAAGATTCGGCTCAATCACGAGCGACACATTATTAATTAATCTTTAAATAAGTACCATAGTTTGACTCCTAGCGTTTTAGCAAGAGATAATGCAATAGAATATAATGAAAATTGTTCCAGAAAGTATTACACGAATGTCTCATTTTGTCTTAGCAGAACACTTACCTTTCCGAATTTTTGAATTTGACGCCGGTACAAACGAAACATTTTAGGGTACAATCCGGCACAAGCGCAGTACAAACGATTTGTTAAAAAAATCTTCAGATTTCTAGAAATTTGTATTCTGTTTCACGTGAACGTAGCAGGACCACTTTGTTTTTCGATTTTTTCGAATTTGAGACCGGTACAAATGAAAGATTTTACGGTACAATCCGGTACAAACGCAGCACCAACGATTCGTTAAGGACAATCTTCAAATATGTATAAATTTATCAGTGGTCATACTAAATTCACGTGAATTTAGCAGGAGTATTTATTTTTCGAATTTTTCGAGTTTGAGGTGGGTACAATCGAAAGTTTTTACAGTACAATCCGGTACAAACTTAGAAGAAACGATTCGAACAGAAAAATATTAAGATTTGTAGACCACTTTATTTTTCGATTTTTTCGAATTTGAGACCGGTACAAACGAAAATTTTTACGGTACAATCCGGTACAAACGTAGTACAAACGATTCGTACAGAAAAATCATCAAATTTGTAGAAATTTATCAGGAACAGAAGCAAGGACTATAACGTTATTCTTTTATGTGTAGAGCTCCTCCGTGGCTAAGCGGTTAGCGTACGCGCCTTTGTCACGGGAGACCCGGGTTCGATTCCCGGCGGGAGCTCATGTGGTTCGGATTCCACGTTAATCAGTAGGTCCACGTCTCATATAGCCTCGCTGCTGAACGGGACGTAAAAATCAATCAATCAATCAATCTTTTTTGTGTATGTGTGTGTATCTTGAAGTATCTGAAAAATACCATCTTTGTATTGTAGTCAGAGAAAGCGTTTTAGAACTAATTAGATGGGAAGAAGAAACATGGGTCTCAAAAATTGGTAATATCTGGTAAAACCATGTACTCTGGTAAATCTAGCATATATTACTGTAGTGGTGTACCGTATATCCTCGTGTTTCCAAACAAACAGCTTCTAAAAATATATATGTTCTCCTGCCACATACGAAGAGATGTCATTATGAAGCTTCTTTTATGAAAATCTAAAGTGGTCGTGTGTATCAAGAAAATATTCAATTATAATTCACGGCTACTTATAAAAGCAAGTTATATGGAATTTATTACAGTGTCTTCTAATATATTATCTTAAGTCTTCGGCCATAGATAACTTCGAAAATCCCGTAAATCCCATGTGAAAGTCTGTACTTACATATACGGTTTAACAACTAGCGAACTAGTTTATAAAACTGCGTGAAGTTTCGAATTTCTTTGTAAAATAATAAGGCTAATATATAAAGAAATACATTAGTGTGAATTTCCAACATGAAGATATCACCATAGTCATTATTCGGATTTCACCTTAAACTCTAGAACAACGTCTCATACAGCCTCTGTGATAAAAAAGGGGCGCTAAGCTTCCACGAATCCCAACAGACAGCAAGGATGTTTCTAGCAGATTTTCATATCCTTCTCTGTTGTCAAGTGGCTACAGTGCATGCCCTTTCTGAAAGAAGTTCGATTCCCTGTAGAAGCGTTACTGTGGTTCAGATTTACTTGAAACTGTAGGGTTCGTCCTATTAATCAATTGACAACCATTTTTAATGTAAACGTTCTCTTTCGTTTAGGTTGACTACTGAAAACAAGGAAAGTACCACCTATTCTCAATCTGCAAGAAAAATACATTAGTCAACATTAAAATATTAAATGAAACAAGAAAAATAAGTTATTCTTTCGTTAGTTTTCATAACAAACTGAGTTTCTTAGACAGTAAATAGAAAGAATTAAACAATCCCAGAGAGGGGAAGTTATCAGGAGTTAATTCAGTAAACAATTTTACGGTCGTTCTGACAATTCTGTCTTGTTCTTAATTAAGATTAATCGAATATTATGGATGCTCTCCGAAAGAATATATAAAAATTTAGAAGTATATTTTGAGATGTAGTAATTATAAATATAATTTGAAGGCATGTAAAAGTAAATGAGAATTGTATAATTAAATACAATTTATATTTTACATCGCTATCATGAGCATTGTTCGGAAACACTAAAGAATGATTATCCAAAAGAAACTAACGAGGAAACGGTCCCAAATGTAAACAACCGATTTGGCTGGGGTCCGGATGTGTGTTACGGGAGACCAAAGTAGGAGACACGTATTTTGAGGTTTGGGCCCATACGCAGAAATTTCCGAAATACGGGGCCCCAAAGTGGCCCTACATGCCATAACTAGGAAGCGAATGACGTTACTTGTACATAACCTATTTGGCTGGGATCCGGATATATGTTACAGGAGACCAAAGTAGGAGACACGTATTTTGGCGTTTGGGCCCATACGAAGATATTTCCGAAATACGGGGCCTCAAAATGGCCGTACATGCTATAGCTAGGAAGCGAATGACGTTACTTGTACCCAACCGATTTGGCTGGGGTCCGGATATGTGTTACAGGAGACTAAAGTAGCAAACACGTATTTTGACGTTTGGGCCCATACGCAGAAATTTCCGAAATACGGGGCCCCAAAGTGGCCCTACATGCCATAACTAGGAAGCGAATGACGTTACTTGTACATAACCTATTTGGCTGGGATCCGGATATATGTTACAGGAGACCAAAGTAGGAGACACGTATTTTGGCGTTTGGGCCCATACGAAGATATTTCCGAAATACGGGGCCTCAAAATGGCCGTACATGCTATAGCTAGGAAGCGAATGACGTTACTTGTACCCAACCGATTTGGCTGGGGTCCGGATATGTGTTACAGGAGACTAAAGTAGCAAACACGTATTTTGACGTTTGGGCCCATACGCAGAAATTTCCGAAATACGGGGCCCCAAAGTGGCCCTACATGCCATAACTAGGAAGCGAATGACGTTACTTGTACATAACCTATTTGGCTGGGATCCGGATATATGTTACAGGAGACCAAAGTAGGAGACACGTATTTTGGCGTTTGGGCCCATACGAAGATATTTCCGAAATACGGGGCCTCAAAATGGCCGTACATGCTATAGCTAGGAAGCGAATGACGTTACTTGTACCCAACCGACTTGGCTGGGGTCCGGATATGTGTTACAGGAGACTAAAGTAGTAAACACGTATTTTGACGTTTGGGCCCATACGCAGAAATTTCCGAAATACGGGGCCCCAAAGAGTCTCTACATGCTATAACTAGGAAGCGAGTGACGTTAGTTGTACACAACCGATTTGGCTGAGGTCCGGATATGTGTTACGGGAGAACAATGTAGGAGACACGTATTTTGTCGTTTGGGCCCATACACCGAAATTTCCGAAATACTGGGCCGGAAAGTGGTCCTACATGCCATAACTAGGGAGCGAATGACGTTACTGGTACAGAATGTTGGCTTGGGTTGGAATAGGTTGCAATATATCCAAAAGTATGAGACTAGTGTTTGTTGTTATGATTCACAAAAAGGAATGTCGAATATACAGGGTCCCATACTGCTAGATTTCAATAAGGCCATGAAGTTGGCGTGTGTGGTACCCAGGCAATTCTGAATAGATTTTCAACTGGCACGAGCCTTCGAGGGGGGATCTGCTGACCACGAGGGTGTCAACGGAGCGAAAGAATGTTTGCATTTTTCGCTTGTATTTCTATGGCTAGGATGTGTGGAAACCGGGCAGAACACTTTTGTGCAAGAGAGTGAACATTAATATTTAATCGATACGGTGTGGATAAGGAAACCGGGCAGAGTAGCGGAAGTGACGTTTGCCGGCCTGTCAGGTTTGGTCGGAAGAAAAACTACATCTCTTCGACTTGGGCTTATAATAGCCATATCCGGACCCCAGCCAAATCGGTTGTGTACCAGTAACCCCATCAGGATGCCGCGGTCGGCAAGAGGGATTGCAGCCGTCAACGGTGGCAGGCCGCCGGTAGGCATCCGGCACCCGTCCGCGGCGGCACGACGACTTGTTCAAAATTGCCGACCTTTTGCCGAGGCGGCAAGTGGTCGAAAATCGTTAAAAAAATGGCCTTTGCCGACTGTTGCCGACCGTCAGAGTCTGCAAAACAGTCGGAAAGGCCTCTTTCCGACCCTCTGCTGACTCCTTATGGCAGACTCTTTTCGACGGCGGCGCCGGCGCATTTATTGCGTCTTTTTGGCTGTTTGTCGACTGCCCGGCAAGGCAACTTTCCGACGGCGGTGCCGGCGCATTTAATGCTGATTTCGGACTGTTTGCCGACTACTCAGCAAGGCAACTTTCCGACGGTGGCGCCGGCACATTTAATGCTTATTTCCGGCTGTTTGCCGACTGCTCGGCAAGGCAACTATTCGACGGCGGCGCCGGCGCATTTTATGCACCTTTCCGACTGCTTGCCGACTGCTGGAGAGGACGTCGGCTTCCCGATTCTCCCACAGGCGGCATCCGACCTCTTGCCGCCGTCGAAAAGTGGCCCTTTGCCGACTGGAAATCAACGCTTCAGGAAGGCAAAATTTTCATCATCTTTTACATTAGTCTTGCCTAAGTCTTCCTCCATGCTATGATTTCTCGACAAGGAGCACCCTTGCAAGTTCTTGAAGTATAATACTTGCATTTTCTTGTGTGTCCCAGTATAAAACTTGTTCCTTTTTGCTTTTTTGCAGCACTCTCAGCCAAAAAGAAGAAATTGAATGGAACATGCAAGTATTATATACTTTCAGAATTAGGAATTGTGCCCTTCATGAGATATCATAGCACGGAGGCAGACTTAGACAAAGCTACTGTAAAAGGTGGTAAAAATTTTGCCTTCCTGAAGGGTTGATATCCAGTCGGCAAAGGGCCACTTTTCGACTGCGGCAAGAGGTCGGATGCCGCCTGTGGGAGAATTGAGAAGCAGACATCGAAAAGAGGTCCTTTCGAGCAGTCACAAACAGCCGGAAAGGCACATGAGCTCTCCCCAGGAATTTAACCCAGGACTCCCACGCCAAAAGCGCGTACGTTAACCGTTTAGCCACGAAGGAGCTCACGGATTGTTTTGAGTTTAGTGGACCTGTATATACTGACTCCGAAATATATAATTGTATTAGATAGGGAACTCATTCTTAAAACGAAAGGGACGAGGTATATCAGTGGTTGAGCCTTCACCTCTCGTACGAGGGGCCCTTGTTCGATCCCAGACCAAGTGAGCTTTGTGGTGAACAAACAATGTGCGCATAGGGTTTTCTCGGAGTTCTTCTGTTTCCTTCCCCCTTTTTTCATTCCACCATTTCATTCATTTCTCATCATCAGTCTACATTAGCCTGAATGCGTAATCGTGAGACGTTAAACTAGATATTTCATTTCATTCTTAAAATGGAAGCAGTCATTCGCTTCTAAATTTCCAGTGTTATGCTCTAATAAAAATATTGGCTATTGAAAGTAGCTAATTTTAATGGATAGTACAAAAATGTTTACAAAGCAGCTATACTATGACAGTGATACGCGAAGAACACGGAGAACCGAATAGACTGATAAGCTATTTTGATACAAATCAACATTTAAAAATGTACAAGAAAACTTGTAAGAGCAATCAAAACTATAGTCACTGATGAAGAATTCAATTAACAGTCGGAACAGTTAACTTTTACTTAATCTTTATTACAACAGTACGGTCGCCACCCAAAGGAGAATCAGAAAAGAAAATAAATCCTGCCGTGTATCCAATGGTAGGAATAGGAGTTTCTTGGGAAATCTTCGAAACATTACTTTGAAGCTGCAAGTTAAACAATAAATCCCTAAGTCCCTCACCAGACAAAAAGATGTATTAAAATAGAATATTATATTTAGTGAAGATCGCATTATATTACTTTGAAATAGAACTTCGATACGCGTCAGGGATTTGCGATACTATTGTATTGGCAATTGAGAATTTTATAATCGGCTGAATACAAAATATTACACCTTAGAAGAAAACTTTGTTAGTGGAAAATGCACATATACTTAAATAAACTACAGTTAAAATAGATCAGGTGGGCAAAAATGATAAAAGTTTTAAAACAAACACATTTTGTTTTTCCCTAGGATTCAATTTAAGTAACATATTTAAAACAGAAACCATCTGTAATAAGAATTCAATCGAATGAACAAATAACTTTGAGAAACCCTTAAAAAAAACTCTCGAGATCACAAAACTATAACTCGGCAGCAGAGACTCCAAGATTTAAAGAATAAGTCATAATACATAAACCGTGTTACGTTATTAAAAGAACATATTTAATATACAGCAAACAATTTATGTACAGCAAATTATTTTATTATTACATATGCTTGAGTTTAAACAAAGTTTTATTTATTATTTTTATTTTTATATTTTAGTCTTTGTTTAAATTGAAATAGACTTAAGATTCCAGTTTAATAGGCACTTGTAATAAGTTTATTGAAGCTAAGCCGAATAAATTGAAGCATATTTGAGCAAAGGACAGTTCTAGTAGTATTTTAGATTACTCGTAAATCGTTATGAAAGTCAACTCTTCACTCTCGTTTCCGCCATGATTGTTGATTCGAAACATTGTTATCTTAGTGGCGCGGAGCGGGCATTGTAGGTGTGGCGAAACTGTAACGTATAGCTTCATGATTTGGTTGTATGGGCAGATCCTCAATTTTATAACATCCTTGACCATCGCATTGACGGCAAAAGCCGCAGCAACTTTGTTCGTCAGTGCAGGGAGTTTCCCTCGTGGATTTATGGGTGTTACGGGATTCGGATATGAGGGTATGTTGATGATAGGCAAGGTCGAAGAAAACCTGAAGGTGGATGCCAAATACTTCCAAGAATCCATTCTGATATTCACCTATCGGAGAGATATCCTACAATTGTATCTATCAGACGCGAACCAGGTGATGATCCATATGGATAAGGCTTTGACTTATACCGCCAGAACATCACTACGTTTTAATGAGGAAGTGGCAGGGGAATTAGGAATTCGTGTCATTCTGTTTGAAGACATTTGCATTATTCTGTTTGAGAAGTATTTTGGTGTGACTTTTTTTCTTAGAAATTACATAAAATCAAAATTTAAAAGATCTTTGACTTTTACCTCCCACGTTTATGCTGGCTAGGCTAAAGGAGAAGGCGAAAATGAGAGATGAATGAAATGGTGAAATGAAGAAAGTGGGAGGAAACGGAAGAGCCCTGAGGAAACCCACGCACATGTTGTTTGTGCATCACGAGTTCACTGGGCAGGAGCAGGGTTTGAACCCGAAAACCCATGCACCAGAGGTGAACCACTGAGCCACTGCTGCCCGCAAAAGATCAAAATAAGACAGTCTGATGCAGGTGTAGTTTTCGTGCACTACATTATAGAAGATTTACAGGTAAAATTCAATACTTTCCATGAAAAGACATCTTTATAAGGAACAAATTTGTAAAGGTAACTTAATTACATACAATGTAATACAACTCTATCTTAGGTTTACTAGTGTAAAATCATTACAAGTGCTTTATGACGAATAAAACAAATGAGTGCATATGAAAAATAGCTCTATTAGATGTTATTTTCCACGGGTGGCTTTTTTCTGCACCGTGTACACCGGCACCATATTTCTGCACAGTGTGCAGAACCTCTATTTGGTTTACAAGTGGAGAGTTATTAGTATGAAACAAGAACAAGTGTTGTTAAAACTTGTATCATTCTCAAAACGCACTTCCTTCCACTACCCTCACTTCTGCGCATAAACACTATCGCTGATGTGTCTGCTTCCTTCGGACGCATTCCCGCGCGGACCAACCAGCTTCGCCCTATCTGACTCGGTTCGATAGCATTCGTGCTATTTAGTGGCCACCCAGCACAGATTGTTTTGCGCTTTTTTGCGCTGTGTTTATGCTAGACATCTGTAAGCCTTATTTATACGCAAATCGTAAAAGAATTATAATTTTTCAACAATTACTTCTAGAGGTCCCTTTGAATTTTATGTATGCCAAGCAAAAATATTCCGCCCATTGGAAACCGTCTAGGGGACAATAAAAAGAAAATTGGTGAAATAATTATAATTTTTCAACATTTTTTTCTAGTATTGCGCCACAAGTAAACCTATACACAAGAGCGTTTAATCACTACTTCATTTCTCCTGTATTTTTTTTAAATTGGAAGTTTACGCTCACATGTGAAACAAGTCCTGCAATATATAATCTAGTGGATCTTATTAGGTTACTAAAGATACACTAAATACTAGAGATTACTAAAGAAACACAAACTTTGTCACGGCACTAAGCATTATGAGAAATTGTCCACGTTTCTCTAAAATAATTATCTTCCTTTTTGTTATTTAGGTTTAAAACTTGTGTACAAATCCGAACTTGCGTTCGTTCAAGTTTATTTTCGGCACACCACCCGGAATAATTGATGAAAATTTTTAATTATTTCACCAATTTCTTTCTTATTGGTTCTAAAATATTTCCACTGGGCGACATGAAAATATCACAGCTGGCAAAGATAAAATTATTAACTGGTTCTAGCAGCCAAGTTATCCTTTAACCTCCAGATGAATACCGATTATTTTTCTCAGTGTACCCCTCACCGCGCTGACGTTTTTCCCCTGGAGTACGATTTCTGCTTGAAAATAGCGTTCCTTTGATTGTATTATAGGAGTGCAGCCTGTATACCACCTTGCTTTATTAAGTATTCTTGACATAAGAAAAGTTTGCGGATCACTTTTTCACTCTATTATGCAACAACTATTCACAAAAAGACAATATCAAGCTAACACCTCTAGCAGTAAATCATAGCACTTAATCTAAAAATTATCCAAACTAACCTAACCTAAATTTAGGGATTTACTGTTGTATCGCAGAACCAATTTGAAAATCGAAAAAAAAAATGTACCAAAACGTACTCCGATCGGTTATATTTGGTTGGAGTAGATTAAGTTACGTTCGATAACTTTACATTAGGTTAGGGGCATAAAAACTACATTGCAAAAAACACAAACCAACCTGTGCTAGTCAGGGGCGGATCAAGGACGGATTTTTGGAGGGGGGAGGTAGGTTGTAATACTACTGCGTAGAGCTACTTTTAAGTACTCCAAACTCTGGAATGGGTTTTATTTATATATAAAATAAGAAAGTTTCCTCTTTTGGGAGGGGGGCAATCGCCCCGATCGCTCCATCTGGATCCGCCCGTGGTACTAGTTGGCCACTAAAAAGCACGAATTCTATATAACTGAGTTAGGGCAGGGCAACGCCGGTGGGTGTGCGCGGTAGCGCGGGGGTGTGTTCGAAGGGAACAAGTGCGTCAGCGACGGTGGGTTTAAGCGTAAGCGAGGGTAGTGAAGATATGTGGGCTTTGGTAATCATACATATTTCAATATCACTTGTTATGGTTTCATACTAGTAACGCTTCAGTTGTAAATATAAAATACAGCTTTCGTACACTGTGCAGAAATATATTGCCCTTGAGTTTGAAGCCACTTACCTTAAAAACTAAGGTATATAAACTTTTGCAATTTCAAGAAGAAAATCGTGTACCACAGTTTTTTTAACTGTCCCTCGCTTTTTTAAAATAAAAAATTAAGTGAAATCTTTTGTCCCACGGATATGCCGGTTAGGCTAAAGAAAATGAAATGAAATGAAATTTTTCAGTTTTAAGTCCCACGGATATGCCGGTTATGCTAAAGAAGACAGTGATGATGAGTAATGAATGAAAAGGTGGAATGAACAAAGTGTAAATAAACGGGAGAACCCCGAGGAAACCCACGCAGATGGTATTTGTCCACCACAAAGTTCACATGGCGATGGCTGGGATCAAACCCGGGACCCCAGGCACGAAAGGCGAACGTTCTACTACTGAGCCAGCGCGGACCCTACAATTGTAATCGAGTTCTTGATATGCCTTAGGGGGTTCGTGAAGGTAAGCAGAAAGGTAACAAATAGAATCGAAGTTAATACAAAGGTTGAGCTATGTAGTACCATTCAAATCTCTTTCTTTGATACCCCCCAAATTGCCAGAGACTCCAGTGCGCGGGAACATACTATAACCGAATCTTTTCCATGCGCAGCAACAATTAACATATGTAACACAACATATAAAATTTATGACAATTTGAAATGTATATGCATAATATTAAATTAACTAACCACATGTATATTGCTCTCTCACTTCATACTCAATGAATAATGCATAAAACTATGAGCGTCCTGCTCCTTTGGGAACTGATGCAGCTTGACATATACTTTAATCGAATATTTTTATCATACACATTTTTACCCACTTGTAAACTCACCTCAACGAACTTTGAAGCAGTCCACCCACACTGCATCACCATGTGACAAATGAAGAACGCGAACCGAACATGCAGGCAGCGCAACCAGACTACGATTTCTGCAATCAGGCTCTTCAGCGGTAAAGGCGGCTCGGCGCCTGCCCAAGCATCTTTCCAAGGTCGGTCCGTCCGCAGGCCGCCAGCGTTTCGGCGTCTTTACAACCATCATTTGTCGCAGTCGCCCGTCCGCTGTTTGTCGTCTTCTTCCAAAATGTTTGTTGAGGATCCTCTCGTACTTTTAATTTTATTTTAAGAATTTACTTCTCATACACCCTATACGTGCAGTCCCTTTACTACATTTCTTTTCATACATTTACCTTTTTTATGGTCGGCACGCCGTCAACGTTTCGACGTCTTTACAACCGTCATTTGTCGCTGTCGTTCCGTCCGCTGTATGCCGACTTTCTGCCGACTCCTTTTTCATAAGACATATTTTATGGAATTAGTGCCCGCCCACAAGAAAAACCTTCGGACAGTTTCAATTTTTACTTCATCATTAAAGAAGATACAGGCTCAATTCATTATCCAAAATTCGATCTTTGCCGCTGGTAGGCCTTATTGAAACTTTCGCCGACGTCGTGCCGACATCGTTTTGCAAGAAATTGCCGGCAGTCTCTTTTTGCAGTCGTCGTCCGACTGTCTGCCGACTGTTTAGAGAAAGCTTTATACGAGGGAAATATAAGCGCTAATTCGTATTTTAAAGCAACAAATCACCTTCTAACTCTCTTTGTTTTCTTTTGGTGAACGAATCTCTTTTTGCTTGTCCTGGTCGAAAATCGCGCGGAAAAACGCCGGAGTCCGGCGCCGTCAATCCGACCGTGGCATCTGGTCGGCATGGACAAATTGTCCGACTACAGGCGGAGAATCCTGATGGGGAACGTCATTCGCTTCCTAGTTATAGCATGTACAGCCACTTTGGGGCCCCATATTTTGGAAATTTCAGAGTATGGGCCCAAACGACAAAATACGTGTCCCCTACTTTGGTCTCCCGTAACACATATCCGGACCTCAGCCAAATCGGTTGTGTACAACTAACGTCATTCGCTTCCTAGTTATGGTATGTAGGGATACTTTGGGACCCCGTATTTCGGGAATTTCTGCATATGGGCCCAAACGCCAAAATACGTGTCTCCTACTTTGGTCTCCCGTATCACATATACGGACACCAGCGAAATCGGTTGTGTTTAAGTAACGTCATTCGCTTCCTAGTTATAGCATGTAGGGCTACTTTGTGGCCCTGTATTTCGGAAATATCTTCGTATGGGCCCAAACGCCAAAATACGTGTCTCCTACTTTGGTCTCCCGTAACACATATCCGGACCCCAGCCAAATCGGTTGTTTACACTTGGGACCGTTTCCTCGTAAGTAGGCCTATATTGACATGAGTAGAACAGTTACAATGTAAAAGCATTAGCGAATATGTAAAAAAAAAAAGAAAAAAAACCTTTGTTTTGTTAAAATTGAACTTACTACAAGAGGCTGAAAATTTTATTAAAATATGTTAATTACAACTTTCGTAGTTGTTACATTTTTCTTGTGTAATATATTTAATCAATAACTTTGAGGCATAAGACAGGTTTACGATTATCTCGAGTTGTTGTAACGGCAAAGCATGTCGTTTCTCAATCTAGATTTCAATACAAGGAAATGCACGATCGAACAAGCATTGTTGTAATATTCTCGATACCCTTTACGTAACATATTCTAACTAAATGTATTTGTAAAGCCACGAACATTTGTAAGTTCCAGAATACGCTTCAGATAGAAAATTGACTAAGAAGATGACGCCAAAATAGGTGAGCGAGTGGGAAAGGATGCCATAATGATCGATGAACGAAGATCGAAACGTGAAAACTGGATGTGTCGATCTTCGTATCTGTTATTTTCTTTGCGTCATTTTTTCGGTCATGGTGAGCAACTGTTGAACCACTGCATAGACTGAGTTTTCGTCTCGGAATCATATACATATAATTGCGTTTCATCAACAGTAATAATTTGTTTAATAAAGTTGGAAGTATTTACTGGAAAACAGCACAACATACTCTGTAAACAGTTTTGTCTTGTCCGTTTCTTGATCAGCTTGAAGTACTTAACCATCCAATTTTGCGGTCTTTTTTTTCGTATCAAGTTCTTCATGTACGATGTAATGCAGACGCTCCACAATGATCCCTAGTGTCTCCGTAAAACGTGACAAACCAGTTCATCTATCTGCAAGGATCGTGCCGTGCACACGATCTAGTTTCCAAGATCTTCCGTGTCGTGCACACTGTTTTGGGTCTTTCACATATCTCTTCATCTTCGGTACTTCTCCTGATCCACTTGAACTCTGCTACCCAAAATTTCACTGTGCTATACGAAGGACAATGTGTGGCCATTATCCGTATCAATTCATCAAAAATTTACTTCGCTCCCGCATTCTTTGAGAAGCGATATTTCATGACTACTCTCTTCTCATATTTGGTAAAAGTCACAATGTGATCTGCCATGGTCATTTCAAACTTGCAACAAAAGAGAAGTATTTGAAATACATTTACGATTTTTTTGCGAACCATCCTCTACAGTATAGTTACATAACATACTATAATTATTTCGAAATATGAGTTCATTTACTATTAGGTCGGAAACCTATCTAGTATGTATGCTCTGTAAGTTTCTCTTCGTGGCCGACAATATTTCTTTCCCCGTAATCAGATATCAATCATTTATTTCAGACTTTATTATTCCTCATTAGAGTCATGTCTGTTTAATAAGAAAGATTTTTGTAAAAGTAGTTGTTCTGCAAATGTTTAATAAAAGAGTGATGTGAAAAGAAAATCACTCCTTATCATATAAGCTGGTTGATATAACGACTCCCATTTTAACACTTTACTCTAAAGTGCGATGGAGTTGTGTATCAAATTTAACTTAACTCGTGTGACATTGAGCCATTTTATTTAATTAATACTGCCAACTTCCTTTACTGCATAGAGTCTTAAATTATATGAAGCGTGACTAGAACAAATCAACCTTACTGTTTTAAAGCAACGGATTTTTTTATCATTAAATATAATATTAAGAAAATGGGAAACTCTCACATCTATCTCTATGAATAACATCGTAGACTTATTGAAATCAGAGTGGAACAATATTTATATTAGGAATCCATTTGTTGTAGGATGGTGTCCAAAAAATTACACAGACAGATTCAATATTATGTCTTTCTAGATGGAATTAAATCTAGTTTAAAATTTGACCCCTAGGTGACAGGAATTAAGGCATTAAAATTTAATTACATGTAAGGAGAATCTTCCATCAGTTATAAATATTGGTGTATTTGCTATAATTCACAACGTTTTACGCTGCACCAGGTTTTTTGTTTTTTAGTGGTATCTTAATTTCGCATAGAACAAATATAAGGTAGTTTCTAGTTCTCATTTTTGCATCTTAGTGATTAACGTTATAAAAAAGATTCAAAGCCTTAAGTATTGTTCTAACTTTGTAGCTCTAATTTCTCGAGGGATCCTTATTTTCATAGCCTTAGAATTATCCCGACTCTGCAAAAAAATATGTGAAACATGTTCCTGAAGATGGTCATGCTATCGATGGCCAGGAAATCAGATATATGATACGTGACAGAGAAAAATGCAATTCGACAGGGATGCTGTTTTCCGATATTTAATATTTATTTAAAAGAAATGATGAAAAAGAGCGTACAGAATTACGATGGTATTTCGGTAGGAAGCAGAATGATTAGGCGTATACGGTTTGCAGGTGATATGGCACTTGTTGAGTAATTTGAAAAGAAAATCAATCAGACGTTAGAAAACTTGAAGAAGGGCACTAAAGAATATTAGATGAAAATAAATGTTCAAAAACAAAAGCTATGGTGATAGGAACGAAGCGGCCAGTCGAATATACAAGTAGAAGGGGAAAATAGATCAAGGGACTAATTTTCTATACATGGGTAGCATTATAGTCCTCGCAAGGAGTTTTGAAGGTTGAACTAGATGTAATAATTTCAGCTCCGCCAGGGTGTGAACCGGTCGCAAATTTTATTTTCCTGCCACAGCCTCATTCTCATTGGCTGATCAGATCACGTGGCAACAAAATTTCACTTACTTTTTCAGTGTATCCATCTTAGGGCAACACGTGATTGAATAAATTGAGTTCTGATGCAAATTGTGTGTTGCTGATATCAATGATTTATACTTGTAACGTTTTATAAAGTTAGCACTTAAGTATTTTTATTGAATCAAGGAAAAATGTTGCTTGGTATTAATATTTATCATGTTCATATGATGTAGACGTATCGCTTTATAAAGTTATTTAACACTTAAGCATTTTATCTGAAACAAGGAGAAAGCACCACGATATTAACGTTTCAAGATTATCAGAAAAGGGAGAGAAATGTGTAGGAAACTTATTTATAAAGACTCCCAAAAACGTAAATGGTATGTTGACGAAGATACAGCAGTGCAAATTTTGTGACATAAGCATAAATATACGTAACCACAGTTGTCAACACAAATTTTTCACAGTATTACACAAATCATGAAGCGAACCACACTCAGTGGTACAAATTGAAGGTATTGTTGCACTTGGCAATGAATTTGCGATGTCGCTAGTCATAGAGGAAATAATACCAGTACTCCAAAAGTTGACCCAGCTAGTGCGCCGTTTACTATAACACATTCATACACCTGTAATACCTTTAGGGAATGGGGAACAAACACATTCAAAGGTGGGACCTATGAAGGTATTACCCTTAAAATTGCTCAAATAGGATAGCACTTACAATTTTCAATCTGCGTAACGTCCTGAGAACAGAAATAATTTTTAATATATTTTATTCCTATTTGGAGAGAACAGAGTGTTGCATATTCCCACATAAAATCCTATGGCTCGACTCTTGAATCTAGGCTACAAGGCCTTGAGCGATTGGAACGAAATGTGCAGCTTTCATAGCTCTTCGACCTACAATAGAAACGCGAAAAATAACACTTTCCATTTCCACATACAAAGGGAGAACGGGGCCATGATCCTCAAAAATTGTCTAAATGGGACAAAACTTAAAATTTTAATTCGAATAACGTCCTGAGAACAGAACTAATTATGAATATTTTTCTATTCCTATTTGGAGGGAGCAAAGGGATCATATTCCTTCATAAAATCCTGTGGTACGGCTCTTGGGTGTATCCGAGAAGGAATTGAGCGATTGGAACGAAACTTCCAGGGTTAATAGCTCTTCAGCCTATAATAAAAAAGCGGAAAAATGAAATTTTCCATTTGTACAAAGGGGGGGGGGGAGGGGAGGAATGCATGACCCTCAAAAATTGTCCAAATGGGACAAGAGCCGAACCATAGGATTTTTTGGAGGAATATGCCTCCTCTGCTCCCTCCAAATACAATTGAATTTTTTTTAAAAAAATATTCCTGCTGTCAAGAAATTACACAAATTGAAATTTGTAAGTTTCTTCCCATTTGAAGAATATTTTAAGGTCATTCGTATCTTTTTGTATATGCAAATGGAAAAACTTTTTCTCGCGTTTTTATTGTACGCTGAAGAACTAGGAATCCTGTAAGTTTCGTTCCAATCGTTCAACTGCTTCTAGGCTAGAGCCAGGGGCCGAACCATAGGATTTTGTGAGGGATAATGCATCACTCTGCTCTCTCCAAATAGAAATAGAAAATATTAAAATTTATTTCTGTTCTCAGAACGTTACAGAGATCAACATTTGTAAGCTTTATCTTATTTAAACATTTTTTTTTTTTTTTTAGAATCATGTCCCCTGTCTCCCCTTGATATGTGCAATTGATAAATGTTATTTTTTCGCAGTTTTATTGTAAGCTGAAAAGCTATGAATCTTACAAGTTTCGTTCCAATCATTCAACTCTCTCTAGACTAGACCCAACAACCGAACCCTTACATCAATACACCATTTTACAGTTGATAAGCTCAAATAATAAAGGGCAAGATTCGGGAACGTAACATCAGACCCATTTTGCTATCAAGCATGCTAGCGTTTGCCTGGTAAGAAACGCGAACAGAATTTTTACCTGCATTCTGCGTGCAAGCAATTGCTATAATTCTTCCCCACACGCAGATTAAATGGGGGGAACCAGTGGTCTAGCAGCAGACCTTCGTTTCAGTAAAACCAGGCCAATTATTCAGTACCATTTAATAATTCATCTTTAGACTAAAGGGTATAACAGAGGGCAGTTAATATTTATTTCAATTTAGAGACATGAAGAGAAACATACAATGAACTAAAAGAGTCGATTAGTGGATTAGGTTTAAATGAAAATAACTGTCTTTACGCTCACTCTCACTAGTATTAAGTATACGATAGGTGTAATGAAACTAATCAAAATGGGAAACAAGTAGTCGCAGTATAATGTAATAAGATTTCTCTTAAGATCTGATTCTGTAAGAACTGATTGACGACCTGTGAATCATACATATTCTTGTTTTAAGTTTCTCTTATTATCATACACTTTTAACCCGCCTCATGGCTTATGTTCCAAGACGGATACAATGAAAAACATGGCAAAAAGAAGGTTGGCATGTGATTCCAGCAGTCTAGGCTGGGGCAGGAATAAAAAATATGCGTCCCGCTCGTCGTTCAACTGCCATCCATGAAATTTTAACAGTATCGTCTCTCACTATCCGGAGAAAATCTCCCGAGCGTACAGTGTTGTCAGATTACCGCTACGTTCTGTTTATTATTGTTGTCTTGCCTTATATTTTGCTATTGTTATTATCGCTACAATTTAATTCGAATAATTGTTAGTGTTCGTATTGCACGTTTTTAAGTCTTCTTTTTCTTTACTCGTTCTCCATGTGTTCTAAGTTTGGCAACATTGTTGGCTCACTTTGCTCTTTGATGTTTTCTCAACCACTCCATTCGGAAGACAGCTCAGCGAATCATACCGAATTCTTCCGATGCATCACAATAAGATAAAAACATTTCTATGATTCGTTAAGATCCAAAGCTTCATATATCGTCGCGGTCACCATAATAGTGATAATATGAATTGCGAATGCCAATGAAAGCAAGAATAGATTGATTGGCTGATTCATTGAGATTTAATGGAAACATCAGCATCAAGGATATTTTTCTGCGTCATGAAAAAGCGAGGATAAGATTGGTGAAAGAGACCTTTAGGAAGAAGAAAAATCTACGTTGTGAGACATTTAATAAAGAGTTGAAAAAGAGGCTCATAAAATGCTTCGTGTGGAGTAATGCACTCTATGGGACAGAAACATGAGCATTACTCAAAAATGTTGAGAAACAACTGGAATATGGATGTGGATAAGCATTGAGTTGAGGTGGTTTTGAGTTTAAAGCCCCTTTCAGCACCGAGGCTATATGAGTCGTGGGCCTACTGATTAACGTGGAAGCCGAACCAAATGATCTCTTGCGCGAGGAATCGAAGCCGAGTCTCCCACGCCACAGGCGCGTACGTTAACCGCTTAGCCAAGATGGAGACCTCTGGAGGATCATTCACAGAACTAACTATGTAGAGTGGAAACGAATTAGGGGATGTTAGAAATGGTAGAGTAGAGAAGAACGGTTTTAGATATTATTGAAAAGAGAAAGAGAAACTATGTGGACTATTGCTTAAGAGGGAACTGCATCATGAGGGACGTACTAGAACGTATGCTAGTAGGAAAAGGATGGGAGGGGGCGAAGGAGGTTACAATTGATGGATCGGATCGAAACAGAATGATCGTAAAAGGTTAATTGAAGACCGTGAGCCATGGAAGCTTCTCGGTTGCGGCAAGTGACCTGCTAAGAAGGGTAGAATACCTATGATGGTGATGATGATAGCTATGAGAACAAACAGGTACTGCAGAGCTCCTTAATAATACTAGTACCAGTAGAGCTTTTATCCAATACCATGGAATTCGACCAACTAACAACGTTATTCTGATGTAGGCATTGCATATTCAATAACTCTTTGTATAATAAGAACTCAATTGTAGACTATACAAAGATATTGCAAGCGCAACTAAAGAAGGTACACTTTTCCCATGTACACTTAACTATGAATGTACAGACTGGATTGGATAGGTAAGCGTAGCGACATCACAGACAGGGAAACCCACTAATAACATTTCTTTACAACAAATGTTACAAACAACTTTCTTCATAAAATCTTATAGAATAACGATTTAAAAGAGTAGTGACAGACATATACCGTGAAAGCACTGTCAATGTTAATAAGCCACGACTTCCGCCATAATATCCGTAATTATGATTTGTCACATTAACTCTAAGTAAACTGCTATTTATGAAAATTTCCAACGCCATGATGGAAGCCGAGAACTGATTTATACGGCAGGTTATGATACCAATAATTATAGCTTCAGCAGGGCGGTGCACACATGGAACCAGCAATGTCTTGGGTTCAGTACTTGGAGTGAAACATCGAGTTTTAGCCTATATTGATATTGACCATGTCATAATCAATCTAGATTTACACAACTAAATAAGGATTTAAGTTTTTTTATTTAAAAAATTAACTTCATCTGTGCAGAATGTGTCAGATACAAACAGCACATCTCAAACGTAATTAAAAATGAACAGGAAGCGTGTTAGCAAGCGATTCTATGGAAAAGATAAATGCGTTATAAGGAAGCAACGTTACGCAAAAATGACCTCTCGTATCGTAAAATTGGTGGGGGCAGATACTGTAGATAGCAGGGATGAAAAAGAACCGGTTCAAGCACCAAGAACCCATGCTAAAGATAGGAACCTGTACGAAGTGTTTTCACAACAATCGGTTCATTTTCCATCAATGGTAGATAGTTTTGTGGACTTGCATACAATCAGTGTTCTGCACGATTCTCAGAGATGCTCGATGTCAGACGTATAGAGACTCAAATTTCAAACACGGAGACTCAATATCAATTATTTTCAAGTCCCAAATGTATGACGTAGAACCTAGCTAGAGGTGGGATCAGAGAGACCGAGGCCTTACTTTTACTATTTTATTATTTTTACTATCAGGGGCAGTAGAAATGATTAAACTGAGCGAAAGAAAGGAAGAAAACGAAGCAGTTGGAGTGGAATAAAACAATATCGGTAGCGTTGGATTAACCATGAAT
Organism: Thermobia domestica; assembly: GCF_964235325.1. Lineage (NCBI taxonomy): Eukaryota > Metazoa > Arthropoda > Insecta > Zygentoma > Lepismatidae > Thermobia > Thermobia domestica. Next base: position 346,368,507 of record NC_137455.1, read on the forward strand.
CCACAAGTAAAGTGTTTTGAAAATCAATCGACTACACCTTGTTTGCCTGTTAACATTGGCTTCTATCAAAGGTAGATTAGCTGTCTTCTCCCTGTCCGTAAGGGACTTGCTGAGAAAAAATAGCACCAGAGTGTGACGTCGTGGAGCGTCCAATAGGAAATGAGTACTGATTATTAAACGTTATTGTTAGCAATTGAGTTGATTTTGAGTTTAACATCCCGTTCAGCAGCGAGACAACATGACACGTGGACCTCTGATTAGCGTGGAGTCCGAACCACGTGAGCTCCTACCGGGAATCGAACCCGGGTCTCTCATGACAAAGGTGGGTACGCTAAACGCTTAGCCACGTAGATGCTCTATTGTTAGCAGTGTACGAATTTGGAGTATAATGGTTATTCATTCCAATGTGTCTTTCCTAGTGTTGCCTTTTTCCCAATACCAGTCTACTTACAATGAATATCGCGACATTTCTGGTGCGGGTATTCTTTGTTTAAATTGCCGATACCATATAGTCGCATATGATTCAATATATACTTTACAGTGTATAATGTAAACACTTGCAGAAGAAATACATCTAATGAGATATTCAAATAAACTTAATCAACTCATCAGCAATCTCTCTACTTACGATAACCTCAGGATTATTCATCCAAACCACCGGGCAAAATGATACAAATAAATGAGAAACACGAATAGTTGCAAATGTTAATTGTTTTTCCACAATAATGGTTTTATTTCAAAGTTGAAAAAGAATTAGACCCTGTTCGAACCCATTATTGAGGCATTAAATACGTATCAGGAAACCGTTTCTCGGCATTCATTACCACATTACTGTATGACAAGGTTTCTCGACCTGGAGGTCCCGATCCTCAGTGGGGTCGAGAGAGGATTTCATGGTAGTCACGAAGATAAGGAGAAATGATAAATATAATTAGAATCTAATACCAGAAAATATTTTAAAATATTATTTTGAATTTTGTTCTGATAGGCATATTTATATTTATATATATACTGTTAAGACCAACCAAAACTAGGTCTACTGAAAATTTTCAACAGGTGCAGAGTTAAAAAAAAAAAAAAAAACAATTTAAATGAAACAGATATCATATGAAATTAATGAGAATTGCAAATTGAAATACCATAAAAATACAAATATAACAAAACCTGCATATTGAAATACAATTAATGTTGAAACGAATGAGATAACTGAGTATTGTGTGATTTCACTACTGCGGCAATGTCTGGTTCAATCTTCGTGACGCACATTATCAAGTCATTTAAAATACTCAATAACTGTTTTCACAACTGTCCAACTGTCACAACTGTCGCTGGCAAGAGGATGTGGTAAAATAGGTGTCGTATTAGGAATTAGGTTGAGAACCTCTGCTCTATGAGGACAAATACTGAAGTCAGAAGATGGAGTGGATTTTAACTACTTCTGGGTTTAGAGCAATAAGGACACAGACTAAATCTACTATTATGATACTGAATACACATCTGAAAACTGATTACCGCTATGTTTTGTCGTTTCAGTTCAATTGAGATTAACAATGAAACGGAGAATATCGATTTTGGTTTGAGTAGAGAACGGAAATAGGACGTCGAATCGATTCCGTAAAACTGTTTCTCTCTATCTCTTCCGGATTTTGTTCCGATGTCTATCCACAAACAGACAGATGGATCCAGCCGCTCTATTAGATTTCCCATGCTCACACATAGCGTCGTATAGAACTCTGAAAATTCGGACAAACTCCGAATATTGCCAATATATTAGACCAATGAGAGCTCCAACTAATCTCCTCAGGATAAATTCAGTTTTCAGTTACTCTCTTGCGATAGCACACTTTAGGGTACCTCTGAATCGCGCCATGAGAAATCAAGCGTTTTTAAAGACACTGAATATTCAACAACCTGATATTCGTTTCAAAATTATTAATTTGAAATATTGTGCTTTATCAGACTTCACATGGTAAACACAGATCTAAAGCACTGCTATCAGAACTCTCCGTGCTTCCACGAAACGAGCATGATAACCACTCTTCGATATATATTGACCTAGCCCACTAAGTTCTAACTGAATGCTCTAAGACGTCACAATCCGCAGTTTTCTTCTTCAATAAAGCAAACTGAGAAAATGGGAGTTAGCTGGCAATTTAGAGTTTAATAAAAGCCGGTGGTAAGAGGCAAACAAGAATTTCCATAGTATATTCAACACTTTTGCTGGTACAGTACCTGTAACCAATAACCGTGAAAATAAGTGCCTTCTACCATGAAAAATATTATGGTTTACCGTTTCTCTAAAATAATGGTAGGAGATCATTTTCCTGTCAGACACTTGTGTCGGGCATGCGCATTGGAGAGAAAAAGCACATGTTCGAAGCACATGTTGATGGCACGTACGTTCGGATGTGTTATGCTTTGTTTTGTTTCGTTTCTTTCTTTCTTTTTTGTTTGTTTGTTTGTTTGGTGTGTGGTTTTCTGGTGTGATATACGATACTACTGTTGAAGATATCCTAGAAATTCAACATTAAGCAAGGTAATGTATGGGAAAGCACCATGTTAATATTTGAACTTTCTTCGGTGACGAACAAAACTTTAGTTGGCTATATGGCAAGCAGATCGCTCCAAAGTGCAACGATTCGAAACCATGAAGCGCTGGGTGTATAAACTAAAGTCTTATGATAATGTAGCCAACTACGAGTGATGGTGAAACTAGAATTAGAATCACAATGTTGAAATACTTTTTAAAAAATCTTTTAGGAAAAGTGCTTCGTAGTTTACCGTACTTAGTACAGCATTACATAAATTGTGTTGCATCAACTGGAATTTTTCATGTTACAGAAATAAAAGAATACTGTCACTCATGTGTGCTCGAAGGAGGGGCAGGGGGTCGTTCCCCTAGCTACTGAAAACGTATTAAATTTCTTAATACAAATAAAAATACCAAATGTAATAAGTTATATGGTAACCAGGGAGATGAGCCCCCTAGAAAATTTTCATCGGGCGACCATGTTGTCACTACTTTTTCTGGATAAATGAACTGTCATATTTGAAAAACATTTCTCTAAATGTTGCTTTTATCTTTAATTTTGTTCTGAGTACCTATAATCTGTTCTGGTGTCTTGTTAATACATTTGACCGTTTAATAAATATGCAAAAGTTCGATACTCTGAAAATTCAGTGACTTTTTTTAAGCATTGATGCCACTGTTACATAATTATTCAAACACGTATTTATTAATATGGGAGAGCGGATACTGGATACTGTAGGCAGTGTTGTAAAAAGTCATATGGTTTTACACTTGTTTTGTCGTATTTCTGGTCATTCTCAGCTATGTTGTCGGGTGCCTTCTTCGTTATCTGAAACCATAATAATGCGACTAACCTAATGAATCACTCATTACAATATTTGAGGTCTATTAGTCTACTGGTACTCACAACGAAAATAATTGCAATAAAGCTAGTTTTAACACTGCAACAGAATAGCAATTTATGAATATCTTAAAAGGACATGGATGTTTGTTCCAACTACATCTTCAAAGCGTGCGAAACTCAGCTATAATATTCAAGAAATAGTTTTGTTTTTGTATGTAATATCGAACCCCTCTTCTGATATTCTTTCAATACATGACAAAATTGGTAATTTCGAAAACAAAAAGCAATGTATGTTCAAAATGATATCAGAATAAGGGTTCGATATTACAAACTAAGAATTAATTTCAACTTTTATTCTTATGGATATTATGCACGTCGTAGGTGCAACGCTTCTTTCGTTCACTTTTGTGTTTTCTTTAGTTAAGTAGTCTTTAACACCATTGGACCAATATGCACTCTAGTTGCATCCATCCAGCAAAAATCATTTCTAGCTAGTGTGTGTACTGATACAGTTTCCAGCAATTCGATGAAAATTGGGTCAATATATATTGCCCAGCAAGAATTCTTACTTTATCTAGCAAGAGGGCATGCTGGACCGGCAAGGACCTCTAGATAGGAAATCGGTGTGATAATTACCTTAAATCTTGTACGGTAATAACACACCTGTTTTTTTTTTTTTTTTTAAAAAAAAAGACCCCTAAATATTACGGTAAATTACCGTAAAATATACGGTGCCAAATTTGTTTCTAAACACGGCCAATATTATTTTGCTTCTAAATATACGGTTTGCCGTTTTTATGAAGAAACGATGGTTCGTAAAATTTAGGGTAATCGGATGGCAGCGAGAGTTCACGGTAATCGGTCAGTAAATTTAAGGCGAAATTTTTTACAGTGCATCGTCTGCTGGCGATTATATTTTGAACACAATAACAGGTGTTCGTGACTGGAGGATGTGGTTATAGCAGTTATTTACACGTGAGCGTGTGGAACCTTACAATATATATATATACATATATATATATATATATATATATATATATATATATATATAAGCTAGTATTGCAATGTTAATATTGTGACGAACGTAAATAATAATAATTTGTTGGTACACTAGAGACGAATGTCAGTCTACTTGTATAGTTGCAATGTTCATACTGTAGCACATGTAACGGATGTAAAACTAGAGAAATTACTATTTACTTGAAGAAGGAAATTCCAGATTTACTCGTATGTTCAACAATACACTTGGACTCGACTTATCATTACACTGGTTAATGTCTTGAAGAGAGGAGAGGAAATAAACAACAAAGGACTTAAAATGAACTGCAGGGAAGCAAAGAGAGTAACGTTAGTATTTCTTTATTGTTTCTTGAAGTATCTGAAAAGTACAAACTTGTGTGGTACTCAGAGAAAGCGTTTTAGCTGTAATTAAATGAAAGGAAGAAACATGGGTCTCAAAAATGTGCCCGTTAGAAACAGGTACTCTGGTAGATCTAGTATGTGTATAGCGGTATAAGTCCTCACTTCTCCGAAGAAACCACTTCTAAAAGTATATGTTCTGGTGCCACACAGGGCCGAAACCAACCACAGAGTTTTGGGGGGTATGAATAAGTTAGTGGAGATCAAGTTATTAAAACTTTTCTTACAAATATCTAAATTGTTTTTTTGTATTAATAACAGCATTTTCTATTGAGATGTCGAGGCATAACGGAATGTTTAGGTGGGCCAAGCCCCCTGCCCCCTTCTAGGTGCGGGCCTGCTGCAACATACGAAAACATGTCAATATGAAGCTTGTTTTATGAAGGTCTAAAGAGGTCGTGTGTATCGAGAAAATATTCAATTATAGTCCACGGTTACTTATAAGAGCAAGTAAAGCCTATCTGGAATTTATTACAGTGTGTTCTAGTATATTATCTTAAGTCTTCGGACATGTAACTTCGTAAATTCCGTAAATCCCATGTGAAAGACTGTAGTCTTATCTACAGTTTAATAGCTAGGTAATTAGTTTATACACCTTGTGAAATTTCGAATTTCTTTGTAAAATAATGTGGCTAATATATAAAGAAATATATTAGAATACATTAGTATGCATTTTCACACAAAGATATGAAAATGCTCATTGTTCGGATTTCACCTTAAATTGTAGAACGACATCTCATACAACCTAGGAAATGAAATGGCACGCAAAACTTTCACAAACTTCAACTGATAACACGGAAGTTTGTTACACAAGCGATTTTTATATCCTTCTCTCTTGTCTAGTGACTAGAGTTCATGCCTTTTCTTCCCGGAGCACTCGGTTATATTCCTGGAGGAAGAGCATTCATAGCGTGACTGTGTTCACGATTCACTTTAAGCTATAGGGCTCGTTCTATCAATTCAGTTAACCATTTTAATGCAAACGTTCTGCTTTATTTAAGTTGACTACTGAATATAAAGAAAGTACCATCTATTTTCAATCTGCACGGAAAAATACCTTAGTTAACCTCGAAATATTAAATAGAACAAGGGAAATCATTTACTGGGTTATTTAAGACTATTCTTTCGGTAGTTTCCATAACGGATTGACTTTCCTAGACTGTAAATAAAAGAAATTAAACAACCCTAGAGTAGTGTTTGTAGTTTGGGTGAAATTTTCCTAATCAAGGGGAATTTCGTAGGTAAATTTAACAAAAAGGGAAATTTTATATAAATAATTAAATTTTTCGTTATTCTTCAGAAATACAGTAAACCAATACAATAATAATAATGTCTGTGTGTATGCGTGTGTGTGCGTGTGTGCGTGTCCAAACCAGCTTAATTTGCAACCATTGTTGCTTGAGTGTATTTGTGTGTTTATTTTCGTTAAACAAAATATAAAGGAAATGCAAAAAGAATAGAAGCAAAACACAAATGTGTTTGGCACTTCCTTTAATATGGTTAAATTAACCTTATCCCATAACATCTCTCATAGGAAGTGAACACACAACAAACTAGGGAAATCTTTGGATCAGTCAAGGGAAATTTTCTTAAGTCTTCATCCCAGCGAAATTAAAATACCGCTAATATTACAGTAATTATGTGATATCTTCAAATAGATAAAAGATAATCGAAATGTGGAACAAGAGCGCCCTATTATTTTACATGAGAAACCGTTATCACGACTCACTTATCTGCTTTCGATTTCGAGTCATTTTGAAAATCGGCATTTATTTTCGCGTTTCTGAAACGGAAAGCCACTAGGTGACTTGTGATAACGGTACCTCACGCAAAATAATATTGTCTAGGGCGCTCTTGTTCCATATTTCAATTATCTTTTATCTATTTGAAGATATCACATAATTACTGTAAAATTAGCGGTATTTTAATTTCGCCGGGATGAAGACTCTTAAGGAAACCTACGAACATTGTCCTAGAGAGAAGGTGTTATTAGAAGTTAATTCAGTAAACAATTTTTACGTTATTCTGAAAATGTTTTTTTTTCATTCTTAATTAAGATTAATCTAATACTATGGAAGCTGTTCGAAAGAATTATAAAGAATTAGAAACACAGTTTAGGATTTCGGAATTGTAAACATAATTCGAAAGCATGCAAAAGTAAATGAGAATTGGATTGTTAAATACAACTTATATTTTATATCTTTAAAGGCCTAAATGTGATTTGTTCGGAAATACTAAAAAATGACCAAAAGAAAATAAGTACATTGACATGAGTACAAGCAGTTACAATGTATAAGTATTAGCAGATATAAAAAAATAACTTCGTTATGTTAAAAACCTACTTCACTACAAGAGGCTGGAAATTTTATTTAAATATTGTAATCGTAACTGTCTTGGTTGTTACATTTTTCTTGTACAATGTATTGAATCAATAACTATAGGTAAGGGGCAGGATTATGCCGTGTTCACAATGTCGATTTTACAATGCCTATATATTTCGATTCTCAACCTACATTTCAATACAAGGAAATGCACGATCGAGTATGCATTCTCGCAATATTCATGACACCCTGTACGTAATATATGCTAACTAAAGGCATTTGTAAAGCCACGTACATTTGTAACTCTCAGAATAGACTTTAGATGGAAAATAGACTAAGAAGATGACGACAAAATAGATGAACACAAAGAACGTCATAATAATCGATTAACGAAAATCGAAACGTGGAAACTGGATGTGTCGGTCTTGGTATCTGTTAATTTCTCTATGGCACTTTTTCGGCCTTGGTGATTAACTATGGAACCATTGCATAGACTGAGTTTGAGTCTCGGGATCGTATACATATACTTGTGTTTCATCACCATTGTTTAATATAGATGGAAGCAGTCACTGAAAAAAAAAGTGCAACATGCTCTGTGAACAGTTCCGTCTTGCCCGTTTCTGATCAACTTGAAGTTTTCAGGTTCCAGACAGATATTTTTTTCGTACCAAGTTCTTCATGCATAATGTAATGTACAAGATCCACACTAATCCCTAAGGTCTCTGCAATACATGACAAGCCAGTCTACCTATCTGCAAGGTTCGTGTCGTGCAGACGATCCAGATTCCTCAGTTACGATTGTTTTAGATCTTCCACATCTCTCTTCACCTTCTGTGCTTCTCCTGCCCCTCCTGAATTCTGCTACACAAGATTTCTCTATGCTATACGAATGAAAGTGTTGGACCATTGTCCGTATCAATTCATCAAAAATTTACTTTGCTCTCGTATTCTTTGAGAAGCGATATTTGATGACTACTCTCTTCTCATATTTAGTAAAAGTCACAATGTGCTCTGCCATGATCATTTCAAACTTGCAACAAAACAGAAGTATTTGGAATACATTTACGATTTTCCGCGAAACATATCGGTAATCTAAAATATAGTTACATAACATACTATAAGTATTTTGAAACATGAGTTCATTTACTGATAGGTCGGAAACTTATCTAACCCCCTCGTATGTGCGCTTTGTAAGTTTCTCTTCGTGGCCGACTATATTTCTTTCCCCGTTATCAGATATCAATAATTTATTCCAGACTCTATTATTCCTCATTAGAGTCATGTTTGTTTAATAAGATTTTTTTTTGTAAAAGTAGTTGTTCCGCAACTGTTTAATGAAAGAGTAACGTGGTAACAAAATCAGTCCTTATCATATAAGCTGGTTAATATAACGACTCCCATTTTAACACTTTACTCCAAAGTGCGATGGAGTTGTATGTTTCAAATTTAACATAACTCGTGTGACATTGAGCCATTTTTTTAAATTAATACTACCATATTTTTTATGCATAGAGTCTTAAATTATATGAAGCGTGAATAGAACAAATGAACCCCACTGTTTTAAAAAAACAACGGAATTTTTTATCATCTAAATATAATATTAAGAAAATAGGAAAATCTGAGATATATCTCTATGAATAACATCGTAGACTTATTGAAATCAGAGTGGAACAATATATATTAGGAAACCATTTGTTGTAGGATTATGTCCAAAAAATTACACAGACAGATTCAATATTATGTCTTTCTGGATGGAATTAATTCTAGTTTAGAATTTGACCCCTAGGTGACAGAAATTAAGGCATTACAAATTCAGTTACATTTAAGGAAAATTTTCCATTAATTTTAAACATCGGTGTATTTATTATAAATCATGATGTTTCCTTCTGCACAAAGTTTTACTTTCCCAGTAGTATCTTAATTTCATATAGAACAAATATATGATAGTTTTCAGTTCTCATCCTGATATCTTAGTAATTGATGTTATAAAATAGCTAATGTTAAAATCTTCCATATTGATCTAAATTTTTCGGGTCAATTCCCTGAGAGACCCTCATTTTTATAACCTTAGAATTGTTTCGACTCTGCAAGATAATATGTGAATCAAGTTTCTGAAGATGGTCATGCTGTCGATGACTAGGAAATCGGATATATGACACAAGATGTGTGGCAATAGGGGAAGAGTGACAGAGAAAAATGCAATTCGAAAGGGATGCTGTTTTCCGATATTAAATATTTATTTAAAAGAAATGATGAAAAAGAGCGTACAGAATTACGATGGTATTTCGGTAGAAATTACAAAAATGATTAGGTCTATACGGTTTGCAGGTGATATGGCACTTGTTGCGTAATTTGAAAAGAAAATCAATCAGACGTTAGAAAACATGAAGAAGGGTAGTAAAGAATATGGGATGAAAATAAATGTTCGAACACAAAAGGTATAGTGATAGGAACGAAGCGGTCGGTGTTAAATATGAAAGTAGGAGGGGGAAAGTAGATCAAGGGACTAATTTAATCTACCTCGATAGCATTACAGTCGTCATAAGGAGTTGGTCATAAGGTTCAACAAGATCTACCAATTTCAGCTCCGCCACGATGTGTCCTGGTCGTCGGTCAACTCCCATCCATGAAAATTGCCAGTATCGTCTCCCACACTATACGGAGAACATCTCCCGAGTGTACAGTGTTGTCTGATTGCCTATAATTTTCGTTATGTTTATTTTTGTTATTATTGTTGACATTGCGTTATATTTTGCTATTATTATTATTGCTACAATTTTATTCGAATAATTGTTAGTGTTCCTATTACAGGTTTTCAAATCTTTTTTTTTTTTATTCGTTCGCCATGTGTTCTAAGTTTGGCAACATTGTTGGTACACTTCTGCTCTTTGATGTTTTCTCAACCGTCCATTCGGAAGACAGCTCAGCGAATCATACCGAATTCTTCCGATGCATCACAATATGATAAAACATTTCTATGATTCGTGAAGAGCCAAAGCTTCAATGATTGTCGCGGTCACCATAGTAGTGATGATATGAAGCGTGAATTTCAAATGAAGGCAAGGATAGATTGACTGACGGATTCATTGAGATTTTAATGGGGATGTCAGCAGCTATTTGTCCCCGTCACGAAAAGGCGAGGATAGGATTGGTGAAAGATGCCTTTAGGAGGAAGAAAGTTCTACGTTGTGAGACATAGAATAAAAAGTTGATAAAGAGACTCATAAGATGATCCGTGTGGAGTGCTGTACTGTATGGCACAAAAGCATGAACACTACCCAAAAATGATTTAAACGACTGAAAGCTTTCGAAATGTGGATGTGGAGAAGCACTGAGTTGAGATGATTTTGAGTTTAACGGCCCTTTCAGCAGAAAGGTTATATGAGACGTGTACATACTGATTAACGTGGAATCTGAACCACATGAGCTACCGCCGGGAAACAAACCCGGGTCTCCCACTCCAAAGACAGTACGCTAACCGCTTTGCCACGAAGCTCTGAGGAAGAGCATTGACAGAACTAGATATGTGGAGCGAAAAACGAATGAGAAGATGTTAAGAATGGTAGAGTAGAGGAAAACAATTTTAGATATTATTGAAAAAAGAAAAAGAAACTATTTGGACTATTGGTTAAGAGGAAACTGTATCATGCGGGACGTACTAGTAGGTATGCTGGTAGGAAAAACAGGGAGAGGATAAGGACGCTACAATTGATGGACCGAACAGAAACAGAAAGATCGTAAGAGGTTAGTTGAAGACCATGACGCATGGAAGCTTCTCAGTTGCTGCAAGTGACCTGCTAAGAAAGGTAGAGTACCTATGATGATGATGATAGTTATGAAAACAGACAGGTACTGCAGAGCTCCTTAATAATACTAGTACCAGTAGAGTTTTATCCAATACATGGAATTTGACCAACTAACAACATAATTCTGGATGTAGTCATTGGATATTCAATAACTCTTTGTATAATAAGAACTCAATTGTAGATTATACAAAGGTATTGCAAGCACAGGTAAAGAAGGTACACTTTTCTCATGTACACTTAATTATGAATGTACAGACTGGGTTGGGTAGGTAAGCGTAGCGATATCACAGACAGGGAAACCTAGTAATAACATTTCTTTACATAGTAGTGACCGACATATACCGTGAAAGCACTATCAATGTTAATAAGCCACAACTTTCGCCATAATATCGGTATCTATCATTTGTCACATTGATCCCAAATAAGCTGCTATTTTTGAAAATTTCCAACAACAAGAAGGAATGATGATAAAGGACATACTGCAGGTTATGCTATAAATAATTATAGCTTCAGCAGGACGATGCACACATGCAACCAGCAATGTCTTCGGTTCTGTACTTGGAGTGAGTGACACATCAAGTTTACAATTTTAGAATATATCGATAGAGACCATGTCAGCATCAATCTAGATTTACACAACTAATGCATTTAAAATTCTGACATTCAAACTGGGTCAGATACGAAAACATCACAAAGAAGAATAAACATGAATAGGAAACATGTTGACAAGCACCTCTATTGCCTCGTCGACGTCGAATGGCACAAATAACTACGTTCTAAAGGAGCCGAACAATCATTCGATGTAAAAGTGACTTCTCGTTCCGTAAAATTGACGCAAGTAAAAAGGGTGCAGCAGAAAGTGTCGAGACATGTAAACTTGCATATAAGCAGCGTGCTACGCGATACTAAGAGAAACGTTCAATTTCTAATTGAGTTGATGTTGATGTGATGTTGATGTCAGATTTCAGCACGTGGATGCTTAATATTAGTTATTTCCCACTTCCAAATATATGACGTAGAAGCTAGAAGCAGGATCAGAAACAGATTCCTTAGTTTTACTGTTTGATTGTTTGTACTATCAGAGGGAGAAGAAAGAGAAGAAATTAGAAAGGAAACGAAGCAGTTGAAGCGGAATTAAACAATATCGGTAGCGTTCAATTAATCATGAGTCCGCGGATAATGTACACTCATGTCCAAAATGATTGTCGTATATCTATAACTGTGTTCTTGTAAGAATATAGTTTAATAATGATTTTGCAGGATACTTTTAATACTGATACTATATGTATAATCTGGAAATGTATATTTGTGATAAATTTCATAGGAAAAGAATTATAAATACGAAAATTAGAATGAGTAAAACAAAATGTTGCTAAATCGACAAGAAAGTTTCATTTTCGTTTTATTGTTCTTATTTACTGCTCTTTTGACATGAAATTTGCCACATACACGTCTTTGTCGATTATACACATAATAATATTATAAGACATACCGGACGAATTAGTTATCAAATTATGTTACTATAAAAACATATTTATCGACATGCGTCAACAATTTTGGACATAAGTGTATCTACAAAACCAACAACTGCACCTAGTTTGCTTGTCAACATTGGCTCCTATCAATTGTAGATTTGCTGTCTTCTTCCCTCTGTCCGTAATGGGCTTACTGAGAAAATGAGGATCAAAGTGTGACGTTAGGGAGCATCGAGTAAGAAATGACTACTGATTAAGAAACGTCATCGTTAGCAATGTAAGAATCTGGGCTGCAGAAGCATTTCAGTCGAACATGTCTCTCATAGTGTTGCAGTTTTCCCCCAAATAGTGTACTTACAATGAGTATCACCAGACTTGAGACTCAGATATATTTTGTTTAAATTGCCGATAACATACGTATATATGTTTCACTTTTATATATAGACTTACAAAGAAAAGTTTCTCAATCTATATTTTAAACACTCTTGCAGACAAAATACATCTAATGCGATATTCTAATAAATTTAATCAACTCATTGGCTACTTACAGCAAACCTCGGTACTTACAGGCAACTCAGAACTGCTGATGTTAATCATTACAGAACAAAACGGTACAAGTAAACGAGAAACACGAATAGTTATAAATGTTAATTGTTTTTCCAGAAGAATGGTTTATTTCAAAATGTAAAAAAAATTATTTCATACAAATTAAATCCACTATTGAGGCATTAAATTCGTATCCAAAAACAGTTTTTCGCTTCCCATTATTACATTCCTCTTTGAGGACCAACATTGAAACGAAAAGTTTCCGTGCATCTTAATAATTTCTTATTTAAAGGAATACGAACACAGAATCTATTTATGATACTAAATATATACCTGAAAACTGCTGTTTACTGCTATGTTTTATCGTTATTGTTTTATTGTATTTAACACTGAAACGAGAAATGTCGTTTACAGTTTGAGTATAAAATGAAGATAGGACATCGAATCGATTCCGTAAAACTATTTCTCGCTCTTTCTTCCCATTTTTGTTTTGATACCCTCGAAAGATGCATACTTATGCGTAACATATTATGGAACTCTGACAATTCGGACGAACTCCGAATATTGCCAATATATTAGGTCAATGAGAGTTCCAACTTATCTTCTTAGGCTAATTTCAGTTTCCAGTTACTCTCTTGTAATGGCACGCTTCAGGTTACCTCACAAACGAGCCATGAGAAAACAAGCTGTTTTACAAACACTGAATATTCAAAAATCTGACACTCGTTTCAAAATTATTGATTTGAAATATTGTACTTCCACAAACTTCACGCGATAGACACTGATCTGAGCAACTACTATAAGAACTCTATTTCTCTTCCTTTGAAACCAGCATGAGAACCATTCCTCCAAATAGATTCACCCAAACCCAGTAAATTCAAATTGAATGCTCTAACTAGGTAAGACGTTACAATTAACAGTTCTTTATCTCAAGAAATCATACTGAGAGGATAAGGATCTAATAGGTAAGTAGAATTTTGATAAAACCCGGTGGAAAGAAGCGAACAAGAACTTCGATCGCATATTTGCTGATTCACTACTAGTTGATACATGACTATTTGATTCGTACCGCTTACTCTACTGCGCGATCCCGTACTCTATTTTCATCGGTATGTTTTTCTCTGCTTTTATCGGACTCGAAGGCCCCGTTCCTATGTTATAAATCAACTAGTTGGAAATAGGGATGGCCACATTTTCCGGAAAAACGGAAAACGGAAAATATTTTTTCGGAAACCGGAAAATTGAAAATGAAAGACGGAAAAATTTCCGGAAAAACGGAAGACGGAAAATTTTCCGGAAAAGCGGAAGACGGAAAATTTTCCGGAAAACGTAAGACAGAAAATTTTCCGGAAAAACGGAAACGGAAAATTTTCCGAAAAATCGGAAGACGGGAAATTTTCCGGAAAAACGGAAGACGGAAAATTTTCCGGAAAATCGGAAGACGGAAAATTTTCCGGGAAAACGGAAAACGTGATTTCCGGAAACGGAAAACGTGATTTCCGGAAACCGAAAACTCTTTTTGCGGAAATGGCAATCCCTAGTTGGAAATGACAGACTTAGACCAGAGGGAAGGGGAACCCGGGACGACAAATCAACAAAATTAAGAAATTCATATTATGTTGGTAAATTAATATATTTTTTAAAAATATAATGTTAATTCAGATATTTTAAAATAATGATCAGGACAAGTAGAATTAGCGGTAAGGTAAAACATCGCTTAGGATTATTCAACGGGAACTCTCTACAGCCCTCTGTTTGAACAGTGTTTATCTTGGAAAATTGACCGAGATCTGCTACTACTTACTTCTTATCTGTATGACAGTTTGGTACAGTCCGCAGCAAAAAACCTGCAACATTAGCATGTAAGTTTATTGTGAAACTACGCCTAAGAGAACAGCGAATCAGCATAACGTCTAAGTACCACGAATCACGAAAGGAGAAACCTCGGCATCCTGCTCTGTACACTTATTTTGGAGCAAAAGACTTCGTCGTTTCACAGTAAACTTACATGCTCATGTTGGAGGTTTTTTTGCTGCTGACTGTACAAACTGAAGAAATTTCAGTAGAATTTAATATCATTTCTTTATTCCTATTCCGTCCAAGAAATGCTCAACTAAAACTGCAATAACTGCAATACTACAATTATATGCTTATTTTGACATCACTTGGTAACTATCGCAATACACGAAGGGGGGCGCCTGGGAATTCTCGCCCCGGCTGCTTACAACCCACATGAAGGCCCTGAATTAGATACTAACTTTATCACAGATTCCAGATTTCATTTTGACACATTAAGTTCTGAAGCCATATTTATAAAGCATTACATCATTTTATTGTAAAAATTTCTCTCTAGATGGCTATTCTCCAAGTAAGTATTAATTGTTAGAATTTTGTTTACTAATGTTGCTTATTTTGTGTTTTTCAATAATCTAGGTGTCAAACTATTATTTACAGCAATATAATTTCCTGTTTGGCTGTATCTAGAGTATTTATTTTAATAGAATTATCTACTTATTGTCTGCAAATGCAATTAAGGTAATAACAAATTATGTAGATATTATTACGATAAACATAAGTTCAAATTTTAAAAAATTGACTTGTCACTGAGTTCATATATGTTTTCTCGAACGCTGGTTATAAGATCCAACTCATGATACCAGTCCTCAGACATGCAATTTCCAAATGACTGGGGAGAGCCGAATCAGTGACATATTTTTAAAATCTGTACATGTTTAATGTGACTTACAAATGATGATATGTTAAAATACACTACATATTATATTGTGATATTACATAACGCAGACTCCTGGTATGAGGTTCCATGGTTATACCCCAACCATGCTGGTTTATGGTGGACACTATAGTATCCGCGGAATTACTCGATATTCTCGGCTTTCTCCCACATTATCAGAACCCCAGTTCTTTCATAATCATTCACTTCCACTAATATCGCATCTCCTTTAGCCTAAAGGGTATTGATGTGGGATATTGAGATGGAAATATAATTTTGTTTTATTTTATTACGCACATAAATGTTGTCTTTGCAATGGTAAATTAAGCATTACCATATTCTGTAAATACTAAACATACAGGTAAAAATTTCGAACGGGATGTGTCTTATTAAAATTCTAGAATACTAGCATATTTCCCGTTCTTCGCACGGGAATAATACGTTTATTTTGGACATAAAGGGCAATGGGGGCTGAATTTGGATTCAAACAACATCGGAAGTGTCATTGCTCATTTCAGCGACCCCGAAGATCATGGTTTCGAATGTAATATCGCTCGTTTTCGATCATTCTTAAATATCTCCACTCCCCTTACCTCCACTCCTCTAAGTTGCACCGTCAAAGTGAATTACGAAAACCATCTCAGATCCGAACCTCATCTATGTTGAAAATTTGATCGAGATCAGTCGCGTGTTTCAAGAGCTACGAAATCACAAACACAGTCACTTGCAATTTCATATACACGTGTATTAGATTATTAGCATTTAATGGGAGAAAATTTTGCTATTATATATCATAATTTATTTATGTAGCGTATATGAAAAATGCATGGTTATGGAGCAGATTATATATGTTGTTTGATTTGTCCTAACCTTGACACACATACTTTTACTACTGACGCGCAGCTCCTAACAGTGACGTATATAAGTCAAACAGTTACGTACGTTACCACTTGTAAATAAATAAATTAATAAACTGGCTGAGTAATCTGTTTTATCCTTTGAGATTGTCTGCTCTAATATATTTTGTGAATACGACTTTGAACACTGTAAAACTCTTTTTTTCGTAATCTTCTAAAATAAAAGCGTATCAGAACAAATGAAATCTGCCGCGGAAATACTTGAATTTTTGGGGGTAAAGACCTGGAATTAAGCACACGTTATTGGTTCAGGAACCCACTTTAAACTGTAGATCTTGTTCTATACACAGAAAAATCCATTCTCTGGACAGCGGTATATAGTACAAATATACGGAATCCTCTCGGTTACTACAGAAATTAGTACCGAGCATACGTTATCCGTATGCTACATAGGCACTTCCCTTAAATGCTACATCATGCCATACCGTTGATATTTAACGGTTTTTCGTATATCACATGCATATACTTATGTTACTTTCCTCAGCTGTATGTCATATACATCCATTTGTATGTGAGATCCTGACCGCCTACATTGTTTCATACGGAAAGTACGTACAGATGGAACACTTATAAAGAAAGTATTATAAAACACGCGTTTTCAGTTATACGTTTCTTGTATGTTAAGTCCAAAAACTACAGGATTTCCAAATGTTCGATTTTACGTACGCCGCATACAATTTCTTTTTCTCAGTGTATGGTCTCGCTGTAGACTAAGGTCATGAATACTCATTAATTAATATTGTTTTCGTTTCACCGCAATGTGCTTCAGTTCGTTTATTTTAATAGTTAATTTCCAGAAAGAGAATAAAATTACGATAGGAACAATAGTGTTATGAGCGTAAAATATATTTCTGTGCTTTCCTTTCCCATACCTTTGAAAAGAATGTATTGGAGAAATTAACTAATCAAAATGGTCTACAATCTACTAAAATGAGCAAAATAAGATTAATTTTGTGATGACCGATATGGAAGTGAGAGATTTTGCGCCTATTACAGACGATTTCCAATATTGTTCATATCCTAACTATATATAAGCTTCATGAACTGATTCATACATAAAATAACGGGTACTTCCGGTTGAAGTGGAAAGTTGAAATGTGACATCGCTGTAGCTTTTTGGGACTAACCCACATGAAATTGCCAAAAATTAATATTTTTAATTTTAGGGGGTCTAAAGGGGGGGGGTAAGAGAAATCCTGCATGTTATTTAAATGCGCGGTGTTTTTAAACCTATAATCTCATGTCTCATGTTTTAGGTACTTGGAATTGGAATAACAACTTGAAATTCGGTATGCTTGTACGTTTTCATTATTATTACCTAAGTAAATCACCAATAATAAAAAATTCCAAACTTTAAAGTGGTTTTATGGGCAATTGGAAAATCATTCCCATGTTATTTATATGGGACATCTACAGTCCAAAATTGTTATTCACATCCTGTAAGCCTACAGTGATCAAATTTGACATAATTGTATCTTCTCTAAAGTAACCCACAGAAAAATTAACAAAAGTGAATAATTTTAATTTTAGGGAGTCTAAAGGGGCGATAAAAAAAATTCCATGCTATTAAAATGGACCTTTTTTGGACATATATTTTAGGTACTTGGAATTGGAATAAAAACTTGAAATTTGATGGGTTTGTTCGTTTTCTATAGGATTGTTTAACAAAGTCACTAAAAATAAAAAATTATCATGTGATTTATATGAAATATCTTCTACACCCCAAAATGTTTAGGCACTTCTGGCAGGATTAGAATAAAGAAATTTGACATGATTATAGCCTTCCGGGACTAACCCATAGGAAAATTGCCAAATCTGAACATTTTTATTTTTCAGGGAGTCTAAATGGAGGATGAAAATTCCCATGTTATTTAAATACGCATTTTCTTTCGTATAAGAAATCTTTTCATTTATATGCTATACGTAAAATAGGACAAAAAACTTGAAATTCTTGACATTCGGTACAATTGTTGGCTTAAGAGGTGCGAGGTCGTAGGCCGAGCAATCGCGGGGTTCTGGGAGCGGAGACCCAGCTAGCCAAAGCCTAGTATGTATGTGTCTCCCATCCTCCCTCAAAATAGTAATTTTGAAAAACACTGGGTCAAACATAATTTTTAAAAAGTCGTATACCAGATTTTATCTTTCTTAGTTCAGGGATCGTGAGATAATGAATTTTTGCCATAATGTTGACTCCTCTCCCGCGCTCCGAGTTACGATAGACAGTTTAGTAAAAGTAACATGATAACAACCTAAGCAAGATAAAAGTCATGTCAGGTACCAAAAATCTTCAACATCGGTCCAGTTGTCTAGGAGTAGTTCGAGAAGAAATATTATTACACTCATTTTTATGTACTATATATACATTTGATATACATTTATTATTTAATTACAACGAATGGAATATCACATTGACGTATAGGCAGTGTCCTAAGTCTTTGTCTCTGATCACCAGTAAGCAATAAATATATGCGGTATATATAAAATATAATATACATAAAATCAAATACTATATATTTATAGCTTACTGGTGATCAGAGACAAAGACTTAGTACACTGCCTATACGTCAATGTGATATTCCATTCATTGTAATTAAATAATAAATGTATATCAATTGCCATTCGGATACGAAACTTAACAGCGCAATGTAGATTTTCCTATGAACATTTCTTTTCCGTTATCTAATTGCTAAAGAATTCAAAGGCTACACTAAATCAATAAATTTAAATTAATGGAAATAACAATTAAAATCGTTTCTGAATTTTCTTTCCGTAGTTTCTCTAACAAGCTTTCCTACGGAGGTTCACCAAATATAAAAAGGCGTACCACAGACGGATCAACATCAGTAGTTCGTTCAGAAAACACTACAACAATCACTCCAACAATGGCTTTCCAATCCCAGGTAAGGATCAGTTTAATGATATAATACTTAAAAAATGGAAGAGCTTCAGAATGTCTGTCAACCAAGCAGCATGATTTCAGATTTTGCTTGCGGGAGGGGGATGTAAGATTCTACATTTCTATAAGAATTTCATATTTTTTAATTAGCGTATGCTATTACAATTAGTTGAAACATACGTATTTGTCGACCTCAGGCCGGCTACAATTGGCGCTACTCGCGTGCTTAAACTAGGCTCCTCAGAGGCGCACCCTTGTTAAGGATTTACCGGGTAAGGTGCTCCCCTCTGCCCCCAAAACAAACTCTGTAACTGGACATACATTTGTACACATTCTTCATAAAATATAGTTGTTGAACAGAAAAATGACTGATTAGCATAGAGATTTGATATTACACTTCGGTTGTACTATTTCTGTTCTTATATAAATAACTTAATTCTAATACTTTCTTTTACAATATAGATGTTAGTATTTTAACAATTGCTTATCGTCTTTTCAGAAGTAGAATAACATCAACTCATTAGTACATAGACTTATTGGCCCTTGTGCAGAGTCGTTTTGACGTCTGATTAATGCCTGACTACAAGTTTGACTAATAGATTGTTATCTAAAGTGTATTCAGAGTCTCTGATTAGGACGTAGTAATCGACAAAGTTAATCACATGTGACTAATTTATCTAGTGCAGAGGTACCTATTTAGCCACGGTTTAGCTTGTGAGACGCATTTCGGATTTCGGATTTCATGTATTTCCATTTTTACAGGCTACGCATGCGCACATCTCTTTTCCGTGGTTGCCACATTTTTTTTTCACCTGATGCATTGCGGTAATATTAGTTAATCATACCCAAATCAAGTTTTTAGTTGTACTCAAAGTAGACTCTGAATACCAAAAAGTACACCTTCCTCAGTGAAAATAGAGTATGCAACTAACTAGGCAGTGACTAACTTTTGTTTAACGAATTCTCTCTGAATACCGCCCATTGTCGTTTAATATTGAAATCTCCTAAACTTTGGACCTCTCCCAACATGTGTGCCCCAAAGCAAGTTTATCTTGGGGTGGGCCAAGACTTTTTCATGGAGGATGCGCTTTTACATGCTAAAGCGAACCGGAAGTTTTGTTTCCGCATGTGTTTGCAGGGTCGAATAGAAAGCATTAAAAACAAAGTTATTAGTTCATGTTTAGCCGAATTCTTAACATGTATGACCCCTTGTTCTATTTTCTTGGGAGTACCGGTACTAAAATTTTTGTGGTATTATATCATCTTAATGAGGCAATCCTTGAGCTTAAAGGTATCAAAATCAAGTCCAGAGAGCCAGACATAATATCACCTTGGAACTAATGCGCTAGCAATAGATTATCTAATGGAAGCCATCGTGCTAATCATAACCTCGTATGCGTTGTAGAGCCAAGAACTTAAATTTAGTACCATTTAGTAAAATTCGTTAGTATACAACGATACTTGTATGTTAGCATCTTTATTATATCTTTATTGAATTTGTGGGCAGAATGTACTTTTAAATTATGCACAAGCTGTTCAAGAAAGGAAGAAGAAGAATATGAAAAGGGAAATAGAAGTAATTTCTTTTTCGGCTGTTATGCGATGATATTTTGTTATGATAGTGATTTGGCGATGTGAGTTTAGTTGCCATAGTAACGAAAAATAAATAATATATATCAAAGGACCCATCTCGTGGAAACTAGATGCATAAATTTTAAGGTGTGTACAAGTTTAACTTATATATAAAAAAAAAACTTTAAATGTCCATAGCTCCAAAGCCACCCTAACTACCGCAGTCGGATCAAGAATTCACTTAGGAACTAGCATGTATCCTATCGAAATATCTGAGTTTCAGAATCCTTTGGTACTTCCGCAACAATTTTTGTTCAGGTAGTTATTGAGTACTTCAAATTATATACCCGTAGCCAAACTCATTCTATAAAAAATTTTGCTTGAGTACCTTAGGATTCTGAAACATGTATTTTTGGATAGCGCACGCATTAGTTCCTAAGTGAAGTCTTCACCCGACTACGATAGATCCCATAGTTTTGGAGTCATGGCATTTAAAGTTCAGTTTTCCAGCCTATAACTATGAAAGGAAGCAATTATACACCCAAATTGGTCTATACTTTTTGTCTTATCTTGGTGTCAGGAATCACCTCCCAAACGTCGGTGTTGTTTTGAAACACCCTATATATATATATATATATATATATATATATATATATATATATATATATATATATATATATATATATATATATATGTGTGTGTGTGTGTGTGTGCGTGTGTGTGTGTGTATGTAACTGTATTTCTTCTCAATCGCACCTTGCATGAACTGTTTCTGAAAATGTTATTGATCAGTACAGCACTAATTAATTTGCATTTCCAAAGTTCGTAATAAATATAATGTATTGATTTTTGCTTAGAATTTTCTCTTTCATGTCTATATTGCTGCATAAATGTGTAAAAGTGAATCTCTCATATACATCATGGCAAAACTACTACAGCTAGAACTATAAAATAAACATTGTCTATCTCAGGAAATACCTTCTGAAGCATGTGTTCTAAACGAAGTTAAAGTGAGTTCAAATCCTTCTTTTTTTTTTTTTTTTTTTTTCAAAAGTAAGTATTTCACGTTATGAGGAAGATGAAACCCGGCATATCAGTTTCCAGTTAACAACAACGAAATACGTGTTTAAGCATTTTTCGAACATTGGGTAAGTTTATATATTAAATTTAGAACTTTTATTATAAAATTGTCAAATTTAATGATTAATTCAGGTTACGCATATGGAATTCGTCACTTCAACTATTAATTAAAAATAAGACAATACTGTACATGTTTCAACATTTTTGACAATTCTGCCTCTAATACGGGAAAGGGTTATCAGAAATACGGAACATTAGAAATACGGTGCACTAGTTTCAAAACTTCCGCTCCTAAAGGGAGAAAGTGGGGAAATTTTTTCCAATAATCTAATTTTTTTTTACATTCATTAAACATCATTCTTATGTGCGAAAAACGGACATTTTAAAATGTTCTATGTATTATAAACATTCTTGTGGTAAAGAGGTTTAAATAAGCATTCAAGAAAAGAACTGTATTTGTGGGTGCTGGAAATCGTTTGGGGTTAGGGACTCCATTTGGGCCCCGCTGGTCACGACCCTGTCTCTCAACAAACATTTCTGGGACTGCATCTTCTCCTGTTCTGTCCTGTGGCCCTCCTAAATGGTGCATCCAACTTTGTATATCTTAGAAACACATGTTCGTGAATAGCAATAATATAATTTATAATCGTCAATTATCCGCTTCGCTGAGTTAACATAAGAAAAAATAATACTAGTTTCATCAGTCAGTTACCTTTTACTATTACTAAAGCGCTCTCTGATATTGGTCATTTTCCATCCCTTCCACCAAGTTTCGGGGCTGAATTTGTTTTCAAAGCTAATCGGAAGTGTCACTGTTCATTTCAGTGAATCTCGACCTATGGAGTCGATACTAATGTAGGCCATTTTCGTTCATTTTTAAATATATCCTGTCCATTCCTCAAACTTGCACCGTCAAAGTAAAATTATGAAAACAACCTCAGGTCCGAACCTAATCTATGAAAGTAAACAAAAAAATTCTGACGATTTTTGTGGAGGTATGTGCTCAATTGGTCCTCACACAGTAAGTTGAATGCGAATGGAGATAAGGCGAAGGTCAGTTGTTGGTGTGGATATATCCAACATACTACCTGGTTGTAGTAGTTGAGTTAAACCGTGAACTTACATAAGGACAGAGTGAACTTGGGACCTCCAGAGAGCCTCATAGGGGCGGGTATGCTGTACGTGTTCAAACTGGGGTCAAACGCCGTTGAAGCGTGGCAGAAGATATGTCAGGCCTTTGGTAAGGTTGTCGTGACTTCGCGGACAGTCCAGTGATGGTTTGAAAGCTTAAGGACGGTGACGGAACACTCGAAAACGCACCACGTACCGGAGGATTTAACAAATGTACAAAATAAAGATCTTCAGGCACAGCGAGAATGGAAAAGCCATTCGGCAGCACCTCCATCAACTTGGGAAGCACTACAAGTTGGGTCGATGCGTCGCACACGATTTGACTCCGGGCCAGCAGATACTTGTGTTTCCGCGCTGCCTCGTCTGAGGAAGGAGATTTCTTGACAGACTGTTGATATGTGATGAGAGGTGGGTCCTGTACGAGGCTTCACGGCGCCGTCATCATTAGCATCCCATGAACCGGTTCCTAAAAAGACGAAACCAGCACTGCATCAGAAGAGAGTGCTCCTGTGAGGGCTTTCGTGGGCTTCTCGCAGCATCGTGCATTAGGAACTGCTACCAGCTAGTAAGAGCATCAATGCAACTTTGCGCTGTCAGCAGTTGAGGAGTGTTCAAGAAAATCTCTAACTCTGATGAAATGATCACAGAAGTTATAATTCGTGCGGATAACGCAATAGAATGCGATGTTGCTTGAGAGTAACAGTGCAAAATAGAGGGTGAAAGTTATCTGGGCTATTAGATAAAGACATGCTCACGGTAGTCTCAATATATCATTATACTTTTTCTTCTTTTAGGTTGGTCATTTGAACTATTAATCACATTAGAATGGTGAGTAAAACATTTTCTTCTTGCCTGTTTATTTATTTATTTATTTATTATTATTATTTTTTTTTTTTTGTCTCTTGCTGATAATATATGTCTTCTGTTATATTTTCAGGTTATTTTGCTCGTCTTGGCTGCTTTAGTCCTTGCTGTTCAAGGAATTGGATATGGTATGTTAAATATTTACTAGTTTATTTGCAATTTATCTTTAATTGACAATATAATCTTCAACGGAAGAAGGCGTTAAACCGAATATACATATTTCGAAAGTAATTTCGTAACAATTTATAAATATGTGTAATAGCTAAAACTATATCAGATCATAGATCGCATTGCTCAAAATAGTATTAATGTGGTCCTCCGTAGACATATTAAACTCTAAAAGACATAAGTATTTTAATTGCTTACTAATTTTCTTAGTTTGTAACCTTTACGTGCAACAAAAAATAAAGAAACGTGTACTTCAAATTTGTCTTATGTTCTCCGCTTTCGGTTTGTTTGATTTGATTTGAGTTTAGCATGTCTTGCAGTAGCGAGGGTATATGAGACGTGGATCTACAGAGTTTAACGTGGAATCGAACCACATAAGTACTGCCAGGAATCGAACCTGGGTCTTCCATGCCAAAGTCGCGCACGCTAATCGCTTAACCCTAGATATTCCTCCGCTTTCGATAGGAATTTTGTTTAAAGTATTGTATTTCTCTAGTCTAATGTTTCGTATTTGCAAATTTAATTGCTGATTTGCTATTTAATTTACTAATTTGCCTATTTGTCCTATCTTTCAGGTGGTGTGAGCAGCTACGGTTATGGCATTAGCCACGGCCACTACCCAGGAATCTATGGTCTCCGCGGGTATGGGTTGGCTTCTGGTTATGGATTCCCCCATGGTTATGGTGGTTTCGGATCTCTTGGAGGTGGAATCGTTGGAGGAATTGTTGGTTAGATAATGGTGATCATTTAAATAAAATTTGGCTCAACTGACTATAAGGGAACAATAGAACTAAAATGAAATAATGTTATATTTTTTTTGGAAAAATATATATTTGACTGTACTTTTTAAAACTAAATAAATAATACTTGTGTTTCACTCCTTTTTGCTTCTGTTCAAACCATCCACAATCCTTTTGTGCCTGACATGCTCATTCCGATATCTCCAGCAGAGTCTATTGGGAGTTTATACTAGGACATTAAGATTTTTCCATTATATAGTGGATATCAAATATGTAAAAGTGTAACAGTCTCCATGTATTTTCCACTTTAGCTGGTATTGTAAGTACTTGTACTTCATAATTCAACTAAATTGAACTATTCACGCTGTCCACTGTCGAAGAGAGTGATCCTTTATTTCTACCTAAAACTTTAGGAATAATTCTATATTCTATAAAAACACTCACTATATTATATAAAAATTGGAGCACTTTAATTACTTTTTTATTGATTCTTTTAAACTAAAATTAATGAGGATAATTCCAATATTATTGACCCATTTCAACTCCAAATAGTAGAGAAAATTTGGAATCCTCACGAAAATAAGACATCACAGTGAAAAAAAAGGATCAATTTTGTAAAAACAGTTGAGGTTAGGTAAATTCTCATTTTTTCATTAACTCCAACTCTTAAGCAGTTGAGATTACATGAAAGCCTTGATAAATACATAGTATATACAATATACGGTTTTAAAATCGAACCATTTTTACGAAAGTGGTTGCAGTATTTTTTTTTTTTTTTTTTTTTTAATCACGAGAATAATTTGCTCCTCATTAAGTCAAATCCATCACAAAATTTGTCTGATTTTAAGGCAAATCGGAAAAATAAATTCACTTTTCATATCCACCATACTGTGTAAAATTTGAATAGTTTCTACGAAAAATGCCTCGGAAATTCTGTTTAAAAACATCAGATGAAGGCAATTCTTCCCTTATTTTTGATTAATTTTAAACACAATGCAATTGTTGTTGTTATGAAACATTAGAAATCATACACAAGAACCTATTACCCAGTATGAATATTTTTTGTATCATAAATATGTTGGGTGAACGTTGTTCATCTCTGATTGCTTTTAGTTCACCATATTCTTGTTGATTTTAGTCCCAAGCAGAAAAGTCTATACACTATATTGCACAAAAACCAAGTAATTTTTACAAACAATAATCGCAGAACTTATTTGTAATATCGGTAATAGGGAGAGTTAAGTTAATATCTCACTCTTGACCGATTTTAGCTCTATTTAGTGGGAATTATTGTAAAGCTTCAAAAAAATTGTACTCCATATTACACAAAATCGATTTTTTGTGCGAATATAATTTTTTCCTTTATAATCCAGGAGGGGAGATATTTGCGTTTCATACAAGTATGCTCACACCATTCTTTACTGATTTTAACCCCAATTAATAAATATTGTAAACAAGACGAAAGAAAATTATTTGCTCTGTTTGGAATTGAAACACTGGAAAATAGAAGCACCGTTTGAGATGAAGTTTTTGTCATATAATTATAGCCTACCTCAAACTGTTCTTTTTTTATCGTATCAATTTGATTTAAGGAGGCACCCTAAGGGGGAACAGTGATTAAAATATGTTACAAAAATAGACTAGCACACGAATCCGTTAAGATGTTCTCGGCGTATAAAGTTCTCAGTACAAATAGGCATATCCCAATGGTATTTGAAAATTCCTTTTTTAAGAGTGAAGAGAAAATTTGCCATAACTTTTGTTCAACTTACTGAAAGCGACGTTGCTTTTTATTTGTGATCGCGTAGAGAGAGTAACTAAAAGATAGAAACATGAGTGCCGATCAAGAGATAGGTCTTTATCATGTTATTTAATTAAAAGGGTGTATTCTAAGGGAATAGGTGTTAAAAATGTATTCGAAAAATGGAGTATCTCACAAGTTCTTAAAATTAGGAAGATGTAACTTGATATATAAATTAAAACTTGCCCAGCCGTTTTGAAAATTTCTATTCTAAACGAGAGAGAGGGACCTTTTTTTTTTTTTTTTTTTTTTTACGAAGATCAAAATTTAAGAATAATTCACTCAAACATCGAAAAAAGTAACATTTTAGTAGTTTCAGTTTTCATGTTTTATAAATCAAAAATGTAATCAGAATAGTGAGTGGAAAATTTAAAAGTAAAATGGAAATTACCGCCTTTCATGATGGGATTTTATAATGTTCCAGGTTGCTATCACTGAAAGCATGTTAAAAAAAAAAAAAAAAAAAAAAACCTGCCTACGACGGAAAAAATGATGAGATACTGAAAATAACGACAGCACCACAGAATGACCTAGTGTACTCGTTCCATTGCTACTGATACTAGAAAGATCTGTTATTGTTTATAAGCTGTTGACACAATTCGTGCATTTAATTCTGAACGCCATTCCCCTTATTTGGTTCTATACGAGCTTACGCATAACAGAATACCAACAAATAAAGGAGAGAACAAAATTTCCTTGGATTGTGAGCATGGGTGCCCGAAGAGGGCAGGGGGATCGGCTCTCCTTGGTTCATGGAAACAAATTTCTCAAGATTTTCTTAATACAAATAAAAAATTCCAGAGGTAACCTTGCAACCAGAAAGATGGTTCCCCTACAGAATTTTCTTCGGGCGCCTATGCCCCTGAGGTATAACATCTCTAAATATAGGTTCGACTGTGATAGGCTTATCCCTTATACTAAATTGAATATGCCAATATTAAAGAAAAACTATTATAATTACTCTGAAAATCCCTAGATGCTCCAAAAATTTGTTTTCACAATGAACTCAAACTATTCCGTTTACCTACGCTTTATTTCTTGATTACTACATAAATATTAGTATACTAAAAATGTGGTTTCCACTTTCTTACAATTTGTAACACTTATGAATTGTTGTTCATTTTATAGTACATATTTCTAAAAGACTTACTGGCATTCGACTTGAATTTAAATTATCAATGTTAATAAGCCACTAGAAAAATTAGTGTATGCGAAGTGATCATTGTGTGTGTTCGTATCACTACCAGATCCTTCTTTTCTATTATCATAACTCTGTCATCACAAATTCTTTCACTACCTCATTTTCTTAGCCCTTTACTCAGAATTCTCCCACACCATTACGACCGATACTTTCATTACGTGAGTAAAACATCTGAAGTCTTCTCTTCTTAATTTTCGATTACCTTCAAACTTCAAAAATTACTACCAAATCTAGATTCATTTATTTTTTATACTTTTTTTTTCTCATTCCTGTTTCTGTAATGAGTTAAGTATCTTCCATGCCTCAATACTAAACCTTTTGCTCTTGCTTTCTTCCTTCCTCTATGATGAGATACACAGCATTTCTATACGGTATAATCAGCAATAATTTTTGGCATAGTTTCCAAAATTAGTATTAAAAATATTAAAAATGTATCGGTCTGTCTTCATGTGAAGATACCTTACTCATTTTCAATAGTACTCATTTTCAATAGCAAAAAGTACTGCTAAACTAATGCTAATGCAAAAACGAAAATGAAATGAAATGAAATCTTTGAGTTTTACGTCCCACGGTTATGCCGGTTAGGCTAAAGGAGACGGTGATGATGAGTGATGAATGAAATGGTGGAATGAAGAAAGTGGGAGGAAACGGGAGAACCCCGAGAAAACCCACGCACACGATGTTTGTCCACCACAAAGTTCACTTGGCGGGGGCTGGGATCGAACCCGGGACCCCAAGCACCAGAGGTGAACGCTCTACCACTGAGCCACCGCGGCCCCTAATGCAAAAACGAATACCGCATATCATGATTAGATAAAAAAAAAAGAAAAACTAATTTTCATTCTGTCATATCATCAGCATAATATAGCACTATTTTCTTGCTCAGTTTTCAATATTAAGCGCTCCATTTTTAAAAGTAGTGCGACAAAATCTCTATACGTGGCATCATCAAAGGAAATAGATGTGCCTGATTTTCATGAGATAACAACACTAATTTTCATTCTATGCATGATCGTCGATAGTAATTTACTACTAATTTTTGGCGTATGTGTAATAATGAGTGCTCATGGTAGAGGCACTGTCTTCACAGAGGTGAAATCTTTTTCCAGCTGGCAGTTACAGGACACCTAGAACAAACTTAGTTTGTTCCGAGAATTTATTTATAAATCACTCAATTTAGTAAAACCAACATTTTATAAATTCGTCAATAGTAAGGCGAAAGAATATCGTGACGTTACCCATCTGTTGGTAAAAATAGAAATAAGCTGTTGCTGGATCTACATTATCTCCAAGTAAATCATATGTTTGTCTAATTTGTAACTAATTTTATAAATTATGCGTTATAGGTATAATGAACTCATTCGGTGAATATTTAAACATGACTACGTTCATGCTAATTGGGCAAACTTAATATTCATTAGTAATACCGAATTTTAAATGCTTGTGACGGTTGTGTTAGTACGATATCGTTACTATTTATGTTTACTAAAGTCAAAGCACGGTTCAAGACCACTTCAATAAAAAGACAAAATGCTTTGTTGCAGGAACGAGAAAATTATGAACTGATGTCTGTTACGGTTGCTTCGGATGGCTATACTTACCCTTTCATCAATATATCTATTTCTATTACATGTAAAATACAGAGAAAATATAAAACAGTTACTGCGAAGTAAACAAGGACAGCAATGACTATCTTAAATATGGTTTTATAGAGGCTAAACAAGGATTAGTTTTAAAGATATGATGATAGACTGTTCTTGCTAATGAATCTAAGAAATCACCTAATCTCCTAGTAGAATTGTCTTGAGTATCTAGAGGGGAGAAAATGCAGCGATTCGCTGAGTTAAGTGATGAAGTACGACTATTTCTGACTAGATGCTAGGCTTCCATTTATCAGTAAGAAAGCTTCTTTTGGTGTTCTGTGACCTCGGGTGTACATATCGGCATTTCCCTAGTACAGCCGAGGAAAATTCAGGAAACAACCTGACGGGATGATCGGCTCTGAGATTTAAACACGGGACCTCACGAAGGCGAGGAGTCCCGAGCGATGTCCTGAAGGGTTATAATGTTTAACGCATATCCGTCTCTGCACAACCTGTTCACGCTATTTTCCCCACTCATGAATATCCAGAAGTCAGATACTCTTAATCACCGTCCCTAATCTATTTCCAGCCTTAGAAAAAAGTAGATGTAAACAAATCCACCTGACTACCAGTGGGTCGGTAACCAGTGATTGGTTGTTTCCTCACTGCACTAGTATCCTACCAAAATAATAATTTCAAATAAAAATACCTGAATTTATTCTGCATTTTGTGATCTACGCAATATATATAATATTTAACAACAGATGTTGCTTTGTTTCAACTTCACCAGTACTAGGACATATAGTATTTACTGCGCATGCGTATGCGTTCGCGCGCCGACCTCGCTCACTTAAAATTGTAGAATGAAGAGTTTCATGGCTACGAGTGACCATAATCCATTTTCGTGAAACATAAAAGAGCACAACAGGAAGAGAGGCAATCTCGTTTATATAACGATTTAAGAAAATACATATTTCCAACATAGCAGTAGTAAGTGTCAGTGCATTAATTACTTACCAACCATCCGTAGTCTTACTCTTTGGAAGTTATGCGATGACAGTAAGCTAGCAGATTATCTTGTTTGAGTTTCTCACTGCCGAAGCACGTATGAGCCGTGGAGTAATATATTCCGCTTTGTTTGCGTCTATGTTCTAATGCTGCAAAGGGAAGCAAAATCAATTAAGATTTGGTTGGCATAACAAAATTAATTATTCATATTTTCTGACCAAATAATATAAGTATTAATGACTAAACATATTTCGTATAAATGACTAAATATTTAAATACACAAAAATAAAGTAACCCCATAACGTGACCAAATACAGGTAAATATGGTATTCTTTACCAGCTATATTTAATTTATTTATTTATTTACTTTAGCAGTAAAATAAATTTAACAGCACTAACGTTCAAATTACTTTCCTCATCTGTCGAATGAACATTTAACTCAATTTTGTAGTCTCTGTGAAACAGCATTCCCAATTGTCTTTGAGTCTAATAAAGTCTTTGACTGGTAGACCCATAGGAAAACGACTATTAGGAACACCTAGGCGCAGATGGGAGGATAATATTAAGATGGATCTCGCAGAGATAGGAATACAAAGTAGAAACTGGATGCAATTAGCTAAGGATTGAAGTCAGTAGAGAGCTTTTGTGAACGCGGCACTGAACCTCCGGGTTCCATAGGCCATAGAGTTAGTTAGTTAGTTTGTTTTAGTCTAATAAAGTCTGGGAATAAAAATAGTGCCTTATAAAATTTACAATGATTTTGTAAATAATACCAAGTTCATAAGATGTTTTCTAGTGTGGAGATAAGACTTGAGCACACGCAAAGTAGCTTCAAATTCAAAAGGAAAAATGTTCTATCCCACATCAGCGTCCGAAGGTGATTCGAAGCATATCTCCCTTGTAGTCATTGAAGTTTCAGGATTTATTGTAGTTAAAGATTAATCTTTTTGATGATTGCAGTCTTCGGGGTCAGTAGTTATAGGAATACTCCTTTGCCCACGGCCGCTTCAGGATAAGGAAATCTCCATAACCCAAGGCAGTCTTTGGAGATAGTTTAGGAAGGTTAGAGATCAGCTCTGTCCTCTTAAGGTCCCTTTTTATGGATGTCCTCTGAAGGGGATGTCCTTGGGGAGAGGGTCGGCCATCTTCAGTTTCTTTCCAAACCAACATCGTGTCTTCCTACGATCCTCTACCCATCGTCTGCTGGCGATTATGTTTTGAACACAATAGCACTTGTTCATAAATGAAAATGAAATGAAATCTTTGAGTTTTACGTGCCACGATTATACCGGTTAGGCTAAAGGAGACGGTGATTATGAGAAATGAATGAAATAGGGGAATGAAGAAAGTGGGAGGAAACGGGAGAACCCCGACGCAACCCACGCACACGGTGTTTGTCCACCACAAAGTTCATTTGGCGGGGGCTGGGATCAACCCCGGGACCCCAAGCTCCAGTGGAGAACGCTCATCACTGAGCCACCGTGGCCCCAGAAGTTGTTCATGATTGGAGCATGTGTTTATAATATTTATTTACACGTGAGGGCGCGGAACATGACAATATGTTTTACTATATATATTTTAGAAAAAACAAAACTACTTTTGCAATGTTAATATTCGGAAAAACGTATAAAATAATAATTTGTTGGCACACTAGAAACAAGGGTCATTCTACTTGTATAGTAGCAATGTTTATACTGTAGCACACGTAACGGCTCCACGTACACTGTAGAACCAGAGATATAATTATTTACGTCAAAAAGAAAATTGTACATTAACTCATATATTGGACAATCATCGCACGAGTGTGAACTTGGCAGGACCACCTTTGAAAATTATAAATATTTGCAAACCAAACGTTTGTACCGGTTTGTACCGTAACAATATTCGTTTGTACCGGTCTCAAATTCGAAAACATCGTAAAATAAATTTCTACAAATTTGATGATTTTGCTGTACGAATCGTTTGTACCGGATTGTACTATAAAAATTCTTCTTTGTACCGGTGTCAAATTCGAAAAATAAAGTAAGTTCACGTAAACTTAGCAGGACCACTGATAAATTTATACAAGTTTGATGATTTTTCTGTGCGAATCGTTTGTACTGCGTTTGTATCGGATTGTACCGTTAAAAGTTTCCTTTGTACAGGTCTCAAATTTAAAAAAAATCGAAAAATAAAGTGGTCCTGCTAAGTTCAAGTGAACATAGCAGGACCAGAATACAAATTTCTGCAAATCGTAAGATTTTTCTGTTTGAATCTTTTGTTCTACGTTTGTACCGGATTCTACCGTAAAAATTTTCTTTGTACAGGTCTCCAAAAAAAAATCGAAAAATAAAGTGGTCCTGCTAAGTTCAAGTGAACATAGCAGGACCAGAATACAAATTTTTGCAAATCGTAAGATTTTTCTGTTTGAATCGTTTGTTCTACGTTTGTACCGGATTGTACCGTAAAAGTTTCGCTTGTACCGGTCTCAAAGTCGAAAAAAAAGAAAAATAAAGTGGTCCTGCTAAGTTTTCGTGAACTTAGCAGGACCACTGATAAATTTCTAAAAATTTGATGATTTTTCTGTACGAATCGTGTGTACTGCGTTTGTACCGGATTGTACCGTAAAAACTTTCGTTTGTACCGGTCTCAAATTCGAAAAAATCGAAAAATAATGTGCTCCTGCTAAGTTCACGTGAACATAGCAGGACTACTGACAAATTTCTACACGTCTTAAGATTTTTCTCTACGAATCGTTTGTTTTACGTTTGTACCGGATTGCACCGTAAAAATTTTCGCTTGTACCGGTATAAAATTCAAAACAATCGAAAAATAATGTGCTCCTGCTAAGTTCACGTGAGCATAGCAGGACCACTGACAAATTTCTACAAGTCTTAAGATTTTTCTGTACGAATCGTTTGTTCTACGTTTGTACCGGATTGCACCGTAAAAATTTTCGCTTGTACCGGTCTAAAATTTAAAAAAAATCAAATGGGAAAATCTTCAAATATGTATAAATTTATCAGTGGTCATACTAAATTCACGTGAATTTAGCAGGA
Organism: Thermobia domestica; assembly: GCF_964235325.1. Classification (NCBI taxonomy): domain Eukaryota; kingdom Metazoa; phylum Arthropoda; class Insecta; order Zygentoma; family Lepismatidae; genus Thermobia; species Thermobia domestica. The sequence goes on from NC_137455.1 coordinate 346,402,178, forward strand.
GCATTTATTTTTCTATTTTTTCGAGTTTGAGGTGGGTACAATCGAAAGTTTTTACAGTACAATCCGGTACAAACCTAGAACAAACGATTCGAACAGAAAAATATTAAGATTTGTAGACCACTTTATTTTTCGATTTTTTCGAATTTGAGACCGGTACATACGAAAATTTTTACGGTACAATCCGGTACAAACGCAGTACAAACGATTCGTGAGAAAAATCATCAAATTTCTAGAAATTTATCAGTGGTCCTGCTAATTTCACGTGAACTTTGTAAAACCACTTTATTTCGATTTTTTTCTAATTTGAGACCGGTATAAACTAAAATTCTTACGGTACCGGATTACACCGTAAAAATTTTCGCTTGTACCGGTCTAAAATTCAAAAAATCGAAAAATAAACTGGTCCTGCTAAGTACAAGTAAGGTTGGGCATTAACTGAGACAGAAACACGGTCAGTGATACTGCGTACAGCACAAAGTCAACAAAAGACTGGTTTTAAGATCTTGAGGTTAAAATCTACTAAAACACGAATTGAGCTAGTATCAGACGTGTTAGTTTCAGTAAAACTATCGTTTATTGTGAATAGGATACTAAACAAACAAAATTTTTATTGTATAATATAAATTTGTGATTTCAAATATAAAAATAAGAAAGTAGCGTATTCTTAAGAGTTAATCTGGCAGATAATTGCAAGTAGCCGAAAACGTAACGGGTCGCCCAATTTCAAATTTTCGTAGGAACTTTTGGACCAAAAATTGCCCAATCCGCTCCTTGTAGCCCAATCTGGCTACACTGCTGAGAAGGCGCACGAATCAGTTAATTAGTGAAACCACTTTTCCAAAACAGCAACTGATTGGACCAACGAAGATCGAGAATCAAGAGGCGATTCGCGAATGAACAACATACAGTCAGAAACAATATAAGGTATAGGTTGGAGGTACCAGTATAAAGAATAAAAGCTCCAACCTATACTTAATATTTTTACTGGCTGTACGAGATTCATATGCTACAAATATTGTCAATCCCAAACTAGCGTGTCTCTCTCAAAACAGTACTCCTAAAGAAACCTGTCTTCTGAAAATGCACGAATCACGAAGAAACACGACTCAAAGAATCGTCGATCATTCCTAGTCAGAGACGACTCACTCGCTCATCCAAAAAAGTAGTCAAAAGATTCGGCTCAATCACGAGCGACACATTATTAATTAATCTTTAAATAAGTACCATAGTTTGACTCCTAGCGTTTTAGCAAGAGATAATGCAATAGAATATAATGAAAATTGTTCCAGAAAGTATTACACGAATGTCTCATTTTGTCTTAGCAGAACACTTACCTTTCCGAATTTTTGAATTTGACGCCGGTACAAACGAAACATTTTAGGGTACAATCCGGCACAAGCGCAGTACAAACGATTTGTTAAAAAAATCTTCAGATTTCTAGAAATTTGTATTCTGTTTCACGTGAACGTAGCAGGACCACTTTGTTTTTCGATTTTTTCGAATTTGAGACCGGTACAAATGAAAGATTTTACGGTACAATCCGGTACAAACGCAGCACCAACGATTCGTTAAGGACAATCTTCAAATATGTATAAATTTATCAGTGGTCATACTAAGTTCACGTGAATTTAGCAGGAGTATTTATTTTTCGAATTTTTCGAGTTTGAGGTGGGTACAATCGAAAGTTTTTACAGTACAATCTGGTACAAACCTAGAACAAACGATTCGAACAGAAAAATATTAAGATTTGTAGACCACTTTATTTTTCGAATTTGAGACCGGTACAAACGAAAATTTTTACGGTACAATCCGGTACAAACGTAGTACAAACGATTCGTACAGAAAAATCATCAAATTTGTAGAAATTTATCAGGAACAGAAGCAACGACTATAACGTTATTCTTTTATGTGTAGAGCTCCTCCGTGGCTAAGCGGTTAGCGTACGCGCCTTTGGCACGGGAGACCCGGGTTCGATTCCCGGCGGGAGCTCATGTGGTTCGGATTCCACGTTAATCAGTAGGTCCACATTTCATATAGCCTCGCTGCTGAACGGGACGTAAAACTCAAAATCAATCAATCAATCAATCTTTTTTGTGTATGTGTGTGTATCTTGAAGTATCTGAAAAATATAATCTTTGTATTGTAGTCAGAGAAAGCGTTTTAGCACTAATTAAATGGGAAGAAGAAACATGGGTCTCAAAAATTGGTAATATCTGGTAAAACCATGTACTCTGGTAAATCTAGCATATATTACTGTAGTGGTGTACCGTATATCCTCGTGTTTCCAAACAAACAGCTTCTAAAAATATATATGTTCTCCTGCCACATACGAAGAGATGTCATTATGAAGCTTCTTTTATGAAAATCTAAAGTGGTCGTGTGTATCAAGAAAATATTCAATTATAATTCACGGCTACTTATAAAAGCAAGTTATATGGAATTTATTACAGTGTCTTCTAATATATTATCTTAAGTCTTCGGCCATAGATAACTTCGAAAATCCCGTAAATCCCATGTGAAAGTCTGTACTTACATATACGGTTTAACAACTAGCGAACTAGTTTATAAAACTGCGTGAAGTTTCGAATTTCTTTGTAAAATAATAAGGCTAATATATAAAGAAATACATTAGTGTGAATTTCCAACATGAAGATATCACCATAGTCATTATTCGGATTTCACCTTAAACTCTAGAACAACGTCTCATACAGCCTCTGTGATGAAAAGGGGCGCTAAGCTTCCACGAATCCCAACAGACAGCAAGGATGTTTCTAGCAGATTTTCATATCCTTCTCTGTTGTCAAGTGGCTACAGTGCATGCCCTTTCTGAAAGAAGTTCGATTCCCTGTAGAAGCGTTACTGTGGTTCAGATTTACTTGAAACTGTAGGGTTCGTCCTATTAATCAATTGACAACCATTTTTAATGTAAACGTTCTCTTTCGTTTAGGTTGACTACTGAAAACAAGGAAAGTACCACCTATTCTCAATCTGCAAGAAAAATACATTAGTCAACATTAAAATATTAAATGAAACAAGAAAAATAAGTTATTCTTTCGTTAGTTTTCATAACAAACTGAGTTTCCTAGACAGTAAATAGAAAGAATTAAACAATCCCAGAGAGGGGAAGTTATCAGGAGTTAATTCAGTAAACAATTTTACGGTCGTTCTGACAATTGTGTCTTGTTCTTAATTAAGATTAATCGAATATTATGGATGCTCTCCGAAAGAATATATAAAAATTTAGAAGTATATTTTGAGATGTAGTAATTATAAATATAATTTGAAGGCATGTAAAAGTAAATGCGAATTGTATAATTAAATACAATTTATATTTTACATCGCTATCATGAGCATTGTTCGGAAACACTAAAGAATGATTATCCAAAAGAAACTAACGAGGAAACGGTCCCAAATGTAAACAACCGATTTGGCTGGGGTCCGGATGTGTGTTACGGGAGACCAAAGTAGGAGACACGTATTTTGAGGTTTGGGCCCATACGCAGAAATTTCCGAAATACGGGGCCCCAAAGTGGCCCTACATGCCATAACTAGGAAGCGAATGACGTTACTTGTACATAACCGATTTGGCTGGGATCCGGATATATGTTACAGGAGACCAAAGTAGGAGACACGTATTTTGGCGTTTGGGCCCATACGAAGATATTTCCGAAATACGGGGCCTCAAAATGGCCGTACATGCTATAGCTAGGAAGCGAATGACGTTACTTGTACCCAACCGATTTGGCTGGGGTCCGGATATGTGTTACGGGAGACCAATGTAGGAGACACGTATTTTGTCGTTTGGGCCCATACACCGAAATTTCCGAAATACTGGGCCGGAAAGTGGTCCTACATGCCATAACTAGGGAGCGAATGACGTTACTGGTACAGAATGTTGGCTTGGGTTGGAATAGGTTGCAATATATCCAAAAGTATGAGACTAGTGTTTGTTGTTATGATTCACAAAAAGGAATGTCGAATATACAGGGTCCCATACTGCTAGATTTCAATAAGGCCATGAAGTTGGCGTGTGTGGTACCCAGGCAATTCTGAATAGATTTTCAACTGGCACGAGCCTTCGAGGGGGGATCTGCTGACCACGAGGGTGTCAACGGAGCGAAAGAATGTTTGCATTTTTCGCTTGTATTTCTATGGCTAGGATGTGTGGAAACCGGGCAGAACACTTTTGTGCAAGAGAGTGAACATTAATATTTAATCGATACGGTGTGGATAAGGAAACCGGGCAGAGTAGCGGAAGTGACGTTTGCCGGCCTGTCAGGTTTGGTCGGAAGAAAAACTACATCTCTTCGACTTGGGCTTATAATAGCCATATCCGGACCCCAGCCAAATCGGTTGTGTTCCAGTAACCCCATCAGGATGCCGCGGTCGGCAAGAGGGATTGCAGCCGTCAACGGTGGCAGGCCGCCGGTAGGCATCCGGCACCCGTCCGCGGCGGCACGACGACTTGTTCAAAATTGCCGACCTTTTGCCGAGGCGGCAAGTGGTCGAAAATCGTTAAAAAAGATGGCCTTTGCCGACTGTTGCCGAACGTCAGAGTCTGCAAAACAGTCGGAAAGGCCTCTTTCCGACCCTCTGCTGACTCCTTATGGCAGACTCTTTTCGACGGCGGCGCCGGCGCATTTACTGCGTCTTTTCGGCTGTTTGTCGACTGCCCGGCAAGGCAATTTTCCGACGGCGGTGCCGGCGCATTTAATGCTGATTTCGGACTGTTTGTCGACTACTCAGCAAGGCAACTTTCCGACGGTGGCGCCGGCACATTTAATGCTTATTTCCGGCTGTTTGCCGACTGCTCGGCAAGGCAACTATTCGACGGCGGCGCCGGCGCATTTTATGCACCTTTCCGACTGCTTGCCGACTGCTGGAGAGGACGTCGGCTTCCCGATTCTCCCACAGGCGGCATCCGACCTCTTGCCGCCGTCGAAAAGTGGCCCTTTGCCGACTGGAAATCAACGCTTCAGGAAGGCAAAATTTTCATCATCTTTTACATTAGTCTTGCCTAAGTCTTCCTCCATGCTATGATTTCTCGACAAGGAGCACCCTTGCAAGTTCTTGAAGTATAATACTTGCATTTGTTTGTGTGTCCCAGTATAAAACTTGTTCCTTTTTGCTTTTTTGCAGCACTCTCAGCCAAAAAGAAGAAATTGAATGGAACATGCAAGTATTATATACTTTCAGAATTAGGAATTGTGCCCTTCATGAGATATCATAGCACGGAGGCAGACTTAGACAAAGCTACTGTAAAAGGTGGTAAAAATTTTGCCTTCCTGAAGGGTTGATATCCAGTCGGCAAAGGGCCACTTTTCGACTGCGGCAAGAGGTCGGATGCCGCCTGTGGGAGAATTGAGAAGCAGACATCGAAAAGAGGTCCTTTCGAGCAGTCACAAACAGCCGGAAAGGCACATGAGCTCTCCCCAGGAATTTAACCCAGGACTCCCACGCCAAAAGCGCGTACGTTAACCGTTTAGCCACGAAGGAGCTCACGGATTGTTTTGAGTTTAGTGGACCTGTATATACTGACTCCGAAATATATAATTGTATTAGATAGGGAACTCATTCTTAAAACGAAAGGGACGAGGTTTATCAGTGGTTGAGCCTTCACCTCTCGTACGAGGGGCCCTTGTTCGATCCCAGACCAAGTGAGCTTTGTGGTGAACAAACAATGTGCGCATAGGGTTTTCTCGGAGTTCTTCTGTTTCCTTCCCCCTTTTTTCATTCCACCATTTCATTCATTTCTCATCATCAGTCTACATTAGCCTGAATGCGTAATCGTGAGACGTTAAACTAGATATTTCATTTCATTCTTAAAATGGAAGCAGTCATTCGCTTCTAAATTTCCAGTGTTATGCTCTAATAAAAATATTGGCTATTGAAAGTAGCTAATTTTAATGGATAGTACAAAAATGTTTACAAAGCAGCTATACTATGACAGTGATACGCGAAGAACACGGAGAACCGAATAGACTGATAAGCTATTTTGATACAAATCAACATTTAAAAATGTACAAGAAAACCTGTAAGAGCAATCAAAACTATAGTCACTGATGAAGAATTCAATTAACAGTCGGAACAGTTAACTTTTACTTAATCTTTATTACAACAGTACGGTCGCCACCCAAAGGAGAATCAGAAAAGAAAATAAATCCTGCCGTGTATCCAATGGTAGGAATAGGAGTTTCTTGGGAAATCTTCGAAACATTACTTTGAAGCTGCAAGTTAAACAATAAATCCCTAAGTCCCTCACCAGACAAAAAGATGTATTAAAATAGAATATTATATTTAGTGAAGATCGCATTATATTACTTTGAAATAGAACTTCGATACGCGTCAGGGATTTGCGACACTATTGTATTGGCAATTGAGAATTTTATAATCGGCTGAATACAAAATATTACACCTTAAAAGAAAACTTTGTTAGTGGAAAATGCACATATACTTAAATAAACTACAGTTAAAATAGATCAGGTGGGCAAAAATGATAAAAGTTTTAAAACAAACACATTTTGTTTTTTCCTAGGATTCAATTTGAGTAACATATTTAAAACAGAAACCATCTGTAATAAGAATTCAATCGAATGAACAAATAACTATGAGAAACCCTTAAAAAAAAACTCGAGATCACAAAACTATAACTCGGCAGCAGAGACTCCAAGATTTAAAGAATAAGTCATAATACATAAACCGTGTTACGTTATTAAAAGAACATATTTAATATACAGCAAACAATTTATGTACAGCAAATTATTTTATTATTACATATGCTTGAGTTTAAACAAAGTTTTATTTATTATTTTTATTTTTATATTTTAGTCTTTGTTTAAATTGAAATAGACTTAAGATTCCAGTTAAATAGGCACTTGTAATAAGTTTATTGAAGCTAAGCCGAATAAATTGAAGCATATTTGAGCAAAGGACAGTTCTAGTAGTATTTTAGATTACTCGTAAATCGTTATGAAAGTCAACTCTTCACTCTCGTTTCCGCCATGATTGTTGATTCGAAACATTGTTATCTTAGTGGCGCGGAGCGGGCATTGTAGGTGTGGCGAAACTGTAACGTATAGCTTCATGATTTGGTTGTATGGGCAGATCCTCAATTTTATAACATCCTTGACCATCGCATTGACGGCAAAAGCCGCAGCAACTTTGTTCGTCAGTGCAGGGAGTTTCCCTCGTGGATTTATGGGTGTTACGGGATTCGGATATGAGGGTACGTTGATGATAGGCAAGGTCGAAGAAAACCTGAAGGTGGATGCCAAATACTTCCAAGAATCCATTCTGATATTCACCTACCGGAGAGATATCCTACAATTGTATCTATCAGACGCGAACCAGGTGATGATCCATATGGATAAGGCTTTGACTTATACCGCCAGAACATCACTACGTTTTAATGAGGAAGTGGCAGGGGAATTAGGAATTCGTGTCATTCTGTTTGAAGACATTTGCATTATTCTGTTTGAGAAGTATTTTGGTGTGACTTTTTTTCTTAGAAATTACATAAAATCAAAATTTAAAAAATCTTTGACTTTTACCTCCCACGTTTATGCTGGCTAGGCTAAAGGAGAAGGCGAAAATGAGAGATGAATGAAATGGTGAAATGAAGAAAGTGGGAGGAAACGGAAGAGCCCTGAGGAAACCCACGCACATGTTGTTTGTGCATCACGAGTTCACTGGGCAGGAGCAGGGTTTGAACCCGGAAACCCATGCACCAGAGGTGAACCACTGAGCCACTGCTGCCCGCAAAAGATCAAAATAAGACAGTCTGATGCAGGTGTAGTTTTCGTGCACTACATTATAGAAGATTTACAGGTAAAATTCAATACTTTCCATGAAAAGACATCTTTATAAGGAACAAATTTGTAAAGGTAACTTAATTACATACAATGTAATACAACTCTATCTTAGGTTTACTAGTGTAAAATCATTACAAGTGCTTTATGACGAATAAAACAAATGAGTGCATATGAAAAATAGCTCTATTAGATGTTATTTTCCACGGGTGGCTTTTTTCTGCACCGTGTACACCGGCATCATATTTCTGCACAGTGTGCAGAACCTCTATTTGGTTTACAAGTGGAGAGTTATTAGTATGAAACAAGAACAAGTGTTGTTAAAACTTGTATCATTCTCAAAACGCACTTCCTTCCACTACCCTCACTTCTGCGCATAAACACTATCGCTGATGTATCTGCTTCCTTCGGACGCATTCCCGCGCGGACCAACCAGCTTCGCCCTATCTGACTCGGTTCGATAGCATTCGTGCTATTTAGTGGCCACCCAGCACAGATTGTTTTGCGCTTTTTTGCGCTGTGTTTATGCTAGACATCTGTAAGCCTTATTTATACGCAAATCGTAAAAGAATTATAATTTTTCAACAATTACTTCTAGAGGTCCCTTTGAATTTTATGTATGCCAAGCAAAAATATTCCGCCCATTGGAAACCGTCTAGGGGACAATAAAAAGAAAATTGGTGAAATAATTATAATTTTTCAACATTTTTTTCTAGTATTGCGCCACAAGTAAACCTATACACAAGAGCGTTTAATCACTACTTCATTTCTCCTGTATTTTTTTTTTAAATTGGAAGTTTACGCTCACATGTAAAACAAGTCCTGCAATATATAATCTAGTGGATCTTATTAGGTTACTAAAGATACACTAAATACTGGAGATTACTAAAGAAACACAAACTTTGTCACGGCATTAAGCATTATGAGAAATTGTCCACGTTTCTCTAAAATAATTATCTTCCTTTTTGTTATTTAGGCTTAAAACTTGTGTACAAATCCGAACTTGCGTTCGTTCAAGTTTATTTTCGGCACACCACCCGGAATAATTGATGAAAATTTTTAATTATTTCACCAATTTCTTTCTTATTGCTTCTAAAATATTTCCACTGGGCGACATGAAAATATCACAGCTGGCAAAGATAAAATTATTAACTGGTTCTAGCAGCCAAGTTATCCTTTAACCTCCAGTTGGTTACCGATTATTTTTCTCAGTGTACCCCTCACCGCGCTGACGTTTTTCCCCTGGAGTACGATTTCTGCTTGAAAATAGCGTTCCTTTGATTGTATTATAGGAGTGCAGCCTGTATACCACCTTGCTTTATTAAGTATTTTTGACATAAGAAAAGTTTGCGGATCACTTTTTCACTCTATTATGCAACAACTATTCACAAAAAGACAATATCAAGCTAACACCTCTAGCAGTAAATCATAGCACTTAATCTAAAAATTATCCAAACTAACCTAACCTAAATTTCGGGATTTACTGTTGTATCGCAGAACCAATTTGAAAATCGAAAAAAAAATGTACCAAAACGTACTCCGATCGGTTATATTTGGTTGGAGTAGATTAAGTTACGTTCGATAACTTTACATTAGGTTAGGGGCATAAAAACTACAGTGCAAAAAACACAAACCAACCTGTGCTAGTCAGGGGCGGATCAAGGACGGATTTTTGGAGGGGGGAGTAGGTTGTAATACTACTGCGTAGAGCTACTTTTAAGTACTCCAAACTCTGGAATGGGTTTTATTTATATATAAAATAAGAAAGTTTCCTCTTTTGGGAGGGGGGCAATCGCCCCGATCGCTCCATCTGGATCCGCCCGTGGTACTAGTTGGCCACTAAAAAGCACGAATTCTATATAACTGAGTTAGGGCAGGGCAACGCCGGTGGGTGTGCGCGGTAGCGCGGGGGTGTGTTCGAAGGGAACAAGTGCGTCAGCGACGGTGGGTTTAAGCGTAAGCGAGGGTAGTGAAGATATGTGGGCTTTGGTAATCATACATATTTCAATATCACTTGTTATGGTTTCATACTTGTAACGCTTCAGTTGTAAATATAAAATACAGCTTTCGTACACTGTGCAGAAATATATTGCCCTTGAGTTTGAAGCCACTTACCTTAAAAACTAAGGTATATAAACTTTTGCAATTTCAAGAAGAAAATCGTGTACCACAGTTTTTTTAACTGTCCCTCGCTTTTTTAAAATAAAAAATTAAGTGAAATCTTTTGTCCCACGGATATGCCGGTTAGGCTAAAGAAAATGAAATGAAATGAAATTTTTCAGTTTTAAGTCCCACGGATATGCCGGTTATGCTAAAGAAGACAGTGATGATGAGTAATGAATGAAAAGGTGGAATGAACAAAGTGTAAATAAACAGGAGAACCCCGAGGAAACCCACGCAGATGGTATTTGTCCACCACAAAGTTCACATGGCGATGGCTGGGATCAAACCCGGGACCCCAGGCACGAAAGGCGAACGTTCTACTACTGAGCCAGCGCGGACCCTACAATTGTAATCGAGTTCTTGATATGCCTTAGGGGGTTCGTGAAGGTAAGCAGAAAGGTAACAAATAGAATCGAAGTTAATACAAAGGTTGAGCTATGTAGTACCATTCAAATCTCTTTCTTTGATACCCCCCAAATTGCCAGAGACTCCAGTGCGCGGGAACATACTATAACCGAATCTTTTCCATGCGCAGCAACAATTAACATATGTAACACAACATATAAAATTTATGACAATTTGAAATGTATATGCATAATATTAAATTAACTAACCACATGTATATTGCTCTCTCACTTCATACTCAATGAATAATGCATAAAACTATGAGCGTCCTGCTCCTTTGGGAACTGATGCAGTGATGCAGCTTGACATATACTTTAATCGAATATTTTTATCATACACATTTTTACCCACTTGTAAACTCACCTCAACGAACTTTGAAGCAGTCCACCCACACTGCATCACCATGTGACAAATGAAGAACGCGAACCGAACATACAGGCAGCGCAACCAGACTACGATTTCTGCAATCAGGCTCTTCAGCGGTAAAGGCGGCTCGGCGCCTGCCCAAGCATCTTTCCAAGGTCGGTCCGTCCGCAGGCCGCCAGCGTTTCGACGTCTTTACAACCATCATTTGTCGCAGTCGCCCGTCCGCTGTTTGTCGTCTTCTTCCAAAATGTTTGTTGAGGATCCTCTCGTACTTTTAATTTTATTTTAAGAATTTACTTCTCATACACCCTATACGTGCAGTCCCTTTACTACATTTCTTTTCATACATTTACCTTTTTTATGGTAGGTACGCCGTCAACGTTTCGACGTCTTTACAACCGTCATTTGTCGCTGTCGTTCCGTCCGCTGTATGCCGACTTTCTGCCGACTCCTTTTTCATAAGACATATTTTATGGAATTAGTGCCCGCCCACAAGAAAAACCTTCGGACAGTTACAATTTTTACTTCATCATTAAAGAAGATACAGGCTCAATTCATTATCCAAAATTCGATCTTTGCCGCTGGTAGGCCTTATTGAAACTTTCGCCGACGTCGTGCCGACATCGTTTTGCAAGAAATTGCCGGCAGTCTCTTTTTGCAGTCGTCGTCCGACTGTCTGCCGACTGTTTAGAGAAAGCTTTATACGAGGGAAATATAAGCGCTAATTCGTATTTTAAAGCTACAAATCACCTTCTAACTCTCTTTGTTTTCTTTTGGTGAACGAATCTCTTTTTGCTTGTCCTGGTCGAAAATCGCGCGGAAAAACGCCGGAGTCCGGCGCCGTCAATTCGACCGTGGCATCTGGTCGGCATGGACAAATTGTCCGACTACAGGAGGAGAATCCTGATGGGGAAGGTCATTCGCTTCCTAGTTATAGCATGTACAGCCACTTTGGGGCCCCATATTTTGGAAATTTCAGAGTATGGGCCCAAACGACAAAATACGTGTCCCCTACTTTGGTCTCCCGTAACACATATCCGGACCTCAGCCAAATCGGTTGTGTACAACTAACGTCATTCGCTTCCTAGTTATGGTATGTAGGGATACTTTGGGACCCCGTATTTCGGGAATTTCTGCATATGGGCCCAAACGCCAAAATACGTGTCTCCTACTTTGGTCTCCCGTATCACATATACGGACACCAGCGAAATCGGTTGTGTTTAAGTAACGTCATTCGCTTCCTAGTTATAGCATGTAGGGCTACTTTGGGACCCCGTATTTCGGGAATTTCTGCATATGGGCCCAAACGCCAAAATACGTGTCTCCTACTTTGGTCTCCCGTATCACATATACGGACACCAGCGAAATCGGTTGTGTTTAAGTAACGTCATTCGCTTCCTAGTTATAGCATGTAGGGCTACTTTGTGGCCCTGTATTTCGGAAATATCTTCGTATGGGCCCAAACGCCAAAATACGTGTCTCCTACTTTGGTCTCCCGTAACACATATCCGGACCCCAGCCAAATCGGTTGTTTACACTTGGGACCGTTTCCTCGTAAGTAGGCCTATATTGACATGAGTAGAACAGTTACAATGTAAAAGCATTAGCGAATATGTAAAAAAAAAAAAAAAAAAAAAAAAACCTTCGTTTTGTTAAAATTGAACTTACTACAAGAGGCTGAAAATTTTATTAAAATATGTTAATTACAACTTTCGTAGTTGTTACATTTTTCTTGTGTAATATATTGAATCAATAACTGTGAGGCATAAGACAGGTTTACGATTATCTCGAGTTGTTGTAACGGCAAAGCATGTCGTTTCTCAATCTAGATTTCAATACAAGGAAATGTACGATCGAACAAGCATTGTTGTAATATTCTCGATACCCTTTACGTAACATATTCTAACTAAAGGTATTTGTAAAGCCACGAACATTTGTAAGTTCCAGAATACGCTTCAGATAGAAAATTGACTAAGAAGATGACGCCAAAATAGGTGAGCGAGTGAGAAAGGATGCCATAATGATCGATGAACGAAAATCGAAACGTGAAAACTGGATGTGTCGATCTTCGTATCTGTTATTTTCTTTGCGTCATTTTTTCGGTCATGGTGAGCAACTGTTGAACCACTGCATAGACTGAGTTTTCGTCTCGGAATCATATACATATAATTGCGTTTCATCAACAGTAATAATTTGTTTAATAAAGTTGGAAGTATTTACTGGAAAACAGCACAACATACTCTGTAAACAGTTTTGTCTTGTCCGTTTCTTGATCAGCTTGAAGTACTTAACCATCCAATTTTGCGGTCTTTTTTTTTCGTATCAAGTTCTTCATGTACGATGTAATGCAGACGCTCCACAATGATCCCTAGTGTCTCCGTAAAACGTGACAAACCAGTTCATCTATCTGCAAGGATCGTGCCGTGCACACGATCTAGTTTCCAAGATCTTCCGTGTCGTGCACACTGTTTTGGGTCTTTCACATATCTCTTCACCTTCGGTGCTTCTCCTGATCCACTTGAACTCTGCTACCCAAAATTTCACTGTGCTATACGAAGGACAATGTGTGGCCATTATCCGTATCAATTCATCAAAAATTTACTTCGCTCCCGCATTCTTTGAGAAGCGATATTTCATGACTACTCTCTTCTCATATTTGGTAAAAGTCACAATGTGATCTGCCATGATCATTTCAAACTTGCAACAAAAGAGAAGTATTTGAAATACATTTACGATTTTTTTGCGAACCATCCTCTAAAATATAGTTACAGAACATACTATAATTATTTCGAAATATGAGTTCATTTACTATTAGGTCGGAAACCTATCTAGTATGTATGCTCTGTAAGTTTCTCTTCGTGGCCGACAATATTTCTTTCCCCGTAATCAGATATCAATCATTTATTTCAGACTTTATTATTCCTCATTAGAGTCATGTCTGTTTAATAAGAAAGATTTTTGTAAAAGTAGTTGTTCTGCAAATGTTTAATAAAAGAGTGATGTGAAAAGAAAATCACTCCTTATCATATAAGCTGGTTGATATAACGACTCCCATTTTAACACTTTACTCTAAAGTGCGATGGAGTTGTGTATCAAATTTAACTTAACTCGTGTGACATTGAGCCATTTTATTTAATTAATACTGCCAACTTCCTTTACTGCATAGAGTCTTAAATTATATGAAGCGTGACTAGAACAAATCAACCTTACTGTTTTAAAGCAACGGATTTTTTTATCATTAAATATAATATTAAGAAAATGGGAAACTCTCACATCTATCTCCATGAATAACATCGTAGACTTATTGAAATCAGAGTGGAACAATATTTATATTAGGAATCCATTTGTTGTAGGATGGTGTCCAAAAAATTACACAGACAGATTCAATATTATGTCTTTCTAGATGGAATTAAATCTAGTCTAAAATTTGACCCCTAGGTGACAGGAATTAAGGCATTAAAATCCAATTACATTTAAGGAGAATCTTCCATCAGTTATAAATATTGGTGTATTCGCTATAATTCACAACGTTTTACACTGCACCAGGTTTTTTGTTTTTTAGTGGTATCTTAATTTCGCATAGAACAAATATAAGGTAGTTTCTAGTTCTCATTTTTGCATCTTAGTGATTAACGTTATAAAAAAGATTCAAAGCCTTAAGTATTGTTCTAACTTTGTAGCTCTAATTTCTCGAGGGATCCTTATTTTCATAGCCTTAGAATTATCCCGACTCGGCAAAAAAATATGTGAAACATGTTCCTGAAGATGGTCATGCTATCGATGGCCAGGAAATCAGATATATGATACGTGACAGAGAAAAATGCAATTCGACAGGGATGCTGTTTTCCGATATTTAATATTTATTTAAAAGAAATGATGAAAAAGAGCGTACAGAATTACGATGGTATTTCGGTAGGAAGCAGAATGATTAGGCGTATACGGTTTGCAGGTGATATGGCACTTGTTGAGTAATTTGAAAAGAAAATCAATCAGACGTTAGAAAACTTGAAGAAGGGCACTAAAGAATATTAGATGAAAATAAATGTTCAAAAACAAAAGCTATGGTGATAGGAACGAAGCGGCCAGTCGAATATAGAAGTAGAAGGGGAAAATAGATCAAGGGACTAATTTTCTATACATGGGTAGCATTATAGTCCTCGCAAGGAGTTTTGAAGGTTGAACTAGATGTACCAATTTCAGCTCCGCCAGGGTGTGCCCCGGTCGCAAATTTTATTTTCCTGCCACAGCCTCATTCTCATTGGCTGATCAGATCACGTGGCAATAAAATTTCACTTACTTTTTCAGTGTATCCATCTTAGGGCAACACGTGATTGAATAAATTGAGTTCTGATGCAAATTGTGTGTTGCTGATATCAATGATTTATACTTGTAAAGTTTTATAAAGTTAGCACTTAAGTATTTTTATTGAATCAAGGAAAAATGTTGCTTGGTATTAATATTTATCATGTTCATATGATGTAGACGTATCGCTTTATAAAGTTATTTAACACTTAAGCATTTTATCTGAAACAAGGAGAAAGCACCACGATATTAACGTTTCAAGATTATCAGAAAAGGGAGAGAAATGTGTAGGAAACTTATTTATAAAGACTCCCAAAAACGTAAATGGTATGTTGACGAAGATACAGCAGTGCAAATTTTGTGACATAAGCATAAATATACGTATCCACAGTTGTCAACACAAATTTTTCACAGTATTACACAAATCATGAAGCGAACCACACTCAGTGGTACAAATTGAAGGTATTGTTGCACTTGGCAATGAATTTGCGATGTCGCTAGTCATAGAGGAAATAATACCAGTACTCCAAAAGTTGACCCAGCTAGTGCGCCGTTTACTATAACACATTCATACACCTGTAATACCTTTAGGGAATGGGGAACAAACACATTCAAAGGTGGGACCTATGAAGGTGTTACCCTTAAAAATTGCTCAAATAGGATAGAACTTACAATTTTCAATCTGCGTAACGTCCTGAGAACAGAAATAATTTTTAATATATTCTATTCCTATTTGGAGAGAACAGAGTGTTGCATATTCCCACATAAAATCCTATGGCTCGACTCTTGAATCTAGGCTACAAGGCCTTGAGCGATGTGCAGCTTTCATAGCTCTTCGACCTACAATAGAAACGCGAAAAATAACACTTTCCATTTCCACATACAAAGGGAGAACGGGGCCATGATCCTCAAAAATTGTCTAAATGGGACAAAACTTAAAATTTTAATTCGAATAACGTCCTGAGAACAGAACTAATTATGAATATTTTTCTATTCCTATTTGGAGGGAGCAAAGGGATCATATTCCTTCATAAAATCCTGTGGTACGGCTCTTGGGTGTATCCGAGAAGGAATTGAGCGATTGGAACGAAACTTCCAGGGTTAATAGCTCTTCAGCCTATAATAAAAAAGCGGAAAAATGAAATTTTCCATTTGTACAAAGGGAGGGAGGGGAGGAATGCATGACCCTCAAAAATTGTCCAAATGGGACAAGAGCCGAACCATAGGATTTTTTGGAGGAATATGCCTCCTCTGCTCCCTCCAAATACAATTGAATTTTTTTAAAAAAATATTCCTGCTGTCAAGAAATTACACAAATTGAAATTTGTAAGTTTTTTCCCATTTGAAGAATATTTTAAGGTCATTCGTATCTTTTTGTATATGCAAATGGAAAAACTTTTTCTCGCGTTTTTATTGTACGCTGAAGAACTAGGAATCCTGTAAGTTTCGTTCCAATCGTTTAACTGCTTCTAGGCTAGAGCCAGGGGCCGAACCATAGGATTTTGTGAGGGATAATGCATCACTCTGCTCTCTCCAAATAGAAATAGAAAATATTAAAATTTATTTCTGTTCTCAGAACGTTACAGAGATCAACATTTGTAAGCTTTATCTTATTTAAACATTTTTTTTTTTTTTTTAGAATCATGTCCCCTGTCTCCCCTTGATATGTGCAATTGATAAATGTTATTTTTTCGCAGTTTTATTGTAAGCTGAAAAGCTATGAATCTTACAAGTTTCGTTCCAATCATTCAACTCTCTCTAGACTAGACCCAACAACCGAACCCTTACATCAATACACCATTTTACAGTTGATAAGCTCAAATAATAAAGGGCAAGATTCGGGAACGTAACATCAGACCCATTTTGCTATCAAGCATGCTAGCGTTTGTCTGGTAAGAAACGCGAACAGAATTTTTACCTGCATTCTGCGTGCAAGCAATTGCTATAATTCTTCCCCACACGCAGATTAAATGGGGGGAACCAGTGGTCTAGCAGCAGACCTTCGTTTCAGTAAAACCAGGCCAATTATTCAGTACCATTTAATAATTCATCTTTAGACTAAAGGGTATAACAGAGGGCAGTTAATATTTATTTCAATTTAGAGACATGAAGAGAAACATACAATGAACTAAAAGAGTCGATTAGTGGATTAGGTTTAAATGAAAATAACTGTCTTTACGCTCACTCTCACTAGTATTAAGTATACGATAGGTGTAATGAAACTAATCAAAATGTAAAACAAGTAGTCGCAGTATAATGTAATAAGATTTCTCTTAAGATCTGATTCTGTAAGAACTGAATGACGACCTGTGAATCATACATATTCTTGTTTCAAGTTTCTCTTATTATCATACACTTTTAACCCGCCTCATGGCTTATGTTCCAAGATGGATACAATGAAAAACATGGCAAAAAGAAGGTTGGCATGTGATTCCAGCAGCCAGTGAAATAAGTCTTGTCTAGGCTGGGGCAGGAATAAAAAGTATGCGTCCCGCTCGTCGTTCAACTGCCATCCATGAAATTTTAACAGTATCGTCTCTCACTATCCGGAGAAAATCTCCCGAGCGTACAGTGTTGTCAGATTACCGCTACGTTCTGTTTATTATTGTTGTTGTTGCCTTATATTTTGCTATTGTTATTATCGCTACAATTTAATTCGAATAATTGTTAGTGTTCGTATTGCACGTTTTTAAGTCTTCTTTTTCTTTACTCGTTCTCCATGTGTTCTAAGTTTGGCAACATTGTTGGCTCACTTTGCTCTTTGATGTTTTCTCAACCACTCCATTCGGAAGACAGCTCAGCGAATCATACCGAATTCTTCCGATGCATCACAATAAGATAAAAACATTTCTATGATTCGTGAAGATCCAAAGCTTCACAGATCGTCGCGGTCACCATAATAGTGATTGCGAATGAGAATGAAAGCAAGAATAGATTGATTGGCTGATTCATTGAGATTTAATGGAGACATCAGCATCAACGATATTTTTCTGCGTCATGAAAAAGCGAGGATAGGATTGGTGAAAGAGACCTTTAGGAGGAAGAAAAATCTACGTTGTGAGACATTTAATAAAGAGTTGAAAAAGAGGTTCATAAAACGCTTCGTGTGGAGTAATGTACTCTATGGGACAGAAACATGAGCATTACGCAAAAATGATGAGAAACGACTGCAAGTTTTTGAAATATGGATGTGGATAAGCATTGAGTTGAGGTGGTTTTGAGTTTAACGTCCCTTTCAGCACCGAGGCTATATGAGTCATGGGCCTACTGATTAACGTGGAAGCCGAACCAAATGATCTCTTGCGCGAGAAATCGAAGCCGAGTATCCCACGCCACAGGCGCGTACGTTAACCGCTTAGCCAAGATGGAGACCTCTGGAAGATCATTCACAGAACTAACTATGTAGAGTGGATACGAATGAGGGGATGTTAGAAATGGTAGAGTAGAGAAGAACAGTTTTAGATATTATTGAAAACAGAAAGTGAAACTATGTGGACTATTGGTTAAGAGGGAACTGTATCATGAGGGACGTGCTAGAAGGTATGCTAGTAGGAAAAAGGGGCGAAGGAGGCTACAATTGATGGATCGGATCGAAACAGAAAGATCGTAAAAGGTTAATTGAAGACCGTGAGCCATGGAAGCTTCTCTGTTGCGGCAAGTGACCTGCTAAGAATGGTAGAATACCTATGATGATGATGATGATGATAGCTATGAGAACAGACAGGTACGGCAGAGCTCCTTAATAATACTAGTACCAGTAGAGCTTTTATCCAATACCATGGAATTTGACCAACTAACAACGTAATTCTGGATGTAGTCACTGGATATTCAATAACTCTTTGTATCATAAGAACTCAATTTTAGATTATACAAAGGCATTGCAAGCACAGCTAAAGAAGGTACACTTTTCCCATGTACACTTAATTATGAATGTACAGACTGGGTTGGATAGGTAAGTGTAGCGACATCACAGACAGGGATACCCACTAATAACATTTCTTTACAACAATTCATAAAATCTTATAAAATAACGATTTAAAAGAGTAGTGACCGACATATACCGTGAAAGCACTATCAATGGGGTTAATAAGCCATGACTTTCGCCATAATATCGGTATCTATCATTTGTTACATTAACTCCAAGCAAACTGCTATTTATGAAAATTTCCAATTCCATGATGCAATGCCGAGAAATGATTTATACGGCAGATTATGATACCAATAATTATAGCTTGAGCAGGACGGTACACACATGGAACCAGCAATGTCTTCGGTTCAGTACTTTGAGTGAAACATCGTGTTTTAGCCTATATTGATATTGATCATGTCATAATCAATCTAAATTAACACAACTAAATAAGAATTAAAGTTTTTTTTTTTTATGTAAGAAACTAACTTCATATGTGCAGAATGGGTCAGATACGAACAGCACATCTCAAACGTAATTTAAAATGAACAGGAAGCGTGTTGGCAAGCGATTCTATGCCTCGTCGACGTCCAATGGAAAAGATAAATGCGTTCTAAGGAAGCAACGTTACGCAAAAGTGACCTTTCGTATCGTAAAATTGGTGGGAGCAGAAAGTATAGATAGCATGGATGAAACAAGAACCGGTTCTGACCCGCTTTCGAACCGGTTCAAGCACCAAGAAGCTAAAGATAGGAATCTGTCCGAAGCGTTTTCACAACAATCGGTTCATTTTCCATCAATGGTAGATAGTTTTGTGGACTTTGTGGAGTGCAGGGGAGGAAAAGAGAAATCTCTGTATGAAACTCATATGTAAATCTCTCTCTTACTACCCCTTTACTTACAGGAATATTGTATCATCCAAATTTAAAGTAAATCAAAAGATATGCCAAATAAAATAATAGAAATGACTGAAATTTAGATAAAAGTCGGTAGAGCTAAGATTAAAAAAAAAATAAAAAATTATATATTTATAATTTCTATAATACCATTCCTGTAAGTGTGAGTTCCTTATTTAAAGTCCTGTAGCCCCTTTCGGACTTTCTTTGATATGTGGACTTACGCATGAGTTATCCGCCACCTTGGTTTATCAAAGAATAGGTGTGTGATTACCTTACTAGTTTCGAACATCTGATATTAAAGGACATGGAATCCAGCCAACCTGCAAGAAACAAACAAATTATTCTGGTACTTACCATACCAGCCGAAATTCCGTTAGGGAAGGTGATAACTCCATGTAGTTTAACAAACACTTTTATTTTAACACAACACTTAATCACTTAAACCACAACACTTAATTGATATCGATATAAGATATGCTCACAGTTGAACTAAAATAATTAAAAAAAAACTATCTTATTATTTTTTTATCACTAGTTCATAGTTAATCATGTATTTGTATCTATTGCACAGTTCATCTTCTTTAATTTCCAGGTAGGTGTGTCCGTTACTTCACAGCATTAATCACAATTTTAGTGTCTATTCTCTCATGTCGATAGTATTCTTTTAGAATGGTTTCCGTAGCATCCTAAAGTAGATTAAGTCCTTGATGCCTGATTATAACGTTAAGTCCACTACTTTGTAACCACTTCACACTTGGTTTTATTTGCACTTCTATCTCTCTCTATATATATAGATATTTTAATGATTTGTTGCTGCATACGTAAGATGTGTGTATTCATTTCCAGTAGTGTCAGATTGAATCTCTAAATGCATATAGTCTAGAAAACTGACACAGTTTAACTTATTTTGAACACCAATGGTGCAACTTATCGCACTTAATTAAGTTCACTTTTAAAATGAATATATGCAACTATCTTCCATTGCAACTAACACCGTTGAATTTATAATGTTCATGAAAATAACTATTTTCACACGAGCAGCAACTTCACAGACCCGATCTAAACGCCAACTGCCTTGTTCTTCTCCAGAATTTCGGTTTTGTAAAAGGGCTTTGACGCCCAAGAGTCGTGCTTCGCCTCAAAGCTACTGGCTTTTCAATAGAGATAACCTTTTCTATTGTCTATCTACCTGCTAACGGAACTTTGCAAGGAAGTATTCTTATTTTTATTTACATTGACTTTATACGCAAATAATTCACTTCTTATAGATTGTCACCTAATTTCGAATCAAGCACTAAAATCTGCATTCTTTAGCCTTTCATTAGATACCAAATATGTTATAGTCCCCTTCTGCTATAACCTTAAAATTTTGCATTTAAAATAGGCCGGTTAATATGTTTTCCACCACCTGACATTTTCTTTTCTTATGTGTGTCTAGTCACTGGAGCCCTCTAGCGGAAAGAATTCATAATGTCGCAGACAACCATAATAGTTCGGAGTTTTCTGCTTCCGCGTGACAATTTTACAAATTATTGATTATAGAATGAAATTAAACATACATCTACTTTACTTACAAGTATATACATATCTTTGCTACCATATACATATGTGGTATGGAGTTGTCATCCTCTATTAACTTTATTTGAAACAATTTCTTAGGGTAAGGATTCCCAGTTCCGTCTGTCTCCAGCAGAAAGCCAAAACTCCACCCTCCAATACCAGATAGCACTTGTTTTTTTTTTTTTTCTCACGGCTAAAAGAAAGTTTTATGATACGATATACGGAAGGACGGAAAAGGTAAAACAAACAATAAGGGTACGCGTAGCTTTCCAATACATAATTGACTCTTAAACACACTAATTCCTACATATTTTAATTATTATTATTATTTGATATTACAAACTGATTCATCTGGTAAACCTGGAACGAATTCACAGCCTGTTTTGATAGATTCACTACGCCAGCTAGAATTCTTGTGAAATCGGCGGTTAACCCAAGATTTTCACACATCATTGTCCTTCTGTTTTTATATCTATGTGTTAAAAATTGACAATAGACAAATATCCGACTTTCTGTCGCCTTCTCAGTAGTGTTACAACTCAGGGTGTTTTATGGTTTTTTAGTTCTATACAGTATTCTTATAGCTGCTTAACAGAAATAAAACAGTAATTTTTAGTTTGAACTCACAATATAGTTGGCTAGGCTGGCCAAGCATAGGTGACTGACCTTTTGGAGCTTAGTTGTCTTCTACAAGTTTGCTTTAAAAAAAATCTAACTCACTAGAGTCTATCTTTCTATATATGAAATCCAATATTTATAGTCACATTCTCGATATAAACTATAATATTATCAATACTTAGGAAATAAAAATAAATATGATTCTAAGTTAATTAATAATATAAATAATATATGAAAATAAAGAAAAAAAAACATTTCCATTTTGATATGCAAATTAATGATAACTTTTAAATATACTACTATATAAACTTATTAATAAAACTAATGTGAGGCTGCGTCGTACATGTCCCCCCTTTGAGTTATATATTAATGGAAAGGACAATTAATATATTACTCACAGATATAATACTTAAGAACTATAATAACTATGTAATGACTACTTGACAAATTAATATTCGTAACTTATTTTCAATAATAACATTGACAATACATACATATATAGCATACTGACGATACAGAATTCTGATACATATGATAGTTTTAAGATATGTACATAGACATGGTTATTTCTCTCTTTTTTCTTTTTTTTTATATGAGGCAAGACTATCTCATGTCTGTTGCTCGGATGTGTTATCTTCTTTTTCTTTGTCTTCTCTCAGATGGTATTTCTTTAAGAGAAATGTATTTCTTTTAATTATCTCTTTTCCTGTGGCTACATCACAAAGTGTGTAGACATTTTTATCTGTTTTATCTACGATACGGAACGGTCCTCCATAGATTAACATCAACTTTTTAGATATTCCCGCTAAAGCATCGGATTTAGGGAATAGTCTGATGAGTACCAAATCACCTAAATTGTACTCGATTGTCCTATGCTGCTTGTCAAAATAAGCTTTACGGGATTCAGCCTTTTTCTTCAGATTTCTATGTGCTACTTCAATGTAATACTTCATATCTTTTCGTTTATCCACGTCCGGGATGTCAAATAATTTAGCGATATCACTAGATTGTGACAATCCTAAATGGACTTCGTACGGGGCTAGACCCGAGCTGAGGTGCTTTGCTGAGTTTAGACACTTTTCCACTTTGTTTAAGTATTTTGGCCAATTCTTATGATTACTATTCGTGTACTTCTTTAACATGCGAATAGTGGCTTTGACAGCAGTTTCAGCCATCTCTCCTTGAGGATAATACACGCTACTCATAATGTGTTTTATTCCTAAACTCTGGAGGTGATTTTTCCATTGTTTCGAATGGAACTGTGATCCTCTGTCACTTAAAATGAACTCTGCATTTGGGCATAATTTAAGAAAGTCTGTTAACTTCTGAATGGCAACGTGTGTAGTAGCACGCTTGCAGGGATAAAGTCCAACTAATTTCGAAAATGCATCTAAAAATACTAGAATATATTGGAATCCACCACTACCTTTTACAAGAGGCCCGCAAAAATCGATACAGATCAGCTTTCCAGGTCTATCTGTAACTACAGAGTGTAATTTTCCTGTATAATAGCATGTTGGTGGATTGGCCTTTTGGCATAAATCACATGAACCGCAATATTTTCGTATACTGTTCCTCATTTTTGGCCATACAAAGTTTTCACTTAGCTGTGGCAACAATTTACTTGCTGACAGATGGCCATTCTGATCGTGATAATAATGGAGTAAGGGATACACCATTACTTCAGGGATACAAATACGTACTCCTATTGTATCACGTTTACAAAGTTTTCCATTTATTAACTCGTATGAGTGATGTTTCCCCTTGATGCATTTAGATGTGTCGTTTGATTCGACTTTTCGTTTTATTTTTCCATAGAATGTGTCAGAGGTCTGTAACTCTGACAATATTGCTATGAAGTTTCTCAGTTCACCTGGCAGTTCCTCTATGATGCCCATTAGAGATTCTTTTATTACAGGCTTAGCATCTATCTCAGAAGTAAAATTTCCATCAGGAGGATATCTTGAATGGAAATCTGCCAAGTTATCCGTGGACCGAACATGTTCAAAAATAAAATCTAAATTTGCCAAAGATAAAGACCACCTAACTAAACGTTGGTTCGTTAACCTGCAATACAAAATAAACTTCAAAGCCAAGTGATCAGACCTTATTTTAAATTTTCTTCCTATCAAATAATGCTTGAATTTTGAAACACCCTCTATTAGTGCCGCTAATTCTTTTTCAGTTGTATTATAATTTTTCTGTGCTGCATTGAACACTTTTGATGACATGCCTATTATTCGTTTGTCATTATTGTCATCAATTTGATAGAGATGACTAGAACAAGCTACATTACTGGCATCTACCTCTAAAATCATCTCTTTATTAGGAAGAGGCTTCTTGAGTACTATATCTTCTTGAAAAATCAATTTAATTTTCTCAAGAGCATCTTGATGTTCTTTGGTCCATTTGAATTTAGTATTCTTTTTAAGCAAGTTAAAGAGTGGGTGTAGTACTTCTGAATATTGGTGGCTAAAACATCTATAGAACCCTAAGTATCCAATCAACTTTCTCAACTCTTTTACGTTGCGTGGTGCTCGAAACTGCATTACATGTTCAATTTTCTGTGGATCTTTTCCAATTCCTTCATGTGATAATTCAAAACCCAAAATTTTGATTTTCGGCTTAGCAAACTCGCATTTCTTTAGGCGTAAAGTTACACCACCTTCTTTTAGCAAAGTTAATACTCTATCTATATGTAATAAGTGTTCTTCAAAGCTTGTAGAGGCAATAATTGTATCATCGACGTAATTATTACAATAGGGCCTTACTTCTTGTCCCAAAATTTGATCTAATGCTCTAATGCAAGAGGCTAGACTAGTCTTAGTTCCAAAAGGTAATTTCATAAAACAGTATGAGAGGCCTTCATACACAAAGCCAAGGAGTGTTTGGTCTTCTTCTCTGACTTTTACATTCAAGAAAAACTCAACTATATCTAGCTTAGTAAAGAAAGATTTATCACTTAGTGATTGTAATATCTCAAGTGCTGGAAGAGGTTTATCTAATTCGCTTTTTATCACTTTTGATAACTTACGGCCATCCAAACATAAACGAATAGACCCATTCATTTTCTCAACGACCACCAACGGATGATTATACTCACTAGGTGCTTTCTTGATAATATTAAAAGCTAACCACCGATGAATTTCATTTTGTATCTGATTTTTGTACTTAAGAGGAAAAGGATACATTTTTGATTTTATTGGTGTAGGATCTGTAAGTTCTATCTTATGTTCATAATTTTTAATTGTTCCTGGCTTTTCGTCAAAAATGTCTATGTGTTTTATTAACACGGACGCTAATTTACCCCTTTGTTCATCAGTGAGATCTTTATAGTTATTTACATGTTCATAAATATCTTTCTCAGTGGCCTTTGTGTTGATTTTCTCCCATTCTTCGGGAGACAACACTCTTTCTTTCAGTTCTGTGGGAGTTGGGAATACTCTTTTACCCAACTGCAGTGTGGGGTCACTATCAAATAGCCTCGCCTTTGAATTCCCCAATCCTACCTTAGGAAACTGTATACTTTCTACATTCTCTTCTATCTCACTTTTCTCCCTTAACTCACTAATAATGCCACTTTGCAATGATTCCTCTAATTGTCTAAGAACTAAATCATCACTCGATATTTCTTGATCTCTAAAGTTAACTTCAATATAGTGGGGTCTTTGTAATATCAACAGCGCTCTTGAATAATCTAGAATAGCAGCGGATTCTACGAAAAATTGGGATCCTAATATCACATCTTTATTTAATCCTTCTACAATGATGACAACTGTATAATAAGTTTTCCCCTGTACAATAACCTCAAGAAGAGTTTGACCTTTGACCGTGGCTATCTTCTTACCGAACGCTGAAGTTACTTTTATGTTATTTGCTTTTAAAAATGGTGGTTGTGTTTGGCTACCTAGTATTGTTTCAAATAAGTTATTTATCGCGGATATACTTGCTCCAGAATCTAACAATGCATTTACAGATTGAGCATAAATATTTACATTTATCTCTGGTAAAACTACTACATTGTTTCTCACAACTGGGTCGTCTTTTGTATCTAACAGATTATCAAAAATTCCATTTGCCTCATTAAATGTTTCCCTCTCTAATTCTACCTTTCTACCATCTTTCAATAACAATGAAATAGTGTCTTTAGTATTACTTTCAAAATTTTGAGTACTATTTATTTCTTCGCATTTTACACATTTATTTTCATTCTCCTCAATACTTTTAACATATGTTTCATTATCGTCTGCCAAGTCAGAACTATTGTTTGCGAGCACACACAGGGCTTTATTCGTCTTTTGGATATCAAATGTTCTATTCACAAGTACTACATCCAACTTTCCCGCTGTATGTGCTGGAAAGCATCAGTTGTTATAATGAGGACCACCTGTCACACTTGGTGCATTTTGGTTAGTTTGGTAACCTTGTCCTTCGCTATTATGATAGGTTTCTAGCAGTTGTATTTGTTGCTCCGGAATGTAGTTGTTTTGATTTCTACTTCCATTCCGTGTACTGTTATTTCCCCTTCTCGAACCTCGCTGTCCCCTGTGGTTTTGTCTATTTTCAGGTGAAGGGTAGCGCTCATTACGGGGTGATTGACCTCCTTCCCTTCTCCCGTTATGACCTGAATTTGGGCTCTCATTACTATTGCCTCTATTGTCTCTCTGTTGCTGTCCTCGTGTGTAAGGGACATTCCTTCTATTATTCCTACGAGGATGTGTGTCTACCCTCTCAGAGGATACCTGCAACATATTCATATTTCTACGAGGAGGAAATCTATCTCGGTCGTAATGAGTTGCCTGTACTTCGTTCACAATCGCGAGTAAATCTGTAAGAGATTGTGGTTTCGAAGCCACTAAGGTCCTAAATATATATACTGGAAGTTTTCTCGGTAAGAGTTTCAATAAGCAAGATTCGTCTACAGGAGGATCCAATATTGAATTTTGATGTAGGATGTTCAACAGAAAATCAGAAGGATTTTTATGAACCTTATTGTCGAATTGAACTGTTAACAAATTAGCTCTTAGTGTAGCCAATCGTTCCTGACTTAAGTAGGTTTCTCTAAATTTAATCACAAACTCTTCATACGTAACAATTTTCTGACGCATGACTTTGAACCACGAAAGTGCTGGCCCTTTTAAAGTTCTACTAATGAATGACAAACGTGCTTCATTAGGTACACCTGTTAATGCGAAGTAATTGTCTAAGTCTAGCAAAAAGTTATATGTTTGGGGTTCGTCCTCAGTACCCTGATAATTTGGTAGACTTAGATCACGATGAATAAAAGGGTTCATGAATGTCGACAACTGTGCTGTCTGATTATCGAGTGGTGAAACAGAGGATGCAGGTGGTGCTATGCTCGGCGAAGTTGTTTCATTAGGAATAGTACGTGAACATGAGGGCATAGCCTGTTCTGGTGGAATGCTAGTGTGTGAGGAGACTTCTACGCGATTTGACTCAATGATATTTAGTCTGGCAGAAATCATTTCTTCTATGGCCTCTACTTTTCCGGTTATTCTCGAATCTACACTCTCGATAGTGTTTCTTAATTCATCAGTTACATTCGCGTGTACAGAAATTATATCACTTAATTTTGTCTCTACTTCTGCCCGATTTCTTTCAACATGACCAATAATATTATCACCTTGTTCTTCTAAAGATCCTATCTTATTTCCTAAATCATTTTTAACTTCTTCTAAATTTCTAGCTGTCTGATCTAAATTTTCAGAAACTTGATTTACTGTTACATTTAATTGTTGTACGGTGCTCTCTATATCGTTATGTAGTTGTTGCTCTGTATTTTGTAGTGACCTACTCAGCCTAGATTCAAGCTCTTTCTGTGAATGTTCTAAATCCCTTCTTGTATTTCTCAGTTCTTCATTTGTATGTTCTAGCTTACTAGACAATGCACTAATTTTACTATCTAACTCCTGGTGAGTTTGTGCTAGTTTAGAGCCTAATTCTTGCACCTCTTTCCTAATTTCTGTTTTCAGTTCACGCTGTAACTCTTGTTGGGATCTATCTATCCTACTATTTAATTCTTGCTGAGATTTATCAATTTTGTTATTTAGTTCTTGCTGCATTTGCATCAAGAATTGCAACACTGGGTCTGATGAACTCCTAGTTGTGTCTCCTATCCCATCTGTCTCATTACCTACTTCTATGTTTTCGTCTCTCACTTGAATTTCATCTCCTTGATCTACTTCTGTAAATGACATACTTTGCGCTTGTTTTAAATCTCTAAGTTCTTCACTCATCTTTCTGCTTTTCAGCCTAGTCAAAACCATCAATTCTAATTAATCTAATGAATTCACTAATAAAAAGGAAAGAATCTCTATTTTATCTAAATGTTATCACTATAAAATTATCTCCCCCCTTCAAGTTTAAAACTTCTCAAGTATTATATATATAAACACATTTCTACACACATTTTACTCTTATATCAATTATGTTTTGGAAAGCATTTGGGACAAAATAAATTCATTACACGAAAAATTTACTAATCTTTAAGTAATCACACACTCCGTTATACGCTAGGATGTGAACAACAGTGCGTAACCTGCACAGTTCTTGCTTAACACGTAGGGTGTTAAAACATTTAAGTAAGGAAATGATCAACGTGGTTAAACACTCACTCATGGACGCCAAAATTATGTGATTGTACTGCGCCTTTGCCTGTAATCCTAGCATATAATATTGCTACTACGCTGGGTGCCAAACTAATGTGTAAAATAACTATGCACACAAGCGTAGTAATTGCCCTTACGCTGGGAAGCCAAACTTATGTGGAGTGCAGGGGAGGAAAAGAGAAATCTCTGTATGAAACTCATATGTAAATCTCTCTCTTACTACCCCTTTACTTACAGGAATATTGTATCATCCAAATTTAAAGTAAATCAAAAGATATGCCAAATAAAATAATAGAAATGACTGAAATTTAGATAAAAGTCGGTAGAGCTAAGATTAAAAAAAAAAAATAAAAAATTATATATTTATAATTTCTATAATACCATTCCTGTAAGTGTGAGTTCCTTATTTAAAGTCCTGTAGCCCCTTTCGGACTTTCTTTGATATGTGGACTTACGCATGAGTTATCCGCCACCTTGGTTTATCAAAGAATAGGTGTGTGATTACCTTACTAGTTTCGAACATCTGATATTAAAGGACATGGAATCCAGCCAACCTGCAAGAAACAAACAAATTATTCTGGTACTTACCATACCAGCCGAAATTCCGTTAGGGAAGGTGATAACTCCATGTAGTTTAACAAACACTTTTATTTTAACACAACACTTAATCACTTAAACCACAACACTTAATTGATATCGATATAAGATATGCTCACAGTTGAACTAAAATAATTAAAAAAAACTATCTTATTATTTTTTTATCACTAGTTCATAGTTAATCATGTATTTGTATCTATTGCACAGTTCATCTTCTTTAATTTCCAGGTAGGTGTGTCCGTTACTTCACAGCATTAATCACAATTTTAGTGTCTATTCTCTCATGTCGATAGTATTCTTTTAGAATGGTTTCCGTAGCATCCTAAAGTAGATTAAGTCCTTGATGCCTGATTATAACGTTAAGTCCACTACTTTGTAACCACTTCACACTTGGTTTTATTTGCACTTCTATCTCTCTATATATATATAGATATTTTAATGATTTGTTGCTGCATACGTAAGATGTGTGTATTCATTTCCAGTAGTGTCAGATTGAATCTCTAAATGCTTATAGTCTAGAAAACTGACACAGTTTAACTTATTTTGAACACCAATGGTGCAACTTATCGCACTTAATTAAGTTCACTTTTAAAATGAATATATGCAACTATCTTCCATTGCAACTAACACCGTTGAATTTATAATGTTCATGAAAATAACTATTTTCACACGAGCAGCAACTTCACAGACCCGATCTAAACGCCAACTGCCTTGTTCTTCTCCAGAATTTCGGTTTTGTAAAAGGGCTTTGACGCCCAAGAGTCGTGCTTCGCCTCAAAGCTACTGGCTTTTCAATAGAGATAACCTTTTCTATTGTCTATCTACCTGCTAACGGAACTTTGCAAGGAAGTATTCTTATTTTTATTTACATTGACTTTATACGCAAATAATTCACTTCTTATAGATTGTCACCTAATTTCGAATCAAGCACTAAAATCTGCATTCTTTAGCCTTTCATTAGATACCAAATATGTTATAGTCCCCTTCTGCTATAACCTTAAAATTTTGCATTTAAAATAGGCCGGTTAATATGTTTTCCACCACCTGACATTTTCTTTTCTTATGTGTGTCTAGTCACTGGAGCCCTCTAGCGGAAAGAATTCATAATGTCGCAGACAACCATAATAGTTCGGAGTTTTCTGCTTCCGCGTGACAATTTTACAAATTATTGATTATAGAATGAAATTAAACATACATCTACTTTACTTACAAGTATATACATATCTTTGCTACCATATACATATGTGGTATGGAGTTGTCATCCTCTATTAACTTTATTTGAAACAATTTCTTAGGGTAAGGATTCCCAGTTCCGTCTGTCTCCAGCAGAAAGCCAAAACTCCACCCTCCAATACCAGATAGCACTTGTTTTTTTTTTTTTTTTCTCACGGCTAAAAGAAAGTTTTATGATACGATATACGGAAGGACGGAAAAGGTAAAACAAACAATAAGGGTACGCGTAGCTTTCCAATACATAATTGACTCTTAAACACACTAATTCCTACATATTTTAATTATTATTATTATTTGATATTACAAACTGATTCATCTGGTAAACCTGGAACGAATTCACAGCCTGTTTTGATAGATTCACTACGCCAGCTAGAATTCTTGTGAAATCGGCGGTTAACCCAAGATTTTCACACATCATTGTCCTTCTGTTTTTATATCTATGTGTTAAAATTTGACAATAGACAAATATCCGACTTTCTGTCGCCTTCTCAGTAGTGTTACAACTCAGGGTGTTTTATGGTTTTTTAGTTCTATACAGTATTCTTATAGCTGCTTAACAGAAATAAAACAGTAATTTTTAGTTTGAACTCACAATATAGTTGGCTAGGCTGGCCAAGCATAGGTGACTGACCTTTTGGAGCTTAGTTGTCTTCTACAAGTTTGCTTTAAAAAAAATCTAACTCACTAGAGTCTATCTTTCTATATATGAAATCCAATATTTATAGTCACATTCTCGATATAAACTATAATATTACCAATACTTAGGAAATAAAAATAAATATGATTCTAAGTTAATTAATAATATAAATAATATATGAAAATAAAGAAAAAAAAACATTTCCATTTTGATATGCAAATTAATGATAACTTTTAAATATACTACTATATAAACTTATTAATAAAACTAATGTGAGGCTGCGTCGTACAACTTGCATACCAGAATCGTTCTGCACGATTCTCAGAGAAACACTCGATTCCACGACGTATAGAGACTCAAATTTCAAACTCGGAGACTCAATATAAGTTATTTTCAAGTCCCAAATGTATGACGTAGAACCCAGCTAGAGGGATCAGAGACCGAGGCCTCACTTTTACTAGAGATGCAAAAAAGCCGGCTTTTTTGAATCGATGTTTTTTTTTCACATAAAAAGCCGGCTTTTTTGGGGAAAAAACGAGAATTTTGGAAATTTTGGCTTTTTTCATTTTCATGATTGTTCTATCTAAATAGCTTTCTTATAGTATATTCTATAGTTAGATAAGAATTCCAAGACCTAAATGCCATATTTCGCTCTGAAATTCACCATCAAGATGGATGGAGCACATGTTTTACGAATTAAAGCTAACATGAAGAATGTAGTATTTCAGGGCAAAATTAGAGGCTATCTTTTGAGTTATCGACATTTTTCTTCTCTAGATCATTATAGTTTGTCATCCGTGTTTCATTTCTAAGAGCTTAGTACTCTAGCTTCTAGCGCAAAAGTTAAACTTATGTTTTTCTATATATCCGCCAAAGCGTACTTTTTTAATATATCCGTCAACCTGTACTTCCACATTTCTGTTATACTGTAGCTGTGCAACGATTTAGCAATAATTTTTCGGATACAATCTTGAATACTAATTTATACAAATAATCAGTAGCGGATTGAGAAAAGTACTTTGGGAGGGGTTTCTCTGATTGTTTGCTTTTCTAAAATGTCCTAATTTTATTTGGGAGGAGCTTGAAGTTTATGAGTACAGGCGTAATATTTCGTTTCGTTTATATATTTAGCGATAATCTTCCGAATACAACCTTGAAGATCATTTTATTCTGAGAATCAGTGGCGGATTTAGAAGAGTATTTTGGGAGGGGTTTCTCTTACTAATGTTTAGTTTTTCTAAATATTCGTAATTTTTATTTGACGGGAGCTTAAAGTTTATGAGTTAAGGCATAACTAATAGATATTTCCTTTGCTTTAGACATTCCGTAATTTTGGGGAACAGGCTTCAGCCCGAAAGACCGCCCCTCTAACCTTCGCAAAGCCGTCACTGCTGGTGATTAGTAATAATAACGATTTAAAAACAATAAGAAAGGAAGTCGGCCA
Source organism: Thermobia domestica (assembly GCF_964235325.1). NCBI lineage: Eukaryota > Metazoa > Arthropoda > Insecta > Zygentoma > Lepismatidae > Thermobia > Thermobia domestica. The sequence goes on from NC_137455.1 coordinate 346,434,746, forward strand.
ACTCGCAGTACACGCAGTATTTCTACTTCACAGACGGAATGAAGAAAAGCTTTGTCAGAATGGTCGAATGCTGGATTGAATCCGAACTTCTCGATAGAAGCGCAAAAGCTCTCCACTCAGTCATGTTTGTTTTAAATATATTCCGTAGTCCTTTTTTTTTTTTTTTTGGTGGTGGTGGTGGGGTGGGGAGAGTTCCGTAATGATATGAAGGGTGTGAGCCAAGAACATGGTAACCAACAAATTTTCAATTGCTGAGTTATGCAGCACCAGATAGACAGCAACGCATACCGCTTCGTTTAATACTTCATGTATAGTCTTATGTGATAAATCAGCTTTCCGATTTTCAAAATGGATTGTGCAGCAGAAAATCTCTAATTTCTTAAAATAGTAAAATTGTGGGTCACCATGTTCTTGCCTCACGCCCTTCATATGTTGAATTCCTCTTGTTAAAAAGTCAGAAAACTTGAGGACTGAGTAAACCGTGATGATGGTTATATAAAACTATAGAATTTCAAGAATAACAGAACAGAACAGAACCAAAAGCTCTAGATGTGCAGCCTTTAAGTGTATCATATAAATCTAAGTGTTTCTCTTATGTTTTGTTTTAATTTTATTTTGTTCCAAAAAGAGGATATGGAATATTTTGAAGTAAAAATACACCATAGAATTTTCCTAGTTATTTGTATATTTTTTTAAAAGAAGTATCTACTTTTAGGGTTGGCTGATTTACACCAGCTTTTTTTCTTTTTTTTAAATAAACAACTGGTTTAAACCAAAAAAATAAAAAAACGAAAAACGCGAATCCTGTGAACTTCATGGTGACGTTTCCACACATCAAACAATCTGCATTAGATTTATTTCCTTTTCACCTTTTAACCAAGGTGTCCCATGTTCAATTCTCGGTCGAACCACAGCTCTTCTTTCATGTGTAAACAAAGTAGCGGTTCGGATGTAACTTTAAGCGAAAGTCTTCTTCTTTATAACCTCGGTATTACGTAAGGCTGTTAAGCCTGAACATACAAAACGAAACCAAATTGTATATTTCTGCATGTCTGAATGTCTGTTGTTTTATAAAGAAGCCAAGGTTGCTTAAATATATTGATAGAAATTGGCAACATTTATCGATTGCCTGCGTAGCTCCCAACATTTGCTTGGACTGGACTTTCAATGATATATGTACGTACTAAATTTGTAATTTAATACCTCAGCTCTAGCGTACTGATTATGATATGTGGACCTTTTAATTTTACATGCAAAGCAATAACAGAATTTTTCCGTTATTGTTTTACATTTAGAGTAATGACGGGATTTTCCCGATAGCTAGGGCGGGTGTTTCCCAATTTGAGAAATTTACTGACCGGATTTCTTAAAGCTTATGTGACCTCTTCCAGCATAACCCCGTTGTTGCATAATAACACCAAGGCGAAACAAACTTATTTCTCTCAATATGTAATATAAATACATAAAGCAAAATATCTAAACCCAAAAAAACCTGGTTTAAGCCAAAAAAAAGCCTAGTTTAAACTACCCTCAAAAAACGGGTTTTTGGCATTTTCAAAAAAAAAATGGATCTTCCCAACCTTACTTACTTTTGTATATAGGAAGTTAAAAAATATCTTATATGCATTGGTTAATCCTTTGGAATTCATAATGTAAATATGTTGAGAAGTAAAACTGTGTGAAATATCTTTTGGAAATTCATGGTTATTTTCGAGGTTTTATATTATTATCGGCAGCAACCACTAATTAAATGACTTTTTGTGTTATAGAGAAGCGAAACAAAATCTGCTTTATGAATTTAAAGCAGAATTTTGAAAAAAGCCCAAAATTTCCCAAGCAAAAAAGCGAAGCAGAAAAAACCGAGTTTTTTCCAAAAAAAAAAAGCCGTTTTTGTTTTTCGAGCCCTTGCATCTCTAACTTTTAGTATTTTATTCTTTTTACTATCGGGCAGTAGAAATGATTAAACAGAGCAAAATAAAGGAAGGAAACGAAGCAGTAAAGCAGTTGGAGTGGAATAAAACAATATCGGTAGCGTTGGATTAGCCATGAATCCACAAGTAAAGTGTTTGCAAAAACAATCGACTACACCTTGTTTGCCTGTTAATATTGGCTTCTATCAACGGTAGATTCGCTGTCTTCTCCCTGTCCGTAAGGGACTTACTGAGAAAACAGCACCAGAGTGTGACGTCGTGGAGCGTCCAATAGGAAATGAGTACTGATTATTAAACATTATTGTTAGCAATTGAGTTTCTTTTGAGTTTAACGTATCGTTCAGCAGCGAGACTACATGAGACGTGGACCTCTGATTAACGTGGAGTCCGAACCACGTGAGCTCTTACCGGGAATCGAACCCGGGTCTCTTACGCCAAAGGTGGGTACGCTAACCGCTTAGCCACGTAGATGCTCTATTGTTAGCAGTGTACGAATTTGGAGTATAATGGTTATTCATTCCAACGTGTCTTTCCTAGTGTTGCAATTTCCCCAATAGCAGTCTACTTACACTCGTGCTCATAAATTAAGGATAATGCGAATACATGGTGAAACAATGCTCTGGTGGGCGGTTTTCGGTTGGAAATCACCTTGGAGTAGGACCATGCGGTGCATTTGGCCCTTCGGTGCGGTGCATGCGGTGCGGTGCATGCGGTGCGGTGCATGCGGTGCGGTCGTCGCACGGTGGCGCTGGCAGCAGTCCAAATACGCAGAGATGTGTTGGTGCATGTCAGAGTACGGTGCAGCGTGTAAGTGTGCAGATGTTGTCAGACGTGCTAATTGTGACTGTGTGTTGAAAATGGCGCAAAGAACTCATATTGATGACGTTATGAGGGGTAGAATAATAGAGCGACTGGAGGCTGGTCAAACACAGCAGGTCGTAGCAAGGGCCCTCCGATTACCACAAGGTGTGATCTCAAGAGTATGGCAACGATTCCAGCAGACAGGAAACGTGTCCAGGCGCTACAGTATGGGACGTCCACAGTGTACAATACGAAGCAAAAAACCTGCAACATGAAAGTTTAAGTTCATTGTGAAACTACGCCAACAACATAGGCAACCAACCTAACGTCTTTGTGGCACTGATCACGCCAGGATAACCTTCGGCTTCGTCCCCCTGCACACTTCGTTTGGAGCAAGAAATGCATAGACCACGTGACTACAAACCACAAATTTCTCACAAGATGGAGTAATAGATTGAGGTTCTTCTCATTTCTCTTCTCATTTTACATCCTCAGTTTTAAAGAGAGAGAAAGAGAAAAAGGTCAACGTGATAAAAACTAAATGAAGAGGAATATGTGAAATATAAAGGAAAAGAAAACGTGCGCATATATTGACAAATGACACATGCACTTCAAAGAAGACCATCTCAAATTTTGTTATGAACCATATATAATAACTGTGAGAATCAGCAAACCACAAAGACATAATTACACACAGTAAGTGTTATACAACACATATTTATTTAAACAAATAAAAATGCTTGCAGAAAGCTGAAAATGTCTTTAAAATCTCAACCATAACTGAAACAAGAGATTACTTCTCTATTGTTTTTCTTCGTAGCATCCATCTACATGGAGAAATGAGAAAGAGATAACATCTTAAGAGATTCGCACGTATACAATATCGGAAACTGCTAAATGGAAAAAAAGTACCGTCTTTGGCTGGGATTCGAACCCAGAACCATAGTGTTAGAAATCCAACACTCTACCAATGTAGCTAGTCTGACAGTGATACCCTGTTCCTCAATCATTACCTATGAAAGATGGAATGGAGTCTGCAGAAAACTACGTCTAACATGTCCACGACAGACCGCCTATGACCTATGTCTAATTGGTACTTAAAAAAGCTAGTTCTACACGTGCATAGAAAAGTAAAATCAAATGAGTAGTTAGTACACATCACTTTGTCTGTCTCACTCTATCTCTGACTATAGAAATAGAGGAAGAAGAAAAAAAATATAGAGGTGAGAACACAGGAAGAACAAGCAAAAATATAAGTTGCAGGAAAATGAATATCAAGCAGAGAGAGAGAGACATAGAGACAGAGAGAAAAATAGAGGGAACGGAGCAAATGATTTAATATACATCGGAAAAGAAGATTCACAACTGTGCTATACATTTAATGTATTGAATACTCTGCAGGCCCGTATCCACGGGGGGGCTAGGGGGCGCCCCCCCTAAACTTTGGCTGGCCCCAATAAAGGTTTCACGATAGGCTTGCAAATAAACTATAATATGGTGATGAAGTATAATATGATTGGGTCGGGCTCCCCCTAACTTCGGCCGCCCCCCCCTAAATTTGTGGGCTGGCTACGGGCCTGATACTCTGTTTCTTCTAAATTGCTTGCTAGATGACAAATATTAATTTGTAAAAACGTAGCAAATGCCCGCGTTGTCTTGTTTTCTTACTATTTCAGTAATAGTGGAAAACGTGGTTTATGCAACATAATAAATTACTAATTTTCCCACAACAACCATGTAGATGTTGTTGATGATTTTGAGTTTAACGTCCGTTCAGCAGCGAGATTATATGAGACGTTGACCTACTTATTAACGTGGAATCCGAACCATATGAGCTGCTGGCGGGAATCGAAGCAACCATGTACTGTTGGTAAGAAATTTCTAAGCAAAAGAAAAAACTGATCAGCAAAATACATAAAACGATAGTCCTGCAAACTATTACTTAAAGAGAATTTATTGTAAAATCAATACATCCATGTGGCGGTATATAGTCGTAAAGTGATTAGAAAACTTAATATTAAACTGTCGATCACATTGTTTTACTTATTTGAGTTCAATGTCGTATAGATTCGGTTTTAGCTCTAGATTTCAGCGTTCTCACTTCGATTCTTAACTTGTTGGAAATATGCATTAATCGAAATTATAAAAATATACGAAATTTAACTAGCTAAAAGAAGAGAATAACATAAAAATCCGGATTAGAGTATTACAATAAACATGTGTATTTTCTTTAGGGTTTGCAAGTCATAGCTTATAGGAATTATAGAAAAAACGTTCGTTGTGAAAGCACAAGAAAAAAACAGAGGATAGACACAAACCTCAGGTGGGTTTGAACACGAGAAGGCGGAGGTAGTAGACTACTCTACTAAACCGCTCGGCTATATCTTAATCCTCTAGTACGTTTTGATAAATATTGTCTACAGTAGTTGCACTTTACTTGTTTCTGTTTTGTTGTTTGTCATATAATGTATACGAGTGGCGAATAATAGAATAGAACTGTTTTAGACGAGTATAAACAAATTTCCCGGACAAGTTGTAATCTTATATGTATCTAAATTGCACAAATAAATCAGATTAAATCTGTAAAGTGCTTCGTGGGTTTTGATGGAAGTTAACTGTTGCATAGTTACGAGTTTTTGTTTATGCCCACCACTCGATGGAAGTTATGTTCTTAAAAAATAGTAACTGCTACTATATTCTAATGTATTGGATTTAAAAAAATGGAAAATATTTTGTTACTAACAGTGAGTGAGTATTTTTGCGTGCAACAACAGTTGATTACAGGCACATCTACTTCTTCTACGCATGCCTTTCATAATACGACGTCATGTATAGCAATATGTTGCATTATCCTATATTCAAAGACGTTCTAGCACTTTTACTTTGGTGTGTAAGGATGGCGCAATATGATCATTCTGTACGCGAGAGTGTTATCGCTCTAATTGAACATGCGGGATAGAGTGTTCCTGAAGCAGGCGCTCGATTAGGCGTGCATCGTGCAACAGCGTTCAGGTGGTGGAAAAAATATGAGGAAACTGGAAGCCTAACTCGAAAATCTGGAAGTGGTCGGCCACGAGTGTCCTCACCGACACAAGACCAACGATTAGTTGATCAATGCTGTCGACAGCCTTTCATGTGTGCCCGAAAACTGCAACAGTCTACCGCCTTTCCAGGTTATGTAACTACAGTCCGACGGCGAATTCGGGCCGCAGGCTTAAGGTCCTTCCGGGCTGCTGTTAAGGAGAGATTGACAGAGGATCACAAAGTCGATAGACTGGCGTTTGCAGAGCTAAATATTACTTGTCACTGGGACACTGTTGTCTTTACAGATGAAAAAATATTTTCCACTGGAAATTTTGGGCCAACACGTGTGTATCGCCCATCTGGAAGACGGTTTGATCCACAATATATGGCCCGTTCAGCGCGAATGGGTCATGTGACGATTCACTGTTGGGGATGGATATGCGAGACTGCAGGTTAGGTGGTATCCATCGAATTATAGGGCGATTTAATGGTAAAAAAATGTTGATCTTCTCGACTTTATGCTCCCTGAAATAAAAGCACATGTTGGCGACGACGTACTCTAATCCGGATTTTTATGTTATTCTCTTCTTTTAGCTAGTTAAATTTCGTATGTTTTTATAATTTCGATTAATGCATATTTCCAACAAGTTAAGAATCGAAGTGAGAACGCTGAAATCTAGAGCTAAAACCGAATCTATACGACATTGAATTCAAATAAGTAAAACAATGTGATCGACAGTTTAATATTAAGTTTTCTAATCACTTTACGACTATATACCGCCACATGGATGTATTGATTTTACAATAAATTCTCTTTAAGTAATAGTTTGCAGGACTATCGTTTTATGTATTTTGCTGATCAGTTTTTTCTTTTGCTTAGAAATTTCTTACCAACAGTACATGGTTGCTTCGATTCCCGCCAGCAGCTCATATGGTTCGGATTCCACGTTAATAAGTAGGTCAACGTCTCATATAATCTCGCTGCTGAACGGACGTTAAACTCAAAATCATCAACAACATCTACATGGTTGTTGTGGGAAAATTAGTAATTTATTATGTTGCATAAACCACGTTTTCCACTATTACTGAAATAGTAAGAAAACAAGACAACGCGGGCATTTACTACGTTTTTACAAATTAATATTTGTCATCTAGCAAGCAATTTAGAAGAAACAGAGTATCAGGCCCGTAGCCAGCCCACAAATTTAGGGGGGGGGCGGCCGAAGTTAGGGGGAGCCCGACCCAATCATATTATACTTCATCACCATATTATAGTTTATTTGCAAGCCTATCGTGAAACCTTTATTGGGGCCAGCCAAAGTTTAGGGGGGGCGCCCCCCTAGCCCCCCCGTGGATACGGGCCTGCAGAGTATTCAATACATTAAATGTATAGCACAGTTGTGAATCTTCTTTTCCGATGTATATTAAATCATTTGCTCCGTTCCCTCTATTTTTCTCTCTGTCTCTATGTCTCTCTCTCTCTCTGCTTGATATTCATTTTCCTGCAACTTATATTTTTGCTTGTTCTTCCTGTGTTCTCACCTCTATATTTTTTTTCTTCTTCCTCTATTTCTATACTCAGAGATAGAGTGAGACAGACAAAGTGATGTGTACTAACTACTCATTTGATTTTACTTTTCTATGCACGTGTAGAACTAGCTTTTTTAAGTATCAATTAGACATAGGTCATAGGCGGTCTGTCGTGGACATGTTAGACGTAGTTTTCTGCAGACTCCATTCCATCTTTCATAGGTAATGATTGAGGAACAGGGTATTACTGTCAGACTAGCTACATTGGTAGAGTGTTGGATTTCTAACACTATGGTTCTGGGTTCGAATCCCAGCCAAAGACGGTACTTTTTTCCATTTAGCAGTTTCCGATATTGTATACGTGCGAATCTCTTAAGATGTTATCTCTTTCTCATTTCTCCATGTAGATGGATGCTACGAAGAAAAACAATAGAGAAGTAATCTCTTGTTTCAGTTATGGTTGAGATTTTAAAGACATTTTCAGCTTTCTGCAAGCATTTTTATTTGTTTAAATAAATATGTGTTGTATAACACTTACTGTGTGTAATTATGTCTTTGTGGTTTGCTGATTCTCACAGTTATTATATATGGTTCATAACAAAATTTGAGATGGTCTCCTTTGAAGTGCATGTGTCATTTGTCAATATATGCGCACGTTTTCTTCTCCTTTATATTTCGCATATTCCTCTTTATTTAGTTTTTATCACGTTGACCTTTTTCTCTTTCTCTCTCTTTAAAACTGAGGATGTAAAATGAGAAGAGAAATGAGAAGAACCTCAATCTATTACTCCATCTTGTGAGAAATATGTGGTTTGTAGTCACGTGATCTATGCATTTCTTGCTCCAAACGAAGTGTGCAGGGGGGCGAAGCCGAAGGTTATCCTGGCGTGATTAGTGCCACAAAGACGTTAGGTTGGTTGCCTATGTTGTTGGCGTAGTTTCACAATGAACTTAAACTTTCATGTTGCAGGTTTTTTGCTTCGTATTGTACAACACCACAAGAAGACCGATATCTCACCATCAGTGCCCGCAGTCGGCCACGGAGTACAGCAGGTAGCCTTGCTCGGGACCTTGCCACAGCCACTAGAACAGTTGTCTCGCAACACACATTCTACAGACGACTGAACGGGCATGGTTTATTCGCCCGGAGACCTGCAAGGTGCATTCCACTGACCCCTATTCACTGGAGAGCTCGTAAAGCCTGGTGTCAAGAACACAGTACATGGTCAATGTAACAGTGGTTCCAGGTTATGTTCACGGAGGAGTCCAGGTATAGTCTGAACAGTGATTCTCGCCGGGTATTATCTGGCGTGAACCAGGAACCAAATACCAACCCCTAATGTCCTTGAAAGGGACCTGTATGGGAGGTAGTTGTTTGATGGTGTGGAGTTGGATTATGATTAGTTTACGTACACCCCTGCATATCTTTGACAGAGGAACTGTAACAGGTCAGGTGTATCGGGACATCATTTTGCATCAGTATTTCACATTTTCAGGGGTGTAATGGGTCCCACCTTCCTCCTGATGGATGATAACGCACGGCTCCACCGAGCTACCATCGTGGAGGAGTACCGTGAAACAGAAGATATCAGGCGAATGGAGTGGCCTGCATGTTCTCCAGATCTAAACCCCATCGAGCATGTCTGGGATGCTCTCTGTCGACGTATCGCTGCACGTCTTCAAACCTCTAGGACACTTCAGGAACTCCGACAGGCACTTGTGCAAGAATGGGATGCTATACCCCAGCAGCTGCTAGACCACCTGATCCAGAGTATGCCAACCCGTTGTGCGGTCTGTGTACGTGTGTATGGTGATCATATCCCATATTGATGTCGGTGTACATGCGCGGGAAACAGTGGCATTGTGTAGCACATGTGTTTCTCAACTTATCACCAATACCGTGGATACCGTGGATATCACCAATACCGTGGTACCGATATGTTTCGTTTGTTCGTATGTTGTGTTCACTATGTGCCTGTGCTATTAGCGCCGGTTTTGTGTAGTGCCACGTTGTGTAGTACCACAATTTGCAATTATCCTTAATTTTTGAGCATGAGTGTACAATGAATATCGCGACATTTGTGGTTCGGAATTCTTTGTTTAAATCGCCTATACCATATAGTAGTATATGATTCAGTATATACTGTACAGTCTATAATGTAAACACTCTTGCAGACGAAACACATATAATGAGATATTCAAATAAACTTAATCAACTCATCGGCAATCTCTCTACTTACGATAACCTCAGGATTATTCATCCTAATCACAAGGCAAAACGGTACAAATAAATGAGAAAAACGAATAGTTGCAAATGTTAATTGTTTTTCCAGAATAATGGATTATTTCAAAGTTTTAAAAAGAATTAGACCCAGTTCCAACCGCTTATTGAGGTATTAAATCTGTATCAAGAATCCGTTTCTCACCATTCATTACTACATTGCTCTCTGACAAGGTTTCACGACCTGGTGGTCTCGACCTTCAGGGGGGTCGCTAGAGGATTTCATGGTAATCAAGAAAATAAGCAGAAGAGATAAATATAATTAGAATCTAATACCAGAAAGTATTTTTAAATATTATTTTGAATTTTGTTCTGATAGGCATATTGTTATTTATTTACATACTACTAAGAACAACAAAAACTAGGTCTACTGAAAATTTTCAACAGGTGCAGAGTTTAAAAAAAAATACAATTTAAATGAAACAGACATCATATGAAATTAATGAGAATTGCAAATTGAAATACCAGAAAAATACAAATATAACAAAACATGCATATTGAAATACAATTAATATTGGAAGCGAATGAGATAACTGAGTATGGTATGATTTCACTACTGCGGCAATGTCTGGTTCAATCTTCCTGACGCATATTATAAGGCATTTAAAATATTCAATAACTGTTTTCACAACTTTCCAAGTTTGTTAGCTCAAATTAGAAATCATTTTATTTTTATCATATGACCCAAAATTAAGGGATTTATGAGGTGAAATTTTTAAACGCCCTCCATTTTGAAACAGTATGACGGATCGGATTCGATACTTGTAATATGAATGAACTGACCAAATTTGTTTTTAACTCATTCGCTTATAGGGAAGTTACTGTATCCATTATATACAAGAAATGAATTCTACTATTATAGAAATATATGGATATCGGGAGATCTCCGCAATTGGTATAGCCCTATTATAAATCCCACACAAGCCTATTACAAACCAGAAATTATAAAAGGATGTGGTAAAATAGGTATCATATTAGGAATTAGGTTAAGAACCACTGCTCTATAAGGACAAATACTGAAGTCAGAAGATGAAGTCGATTTTAACTACTTCTGGGTTTAGAGCAATAAGGACACAGACTAAATATACTATTATGATACTGAATACACATCTGAAAACTGATTTCAGCTATGTTTTATCGTTTCAGTTCAATTGAGATTAACAATGAAACGGAGAATGTCATTTTTGGTTTGAATAGAGAACGGAAATAGGACGTCGAATCTATTCCGTAAAACTGCTTCTCTCTATCTCTTCCAGATTTTGTTCCGATGCCTATCCACAAACAGACAGATGGATGTAGCCGCTCTATTAGATTTCCCATGCTCACACCTAGCATCGTATAGAACTCTGAAAATTCAGACTCCGAATACTGTCAATATAGTAGGCCAATGAGAGCTCCACCTAATCTCCTCAGAATAAATTCAGTTTTCAGTTACTCTCTTGCGATAGCACACTTCAGGGTACCTCTGAATCGCGCCATGAGAAATCAAGCATTTTTAGAGACCTGACACTCGTTTCAAAATTATTAATTTGAAATATTGTGCTTCTTCACACTTCAATTGGTAAACACAGATTTAAAGCACTACTATCAGAACTCTCCATGTTTCCTCGAAACGAGCATGATAACCACTCTTCGATATAGATTGACCTAGCACACTAATTTCTAACCGAATGCACTAAGACGTCACAATCGGCAGTTTTCTTCCTCAATAAAGCAAACTGAGAAAATGGGAGTTAGCAGGCAATTTAGAGTTTAATAAAAGCTGGTGGTAAGAGGCAAACAAGAACTTCCATAGTGTATTCAACACTTTTGCTGGTACACTACACTGTAACCAATAACCGTGAAAATAAGTGCCTCCTACCATGAAAAAATATATGGTTTATCGTTTTTCTAAAATAATGGTAGACCATTTTCCTGTTAGATACTTGTGTCGGGCATGTGCATTGGAGAGAAAAAGCACATGTTAGAAGCGAGGATTGATGCCGCGTAGGTTCGGATGTGTTGTGCTTTGTTTCGTTTTGTTTCTTTCTTTCTTTTGTTTGTTTGTTTAGTGTGTGGTTTTCTGGTAAGAAATATATAGTACTACTGTTGAAGATATCCTGGAAATTCAACATTAAGCAATGTAATGTATGAGAAAGCACCATGTTAATATTTGAACTTTGTTCGGTGTCAAACAAAACTTTAGTTGCCTATCGTGGCAAGCAGATCGCTCCAAAGTGCAACGATGCGGAACCAAGAAGCTGCTGGATGTATAAACTAAAGTTCTTATGATAATGTAGCTACGAGTGGTGGTGAAGCTAGAATTAGAATCACAATGTTGAAATACTTTTTTTTAAAGAAAAAACTTTTAGAAAAAGTGCTTCCTAGTTTACCGTACTTAGTACAGCATTACATAAATTGTGTTGCATCAACTGGAAGTTTTCATGTTACAGGAATAAAAGTATACTGTCACTCATGTGTGCCCGAAGGAGGGGCAGGGGGTTGTTCTCCTAGCTAATGAAAACGTATTAAATTTCTTAATACAAATAAAAAAATACCAAATTTAATAGGGTATATAGAGCCAGGAAAATGTGTCCCCTAGAAAATTTTCATCGGGCGCCCAATGCTGTCACTATTTCTGGATAAATGAATTGTTAGATTGCAAAAATTCTGTAAATGTTTTTATCTTTAATTTTGTTCTGAGTACCCATAATCTGTTCTGGTGTCTTGTTAATACATTTGAGCGTTTAATAAATATGCAAAAATGCGATACTCTGGAAGTTTGGTGACTTTTTTTAGCATTGATGCCACAGTTACATAATTATGCAAACACGTATTTATTAAATTTGGATAATGGATACTGGATACTGTAGGCAGTGTTGTGAGAAGTCATATGGTTTTACACTTGTTTTGGTGTATTTCTGGTCATTCTCAGCTATGTTGTCGGGTGCCTGCTTAGTTATCTGAAACCGTAATAATGCGACTAATCTAATGAATCGCTGATTAGAATATTTGATGTCTATTAGTCTACTGGTACTCATAGCGAAAATACATGCAATAAAGCTAGTCTTAACATTGCAACAGAATATCAAGTTATGAATATCTTAAAAAGGACATCGATGTTTCTTCCAACTACATCTTCAAAGCGTACAAAACTCAGCTGTAAGATTCAAGAAATAGTTTTTTTTTTTTTTTTTTTTTGTATGTAATATCGAACCCCTCTTCTCGTATTCTTTCAATACATGACAAAATTGGTAATTTTGAAAAGAAAAAGCAATATATGTTCAAGATGATATCAGAACAAGGGTTCGATATTACAAACTAAGAATTAATTTCAACTTTTATTCTTATGGATATTATGCACATCGTAGGTGCAATGCTTCTTTCGTTCGCTTTTGTGTTTTCTTTAGTGAAGTAGTCTTTAACACCAGTGGACCATTGTGCACTCTAGTTGCATCCATGCAGCAAAAATTATTGCTAGCCAGTGTGTGTACTGATGTAGTTTCCAGCAATTCGATGAAAATTGGGTCAATATATATTGCCCAGTAAGAATTCTCACTGGATCTAGCAAGAGGGCAAGAGGGCATGCTGGACCGGCAAGGACCTCTAGATAGGGAATCAGTGTGATAATTACCGTAAATCTTCAACGGTAATAACACACCTGAGCTTTTTTTTTTTTTTTAAAAAAAAACGACCCCCTAAATATTACGGTAATTTACCGTAAAATATACGTTACCAAATTTGTTTCTAAACACGGTCAATGTTATTTTGCTTCTAAATATACGGTCTGCCGTTTTTATATATATATATATATAAAAAAAAACAGTGGTCCGTAAACTTTAGGGAAATCGGTTGGGAGCGAGAGTTGACAGTAATCGGTCAGTAAATTTAAGGCGATTTTTTTACAGTGTACTCTTGGATACATGGCATTTAACTCGTAAACTCGGACCTGAATTGAGGTTTGGTGGTACCCTAAGCTATTGAAGGTAATGGGGCCCTTTATGTGTCCAGACGAACGTAGGCGCCTTATATACAGAATGAAGAAACTACTAATATTTTAAAAATTAGGCTAGCAACGGGGACCCATATTACATCATAGGACTTACACAACACATAGCATTCATGCTATGTGTATATTTTATCTTATTTACGGTTTCTCTTATATTTTCGAAAAATAAATCCAGTTTTTTCTTTATCTTTTGGGGCCCCTAAGACAGTGGGGCCCTAAGTTATAGTTTGTTTAGCTTATACGTAAATGTTTGTATAGCTTATACGTTTGTTTAGCTGTGTACACTGCCAACATCTGCTATACCACGTCATCTCTTTCCTTGCTTTTCTCTTAACGTTTCTCTGAAACAAGAAATCTTCGCTCCTATGTCATAAATCGAATAGCCGGTAATGGCATACCTAGATATTAACGTTTTGACAGATTACTTCTCTTCTATTGACATACTAAATGATGGATGTAACTACATTCTGTATTTTTGACATTTTATTGCGAAAATCTCATCCTAGATGCCTATTGATTACATAACTTGTAATCGTACATATTCCTGACGTAAATAATGTTTAATTATATTTTTGATGTAAAAACTATTAAACTGTTAATTATTTCAGTGCAAAATCGTATTTGGCTGTCTCTAGATTATCTATTATAAAAAAAATGATCTTCATGTTGTCTACACACGCAGTAAAATTAGAGAAAAAGTTGAAAGAAATATCCTTGTTAAATAGAGAGTTCAAAACAACATGCATTCAGTCTGTAGTTTTCGTTTTAAGTTCCCAAATTTAGAAGTAGTTTGTTATAGTTGCACTCCAGAGATTTATGATTTTCTCCTGACAGGGTAAATTACATCCGATGGCGAATTCTAAAGGTCAGTAGATGTTTATCACAACTTATACGTGAGACACTGTTGCCACACTTGGTACAATTGTACCAAATTCAGCCCTTTTTGTCATTCATTGGCCGTTGGTACCACGGTGGCATTTTCAGCCCCTTTTGTGAAAAAGTTGGTACTATTCTACCCAATCCAGCACCATTTAACAAATACTGTCACATTTTCAAAAGTGTCAGTAAGACTTTCCCTACATCTCTTTCTTTTGATGTCTTTCAGGGAAGGTTCTAATGCCCTATACGACGGACCGCGGACACCCGTTAGTGACGGTGGGTAACCAGCTTGGAATTCCCATCCGTCATACCTAGACTGGTTTTACTTTTTTTTTTTTTTACAAATGGCAGTTTACTTACCTTATATTCTTCTTACATTCTATTATTCTCCTTCGGCCGTGAAATAAGCAAGAATAAGGAGCAATAATTTATATTTTAATATTTTATTATAACGTACTATTTACACACAAACTCGAAAAAAATGTAGGTGGCGTACTTAAAAAGCTAAGTTACATGCGTAATTCCTGTAGTTTTTGGACTTAACGTACAGCAGACGTGTAACTGAAAACCTATGTTTTATAATATTTTCCGTTTGGGGCCTATGTTAAACTTCCTACGTGCGATAAAAGTTTCATCTACTTTCACGGTTGCTCGGGTTACTCCTATTTGGATGTTTTTAAAAAGTAATTTTTGAAGAGAGTACTTTCTTAGTTTGCACTCTTGGAAGAGGGGGTGGGGGTGTTCTAGAACTTCACCTTTTTTGTTTCGTGTTACAGAGTCATGTATTACGCTGGAAATAAAATAATGAATTCAGCCCTTTTTGTCTCAATTTGGTACTATTTTTCAGCCCACTCCAGAGATAGGACTGTGGCAACACTGACGTGAGAAGACTTTCAAAATACAGCAACTCTTCCTGTATGTTTGTCATTTTACTGCTATACTCCTGATGTAAGGGTCCCTGGTTAGACTAACCTCGTGGGTTTGAGGTAGACACCATAGTGTGCGTGGGGTTACTCGAAGTTCTCTGGTTTTTTCACATCTTATAACGCCTCAGGTTCTTTCATAATTATGTACTTACGTTAATATACCGCCTCCTTTAACCTAAAGTGTATAGACGTGTGATGTTAAACTAGAAATTTAATTCCATTTCTCTTTATAACGCACTTAAATACTGTATTTGGAATTGTTATTTAAAGTATCTAATTTAATGATATTAAACAGACTAAATACTATAATAACACAACCACACACAAAAAATAAATGTTCTGTACAAAGGACCCCAGAGTATGCATTCGATGTATTTTGTTACGCAGAATCCAAATTTCGAAACGACAATACGATCGATCGTGCCATTTTTTTTTTTATGGGAAAAAAACTTCAGGGAATTTTGGTGGAAATTTTGGTAAGTAAGACAGAAGATACGTTTTTGGCCCACAAAACAAAATTTACACTGTCAATCGTCTTGAGTTTCGAAATTTGGATTCTGTGTACCAAAATACATCGAACCCATACCCTGGGGTGTAGTGCACAGAACTTTTATTTGTGTGTGTGTGTATGTTTCTGTAATTATTAGAGCAAGTTCTATTAAGCATGTAAAAGCCTAGAGTAGCGTAGCGTCGTTTGTAAAGACAGAGCGCCCAATGAGAAATTTAAAAAGGTCTTATTAAAATTCTCGAAAAGTATCAATGTTTTATGGGAGAAAATATACAAATATGAGAATATATAAATCGTTAGATCTTATTCTGGGGAACAGAATGATATGGGTCAGTGTAAAATCTCATGCGTAGTTTTTGAGAGAAATCAATTTTTATGGCACTAGATACTACACCGTTGGCTGGCAATGTGATACAACAGTGGACGGGTTTTATTTTGCTGTAATAGGTCATTATTTACTTTTGTAGTATATATGAAAGATATACGGTTAAGTAGCAGATTATATGTGTTGTTAGATTTTTCCTAACCTAGACTCACATACTCCTAATACTAACAAGCATCTCCTAATACTGACGTCATAATTCTAACAGCTACGCAAATACTACTTCCAACATATTAATAACTAACTAACTCTATGGCCTATGGAACCCGGAGGTTCAATGCCGCGTTCACAAAAGCTCTCCACTGATTTCTATTCTTAGCTATTAAGGTGCCACCACCACTCCTTAACGACACTAAAAACCTATGGATTGGATACCAATATCGATCGATTTTTATTATTTTCACATGTTATCCTCTACCCGTTCCAGCCCATACCAATGAACCTGAATTTGGACTTCAGACGGTCAAGATTGCTACTAATTATCTCACTAATTCCAAAAACTATTCACTGTTATCCGAATATCGGTCTATTTAGGTATTTTTACATGTCACTCCGTCACGCCTTCTCCTTTCCGTGCCGAAAATGTTCTGAAACCTAAGCTAGGGCCAAAGTGCACTCATGTACCAACAATCATTATAATCTGTTCAACTATCTAGGAGAAGGTAGCCGCCAAACGTATGTCTGTGTCATAGTCCTCACTCTTCTCACCCTTGCCAAAAATATGCTGAAAACTTTCAGATAGCTCAAGGCAGATTCTTGTAACAACAATAATCAAAATCGGAGCTGCAAATAATAGTTGCCCGACAAACATCATTACATTTATTTATTTATTTATTTATAGAAGTTACCCTTCATCCCTCTTAAAATTGAATTTTTTCACAAAAGCTGGAATAGGTGCAATATTTATTATCAATAATTTATATACCAATTTTCATCTTCCTGAGTTAAAAGGATTGTTAAGTATTCGATTGTTTGCAACATTTTGACCAGTTTAAACGTTACGATACGTATCTTAAGTAACATGAAAAAACCTTGAGTTAAAACCAGATCCAGTTATGTGTAAAAACAATTCAAAACCGTTCAACCGTTCATAGGGGAGCTCAAGGACAAACATTGTTATTCAAATGTATGAATTAGACAATTTCTGGTTTGCTTTTTAGTTCTTCTTCTTATTATTATTTTGCTCTCAGAAACTCAGATCTCAGACAGTTATATTGTTATATCAAAGTTTCATCTTTGTAAAATTTAGGCCTGCAAGTTTTGATCCAGAGCGTAACAAATTGTAATATTTATTTTTATATAGGCAATACTACTTTACGAAGTCAGTATTGTGGTTTATAAAAGTTAAAAAATCTAACGATATCCCATACAAATTCTGGAACAACCTTTAAAAGCCTTAATTTTGTGTCAAACCAATCAGTGACTAGCGCCAAAATCGTTTTGAGACTTGCTTTTAGTCTATGCGATTCTTTACGCGTACTTATTTTACATATTTTAAGCATCACGTAGAAGACCCTTTTCTACGCGCAACTATCTAAACCTGGCTGGGAGAATTGTGAAAAACTCCATTTTTGCATATATTTTGAATCCCCGCTTCGTGTTCCATTTTAAACAAAATAACATGATAAAATCCTAGGCTATGGCCCAGCGATGTGGTTCAGTGGTCTAGGAAAAGTTTGAGGACAAATATGGTAAACACTCTTTCTATATACTGTATATAGGTATTGTATTTATTGTTTACTGGTAATCAGAGAGAAAGACTTAGGAGACTGCCTACATACACAGAGAAAAATCAATAATCCGTTCGGCATGTAAATGCTGTTTTTACCAGGTTACGCGCGTCACCACATTAAGTAATGTTTCATCAGTAGTACGATCTACACCACCGTACAGCGAAAATTTTGTATTGTGGGACCACCATTTCAAATCTAGAATTAACGCCATACCATTCCGCGGTGATAACTTACGTATATAATGTTGTCACCACCTTTCTACGACTGTCTCCTTTTAGTTCTTTCTAAATCTGTGACTCCCTACCTTACGAGGGTAATAAGACGTCATACGTCATATTATTCTGTGAGAAGAAAAGAGAGGAAAAATGTTTTTAACACGAAACCCAGACGCCAAACTTCAGATTTGGCATGGTGTTCCCACCTGCTGTACTTTTATACATGAAATTATATTACTTAAAGAGCGCACCCGCGTAAATACGATGTATCCACAAGGAAATACTAGTCCTTTTTTTCTCAGCGTAGCAAAGTATATTTCATTTGTTGAAATTAAATAATAAATGTAAATCAATAGGCATTCGGATACGAAACTTACAATACGATGTAGATTTTCCTATGAACATTTCTCTTCCGTTAATTAATTACGAAACAATTCAAACGCTACACTAAATCAATAAAATTAAATTAATGAAAATCAATTAAAAATAGTTTCGGAATTTTCTTTCCGTAGTTTCTCTAACAAACTTTCCTACGGAGGTTCACTAAATAAAAAGACGAACCAAACACTGACCAACATCAGTAGTTCCTTCAGAAAACACTACAACAATTACTCCAACAATGGCTTTCCAATCCCAGGTAAGGTTCAGTTAAATTATATAATGCTTAAAATAAGTAGGAGTGTTTCAGTATGTCTCTTCTCCCCAGCAGTATCATTTCAGATTTTGTTTGGGGCAGGGGGGTTAGGTTCTCCATTTCTATAAGAATTACACATTTGTTTTCATTTGCATATGATGGTAATATACAATTGGCTCAAACATACTTACGTATTTCTTAAACTCAAGACGGTGACAATTGACCCTACTGTCCTCAAACGGCGCTCATCGTCAGTGGCGTACCCACGTTTAATGTTTAAGAGGTCATCACGCCCTCCCCCCCTCAAAAAGAGAAACAAAATTAATTTTGTAACTCAACATACATTTGCACCCTTTGTTAATAAAACTATACTTGTTTAACAGAAAAACGATTGAAGTAGCTAAGAGATTTGATCTTGACACTTCAGTTAACCTAATTCTAAAACCTTTTCTTACAATATAGGTGGCAGTATTTAAAAATTGTTTATCCTGTTTTCAGAAGTAGAATAACACATGCTTAATACTATAGACGTAGTGTCTCGTAATATTATATGCCGCAAACGTTCTATTCCTCCTAACATGGGTGTCACCATTAAGTTTTTCCTAGTGTGAACCAAGAATTTTTTTATGATGGCTGGATTTTTACATGTTAAAGCGAACCGAAATTCCTGTTTCAGTATGCGAGAGCATTACTAGCTTGCCATGAACTACATAAACATATATAATTATATATATACATATTGGATATATTATTATTATTATTATTATTATTATTATTATTATTATTATTATTATTATTATTATTATTATTATTATTATTATTATTATTATTATTATTATTTAGGTTTCGACTAGGGATGTACAAAATCGGATTTTATAAAACCCGAAACCGGTTTCGGTTTTCGTTACTCCCCACTTTAGTACAGTGATACTGAAATAAATTTGGCTTTCATGTATGTTCCATATGTGATTAACGATGTTCACAGAAAACAAACATTATACTGACATCTTCGAAAAAGAAAAAAAATACTTCCCATAAGCCCTATCTTTCACCGTACATAGGATTCCAGCATACAAATTATAAACTGTATTATTCATGTTTTTCAAGACTTTCTACCATGTGCATTAAAATTTACCATTCGCAGGAACAAATACAGAGAATTAGAAAGTAAGTGGATGTTCAAATATTATGATTATTTAGCTGCTGTTTAGAGATATTGTTACGATTCCGTGTTCTATTCTCGCATTACGATCCCGGTGGACGCAATAAAGTTTTGAAGTATTGCATGAGTATCATGAGGCAATTGGGGAGCTGACTGAATTAAGAATGAATGAACCGTTTTTAACCAAATATAATATGGTGATTTCAGAGCGCGCGCTGTGTGTTGTAAGGGGTAGCATGTCTCAATTGATCATACTATTGAGGAATGAAAGACCGAAAAACGGGACGTTTCATCGACTTAACCTTGGAAAAGCGTAGATCGCGAAATCTCATTGTAAACCCTGGAAAACAAAATTTTCAGCATTAGAAATAGGGAGAAATCATTTTCGTTTTGTTCTGCGAGCACAACTTTTCGAAGCCATTATATCTTGACTGACTTTCCACATTAAATTAAGTACTGCATCTTCTAAAACATACAAATAAATTGCAATGTAAAAATCAATATTTCCAATACTAGTGTATCTTTTATTATGTTTTTTGTACAATAATCCGGGTATAATCGCGGCTTTATTGTATGTTTAATTTTTGGTTACAATAATTAGTCACAATTCAATACGAAATTATTCCCAACAATTATCCTTTATTTTACAATGTTATGATCCTTTGTTTTATTTTTTAAACTTAGTTTTATCTGGACTCTTAGGTAATGTCATGTTCAATCCATATGTTGTTATATCGTTTCTTCTATTAGGTTGCACATTTGTTCTATTAATCAGATTGGAAAAATCTACTTTAATGTAAGTGAAATATTTGACTACTTGAGTATTTCTCGCTTGCTGATGATGTATGTTCTCTGTTATATTTTTAGGTTATTTTACTTGTCTTGGCTGCTTTCGTCCTTGCTGTTCAAGGAATTGGATATGGTATGTTAAATCTTTATTTAGTTTAATTGTAATTGATCTTTAATTGACAATATGATCTTCGACAGAAGAAGACGTTAAAACGAATATAAATATTGTCAATGCAATTTGTTAAAAATTCATAAATATGCGTAATAGCATAAACCCTATCCTATCAGATTAAAGATCGCATTGTTTAAAACAGTATTAATGTGATCTTCCATAAGGATATTAAACTCTCAAAGACATTATTAATTTAGTTTCTCTGTAACCTTAGTACTTCGTAATCTTTCTATACAACAGACAGTAAAGAAAAATAGATTTCAACGTTGTCCTTCTGTTTTGTTTTTGGTTTATTGATTTGGTTTAGGTTTAGCCTCCCTTGCAGCAGCGAGGCTATAAGAGATGTCGATCTACAGCTTAACGTCTTATCCACAGTACATAAGATCCCGCTTGGAATCGAACCTGGTTCCCCCATGCCAAATCGCACACAGTAACCGCATATTCACGAGATAGATTTCTCCGCTTTCGACATAAATTGTATTTAAAACTCTTTCTAGTCTAGTGGGAGATCCGGGTTCGATTTCCGGCGGGAGCTCATGTGTCTCGAATTCCTCGTTAATCAGTATGTTCACATCTCATAGCTTTGCTGCTGAGCGGGACTTTAAACTCAAAATTAACTCAACCCAACTCGTTCTAGTTTAATGGTTCTTATTTGCAAATTTAATTGCTGATTTGCCTATTTGTTCTATCTTTCAGGTGGTGTGAGCAGCTACGGTTATGGCATTAGCCACGGCCACTACCCAGGTATCTATGGCCTCCGTGGGTATGGATTGGCTTCTGGTTATGGATTCCCCCACGGTTATGGTGGTTTCGGATCTCTTGGAGGTGGAATCGTTGGAGGAATTGTTGGTTAGGTGATGAACACTTTAATCAAATTTTTCTCAACGGACTATAACGGAATAATAGAACTAAAATGAAATAATGCCTTCAATTTAGAAAAAAAAATATTTGGCTGTATATAAAAAAGAAACTAAATAAAAATGCTTACATTACACTCCTTTTGGCTTCTTTTGTAATTACCGCAGTCGTTTTGTGTTTTCCATACACTCATCTTGATATCTAGTTGTGTCGATTGCGTGCTTATACTTGGCTTACCATTATAAACTTACCATTATAAAGGTGATAACAAATAAGTACAAGTGTAACGGTCACAGTGTATTTATCACTTTAGCTGGTATTGTAAGTATATAATTCGTAATTCAACTAAATTGATCTATTCACACTGCTACTGTTTTTGCGAGCGAACCTTTATTTCTATTTCAAACTATAGGAATGATTCTAAAACATCTAATAAAGCACTTTCTATTTTCTATAAAGAATGGAGTGCTTTAGTTACTTTTCATTAATTTTTTACACTTAAAATCTAGAATTCACTCAACTATTATTAACTTGTTTCAACTTCAAATCGTAGAGAAAATTTTGAATCCTCACAAAAAAGGATACACCATATCGAAGAAAGTTTTTATTTTTTGTGAAATAATGTTGGGGTTAAGTGAATCCTCATACTTGACCAGCTCCAACTCTAATCAGTTAGGTGGGGTAGCGGTGGTTCAGTGGTAGAGCGTTCACCTCTAGTGCAGAGGGTCACGGGTTCAAACCCTTTTGCCACCAAGTGGTCTTTATGGTGGACTGTCCCCGGGGTTCTCCCACTTTCTTTATTCCACCATTTCATTCATTTTTCTTCATCAGCGTCTCCTTTAGCTTAGCCGGCATAATCGTGGGACGTAAAAGTCAAAGATTTCATTTCATTTCATTTCTAGTCATTTGGGATTATGTGAAAGCCTAAATAAATACATATATACAATATATTCGTTTAAAATCGAATAATTGTTACTTAAGTAATTGCACAATATTTCTTTAAGTTGCGAGAGTACTTTCCACCTCATTGGGTCAAATCCATCTAATTCTTAACTGATTTTAAACCAATTCAGAAAAATAAATTCAATTATCATATTCACCGTACTGTATGAAATTCGAATAGTTTCTACGAAAGATCTCTTAAGTCTTGTTTAACCCTTTCACTGTCGGTTAGGACATGAGCCGGTGACACTGGCCAACAAATATTATACAGTTGCTCATAAGCAGGCGTTCCCATAACTGTGAATAATGCAGACAGTTTCCTCTCTTCAGGAATTTGAGCTGCAAAGCTCGTATGTTCAAGTCTATCTAGATATGGTTTGAAGTCTATCATTCTCAATGTAAAGCGGTGGAAAGTTTGAAATAGTTCACATCTTCAATTTTTTGCCGTATATTCTTTAATGCGACTGCCTCAATGATAAATACTCTACAAGGACGGTAATAAACGGAGCCACTAATACCAAGAATGAGAAAGTTTAGAATCTATTATTTACATTCTGTAAATGTAGAGATTTAACTAAGACCGACCTTACTACTGCCTCACATAAACACACTGATAATGGTTGATTTATTATACGACATTTTGTATATCTCTAAGATAGTGATTCAATTAGTACCTAGAAGATATAATACCAACAAACAAGAATACATTTTAACTAGAACAGGCATGTGTAACTTGGAACCATTGGGCCAACCACAAAGAATTCGTATGGCGTCGAGGGCCGTACCCCGTACGAGACAACGTACAACATTGTTCACAAGAATTGAATAGCCATGTTTGACTTATAAAGTCGTTCGTCGTACACTAATATCAGAGCATAAAAACTATTATAATTGTAACCAAAATATTTACTTACTAAAGAAAAGCAGAAAAATATATATTTATTTACCATTTTAGTGTAACACTTGACCAGTCTGCCATTGTTCAGTGATACATTCTACACTGGTTACTCCAACGCGGAGGATAGAATATTTTCATGGCGAACATCAGTTATCCAAGAAATTTTTTTGCTCAGTTGAAAGCAAGAAGAGTGTTTATCTACTTAATGTTTCTTACTCAGCAGTCCGAGTCATACTTTTACTAGTAAAAAAAAAAAAAAAAAAAAAAAAAAAAAAAAAAAAAAAGCTGAAACGTTGCTTAATCATGATTTGAAATTTCTGAAGTTTATGAATGCAGTGGTTACTATCATTAGTTTTCTACCACTGTTCCTGCTTGCTTTGTAGAACCATTATCATCTTAATTGGAAAATTGATGACCTTCATGACTAGGTCATGTATAAGAAATAACCAAATTTTCCAAAGGAAATATACATGTAACGAGAGGTTTATCAGTCTTTACTCTATATCGTAGGTTTATTTACTTATAACAATAATAACCATTCATTCATTCGCGCATTCACACCATATCAGACAATGTATGTATATATGCATGTAGGTTAAGAATTGCTTCAGAAAGGAAACAACCAACTACAATTAGTACATTTTTATTACAGCTAATGATACAGAACAATAAGGAAGGAAAAGGAAAGCAAAGAAAAAAGCATATTCTACATATAGAGTGGTCTAGATAAATATTGGGGCATACATCAATTGACATTCGGCTTAACAATTCGAATCGAGACCTTAACAAGGTCTAACTTAGAAAGATGAGATTTACTACACGAGTCCAATATTTTCGTTGATTTAGCTAGTATTAGTTATATTTCGTACTTGTACTCTCACTAACTTAGTGTCCATGCACATTTTACTTTTCCTTTAATTGAAGACACACACATAATAATAGTCATATCGATTTACACACTAGTCCATATTAAGCGTATATAGCTATCAAAGCTGTCGCACTTGTATCATTGCGATAGTAGTCAATTAATCACATAACAAGTATACAAAGGTGATTCCTAAGGCTACGTAGTTCTAAGGCTACGTAGTTTCAAAATCAGTTCGTTGTCTAGTTTAGTTTAGTATTATCACCAATTTACACATATAATCAACATCAATGTACGTTAAGAATCAGTTAATAATTTTGGTAAGTTTACGAAGTGAACTAGTATACTTTGGGATACGAGATGTTACTAAAATTGTTACCATTAGTGATGCCTAAGGTAGATTTTCGAAGAATTTTAAAAATTGTGTTGAATGAAATTCACTGTTGTCGTAGAACAATTACCATAACTTCAAATTTCACCAATGAGATTATCAGATCAAGGAGATTCATTGATCACAAATTGAAAGGAGGGATGTAATAATGTCAAAAAAAATTAGGTTTCACAATGTTATACGTGTGTATACAGAAGGTTAAATATCCATCGCAATAACCTGCCTCCCTACTAAACCCATCATGCAGTTAGTAAATAATATAGACATGTTAAACACATATATAGGTGGTATAATTATTTACAAAGGCGGTATACTCTAATAATTCTCTTTTACATCTATCGATATTACGAAAATATGGCAACAAGACGCAATAGTCGTGCCTCAACCAACCGGGGAAGGCAACAAAACTCTTCACGTACATCGAAACCACGTATCATAACATCATAATATACTTCATAACAATAAAACATATGTTTGTCACATATTCATATTTTAATATATACATGGTCAGTCGTATTATACAATTCCTAGTTAATTATTCCGTTTCTACATAGTTCTAGATTATTTAAATATATTAAATACAAAGGGAAAAATGAAGTAACTCGACAAACCAAAATGAGTAACCACAGCAACACATATCTTTATATTTTAGTCAATTATTAATAATTTGGTATTCTAACTGGTAAGGATAGCAACCAGGTATAAGTGCAAGCAGGTACATTTTGCAGTATAAAACCTAATAAATATTGCTAACTGGCAGTACTGAAAGAATTTTTAACATTCATAACACATAATAATAATATTTCAAAGAAAACTGAAGGATAATTTGTGGTCCCAAAGAGTATAAATAGTAGAATTTAATCTCTGAGTTAGTTTAGACACAAAACTGAACGGAATGACTACGGTTGTCAGTGGGACTCAAAATCTTATATGCTGACACAGTAATGTTCAAATATTTGCAATATATTTCAATGATCGAGTAATTTGAGAGGAAAAGATATGAGTACACCATCCACCGAGCAATCGTCCACGACCACTGCCGGTCCAAAAAACTACTGACTATGGTAATGCATGTCCCCCGGCATGCTAGGGAGGTGAACATGGTCAGGCCTGCATCACGAATCATAAAACTCGTAGTGGCGTAAGAAGACGGAAGGGGGATGTACGGGGGCATTGCCTCCTCTAATTTCGGGTGGGGAATTTAATGGTGCCCAACTTTTTATTTTGCACAAATTTTAACAAACGGAAGATGTCGATATAAATGCAAAAATAATGAAATAAACAAGTGACAATACAAATCGCTATATTTCACATATTTCGAATAATGGCGGGTACTACCGGACACGTAAGATAAAGTAACTGCAGATATGTACGCTGGTACAGCTAACTACGCCAAGCGTTCAGTGCTGGGACAATTTCGAAGAACGCTAGAATGCGCCTCCAATACATGCCACGGTCTTGCACAAGTCCGGCTTGACGAATACTCCAGGAGATAGAGCTGAGACCACCACGATGCAACGTGCAGTGTGTTTGTTTCCGAAAGGTTCTGTGGAAGTACGTTTTATTTCACTAGAGGCTAGTACCGTTTACCGAAATGTACACCTAATTTTTTGCACGTCTAACAAACACTTTGTTTTCTAAGTGTAATTTCAGTATTTGTGACTCCATGGCTACTAAATCAATACCAAGCATGGTGCAGCGAAATACACCAGGGCTTGTGCAGGACTGACTGCAAAAGACAAAGATGTTTTCATTTGTCTTTCATGTTCCATGTAATATCGGTACAGTTTTTTCTAAATCATAGTACAGTGACACTGTTTGCTTATCTTCTTATGGACTAAAACTTTTCAGTTTGGAACTTCATTTCAACTTTGGAAATTATATTTGTTATATTTTATCTTTTTATCTTCGTCTTGCACTTTGGTTAGGGTTGCCATTCGTCCCGGAATTTATATCTGCGTCCCGGTGTCCCGAAAATATTTCTCGGGTCGATTAATGTCCTGGATCTCAGCGAAGAAGAAAAGAAGGGAATATTATAGTTTGCTTACAAGGGAAGATAATATTACAAACTCCGCCAGAAATTTTTTCCAATGAATTAACCGTTCTATATGAAAAAAAAAGCATACAACGTATGAAGGGAAACATCATACTTTGAATGAGCCTGAACAGACTCTAAAAACCACGAAACATAACAGATCCTGAGGGGAAAAAAAAAACAATTTTGCTTACCAGGGGGAGGGAGTAAATTATCTGCTTACGTTTGCTTAACTAGAGAGGTCTAGTGAAATGACTAGAAATGTGATAACGTAATACTTGAACAACTCTATCTAATGGAAGAAAGTAAATTAGGGTATACCACTTCTTTTCATTTTAAGCATTTCAAAGATTCTCGTAATTTAGTAGCGTCCCGAATTTGCATTTTTGAAAATGGCAATCGTAACTTTGCTTATTCTATTTTTTGCTTCAGCCATATTGTGTAGTAATATTTGAGTTGAATTGAGTTGATTTTGAGTTTAACGTCCCTTTCAGCAGCGAGGGTATATGAGACAGGACCTACTGATAAACATGGAATCCGAACCACATGAGCTCCCTCCGGGAATCGAATCCGAGTCTCCCACGCCAAAGGCGCGTATGCTAACCAATTAGCCACGAAGGAACTCAAGTATTATTTGAATTCGTATAATACAGTTGCAAGATTTATTACAGGTTTCTAATAGTATTCTAGACTTTGCGTAATTAAACGCACGTGTGAGTAAATACGCTACTTTCTAACACTTTTTTCTTTTACCTTGAGTACAAAACAGAAGTTAGTCGCATCATTGCAACATTTTCTTCTGCACGCAGAAAAGGCTACTCTGCAACGCACATGTCTTGTTCTTTGTGTTTCATGAGAATTAAGGCCATAATAAATCAAACACCCTTAACATGGCGCATTTATCTGCACCTACCTTATTTGAAAAAAAAAATATATATTCTACACTTATAAGGAACAATAATTACACCTACCCACGAAGCTGACAGTCATCACATTTGTAATCGATATCTGTTGGTTCGATAAGGTGCAGTTTCATGAACCTAGCCATCGCAGGATTCACACTACACTCAGCCTTCATCGAACGTTTCACCACAAATTGTGAATTCGGTGGTGCTTTCCTGTTCGTCTGGTCGTATTTTCTCTTTGTCGGTGTGGTGGTTCATTAGCTTCTTGCGACCTGCCGTCGGTAGTTCGTGTACTGAAGCCACTCTTCTTTTAATTTGCTTCTTATATGGTGAAGATATTAGTATCGCACTCCCTCCAGTTCTTCTGGTTCGTGACGCTAAACGACTCTAGCGATTTTCCGGTAGTGATGATAACTGTTCACTAATGGAAAGATCTTTATTAGTTGATGGACGAGAAGATTCTGATTCCTTGGTCATATATGAAAAACGTGGATCCGCTGCAGACGACGAACAAGAAGTAGCCCCCTTTTCCTCAACCACTGCCGAAGTTGAAGGTTGTGAGTCATCACAGGTAGGCCTAGTGTAACATCTTGCAACACAAATTACGTTTGCAGACAGATAGTCGGTGTCTGTGAATATCTGAGGGTTCAGTGAATATATTCCAGTGTACGCAAAATCAATTGAGAGCAATGTCCATGAGACACATCTGTCGGTATGCCTCTGAAACAAGTTGCGCTAGATCGTATTCTGTTATTTTTACTCCAGCATTCTTGCGCATCCACGTTATAAAACATGAACGTTAAATTTCGACCTCTTTCGCCCGATGTCAACTTGCCCACAACTCGTTTCCCTTTTTCATGTATCACTTATATATATATATATATATATATATATATATATATGTGTGTGTGTGTGTGTGTGTGTGTGTGTATCGCCTCCTAAGTTGCAGTCAAAGTGAAAGAACAGAAATCATTTCAGGTCCAAACCTTGTCTGTGTTGAAAATTTGATCGAGATTGGATGAGTAGTTCAAGAGTTATTAAGTAACAAACATAGTCACTTTCATTTATATATATATATATATATATATATATATATATATATATATATATATATATATATATATATATATATATATATATATATATATATAGAGAGAGAGAGAGAGAGAGAGAGAGATAGAGATAGATAGATAGATAGATAATAATTTTCTTCGAGATTTTTACATCTATCAAATGAGAGTGCAGGCGTTCGTGGTTCTGGACAATATTCAAAAAATCTTTTAACCAAGGAATGAAAATAACATGTATCAAATTTGCCAATATAAATTTAGAAACATCCATACTGACTAACAAGAATAATGATCTGTATTGAGTACTGTTCGGAAACGTAATACCTGTTTAAATAAATCGAAAGGTGGATAATTGTGTAAATTCAAATGAATACATCAAGAAACAAATGAAATTGAATATAAATACCTGTAGCTGTAGGCAAGTGGTTATTGATTTGAATCCAGATATTCACATGCTCAATATCTTGCAATGTTTGGTTTGATGCAAATTTTGAATCAGATCCCACTGAGCGCCCAAAATGCAACTTTATGATGTTTTAGTACACATATGAGACTACAATATGGACAATTTTCTACTAATTCACAGGGACAATTCTGTGCGAAATCAAAATTTTATTGAATTCTTGACGTATTATTTTTTATTTTACAGGATTTTTTTAAAAATTTAGTACAACTTGCATAGCACTCTTTAAGGTTTTCAGTGGTATTTGTTCCATTTCTCTAGTGAACATATGCAAGTGAACATATGCATTTTATGACAATATTTGATAATCACTGTAACCGAAAAATACCCTTTTTTGAAATATTTGAACATCCTTCATGGGGATACTTTCAGGAGAAGAGGGGTAATAATTTCTATATTTTTCATCTCGCACTGTAATAAAGCTGTGCAGCAATTTTTACAAAAATCTGAGATGGTCGAGTCTGATGACTTGTTGATTTCACATAGAATGGACTTACTTTAAGTCGAAGGCGGACCTAGGTGTTTTTTTTTTTTTTTTTGCACAAAACCTCCAAATTTCGAATGGCTCCTATAGGAATCTCCTTTGAAAGAGAGCTGTAAAATTTTACAAATGTGTTATTTTTGACTATCATAACACACAAATTTTGAGGAAAATTTTAAACATATGTACCACATTTCAGCTTCAAATTTGGTGATTTTATATGGAATGACGCCCTAATCATCCATAGTTGATTTTCTTCGTATTTGTGGACAGTTATGAATTATTAGATTCCTCCACGTTTAGTAATCGCGAACTGCGAGCTTATTAGCCGATGCCACCCGGCAATTCGGGTGACGCGGACTATAGTATATTTGTTGGTTTGAAAGATGCTTATGTAATTACTTAATATTGCAGAATTTTAAATTAGCTTCAACACTTGGGTCATCTTGTCTATACGCCTAATTTGTTAGGTGATTTCTGGCAAGCGTCATTTTAGTATACGCGTGGGTTCTAATCTCTCAGAGAGATTTCTTCAGGAAAATGGTGTCTCTCAAGAAGCATTTTTATGATAACGTCACACTGTTTGTACTTGCTGTCAACAGTATTCTGTCTCACATTTAGACTCCTGCTTGTAGTTTGTCATATTTTGATGGTATAGTTATTTATTGGCTCTGTACATATTCTTGCGTTTGTACTTCACAGTATCAAACTACATTAAATCAACATTTTTCTTGCACATTTGCCACCAACGAATTTGTCTTGTTGAAACCTTACTGTATCCTAGTGGCATTCTTTTCTTATTTATTGTCACAGTTCGAGTTTGTGTTTGTTGCTAAACATTCGGAATTTTAAGTACTTTTGTCTCTGATCTCTTAACTTACTTGAGCAATTTTCGAAGGTACCTGGGATGCTAATGGTATTGTTCTTTTGTACTTTTATCGTAGTTCAATTAGGTCTAATTTAGGCTATAGTTGTTTTGATTACTCATCAGCTCGTTCTCATCTGCTGACGCAGTTTGACTCTGTGCATTACTTACGAATTCGGTTAGCTAATGATACTTTTCAAACGAACCCTTATCATGGACGTTATGTTGAAGCAAAAGAATCATCATTATTAGCCTATCTTCCTGAGAGACTTCTCTTAAATTGTAAGTTGTCTTTCCTGACACTCGTTCAGCTTTCCTTTACATAGTGATCTGATTTAGGATCAGTATGCAGGGTGCCCTTAGACCAGACGTACGTACGAGATTTTCACTGCAGAGAATTTGTGTGTCCATCTGTTCATTTGCTAAATGTTTGTTTACCTCCGCAATGTTTTTTTTTAATACACAGAGTAGAAATATTAATTTCGACTTAGTGTTGTAAAGATCAATGCTACAGGCAACAATGATTCAGATACTCGTATACAGCAGAAAATTTCTTAGGTAAGAATTTTAAGGTAAATTATTGCGTTCTATATAAGCTTCAATTTTCCATCCTTACAATTAGTAAAACTAAAGTATGGGGACACTTAATGAGTTAACCGAATGAAACGAAGGCGTATGATGCGATGTTGCCATGCAGTTAAGAAGTCACAATGTGGCACGAACAAGTTAACACTGCAATACTCGTGCGGGCTACTATTGTAGCCCAGCGTTTTTGCTTTCCTTCCCAGAAAGTAGTTCAAAATACTAACACAAGGGGTGTCTGTGCACCTCTCTATCACTCTGAGCCGCTAGTGTGTGGACGAACGTGAAAGCGAAAGGAGCTCATTGTTATTCTGCTTCAAAGTTTCATGGGCTACAACCGTAGCTCGCGTGACTATTGTTGTCATAATTGTTCCAAAACGTTGAAAGTCTTTTCATCGTTGTTTGTGTGTTGATTAGATAGATGGTCAATGAGTTAGCAAATGCCACTTCTGACAAGAATTGTTTTGTAGATGGCAATAGTGAAGATGGTAAAGAACATTTTGAGACCGAAAAACTGCATTTTTCGGACATACAAATAGTTAGTGAAAATTCAGAAAATGTGACTGAGAATTTCGGGCTGCAGCGATCACTGACACCTGTTGATGATAATGACAGCAAAGATAGTTGTAAAGTAAATTATTATGTCGCAAAATAAAATTTGAAATGGAAAGAGACACTCTTACGCGTAATATTCGCACTCGTGCTCATAATAATGTGCTTCGTCTTTCAAAACAAAAGGGTTTGCGTTGTCTCAACTTTCATGCCTACATTTGCTTTTAGTTGCAAACATTTTGAAACTTATAGTCAGTTGTACCAACATTTACCTTGACAATGTTAGAAAGAGACATATTTACATTAACATGTACTTGACCGTGATGCAGAACTTACAAACGAGACTGAAATACGCGCCTTTATTGGTATTTTAATTCTTTCAGGTTGGTTAGGGAGTAACAGAAAAAACATCGAGTGTATTTGGGGCATTTCTCGAGACTCTGGAGTTCAATGGTGCTATTTAGCAATGAGTGAAAGATTTCACTTTCTAATGTGCTGCATTAGATTTGATGATATAAGAGATCTGGAGAAACTAAAGTCTATTGACCGGCTTGCACCCATACGAGAATTGTTTGAGCTTTTCATTCAAGATTTTAAACGCTTTTATACACCTAGTGATTTCTGTACTGTCTATGAACAGCTAGTGAGTTTTTGTACAAATTGTCCTTTCAGAATCTATATGCGAAAGAAGCCGGCATCAAAATCTATGTCCTTGTCTATGTTAAGACATTTTACGCTGTTAAATTAGAAGTGTACGTCGGTCTCGGCCATAGGGACCATATAAGTTGGAACATCTGTAGAAGATGTGGTTTTGAGAATAGTTGATCCAATTGCAGGAACCAACCGCAACACCAACATTGACAACTGGTTTACGTCCATACCTCTTTTGGAAACATTCTTATGTGAAAAAAGCTTACTCTCGTAGGTACAGTTCGTTCAAACAAATGCCAAATTTCTAATGAATTCCGGACAAATATTCAACGAGAAGAAAACTCACCACTCTTTGTATTTCCCAAAGATATGACTCTTGTGTCTTACTGTCCTCGAAGGAAAAATCAGGGCTGATAGTATCTACAATGCATCACGACAAGGCAATTGATAGTAAAACTGGTGATGCATAAATACCTGAAGTCATAACATTTCATAATGACACAAAGATTCGTGTTGATATTGTTAACCAGATGTGTGCAAAGTACAATGTAGCGCGGAATACAAAGAGATGGCCAGTGGCGATATTTTTTAACCTTTTCAGCACTAGTGGTATCAATGCTTTGCGCATTACAAAGGTAACAATAACCAGAAACCAACTACAAGAAGAGAATTTTTGGAAACCTTAGCATGGGAGCTGATCAGACCTAAAATTGCTAAACGCATGAAGGCTCCAAAAGTTCAAGTGAATATGAAATAGAGATGCAGGCAATTACTGGGAACTGAAGAACCAATGTGACAACTCTTTCAACAAGACAACAAAGTTGGCTGGTGTTACTTGTGTGAAAGAGCCAGAGGTAAATCAACGCAAAAATCTTGTGAGCGTTGAGGAAGGAAAGTGTGCATTGACCACTTATTGCTTATGTAAAGAACATGCTTATAAGGACATAAATAGGAAAACATAAAAAGAAAATATATGAGTGTAAATACCATTATGCATAATTATAGAAAATCATAGTCAAACTTTGATAGCAAGGAATAAAAAAAATATTTCACTGAAACTTTATGTGTTTTGCGGATAATATGTTTATATGTAAGCTTTTTTGTAAAACTTTTGTATAATTAGAATATACATATTTTTAAAGAATTCTTGTGTGTGTTTACGACAAAGAAAAATTTAAAATACGCCAGATTAGTATATTTGTTGCTAAATACCTTTTGCAGTCCTTTTCGTGTATTACTCTTGAAAAATAAATGGTGTTGGTCTTCTTTGTATATACATAGTTTTGAAAACAAATATATTTCTCAAATTGTGTACAAAAACTTTAAAACGGTTTATAAATAAAAGTCTCTACATGAAACATAGAAATATTAACCAAGATAGCCAAAATAATGAAATAAAAACAAATAGGCTACAGTGGTAATCCGCGCGACTATCCATTACAAAAAAAAAAAAAAAAAAAAAAAAAAAAGCGTGAACTGCAGGGTTAATAGGTGACAGATGCTTCTCGTTCTCCGGCAATACTGTAGCTCTTCCGTTTGCTACCAGTGTTTACAGGGAGCTCGAAGCGCCTTCTCCAAACGTCATAAACTCTTTCCCTAAGTATAGTTAATGAGATAAGATTATCATTCTAATCATCCAGGTAGAAGGACATATTTGGTTTCAAACTAGTTAATAAAAATAGTAAAACTGATTCTTGGTAGTGGTACAGTGCCTTCCGGTGGGCTACGCCTGAAACCATTAGTACAAACTCTATTAGAATTTAATACAATTCACGTAACTCCACCGCCCTTACTATCAGCTTTGAAGAGGACGCGGAATATATTGGTTAAAATCTTGATGGAATCACAACTTATCGAACACAGGTCCAAGGAATAATTTAAATCTTATTCTAATGCTGTGATGCATTTCGTGCCTCGTTAACTTCATTATTCTATACATGTATAAAATAAAATAATTTCCTTATCATTTATTTTAATTCCTTGCTGTCTCTAGTATTGCCACTAATCTTTATTTTAGAAAACTTGGATTAGGTTTTTAAAAATAAAGTAAAAGATAAACTTTACCTAAGTTTATTCACTTTTCCATTTATATATGGAATGCGTTCCGAACTTTCAATATGCCAATGTGGAACTCTCCATCCTGCTGGAAAAGCAGGTGTGCATCTCGATATATTGACACCTTATCAGAGAAGAGAACCTTACGGCAAATCTTTGTTTAGGTTTCTAGTCATGTTAAACCTGAAGAGGCCTTATCGCTGCAAAATTATAATACTTCTCATTTTTACAGTAATTATGTGATATCTTTAAATAGATAAAATATAATCAAAATATGGAACAAGAACGCTCTAGTATGGCGAAATCTTGGTACAGATAACGCCAATTTTTAACGTAAGGTCCACAGTATTTATATTTATATAACCAAGGATACTATTTTATCAAAATACATCTAAACACTGCATTATATTACCTTTTATTGTAGTACATAACAGTTAAACATTTACGCACTTTTAAAAATTGCATATAAAGTCTTCACGAGATGGATCCTTTGTTTATATTATTTTTTCGTTGCTATGACAACCAAAATCACATCGTCAAACCACTGTCATAACAAAATATCATCGCATAACAACAGAAAAGAAATTACTTCCATTTCTCTTTTCATATTCTTGTTCTTCCTTTCTTGAACAGCTTGTGCATATTTTAAAAGTACATTTTGCTCATAAATACAAATAAACATGTTAAAAAAATACAAGTATCGTTGTATGTGGCGCCTGGACAATAGGACCTTTTTTAAAAGATAAATAAAAGAAATGAAATGAAATGAAATCTTTGAGTTTTACGTCCCACGGTTATGCCGGTTAGGCTAAAGGAGACGGTGATAATGAGAGATGAGTGAAATGGTGGAATGAAGAAAGTGGGAGGAAACGGGAGAACCCCGAGAAAACCCACGAGCACGGTGTTTGTCCACCACAAAGTTCACTTGGCGGGGGCTGGGATCGAACCCGGGACCCCAAGCACCAGAGGTGAACGCTCTACCACTGAGCCACCGCGCCCCCCTAAAGATAAATAAAAGAGAAACCCTGGACCGTTAACTATTACATACTAATTAGTTAAGTTTCTGAATGACCCTCGAATATATATAAAAATTACAATTCATATAATCATATATCATATTTTACTTCGCCCTTCGATTCTCAAAGATCTCCTATCCTGTCAAGTACTTGAATCGAAGGAAAAGCTCGTAAAATCATAAGCGATCTGTTCAATTTAATTATTTCAGGAAAAGGTACCCTTGGAAGTTCGGCCATTGTTTTTCAGAGCCAA
The DNA here is from genome assembly GCF_964235325.1 of Thermobia domestica. Classification (NCBI taxonomy): domain Eukaryota; kingdom Metazoa; phylum Arthropoda; class Insecta; order Zygentoma; family Lepismatidae; genus Thermobia; species Thermobia domestica. Next base: position 346,470,583 of record NC_137455.1, read on the forward strand.
ACTTATTCTTCTAGAAATGAAATCTGGTGGAATTAGACGTATTGCCATTGGTAATGACTGGCGCAGAATATCAGCAAAAATTATATGCTTCAGAACACGGGAGCATTTTAAGAAGTTTTTGTGTCTCCATCAACTTGGTGTTTGAACTCCCAACGGAGCCGAAGCAGCTGTACATGCAACCCGGGTTCTTTTTCCTCCATTCACAATGCTCTTAAGGATATTTTAAATCTGGATTTTCGCAACGCATTTAACGAGCTTCCCCGGGACTCCATATTCACTACAATGTTGAATCAATTTCCTTCAATCTATCCATATGTTTACCAATGTTATGCTCAACCCAGTGATCTATTCTTAGGTCAAGACACTATTTGATCCCAGAGAGGAGTACAACAAGACGATCCCCTGGGTCTAGCACATTTTTGCTATAACCATTCATTCCTAATGAAATCAATCAACACTAAATTAACCATTTGGTATTTGGATGATGGAAGTATCGCTGATGAACCTGAAGTGGTTCTTTCAACTCTAGAAAAAATAGATGAGAAGGCATCTAGTTGGCCCATATTTGAATTTTTCAAAGTGTGAATTTGGGTTTCTTGGGTCAGACGAAACCAAGTTCGACCTATTATTTAAAAAAATTGACAAAACTGCCCCAGGAATACGTCTCTAACTAACCAGGATGCTTGTCTTCTAGGCGCCACTCTCACAAAGGAAGCTTTTACCAATGTCCTGTTAAGCAAAATATCGAAGTTAGAATATTTTTTGTCCCGACTCGCGTCGATTTCTGTCCTTGCAGCTTTCTTTCTTCTACGTGCCTCTTTGTCGATCACTCGTTTAAACTACTTCTTACGATGCTTTCCATCTTGGAATGAGACTCCTCTACTGGAGAAATATGATAATATCCTTAAAATGGGTCTGGAGTCAATTTTAAACTGCTCCTTAAGCGACGAATCTTGGATTAGGGGGTCTTGGTATTCGGCGATCCGTGGATATGGCGATTCCTTCCTTTTTACCGACCTACCACGGATCTCTTTGCTTAGTCGAGACTCTTCTTCCGCAAGGTTCCCACCTAGACCCAGATGGCACAGTTCAAGAAGGCTCTATCAAATGGAAAAAAATTAACAGATACAGATCTTCCAGAAATTAACAAAAGAGGTTCTCAGGCATCTTGGTACACACCAATTACAGCGCACTTTCATGAACTTCTTTTACAGTCAGTTCTTGCTCCAGTGGATAAAGCCAGGATTCGTGCTGCCACATCCCTACATGCTGGGGCATGGTTGAATGCAATACCCTCAACACTATTAGGTCTTCATATGACTAATGAGACATTTCGAATTTCTGTCGCCTTAAAATTAGGTTCAGATATTTGGGAGCCACATCGCTGTCGAGCTTGCGGGTACAAGTTAAAGAACGTGGCCTGCATGGCCTTTCATGCATGAAGAGCATGGGTAGACACACTAGACACTCCTCTGTAAATAATATCATTTTACGAGCCCTTAAAACAGCTGGAATTTTTTCCATACGTGAACCTTCAGGATGTTGTCGTTCAGATGGTAAACGACCTGATGGTATGACAGTAGTTCCTTGGTTGAAAGGCAAATCACTAGTATGGGACTTTACGTGTTCATATACATTTGCCCATTCAAGTCTCCCTTTAGATGTTATGAATGCTGGAGCTGTTGCTAGTCGTAGAAAAGTAGAAAAGCAAACGAAATATAACAACCTCCTTGATAAATTTATCTTTGCTCCAATTGACATCGAGACTAGTAGTGCTTGGGGATCTGCAAGCCTTGATTTTATTAGAGAAGTAGGCAGACGCATTTCTATCGTTACTGGAGATTTTCGTTCAGCATCTTTCTTAATACAACGCATATCTATTGCTATCCAACGTGGCAACGTGTCGTCGGTTCTTGGCACCTTACCACATGGAAAATAACTAGATAAGGTGTTTCTTCTCTAACACAAAGGACAACACTGAACATTTATACAACTGGAAGACATACTGAGGTGTAATATCATTGGATGGCGTAGAAAAGCAGACAGTAACACTAGATATGATGCCGTTGATAGGTGGTTTTCTACCCCTTGCTTTGGTTCGACTATCGAAATATATTTCCTGCTGACTTAATTATTTTTCCGCAATTATTTCATAAATTTATTTAATATAATTGTTACAATTTTATTCAAATTATTATATTTTTCTGTTATTCTGTTAGCAATTATTATTCCATTCCTCATTTATGCCTGTTGTTTTTTTTATTTGAATGTCGAATAATTTAGAATTGTTATAAGAAAGGAAATAAATACATGAAATATTTTACTTTTATAGCAATATTATTTTCATATTTATCTTAATTTCCTTAATTAATTTAATTTCAAATATTTATACACTCCGTCGATAACAGAAGGTGCATTCAGATAACGGCATAGAAGTTGTTTAATTTTAGCTCCTTTTGGGGCATTGATATGTATTATAAGTTGAATGTTAACAAAATCTATATTATTTTATCGGGCAAAACTAAGAAGATTGTGAAAGGATATCATTGTGGCATTTACAGAATTGCTCTTTTAAACAAGAAAGAATCAAATATATGATATATTCAAACAAAATGCAAATTGAAATTGAAATGTCGACAATATCTAGAACAGCACGAATAACAAATGAAACTATAACGATATTCGGAGTGAAATAAAACAAAAATCAATTGAATACGGTTCTTTCGGACCCCGCAACTTTAGCTTAAGTTACATGACCAACGGACTCGTTTAAATAGCATTGGAAGTCATAAACTGGAATACAGTCTTGTGCGCTATTTACTTCTACAGTTCTTTGTTTTCTATTTTGAGAATTTTTGCCATCTATGAAATTTCTACGAAGTCCAATTCGAGGGAAATTAGATACAATGACTATCTGCTTTTTGAGTGTATTATGATTCTTATTATTGTTGGTACTAATATTAGTTCGGTTACATTACCGGTACACGTGAATTTAACATTACTTTCTACATTGGAATTACACTTTAATTTCACATGGATATTTCGAACTTGGTTTCGATTAAGGTTAGTTTGATTCAGGTTAGTATTGTATTGCACCATTGATGGATTTTCAAAATTTTGCAATGTCATACCTAGATGATTGAAGTTAACGCACTGCATCACGTTCTGTAAAAGTACCATCGGATTGTTCACTACTATCATTTTGTTCTTTTCGTTGAATGAACAATTCAACAGCCCCAACTAAATCGACCAATCACTACAAGCATTGGTGGGAACACACGTTCTCTTTCTGAATTTCCCGAATACTGGGATCAATTTTTTCTGCTACATCTCATTATGTTTTAGCGAAAACTCAGCAAATTTCACCAATGCAAACTCAGGATCTGAATTTTCTGTTGTTTCTGTGGAAGGTTCAGGTTCATTTGAAGCATTCATGCCAACCTGTGATGAAATTTCTTCGGTGAAGCTACGTAGTATTTGTTCCATTTTAAGGTCACTTTGTTCAATTCGTTGATTTCTCTAATTAATCTGTTCTGATAAGTGTTGACTGTTACTGTCAATTTTACTGTCGAGTTGTTTCATCTGTTCCATTTGTCGATTCATTCACTCAACAAAATTTTGCCTCAGTTGTCCAGGCTGCTGTTTAATGAGATCGGCTATGTCAGAGGAGTTCATCTCCTATTAGCATTTGATTCAGTTGTATTTTCAATACGAGAAAGACTCATTTTGATGTTTCTAAACATTTTCTTCCACTCCTTAATAAAGTACATTCCGTTTTTGATGTATTTAATAAAATTATTAAGTAACCTTAAAATTAATCTGAAATCCTGGAGCTAATTATCTAGGAGACTTATCTACACACAAATCTCGTAAAGTCCTGAGGCGGCAAACCACCAATTTATATATGACGTAAGTTCCATGAAAAATAATGCAAACCTGGAGCGAAAAACACCAATTTATATATGACGAAATCCTGGTACAGATGACGCCAATTTTTAACGTAAGGTCCACAGTTTTTATATTTATATAACCAAGGTTATTATTTTATCAAAATACATCTAAACACTACATTATGATATTACCTTTTATTGTAGTACATAACAGTTAAACATTTACACACTTTTAAAAATTGCACACACAGTTTTCACGAGATGCATCCTTCGTTTATATTATTTTTTCGTTGCTATGACAACCAAACTCACATCGTCAAAACACTATCATAATAAGATATCATCGCATAACAACAGAAAAGAAATTACTTCTATTTCTCTTTTTATGTTTTTCTTCTTCCTTTCTTGAACAGCTTGTGCATATTTTAAAAGTACATTTTGCCCATAAATACAAATAAAAATGTTTAAAAATACAAGTATCGTTGTACTAGACAATATCATTTTGCATAAGGTACTGTTATCACGAGTCACGTAGTAGCTTTCCGTTTGCAGCCACTTAGAAACGAGAAAATAAATGTCGATTGTCTAAATGGCTGGAAATAGAAAGCAGATAAGTGAGTCGTTATAACGGTATCTCATGTAAAATAGTAGTGTCTAGCGAGCTCATTGTTCTTTTCGATTATCTTTTATTTACTTGAAGATATCACATAATTCCTGTAAAATTAGCGGTATCTTAATTTCGCCGTGATGGGGCCTCTTAATTTGTACGCACAAAGATGATGACACTTGTGCAGCACATCGTGAACTGTAGATTTTGCAAAAGCAAGCTCACTTGTCACCGTATGAATAGATTTCTCACAACTGTACATAAAATGCATTGGACTTTTTAGTGACTTTTGTGATCGCCCACCAAAACGCCTCTTAGCGATAGACCCTGTTTCTAGAAATGCTTGATTCCATGGCTTGATTCTCATCTCATTCTAATGGTCTCTGTGAGACTCTAACAAGCAATCGCTGTTGAACTGCGACAATCGACCCCACTTCTTAGTAACATCAAGCAGTTTGTACTTTTTCAGCATTGGTTGTCATTTTCATTTTTCACCACCTGCAATAATACAAATGTGAATCATTACTATTCATTACCTTTTTAAAATTTCCATAGCTCAGCTGCCATCTACAACCCTGCAAACTGTACTTAAATATGTAGTATGTTTATTATGGGATTTTAAAATTACGGCGTTTTAATTCCGGTACTCTATATATCACAACAAACGTATATAACACACAATTGACCCTTATGGTAAGTTGAGTAGTCAATGGAATTAGCAGTAACATTGTAACGTCTCAGAAAAAGAACCCTAGATGCCCTCAAAGTGTAATTTCACACTCAGCTCAAATTGCAACATTTACTTTTGTTTCATCTATTGACTGACTAATACATGTTTATGCGTTTAATGTACATGATCCACTTCTTTTGTAATTTGTAATAGTTATGAAATATTGTGTTTTATAGTACGTTTTAAACTTCTCGGTTCTGCAGGACGGGTTGTAATATAGATTGTTCAAAAATAATTATGTACAGGAATTCTGTAAATACTACAGATGAGTTAGATGCTCTGGGCTCTCGAGAATGCAAAATAATTTTACGAGAAACTAGAAGCTTGCAAATTTCTAAAGTTAACACGTTTCAAAAATTAACTACTCATAAACTTTCTATTAATATTAAACTATACTCGAGTTTCGTACTCTAATTCTTTAGGAATCTTAGTGTGTTCCCACATAGAGCAGACACATCCAAGTGACGTCACTCTCGGGATATTGGTATCTCCATAGAACATACCATTTTTTTTCCAGTGGACTTCAAGTGTTCATCTGGATATTTTCGCTTATGTCCCGGAAACAAAATTTCCCGCAGGATTCCTGTGGGACATATCTGGGATCTGTGGAATAATAACTAGATGGGTTTTCGACATTCAAATATTTTTCGTGATAGGCACATCCTATTAAGACTCAAACCCAATTGTTTTACCGTGGATAATTCCATGCAAGTTTCCTTTTTACTGTTGTGGACCGTTCAAAGAATTTCGGGCATGTTGTACAGTCTGGATTTTTAACTTTCTGTATGAAAAAGTAAGTGCCCGGTTAAACTGGTCGTTACAGAATTAATTGTCGATGAGCGTTGTCTGAAAAGGAATATAATTGTTCACTTATAAATTAACATTTTTAAGCTTAATTTAAACTAACGTAAACATGCTTTCTATAATAATAATATATTCTAAGAAAGAAAACGAAATACTATTTTATTTGATTAAATGTCCAAAGATTATTTATGACCGTAAGTTACAAACAGTTAATTACTCGAAGCAATGTTTTATTACAAAAGCTGTAATATTGTAATTTTATAGACAAATTATATTTGTTTTAGGTATGGATGTATCCATATAAAACTTCAGATCTGAAAGTTAGTAATTTTATTATTTTTACAAACTATGCTCGGTGGAAATCTTTGTAGTGAAAGAAGAAAATATAATGATTTTGCTTCAAGACATAGATTTAATACCAAAATAGTTAAAAGTTTATGAAATAAATTTTAATAAGCATAAATGCTATATATTAGTGCGATTTTTTTGAGCAAATTAGTAATAGCTATTTCAGACGTGCAATTCTCAATATGCGTTAAGAGCCTGCCTGACTAAAAATACCATAATACAAAATTTACCATTTTTCTTTTGCTTGATTATTCATCAGTGAAAGGAGATAATGAAATGCAAGTCACCATAATCAGAGATAATGCTATTCTACAACAGAAAATATGAACCTGGAGAATGTTCAGTGTTGCCATCTATAGAAATTACAGTGTTACCAGAAAAACAATTTCCCTAAAATCTAAGTTAATGCAGCGAGTAGAGGAATATCTCAACTGCATTTGATTACGTATCATGTCGTTTTGGTTTCTTGTGAACTACTTTTTAATTAACATTATTATTTAGTTTTAATACCTGCATGTTAAAACTATTTTGATTATTAAAACTAAATACAACTATTATTTAAAACGTAGTTTACAGAAAACCAAAACAATATGATACGTAACCAAATGCAGTTGAGTTTGTTCCTCTACTCGCTGCCTTAACTTAGATTTTAGGGAAATTGTTTTTCTGGTAACACTGTAATTTCTATGGATGACAACACTGAACATTCTTCAGGTTCATATTTTCTGTTGTAGAATAGCATTATCTCTGATGGTGACTTGCATTTCATTATCTCCTTTCACTGATGAATAATCAAGCAAAAGAAAAATGGTAAATTTTATATTATTTTTAGTAACGCAGGCTCTTAAAGTGGATCACCACCCGGAAGTCAGTACATATTTTAGCTCGTTCCCTTAACTACTGCGCAATGAAACATTACATATTATAAATATTGTACTATAAGATTTCCTTGATGTCTTCAGCTACAACACGAGACACTCATTCATTTGGTTGTGTATTGTGATATCGGAAAAGGTAAATAAAAGAAAATATTTGGTTCGTTTTACAATGAGCACACAAGATAACACTTACTTTTAGATCTTCCTAGAACAGCTGTTTTATGAAAAGTTTATTTGTATATGTAAAGTATTTTAAAGTAACGATATCATTATGAAACAGATATATTGTAATTATGACCGTTTTTCGTGTTATGTTTCACATTTTATTTGAATATTAATTTATATTTGAGGAAATAGATTTTGAGACGGAACTTGCGCAGAACGCCACAATGGGTCTTTCCTAAATTTGTACGTTTACTGTGGTAGTCACAATAACAAAATTCCTAGATTGTAGCGTTGCAGTCAAGAAGTGGAACTTAGCTGTGAATGCTGTAAGGATCGTAAATTCTCCAGTACGAATCCAAGCAGAATTACATGATTACTTCCTTTATTACCTGGCATCAGTAAACACTTGACACCATTTAGCAACTAAGCACTATTCAAACAGTATTTAGTAATCCACCTTAACAGATTCGAATATATGTTTGTTATTATGCATAAAATAATGTTATAAGCTAATGTAAGTTCCCTAGTCAATTCTGATGTCTGCCTTCAATATGCCTTATCACTTCTTATAGGCATACGTAAATAGCTTGAATAATTATTCCAATTTAAGAGAGTATACTTGATGTATCGAAGTTGTTGAAATACTGTTACGTTACAATACATAGGAAAATTTTAATTTTCTCATGTGTAGCTTTACAAAAATAGGCGTGCTACGTTCCTTATATTATTCTGTAGCCGAGCTTGAAATACTTAAGTAATACGATGGTTGAGCGCCAAAAAGGCGTAACTGCAATTTTATTAGTTTAGAGGCTTAAGTGATATGTGCCTCTCTGGCACAGAACCAAATGCTAATAACTCAGTTATACTTTTATATAATTTTCGAATAACGTTCCAAGGATAGATATTTTCATTAAGGCGTCTTGGCACAAGAAAATTCAATCCATTATACATGTCCTCATAGAATTAACTCAAAATATGAAAATTCGACAGTTACGCACTTTTGGCGCTCAAGTTTTCAATTGTGAGGTAGTCAATTGATAGATTTATTATGCTGTCAGCAGGATGTGATAAGCTTAACTTGACTAATAGATTACACTAGTCAACAAATTTTAACTTTTTTCTGCCACATGAGAGAAAACATCTGATCTTAAAGGAACTTTGGCCGCTGGATTCGAATCTGCAATCCGTTTTTCTCTATCACGCACAGTTTTCCCGTGACAGAGTTATTTTCGGGAAATTTCCCCCAAAATTTCTCTTTTTCTTCATTTATGTACCTCTAGCTCGAGTTCCCTTAGACATATAAACATACAAATTATATTCTAGGTTAGCTTGATTTATACTTAGTAAACCCTGTAAGTTTCATCTGAGTCGCATCATTCTTTATTGAGAAATAAATATATTTCTATAAATATATGCTATGTGTACTGTCCATTTTAACATATACAATAGGTGCAGAAAAATCACATGTACCTTCCCCGGCAATTACAATATAAGCAAGGTTTATACTTCATTGGATTTGTAATGAAACATACTTTACAATGATGTATACACCATCTCCGCCATTTTTATAAGAGGAAAATTCTAGAGGGATTTTTCGGGAAATTCCCTAAAAAAGTAGATTTTTTGTCTCATGTCACTGTTCATATAGTGATACAGAAGTGGGAATTGCGCCAGAATATAGATTTATATCAATTCAATAAATCAATAGCTCACTAGTAAACAAGGTTTTTGCCAGATGAAAGAAAACATCTGATCCTAAAGGAACTTTGGTCGCTGAATTCGAAAGTGCAATCCGTTTTTCTCCATCACCCACAGTTTTTTGCGTGACAAGGGGAGGGGGCTGAGAAATTCCCTCATAATATACCTTTTTTCCAAATTTTCGTACCACTGGCCCTTGATATATACACCTAAATACAAAAATGACACCATCTAAAACTTTGATTTATACTTAAGAAACCTCGCAAGTTTCAGAACAATCGCATTATTATTTCTAAAGAAATAAACATAGCTGCATGTATGTTCTTTGTACTACTTATTTTAAGACGTAATATTGCGTTCTTTGCACCGAAAGAAAAAAAAAAACACAATTGCATTTACCCATACAGGCACAAATACGAAAAATGAGAGTATACGACATGGAGTAAGAGGTCTGTGGTTTTCTACCACCTGGCATGTGATTGCATTGATACAGCTGTACAACAACACGTGTTTAGCTGATGCAATAAAGCTGTTCAAAATCGGACTCTACTCATAAATTGTCAGGTCCATGGCAAATATATAAGGAAGTGTTGTATAACTGCATGCATATTGTAGGTTTAGTTTTAATTTGGATTTACCTGTGACAAGTGGTAGTAAGTGCGTGTGCGTGTTTGTTTTCTTTCTCCGCTATGAAGAGATCGCGGCGTGCGTGTATAAACTCGCCGAACTTTCTGTTACGTGTGTGGAAAATATACTGTGAAAAGTCAGCGCCGTGCATTAACAGAAACATTAAAACAAGCTTATTATAGCTATTTTAGGTGTCATGTGGGTGATCAAGACAAAGTGTGGGCTCCCCATATGTGCTGCGTAACATGCTATTCTACTCTTATTAAGTGGAAAAGTGGCGATAAAACTCGAGCTATGCATTTTGCGGTGCCAATGGTCTAGCGAGAACCAACCAGTCATGCTGAAGACTGTTATTTCTGTCTAACAAAAATTTGGGGTCATTCTAAACGAACAAAATCTAATATTGAGTACCCAAATGTTCCATCCGCTCTAAAACCCATACCACATGGACCTGAACTCCCAATCCCTGATCCATACGCACAGTCAGAAGAATCTTCTCCAGCAGAAGAGCAAGTAGATGAGTTGCCCGAACCATCAACTTCCTTTGATCCAAACTATAGCCCAACTAAAAACACACCTCTTCTTGTTGTGTTTGACCCATTTTTGACCCATTTCGAACTTAACGTTTTAACAACTTTTCTATTTTCTTACGAATCGGATCGAATTTTTGTGACTTTTACTCGTTCTCTTGAAGAAATATTTGTACCATGTGTCACTCTTATCCACACTTTGCCTAAACAAACAATTATATTAGAACGGCGGCTTGGGTCAATTTTGACCCAACTCTTTTGTTAGTGATTTTTGTTGCATTGTAGCAACACTGCTGGCTAACGTCTTTATCTTGCGACCGTTCTTTCTCATAATACTCTCCCATTCCACCTCGTGTTCAAGACCAGCTTCTCAGCAATTTTGTCAGTTTAGTTGGAGTAAGTAATACTTTAGAAAGTCTGTTGATTAGGAGAATCACATTATTTTCGGGACTGGTGTGCTATTTCAAAAACTCATTATGAGCAAGAAACTGATGACACTGGATGAAATACTTGCAAATTTCAATGATATAAGTGAGGCCGAGTCTGACGCTGAATGCGTTGATATTTCTTCAGATGAAGAGTACCTGCCGAATAACAACGAACATGATGATTCGGATGAAATATTGAAAGAGGAAGAGATAAGCACAGAAAACCATACTTCTGCAAATAAGCGTCGTAAAATAATAATATAAACACAGATTATATGTCTTATATCGTAACAAAATATTCATAATAATTTCAATCATTTTAACAAAAAATTGCAAACAATTTGCATGTTATTGTGAAAATATATAGCTATTTTTTTGTATCACTATGTTGAAATGTTTCATGAGAAGATGTTCATAGCACAAATAAATAATAATAATAATAATAATAATAATAATAATAATAATAATAATAATAATAATAATAATAATAAATAAACCACAGCCATATTCGATCCACTATTGGATGAGGCCTCTCCCCGGAGGGAGGACTTGGTCTACTGCTCCCACGCTGACTAGACGGGTTGGGACAAGGTTCCTATATACCAGACGGGTTGGGAGAAGAAAGCCGAAGTTCTCACTGTGATCGCCACTATATGGCCGTCCCGCTGGTCTAGTGCTGAACGTGGCTGAGCACGGATTGAGGGATCCCGAGTTCAATTTCCGGCGCTGCAAAGAATTCTTAGACTACTAGCCTGTGGCGTAACCAGAAATTTCGAAGCTACCGAAACCAAAAAGTTTAGAGGTCTAAATGGGAGACAACTTACTTTCTCGTATGTTTCGATAAATTATATTTCAACCAAAGAAGTAGAATCTCTAACGGAGTTGTTCGAAAGAACAGGTAGTTTACCATTCTTTTCATGTCAGAGCTTTCATGATTAGAACCTAGCATATCTTATTTATAAAACAATCACTCTATACTGACTTTTTCTGGTTTGAACTACTCAAGTTTACGACTGTGTATGCTATTTTAGGTTATGTGTTTCCACAAATTCTAAATAGGGAGAGGAAAGTTATAGAAGTGCATAGATGCGTATTACAGCCATATTAGTAAATATTTTTGTGTAATACGTCACGTTTTTATTTGTGAAAAATGTTTTTGTATGACCCTTCTCCTTGTAGAGGAGTGACTGAACTTTGTTCTGTGTAAGACTGCAAGTTTAAATGTGTATAGATTAGGTTAGTTTAGTTCAGTTAGGTCATGCGCTTGAACAAACTCTCTAAGAATATTAACTATGTAGGAATTAGAATGATATATAATATTACTGTATAATAAACTGACATTGTATATAATACATTCAATAATACAATTCTAATAATATATATTCATAGAAAATAGCATGTTTCTTAAATTTGTATTATGGGCAAAAAAAAAAAAATTGATCAATAAATATTAAGCTAGAGTTCAAAGAAGTTTTTTGTTTTATTGAATGAAAGTCACGTTTTATTATGCAGTAAATGTTATGGTTTAGAATACAAATATTTAATAAAAATGGAATGGGTCATTTTTGACCCACTCCCGCCGTTCTAGGGATTATCAAAAACACCGCCGTTCTAGTGTTAACCAGTCCAGACTGAATGACTAAGTGAGGGATCTAAATCTGAGTAAGCAACAAGCTGAGTTGCTCGGATCGAGACTTCAAGAATGGAATTTACTGGCTCCTACCACCAGAATTTCAATTTTCAGAAACCGACATGAACAATTTTCAGGTTTTTATATAATGCAAAATTCCTTCTGTGCATGTACAAATATAGATGGTTTAATGGATGCACTAGGTTTCCAACACATCCCTGAAGAATGGAGGTTGTTTATCGACTCCTCTAAAACAAGCCTTAAGGCTGTTTTGCTACATAATGGGAACACTAAACCATCAATTCCAATGGCATATTCCGTAGAAATGAAGGAAACTTATGAAAGTTTGTCTGTGTTGTTAGCTGTGATACATTATAACAAGTACTGTTGGCAAATTTGTGGTGATTTAAAGGTCATTGCTATATTATTGGGGCTTCGGGAAGGATTTACAAAATACTGCTGTTTTCTTTGCTTGTGGGACAGTAGGGCAACTGAATCACACTACATTCAAAAAGAATGGTCCCCAAGAGAAACATATATGCCAGGGAAACACAATGTTAAGTATTCTGCCTTAGTTAATTCAGAAAAAATTCTGCTGCCGCCTTTACATATAGGATTAGGCTTAATGAAAAACTTTGTTAAGGCCATGGACAAGAATGGAGAAGGTTTTGCGTACCTTAGAAGTCAATTTCCAAAACTTAGTGACGCGAAAGTAAAAGAGGGGATATTCGTCGGGCCCCAAATTCGGAAACTATTAAAGTACAACATCTTTGACACAAAGTTAAATAATGATGAACTATCCGTCTGGAGAGCTTTCAGTAAAGTGGTGTATGGATTTTTGGGAAATCATAAGGCAGAAAATTACCGTCAATTGGTTCAAGAGCTTTTGGATAGCTATCAAAGGTTAGGATGTAGAATATCTCTGAAAATTCTTCATTCCCACTTGGAATTTTTCCCCGAGAATTTAGGAGCTGTAAGTGACGGACAAGGGGAACGATTTCATCAGGACATTTAAAAAATGGAGCAACGTTATCAAGGTAAATGGGATCCTCATATGATGGGCGACTACTGCTGGTTTTTAGTTAGAGAAAGTGACTAGCACTACAAAAGGAAGAATTAATTGTAAGTACAAATGTTTTATTTTCATATTTTGTAAAGCAGTTCTGCATTTGATCCATTGTGAGTTATTGATATTTGTTTTTGTAGGTCAATATTAATTTTTTGTTTACTATCTTGAATAACGTTTAAAAGGCGCGGAAACTAAGAATTTTGTTGTATATTTTTGGAGTTAAAGATAAGTTTTTCAATAGGACTAATCTGGCGCAATTCCCGTTTCTGTATCACTATATGAACAGTGACATGAGACAAAAAATCTACTTTTTTAGGGAATTTCCCGAAAAATCCCTCTAGAATTTTCCTCTTATAAAAATGGCGGAGATGGTGTATACATCATTGTAAAGTATGTTTCATTACAAATCCAATGAAGTATAAACCTTGCTTATATTGTAATTGCCGTGGAAGGTACATGTGATTTTTCTGCACCTATTGTATATGTTAAAATGGACAGTACACATAGCATATATTTATAGAAATATATTTATTTCTCAATAAAGAATGATGCGACTCAGATGAAACTTACAGTGTTTACTAAGTATAAATCAAGCTAACCTAGAATATAATTTGTATGTTTATATGCCTAAGGGTACCCGAGCTAGAGGTACAAAAATGAAGAAAAAGGGAAATTTTGGGGGAAATTTCCAGAAAATCCCTCTGTCACGGGAAAACTGTGCGTGATAGAGAAAAACGGATTGCAGATTCGAATTTAGCGGCCAAAGTTCCTTAAAGATCAGTATTCTTCTTTCATGTGGCAAAAACCTTGTTGACTAGTGTTATCTGACACTTTGTGGATGTATTTGGAGGTATTATATATTGGAATAAACGCTTCTGTATCGAAATTTCCCAGTGTCATGTTCTAAGTTAAAATCTTATATGTACATAGAATGAGACAGGCTTCGATTATTTAATGTGTTAATGTGAACTATATCGATCATGTAATAAGAAACAAAGGAAACACGTTGAAACAAAGGAAATAAGTGTAACCTTTATTCTTTCCGATTAGACGGAAAGTAAGCAAATGTAATATTTCTTCAAGTTGACCTAACCACACTTCAAAACAGCGTGTGATCTGATGAACGCATGTCGCATCCTGAGAAAAATAAATAACAATATTGTGAATTTCTTTTAACATGTTAAGAGCTTAGAAGGAAACTTGACGTCGACCTCAGTATAGCTAGGCGTCGTGTTATTATGATAGCTCGAACCATGAAGATGGACGGAACGTGGGAGAAGAGAATGACGACTAAGCCATTATGTTGCTAATGGTAACGTAAGGAGCTACGGTTATAGCATTACCATGACGATTATCAAGAAATCTATGTCGTCCGTGGCTATAGATTAGCGTCTGGAGACGGATTTCCCCATGCTTATTATGATTTTTGGATATCTTGGAGGTGGAACCACTGTATGAATTGTTGGTTACATAATAAATGGTTTAATAAAAAGTAGTTCTGCTGACTTTGATGAAACAACAGAAACCAAATAAAAAAGTGATATTAATATTTTTGGAAGTATCTGGTTATGACACTTCTCTTTTCGAAATTCAGTAAACATTTCGTCTACACTACATGATATGTTATTTCTCTACTACCTCTCTCTTGGTGAATTACGTAGATCTTTATTCTCATATTATATCCCAAGTGGTGCTCATTATGTAGCATTCCCGGGAAACAACGTTTTACCATTATACAGGAGAGATTATTCAAGTACTTTGAAAAGTAACTTTCTTTCTCGTATAGCAGATATTATAAGTATAAAACTCAAAATATTATTGAATTACGTTTTTTATCATACAGTATTTTAGATAAATTTGTAATTGTCTTTTACTAATAAGTCATAATTTCGATTAGCTATATTATAACATTAAATTACTGCAGTTATTCAAAATACCAATATAGCCCTCAGGGTGAACTTAATACGGAAGAACCCACTGTGAAAGATTTATTTTATTATTGAAATCGATATAATTAATCATTCAGTACCAAAGTTGACATGGAAGTATTGAATTACATAAAAACAGATTTTATATATATATATATATAAAACTTTACTTCAAATTAGTGTACGAGAGTTTGGTGTGAGAGACCCGGGTCCGATTTTAACATATACTATGTTAAAATATGTAGATATTCATTCATTTGATAAAATTCATAAAACTAAGGGCATGACCGTAGTGTACGCGCCTATAGCGTGGGAGACCCGTTTTTTATTCCAGGTGGGAACTCATGTGTTTCGGATTCCACTTTAATCAGTGGGTCTACGTCTCAGATAGCTTCGCTGCTGAGCAGGACATTAAACTCAAAATTAAATCAAATCAAATCAAGAAGCAGAATGGGAGAGAACTGTACATGTTAAAATCATTAATGATGGGTATTGAATACGATGATCAATTGGGGAAGAAAAACGTGTCGAACGTAGAGTCCAAAACCTATTATCAACGTTCGAAGTTGGCAAAGCTCATGAAGTCTTGCGCTGTGAACGATCCAGATGAATCTATGGAATGACGTGTTGTTGGCAACATTTGACGAAACGATGTGCTACAAAGCTATGACAACAGTCATTCCCTTCGTAAGAAGACAACGTCAATTCCCTCAGCCGGGAAGTTGGTGAGAACAATGTTGTGTGCTGCAGAAGAGCCATCCTGGTTGTTCATATTCAGATCACAAAAGACATTACTGTTGATGAAGTTAGAAATTAGTGAAGTGATGTGTAAGGATCTCATCAGGGCAATGCACTTGCCTACGAGTTATTTGTTGCCATGCCGAGCATCGGTGATTGTGTGTTTTAATTATTGAAACATCCACTTTATTTGACGCGTTTTTCAATATTGGATCTTGATCTCTACTCAGATCTCGAAAAAGCGTTTAACTGTGGTTTATCTCGATATGATGGTGATAGGTAGCTACCATTGATAATTGTGTTCCAACCCTCAGAAAAATCTTCTACGTAACAGTAACTACAGAATAGAAGGGAATGTGGACATTCAAGGGGACTATATTGAAAAATATGCTGAAAATTTGATTTAAGGGTTTTGTCATGGATAAGGCCAAAGACTTATGAGATAACCCTAAAAAAAAATACCTCTTACATTATAGTCGGGTTCTAAATTTAAAATTACATTATGACAGTTGATTGCACTTACAATGGATGGAATTACACATGGAAATGCGGGCATTTACAGATCCTGTATCTGTGTCTAGTTTGAGAAGTAGTATTTTCAGAGGAAAATAGTGTTAGATTCACTGAAATTTAATAAAATTCACTGTCTGTGCCTCCTATTAGTGAAATATCACCGCTTGAAATATATTAAATTTCCAAGCCCTCCCCGTTAGTTTAACGGATAGCATGAACACGTTTGATACACGGAGTTCTGGCTTCGATTCCTGGTGGGAGAAGATTGGTGATTTGAACGCTTACGGTGGTTCGTATTTAGGAGCACTGGGTTTTCAAAATCAATAGAGGTCCTCAAATTCAGAGTTCATCATCGAGGGATCTCAGAGCATTTAATATCGCCAAGGCTTAGCGGGAGACGGAAGATTTTGATAATTGACCCTTTTCAAATTACAATTATAAGTATTTTTCAATAAAATTGTAGTTTTCCTTTTTGTTTTTCGTGTTTCGTTTTCTTCTTTTCTCACAGTGAAAAACATGTGTTCTTAAATGAGAGTATGGCGGCGTACCCTGAGAAGTTGTAGGGTCCACACCCCGATCTTAGTTTCCGTCCAGTCGTTCTGAACGCGAACCATTAGCGGTATAAGAACTATGAAGAAATTACTAGAAAGAAGCACGGAGATAGGTTCGTTGATTACGTAATTTAAAATGGAATCCTCGCCTCAACAAAAAAAAAAAAAAAAAAAAAAAAAAAAAAAGAGAGAAAAAAGAGAAAAAAGAATTATAACATATTTAATCCTCAGCATGACAATTCCGGAATTTTAAGTGCTTTCACCCCGGTAAAGTTTCTACCCAAACTGGGTTCTATCCCCGGTGGGAAAGATTGAACGCGTGATTGGTTTTGAAATTCACTCTAAACTCTAGGGCTCGTCCTATGAATCAATTGACAAAATTGACAACCATTTTTAATGCAAACGTTCTTTTTCTTTATATCAACTACTGAAAATTAAAAAAAAACAAACATATATTCTCAGTTTGAACTGAAAAACACTTTAGTCAACCTTAAGAAAATTAATTTACTTCTGGTGCGTGGGGGTTCCTGGTTTGATTCCCGATCAAGTAAGTTTGTAGTGAACAACAAAGTGTCCGTTGGATTTGTTGAGGTACTCCAGTTGTCTCATTCCACCAATTCTTCCATTATTATTTACTTAATTAGATTATCATTTCCCTTAGCCTAAAGGGCATAATAAATAAAACGTCGAAGACCATTTACTGGGTCATTAAGATTACTCTATTGCATGGGTAAATGACTTTCCTAGGCAGTAAATAAGAACTTAAATAGTCCCAGAAAGGAGGTGTTATCAGGAGTTATATCCAGTAAACAATTCTTGCATCGTTTTGACAATGGTTTCTTATTCTTAATTAAGATTAATCAAAGTTACGGAATCTATCTATTTTAATAAAATAAAGAGTTTCTATATGTGTTTGTCTTTCTGTCTGTGTGTGTGTCTGTGTGCGGCCTGGGGACAAAACGACTGGACCAAGAGTTACCAAATTTTGGTCAGGGGTACCTTGACCTAGGCCCCAGATCAAGAAAAAGCCGTTTTTCAAATTTTGAACCAGGAGGGTCTCAGTGGGGGCGTTTACCGGAACCGGCTTGGGAACCAGACAAATTGACCGAGAGTAACCAAATTTTAGTCACGAATACCTTTTTCCAGGCTCCAGATCAGAGTTAAACGTTTTTGCCAAAATTCGAACCAGGGGGTCTCAGGGGGGCGGGACATGTAAAAGTAGTAGAAAATGAACGATATTAGTACCAAATCCATAGTTATCGCCGTCGGTGAAATCAATGCTGAAACTCCGATCGCATCAACTTCCAAATTCACGCTATTCGGCTCCGGACCGGGGTCACCGGGAGGGGGAATTCCGAGACATATAAAAGTAAACCAAAATGACCGATATTAGTGTCAAATCCATAGTTTTCGCGTTCGCTGAAATCAATGTTGACACTTCCATTAGCGAAGTCTTGCAAACTTAGTTACGGGAGGGGGGAATGATACCCAGACATGGAAAAAATAGCCCAAAATGACCGATATTAGTATCAAATCCATAATTTTCGCGGTCGCTGCGATCAATGGTGATGCTCCCACAGTCGTTGACTTCCAAATACAGCTCCCGTGCGAAGCATGGGTATATTCAACTAGTATATAAATAAAGATTCAGAAGCACAATTTAGGATGCATTTGTTGTAAACATAATTTGAAGGTATGCAAAAGTTGTATTATTTAATACAATTTATCTTTTACATTCTTTTGAAACTATATTGTTCGGAAATACTAAAGAATGATTACTCAAAAGAAAATAACTGTATTGCCATGAGTTCAAGAGTTACAATGTAAAAGTGTTAGCTAACTAACTAACTAACTAACTCTACGACCTATGGAACCCGGAGGTGCAATGCCGCGTTCACAAAAGCTCTCCACTGACTTCTATCCTTAGCTAATTGCATCCAGTTTCTACTTTGTATTCCAATCTCTGCGAAATCCATCTTAATATTGTCCTCCCATCTGTGCCTAGGTCTTCCTAATGGTCGTTTTCCGATTGGTCTTCCAGTCAAGACTTTGAAAGCGTTTCTACTTTCTTCCATTCTAGCTACATGACCCGCCCACCTAAGCCTCCTAGACTTGACGACCCTAACAATGTTGGGTAAAACATATAAAATATGTAGTTCCTCGTTATGAAGTTTCCGCCATTCCCCAATCCCGTTCCTCTTGGGTCCGAATATTCGTCTCAGGATCTTGTTCTCAAATACTTTAAGTCTATGTTCTTCCCTCACAGTAAGTGACCATGTTCCGCAGCCATACAGAACTCCAGGCATGATTATCGTTTTGTATATTTTAAGCTTCAAATTCCTCGACAGAATTCGCGACGGGGCCGCGGTGGCTCAGTGGTAGAGCGTTCACCTCTGGTGCTAGGGGTCTCGGGTTCAAACCCTGCTCCCGCCAAGTGAACTTTGTGGTGGGCAAACACCGTGTGCGTTGGTTTTCTCGGGGTTCTCCCGTTTCCTCCCACTTTCTTCATTCCACCATTTCATTCATTTCAAATAATCACCGTCTCATTTAGCCTAACCGGCATAACCCTGGGACGTTAAACTCAAAGATTTCATTTCTCGACAGAATTCGCGACGACAAGAGCTTTTGAACCGAATAGTAACACGAATTCCCTGCTTTTAGTCGACATTTAATTTCTCCGTAAATATGATTTTTCCTCTTTTAATATTGATCCTAGATATTTGAAACTATCCACTTTATCAAAAGTATTATTTAATATTTTAACGCATCCATAATTTGCTGTATTCCGGTCCCGACACACTTCCATGTATTTAGTTTTCTCTGCAGTTACTTCTAAACCCATGTCCCTGCAAGCGTTTAATAAGATCTCTGCATTTCTTTCTATTGTTCTCCTATCATCCCCTATTAAATTTACATCATCAGCATATGCCATAACCTGGTGAATACCGTTCAATTGTAGGCCCTGGTTGCTATCTTTGATTTTCCTTATAGCGTATTCCAGAACGAAGTTAAATAATAATGGCGACAACGCATCTCCTTGTTTCAGGCCATTTTCGACGTGAAAGCTCGTGGACAAAAATTTTCCTACCCGGACTTTACTTTGGGATTCATTTAAATATATCTTAATTAATCTAATTAGCTTTCTCGGTATTCCAAGTTTTGTAAGAACGTTGTATAATGTGTCTCTCTTAACCGAGTCATACGCCTTTCTAAAATCAATAAATAGTTTATGTACCGGGGTATTTTATTCCCACTTTTTTTCGAGTATTTGGCGAATGGTAAAAATTTGGTCGATAGTAGATCGATTTCGTCTAAATCCGCACTGATAATCTCCAATAATTTCATCTGCGTATGGTGTCAGTCTTGCTAATAGAATATTTGAAAGGATTTTATAGGATGTTGACAGAAGAGAAATGCCTAGATAATTATTACAGTCAGTTATGTCGCTTTTCTTGTGAATTGGAACAACGATTGATTCTTTCCACTCTTGTGGCAATTGTTCCTTGTTCCAGATAGGGAGAATGAGTTTGTGTCTTGTTTCACAATTTTTCGCCTCCAGCTAAAATTAACTCAGCGGAATTTCATCTACACCAGGAGATTTGTGTTTCTTTAATTTCTTTATAGCGATTTCTACTTCTATTCGGTTGGGTTCTGGAATATACGGTTCTGCGGAGTGTATCTACTTTTCTCGACGCACACTAGTTTTTGGTTGCGTGTTAAGCAAATCGTCAAAGAAATCTTTCCATCTATTTAAGATGCTATCCGTGTCAGTGAGAACTGTACCGTCAGATTTCTTTAATATATAAACACGAGGTTGAAATCCTTTCTTAAATTCGTTGATTCCCTTATACATGTGCCGGATGTTTTTATTTTCACTATTATCTTCAAGTTCCTTAATTTTAGCTTTAAGATAATTGCGTTTTTTTGTTCTAAAAGTTTTAGAAATTTGCCGCCTGATATCTGCGAAATTTTGTGTAGTTATTAATTTCGGATTTTGTAGCCAGCGTAATTTTGCCTGTTTTCTCTTCTCTACTAGTTTTATGCATTCCTGGTCGAACCATGGTTTGTTCCTACGTATTGCCGCGTGTCTCAATTTTTCTTTTGCTGAAATTTTAATGCTATCTCTAATTTAAATCCAAGTATCTTCAACACTAGTGCACTCCGAATCTTTTAAAGCCGAGTATCTATTCGAAACTTCAATCTGGTATTTCTCTCTTACCTGGCTCCCTTCTAATTTCTTTAAATTCAATCTCTCCGTTTTCGGACAATGAATATTATTTTATTCAACGATAACTTCTCTCGTGTTATCGCTGCTACCAGGTAGTGGTCAGTGTCAGAAATAGCACCTCTAAACTACCGGACATCAATTATGCTAGATTGCCTTCTTCTATCTACTAAAACGTGATCAATTTGATTATGTGTTTTCCGGTCTGGAGATATCCAAATGTATTTATGAACGTCGCGATGTGGGAATTTTGTACTTTTCACGATTAGGTTTTTGGATGTTGCAAAGTTCACGAGTCTAACACCGTTGTCATTACTTTCCTTATGCAGACTTTCGTTCCCTATAATCGGTTTGAAAATATCCTCTCGTCCTACCTTCGCATTGAAATCCCCTAATAGAATTTTCATATGGTATCGCGGGAGTTGGTCAAATATCCGTTCCACTTCTTCGTAAAAACTGTCTTTTATATCGTCATCCTTATCTTCAGTTGGGGCATGCACATTTAAAACAATAATATCACACCACCGTCCCTTAAGAGTAATAAAAGAAAGTCTGTCAGTAGCAAATTCAACCCGTTTAATTGCTGGTAATATACGTTTATGAACGAAAAACCCTGTTCCTAACTGGTGATTTTTATTTCCTTCCCCGTAAAAGAACGCAAAATTTCCGGAATTCACAGATCCATTTCTTTCCTACCTAACTTTCTGAACTTTTACTACGTCCATCCTGTATTTCTCTAACTCACTCGTTACGGATTTTAACGCGCCTGCCCTATAAAGACTCCTAATATTCCATGTTGCAAATCAAATGTCCATTTTCTTTTTCTGAGGTCGTGCCAAGTTATCAGTCCTTGTCCGAGGCTTTTGTGAATATTTCTGAACAAGTGCTTTTTTTTTTACATGATGAGGTTGTTAGCCCTACCCAAACCCCCCAAGCTGGAGGACCACTCCTAGTCGGCTGTCCGCGACTGCTTATTTAGTATATTCGCAGCTAACCTCTATATCTAGAGGCCTTCTCCTCTATCCGCAACCTGAGAACGCGCCATGCTGGAAAATAATAACTTTGTTTGTTAAGAATCCATCCCACTACAAGAGGCTGGAAACTATATTTTAATAGCTTAATATCATAGTTATTTATTTTTCTTGCACAATTTATTGAATCAATAACAGCAAGGCAAGAAACAGGTTTACGATTATGCCAAGTCAGTCTTGTAAGGGCTAAGGAAATAGTTTCTCAGTCTACAGTAGATTTCATTACGAAGTAAGCATTCTTGATACCTTGTAGGCAATACATGCTAACTAAAGGTATTTGTAAAGCCACGAACATTAGTCCCGGAATAGGCTTCTGATGGAAGATGTCAAAGGAAGAGAGTAACTTAAAAATAGATGAACGCCTGAGAAAAGACGCCATTCAAATCAATGAACGTAGAAAATGGATCATTTGGTCTTGGTATAAGTTATCGAACAGTCGACGGTCATATCACCTATTGTAAGTTTTGCTAGTAGAAATTTGTCATGATTTAAAGTACGGTCTTCTTTTCTTCAAGGTGACCTAATAAAAGAAATAGTTTATGAATATTGTTGCACCACGAAGTGGATTCTTTTACAAGAATACATACTTTTTATCCTCTTTCGCTCATTGCTTACAAAACCAACTTTGTTAAAAAAAAAAAAAAAAAGAAACATCAAAAATCATGAGCAGCATTCTGCAACTTTTGGACGGTAGTGAGTTAGACCAGTGGACATAGAGACATTATGCAGTTATGACGTTGACATTCAATACACAAGTGAGTTTAATCTAGTGGCCCCATGGGATGGGAAATTGAAAGTGATTTGATCAATGTGTATGCACCTGTCTTCCTCATAATCAGGTATATTCCGTGACTGCTGAAAAGTCACTCATATTTGGTTTCACTAGTTATGTTAATACAATTGTTTCACTATGTCTACTAGCCAAATCCCATAATTCTATACACGTGCAAGTTTAATCTGTGTAATATTAAGCTTGTTTCTTCTTCGCAATGTAATTATGTGTTTATTTTATGTTATTATTATTTCATTTACAACTTAAAATCTGTCGCAACTTGATAATAAATATCTCGGGATTATAAAAGTTCTGGTAATTATTGGAGGACAATTGTGAATAATATGCCTTGCTAGTAGCCACGGTTGGATGGTTTAAACCAAGGTGGTTTAAACCATGGTTTATACCAGCTGTTAGTTTAAAAAAAAAACTGGTTTAAACCAAAAAGCGAAAAATGTTCGTAAAATTGTGTGTTCGTAAAATCTTGATGGACATACATTTGTGGGTTATCATGTTTCACTCCCGTATATTATTCGTATTATATTCAGACCTAAATTCTCCATTCATTACTCAAAGGGATTATACTACAAAAGCAACTTTTGTTTTTTGTATAAGTTTATGAATGTTTCTTATGTGATTTTTTATAGTTTATTATTATTATTATTATTATTATTATTATTATTATTATTATTATTATTGCAATCAAAGAAAAATTCTGAATATTGTTTTGTTTTAGTAATGTTTACTATTGATAAAATACATCGAAATGCCGTACCTTTTTTTTTTGGGGGGGGGGAGAGTCATACAAACAGCACGAGAGGCATTTATTGAAATCAGAAGTACCTTTGATATCCATTTATGTATAAATGAATCAAAGTGAACTCAAATAATTCATATCTTTATTCACTTTTCGTACTGATACGCAAATTAAGTCGTTATATTTCTTTAACTTGGACTAATAAAAGTCGTAGTGAACTTACTTGGACTAAATTAGTTCTTCTGTACTCTGCAGTATTTTGAAATTGTAAATCTGTATAATGGTTTCACTTGTTCAACTATTTATCTTTTTGTCCTTCTGAAATGACTCTTGACAATTATATTAACAAGTATGTAAAGATCAGTAGAACGTATTTTTATCAGGAGTTCTTCATGACTGAGTCGGCAGACGTATTAGTCCTGGTTTCGAGTACAAATGAAGAACAATTTCCCTCGTATGTAAGCCGAGAAGTGGTTGGATTCCGCTTCAAGCGTATGTGACCCTCTTTTTTTCATAGAGAACTTAAGTGGAAAAGCCGAACATAAAAGTACTAATGCTTGTAAAATGAACTCCGCAATGACTTGCAGTGAAGTCTTTGATAAAATAAAATACAATAGTGCTTTTCGAGTAAGGTTCAATCAAGTGAAAAGTATAAGCCTAAATAATGTGCCGTAGTTCTGTTTTCTTCTTCGTTTTGTTTATGTTCAACTAGTTAATTGTTAAATGTTGTTTTGTTATTTTTTTTTGTATGTATTTATTTCATCAGAAACAAGTCTTGAGAAAAATTG
Organism: Thermobia domestica; assembly: GCF_964235325.1. Classification (NCBI taxonomy): domain Eukaryota; kingdom Metazoa; phylum Arthropoda; class Insecta; order Zygentoma; family Lepismatidae; genus Thermobia; species Thermobia domestica. Next base: position 346,495,290 of record NC_137455.1, read on the forward strand.
AACTGCTTTAGAAATTAGAACACCAAATTTGACTACTGAACAGAAAAGCTTGAGACTAAAATGCCTCAGACTGACTTCTGCATTATTATTATTATTATTATTATTATTATTATTATTATTATTATTATTATTATTATTATTATTATTACTTAGTACTACAAATCAAAATACTGTCCTTGTGCATACTAATATTTATGCAGTGTAAATTTGTTTAAATTCTGAGTTGTGTGTAAAAATAAATCTTATACTAGAATTTTAAAAAATGTTCACTATGAATTTTCATTGTGAATATGTCTTGTTAGGATGAGAATTTATCACGAGAATTTTTGACAAAATGTTGGCATTAACTATGTCCCAGTTTGGAACTTCAGAAATCTAGCAAATCTACCTAATGGCCATAAATAAATTGAAAATTCTATCACCAACTATAAAGTTTTAGATGCTTCCTTATGAGGCAGTAGTGGATCAATAATAGACCTCACTTCTGGTGTTATGGATTTTCGGTTAGATCTCTTGCTCCATCTATGTGGACTTTGTGAGGGACAAACACCATATGCATGCTTTTTCTCAAAGTTTTCCCGTTTTGTCCAACTCTTCATTCTACCTCTTCATTATCCGTCCGACTAGGGCCAAAGTTGCCTAAGGGATTTACAAATTAAATTAAAATTTTATCATTCCAGTCAGATATATATATATATATATATATATATATATATGGTTCAGCAGTCTTACAATTGCATGGTTCTGTGTCACCAAATCAATTATGTAATAAACTTCCATCCACTCAATAGAAAACCGTCAGTGTTACCGAAATGTTGGAACGTGAATAAATTGTATATACATTAAAACGTCTAATTGTAATATTTTGATCCTGTGTTGTGGGGGCTTACATCTCGGAATTGGTATGACCTGCTTCCCGTCAACTTGACTGACTTTTTCCAGGATCATACTTTAACTGCACACATAGCGTAGAATATTCCAGGACTATTTCAGGAATATTCCAGGATATATATATATATTCATATTTGGGTTCAGTGGTTTTGATTATCGCTTAAATTTTGGTCATCTAATGCTGAATAGAGTTCAACTTATTAATTAATGACTCACTATCAAAATGAGGACACTGATTGAGAAATTATTTCAGGTCTTCATTCAGTGACTACATTTGTTGGGAAGTTTCAATTCTTGTGACTCTGTCATTAGTAAAAAAATAACATTGAGACAGCAGATAGGGGCTCTAGGTTACCTTAATTAAAGAATTCTTGCTCTCTTTTACACTGAGCGTGGCCTCGCGTTCAAACTTTGTAGAGGCTGAATTCAACGCAGTGATTCAGAGAGCTTATCACAATCAGTCAACAAAGGCTCACAGATTTCTAAAGGAGTCAATATCTATAACGGTCTATTTTATATTAATTTAATACTTGTTTGAGCCAAATGATTAACGGAGCTGTTATTAACATCTTGAGATTAACATCTTCTATTGGTATCTAGTGCAATTTATTTCTTTGTACAGTAGACATCCGATTTACAGGCTACTTTATTATTATTTACTTTCTTCCCAGAGACACACCTTCATGGTTCTGAACTCACAATATTGATATAGTCCTGAGCAGTGTTTCTTCCAGACACGATTTTGGAGGGCACTGCCTCCCGGAGCTCTGAGAGTTCCCCCCTGAATGAGACCAAAATAATAGTCTTTAATATAATAATAAATAGAATAGTACCAGCAGTGCTCCCCCGGAATAATAAGTATGTCCCCCCGGAATATTTTCTCTGAAAGAGCGACTGGTCCTGAATTTAAAGAAAGTTTGTTTTCCGAAGAGTATATCAGGACAGAATATCTCAATCAGGTCTCCCTTCGGTTTTACATGAACACTTGTCTAGGCGAGGAAGAGGAAGGTGGAACAAGGTATATCTTCAATAAGCATAATTACTTCGGTTGACTGCTTTAAGATGGCGACTTTATTTCAGCAGCGAATATTTATAAGAGCAGCGTGAGGTACCGGGAATCAAACTGGGATGCTCCTGTGCTAAAAGTGTACACCCTAACCTTTCTAGTATCAATCAGTACTATTATTATTTCGAGATTGCACAATAACGTCTTTAACGTGAAAATTGAATAATTATGTTCTATCAGCAACTACTACACTGATACAATTTTCTACATAAATACAATATGGTTATTCATTGCGGAAACTTCCCAGCAATTTCTCGAGATGTGAAAAAAAGCATTATACATCACTAGAGGACTCTTGTAAGTAGTAGCAGAAAGCTCTTTCAAAATTAGTCGAACGTAAAGATAAATTACCAAGTAGTTCCCAGAGGAAATAATGAAATTATTAAGAATATTAAAGTGCTAATAGTGCGTATCGGAAATTTTGGAAATAAACAAAATAACATAAACTCAACATAACTTTCAGCAGAGGAATTTATCGCTTAAAGATAGTATTATGGGTAAAGAACACCCAACCAAGTAGGGTCCAATAGTCTTATTTTGTACTCCTTTACTTGAGTTTAAAATTCAAAAGTTTTCTATTAAAGCTTTTGTGGCACAGTTACCTATGAACTGTGTTGCCACGCGTGGTACAATTCTACCAGATTCAGCCCTTTTTGTCATTCACCGGCCCGTCGGTACCCCGCTGGCATTTTCAGCCCCTTTTGTGAAAAAGTTGGAACAATTCTACCCAATTCAGCACCATTTAACAACTATTGTCACATTTTCAAAAGTTCACGTTACTCATACTGTGTTGGATTCTTAAGAAATGCTGGTGAACATTCGTTCTGTGACGTTGCACCGCATAACGCTACAAACTTCGTGTGCAAAACTTCGTAATTCGAACTATACCGGGAAACAAATGACACTAGATGGGCGCATCCGCCCCGCGTAGGAAGAAGACGAGAAAGAAGCAATGCGTTGGAAATTTCAGCTTAAAATCAGTTTTTTTTTTTTTTTTTTAAGTACACACACTTTGAATCAAGGGTTGCATATTTTGAAAGAAGACAAGCGGGTTCTGAAGTAAGTCTATAATTTATGTGTCGTTGAAAAGATTCTACATCAAAACAATAATAGCACTAGTGGCGTACCGTGGAAAATCAGCAAATGGGCGAGAATATACGACGGCGTCCCCGTACATATGACTAAAGTCGATAGACCAGCCGCAAAGCGCCACTATGGTTGGCGCGAAACGTAATAAAATTTTTAAAAGTAAACTCTGGTTTTCCTTGATTTTGAGCACTTTTTCTTACTTTTTCCTTCAATTTTATGTGTTTCCTTCCGAATTTTGCGTCCCCTTACTTCGACGTCCGGGATCGTCCCCCTCAACGGCATGGTATAGCACAAAAAATACATTGACATAGTTGCCGGCTTACCGGGCTAAGTTGTTTACTAGTGACGCCATATTGACGAATATAAAAATACCCGAACATTTCTGCGTTTTAGAGATCTATATAGACGCGTTGTAACAAACTTTATGTGTTGGCCTAAAGTTAGATCAGGGATGATCATACGTGGAGAAATATATTTTACTTTTTGACAAAAAATGAATTCAGACCTTTTTGTTTAAATTTGGTACTATTTTTCAGCCCACTCCAGAGCTAGGACTGTGGCAAAACTGCCTTCAATTCTATGAGCCAAGGCATTCTTGTTTAGTTCAATCTAGGTTTTGTGGTAGAAAGGTGTATCAGGAACCATGACTAATTTCCAGACATCCTACTTCCTCAATAGTCAATAGTCTGTCTGAAAGAACCATTTAACTTGAACGCTCAATTTTGTCACCATTTGTGGCCGTAGATGCTCGTCTGGCTGCTTCCTTGTGCATAGCATTTGTGGAGCATTTTTGAATTTTTTCAATTCATTCATCGACACTCCGTTAAGGCAAGACAGTGTTCCCGTGTTGTGCTGAACGACTTTGATAGATTGCGGCCCCTGATACTCGTACACCTTCCGACCATAAAAATCGGATCATTGCTTGTTCTTACTCTTCGGTGCAAACTTCTAATGGAACGGCCACGATCTATCTGCAACAAAAGGAAGATAAATAGAGGAACTAGGATAACACTTTCATAGCATGCCCACAACACCATGACAATAAAGTAAACGTAGACCAGGGGTGCCTACAAAGGGGGACTATGACGCAAACTGCGTCATTGAAATATTTGGGGGGGTTAAAAATCTATATAAATATGTTTGAGGGTGTGTAAAACTTAACCGAAAAGATTTTTTGTTCATGGAAGAACGCCTACAGATAGACAATTGGGGAGGGAGGTGCGTCATGGACATAAGGGGGGTGGGCACCACTGCGTAGACAGTGGTCAGTATGAACCATGTATGAAAAGTTATAGCTATATTGAAGACAACTTTGTTAGCGAGGATAATTATAATCCTCGTATATCAAGGAGGATCAAGCAACGTCTCAATTTCGTCCGATAGAAGACAACCATTGAAGAATAATCGCTGCCATCTAACGGCGCGATGTGTAACTTCCAGCACCCTTTTCTCAATAGTAAAAAATTGGATAAGAAATAGCTGTCTTTAAAGTCACCGTTACCCATGATTATATTAATGTATTGACTCCATTTAGAAAATCAGGCGAGATAATTGTTCTAGCTGCTTAACGCAAGAAATTAAAAATTCGCTTTCATTGAAGAATTATCGTGCAGAGTAGCAGACGTATGGACGAACTAACAGAACAATCTTCTAACTCACTGTGTAGTTCTAATAATAATAGAATAATGTAATACTAATAACTATTTATGATATTGTTATTCTTATTTTCGCGGTGAGGGCACTCGGTCGAAAATGTGTAAAACCCTTTTCAGAGCAGCCACCCTTATTGAGGTTTTCCTGGGGTTTTCTCATTCACACCAAGCAAATACCGGGGTGGTTCATAACTTATAGGTTCCAGACCGCTTCCTTCCTTCCCCAATCCTTTCTTCTTTCCCTTTCCCCGGATTGTGTGCTCGCCGAGGGACGTCATCGCTCAAACGTGACGGGCCAAATTGCCTTAGATGCCGAAAGCCCAGAAATCTAAATTCTAAATCCTTGTTATTCTTATTGTTATTAACTTACGATGTAAGAATCTATCGTAAGAAAATACCCAGCTACACTGATGTTTCTCATATGGTGACGGAATTTGTAGGCGTACCTTCTGTGACAATCTTCGCTATACTTCAATCTTCGCAATCGGCAAAAATTTTATACATTGATATTAATTATTTTATTAACATTTTATACGAGAAATCATAAAGCCACGCAACTCAATGGGTCAATATTTAATGTTTTGCTACTTTTGTTGAAAGATAACGGATGGTAAAAATTGAGCTAAGGAACTTGTAGTACGGAAGCATTGTAGCATGCTGTGCACCTTGCAGAAAAGAAATCATTCTGGAAGATTACATAGATCATTCTGGAATTGTTGAAAATATCATTCACGGTGCACTCCGTGGGTAGGGATGCTGGGATAAATCAACCATTCAACATCTGTGCGACAATTTAAAAAAACTGGGAGCCTGTAAGATGCTCTCGAAGTGGCATTCCGATGTATTTTACCGAGAATTTATTGACGAATATCAGTGCATCAAGAAAAAGTAGTTTGCAGAAGTTCTTGCACAAGTTGTCTACTCAGAATGGTGTGTCTTACGGTACAACACGTGTCACGCTTCAGAACATTTTCATCGATGTGATCAGAAGAGTGCATGCACATACGTCAAGCACTAAATAGTGGTCATTGTCAACATCTTTTGTGGTAACTGAGTGACTTTTTAAATCTCCCTTTAATCATTGCTTTAGCCGGCTTTGATCATAATGCTTGCGCGAATGTTAGACAACTAAGTTAAGACGTAACATCTTCGTTATGTCGAAGTCCAGTGAAATAATTATAATACGGAATTTTCAGTGTTGATTGAAAATTTGTGATGAAAATGGAAGGATAAGTTAGAAGCGAGATGGAGTGATCCTGCTTCACCTGAGTGTCGAACACACTCACCTAACATATTATTGTCTACTAGTCCTTGGTGGTAACCGTCTGTACTGTGAAGACTGTGTCGTTTTACTACTTACTCGGCATATTCTTCTAAAATAGTCAGAAAACGAAAACCTCAGAAAACATTTACGAATAGCTACCTGAAAAACTTAGTCAGGATTCAAAATGGTCTTTAGTTTCCTTACGGTAGGAAACTAAGGAAACTAAAATAGTACTCCCATTCTCATATTCGTTAGTGAAATTCAATTAGCTACTGTGCTTTAAAATTGGTCTTATAAGATTTTTAGTATTATTTGTTTTTAATATTGCTATTTTTAGCTATTTTAAATCTATTTTGTATGCTATTAATTTAGTCATTTTACGATCTTTGTTTTAATTTTTGGTATTTTTTCTGTTTTAATATCTTATGTTGCAGTAGTTTTACCTTTATTACAATTTCTAAGAAGCGTTATATTCAATATCTAACGTACATTATATGTCGAGCACTGTACTTATCTTAAACAGGATAAACAACACCGCTGAGACCTCATTAAAGAATAATCATTCATTTGTTCATTAGAAGATATAAACACATAAATAACAAATGTAATTAATATGGAGTTGTGCTATTAATATGAACCGTAATTGTTCCGTTGAAAACAAATTTTAATTCTCTTTCTTTGGTTCAAGAAATACCTCTTAGTCTCAGGGGGTAAAAATAAGAGGGAACGCGGGAGAACGTCGTCCCAACACTTCCATAAAATATCTATGTCGTCCCCTACACTTCCTAAAAAATTACAATGAGCAAAGATAGGCAAGGAGGATGGCGTGGCATCGCGCGTTCTCTACCTTTTGAGATCCACTTTGACACCCTGCTTAGTTTAGAATAGTATCATTTAACACAACCCGTAAAGAAGACGATACCATTTTATGGATGCAATAAAAAAATCTTTCGAGAAACCGCAAGAAGCCGCCAGGAAAGCGTTCCTCCCATTGTGTAGACTCAGTTTTCCCAAATCAGTGGAATTTCTTCAAATTGGACTTCTTCTAATTGAACAAAGGACTTCTTGAAGTAAGCCATTCTTTAAAATTCTTACCCTCAACAGCAGACTGTATTTTAAAAAACTCACCCCAAATAATCAAACGTAATGTAGCCCAAGCTATCCTAACTCTTAACTGCATCTCCAGAGACCAGGCCGGTAGCCAGCTCAAAAATGTAATGGGGGCAGTAGAATTTAGGGGAGCGATCCAACCATAGTATAGTTCATCATCATATTATAGTTCATTTGCAAGCCTACCGTAAAATTTTTAGAGGTGCAGCAAAAATGTAGGGGAACGGCCCACCTTAGACCTCCGTGGATACGGGCGTGCCGGAGCCCCCATCAAAGACATATGGAAGATAGTAACTATACATACATCTATATAGAGAATGGTAATAAAATCAATTCTTCTTCAGTACGGGCATTCTTTCTTCCGCTAACAATATTCAAGATTTATACAAAACAGAAACATACTCGTTACACATGTGTTTGTCCAATTGCATATCTATACAAGATAACGAACCTTACTGCATTCAAGGATTTGATCACTTTCTTAAATCATTGTAACAACTATAAACTCAACGCCCTCCCTGCTAGTCTAGTGCTAGGCGTGTGACTTTGGTGCACGTTATTCCAGGTTTAATTTCTGGTGCGAGAACAAAAAATGATTTCAGAATCATTCACTTTCATTATTAACCCACCTCTTTTACCCTTAAAATCATAATTGTGGGACGTTAAACTAAAATTTAATTTAAACAACCACCTTCGGAAAACAAACAATTTTTCAACATCAATTTAAGCGAAGAAGACAATATATCATCAATCTTTTTCTTGACCAGTTTACAATCTCTTCTCTCCACGCACAAATAACCACAAAAACTTTTAATAGATATCCTCACTCACAAAAACCTAGAAAACTCGTACAATAAATAGAATTTCACATTTTACATTTACACATATCTACTTCCCACCATGATTTCCAGGCCATGGTATGCAAGACCTCCACATCAAGCTGACTACTACTATGTGATTCCTTCTGTGTATAGTATAACTACGGAGAGTTGATCGGGTTATATCAGACCAATTTTCAAAGTGCATTTACCTTCATCGCACTGCCAGCACAGACTATGTTCTATGGGACCACCAGGATTAGGGATTATTACCAGAAATCATGATTTTTATTGCAACAAAATTACGTTGGAGAACGGCATAGAAATTTCATACCTTTAGGAAAGTGACAACATTGATGGGACTGTTATTGTTATCTCCTTCATCAGGAACTCTAAGATCTCAATTTTATGTCTGCTAATTGATGTTGATTTGGTGTTGAGTATTTTTACTGTTCCAGATACTTTCCAAACAATTTACTGCATTATTGATGATATGCGAATACATGATTTTTCATGTCTGTGTATTCGATCTCACAAACATTTCCAATCGCAAATTGGTTTCTTGCAAAAGGCTGGCTCATAGACGTTTCGTTTCCTCTCGTGAACAACCAGCATGGAAAGCAAAATAGGGAACACATTTTAACAGAGTAATGAAGCCATGTTCTACATTTTGACTGGCCATTGGCGAGTATCTTGTGATATATAAGAAGTGGAAAGGTGCCGTTTTATTTGTTCTTTACTTGGCTGACATGGTTTAATGGAAATTATGAAACATGAACTGCTTCATGCATGCAGAGTTGGAGTGATATTTCCAGTTTGAGTAATATTCTGTATCACTTGACATAGGGAATTGAGCAGAACAAGTATGATGTCAGCTGAGTTTATGTTAATAGACTTCCTTTGCTCATATTTCACCTCTGTTGTCATCATAACGGTTTCATCCTATCTTGTCATGCTAATATTCTCAATCCTTTCTGTTGTAACGTTGGCTTCGTTGACATTTTCCCAAATCTCATCGTATTTAGTTGCAAGTGCAGACCCAACGTTGCACCGAGACGTGTCGAAGTTTTAGAGCTCAAGTTTATTCTGATGACCATTTAATTAACTAGTAAAAGTTTCTGCATTGATCCACAATGCTTCTAATTTTCTTCTTTTTTCCTACATTTTTTTTTTTTTTTTTTGCGATTTTCCGATCCATAAGTTTGGTGGCTTTTTCCATTTTGAAGAGACTCAAAATTATTAAATTTTACTCTGACCCCAGAATATGTCAAAGGTGAACCTTGAATCTGGGGACATCCTATATATTTCCTGAAAGGATTTATCGATCAGGTTCCAAAAGGTTTTAATTCCTTGCCCAGATGTGACTCCGCTCCTTCAAGGATGGAAATATATAAAACAGCTTGACTTATAAATCAGTGCTCCGCATGACTACTAGATTAAGAATAGTGTTATACACTACTCATTACGTATATCCTATATCAAGGTAATAAACTCAAAAAATGATTATTTCACTATAAATATCCTATATTAGTGGACCTATAATGTTGAGAAAAACATATCCATAATATACAGTCAACAGCAAGTTTTTTGGTATCACAACCAATGTAACTCATTGTTATGGCTAGATTTGACACATTCGGTGTATTTCAATTTCTATATTTTCTTCGATTCACCTATATACGTTGTCAGATCAGTACGTTCATTATATATTAGTTAACTACTTAACTAGACGAGTTGTTTGATAGGTCACACGGCACAAAAACGTTCAATAGATTTTGAGTTACCACCTGGGTGAAAACTAGTACTGGTGGTAACTTGAGCTCGTTTACACGATCCGGAAATTTCTTTCTTTGTACCTATATGGAATCGATTGGTCATCGTTTAAATTTTAAGCCCTCGCGCCACGACAAGGCTCGGGAAGGAGAGGGAAAGAGGCTCCGACTGTATGTTGCTTGCCAATCATTAGCACATATAAGCCAAGCTGTTCTGTATAGAGGGTCTATATATTTCCACCCCTAATGGGATGGGGTCACTTCCGGACAAGGAACTGAAATCTGTTTAGGAACTGGCTCGACAAAACCTCTCCGGAAATGTACAGAGTGGACAATTTATCTGGAACATCCGTGATAACGGAGAAACCAAAAGAGAAAGAAAAGCGAAATTTTGCACGAAGCAACTATAAGGAGGGGACATTGTTTTGCATATTAAACACCACAACCCAGTGAACAGTGTTGCCATTCCAGTAAACAGTTTTATTTTTTTTTCAAATTGCACTACGTCAGATTATTACATATTCCAAATCAACATGTTAAACGAAAACTTAAAATACCAAATTTATGACTCAGTGTTGCAAACTAAGGATGTTATAGTATCACAAACATCCAAAATTTAGAAGTTTCTATCACATATACACCACAACAAAGATGGAAAAGAAAATAAGCATCAGAAGTAGCTTAGCATTTGATACTATGGTCATGGTATGACTTGTTTTAAATGAATAGCAACAAAGTTACAAGGGGTTGAAAATTTGAATTTTTTGAAAGGCTTTATTTCGAAAATATGCCTAGGTAAGTATCATATCTAATTACTTGTGTGGTTTGTAATTGGCAAACAAATCAATTTGCCATTTACAGCACTTCGATATCTTACATCATTCCAGAGATATGAAAAATATTGATAAAGTTCGCAACACTGCTAAAAAGGAGTATTTCTAGACAATATTTAAACTGATTGTTGGTTTCCTTCTCTTTTATAGCATTACAGGAATAACTTTTAGTAGGTGTAATTACAAGTCCTCGAAATTACATGATTTAAGCAGTGTTGCAAACTTCAGCAATATTTGTCATATCTCATGAAGGGTTTGAGATATCGAAGTACTGTAAACATCAAAATGATTTTCATATGCATTGCAAACTTCACCAATAATTAGATATGATACTTATGTAAGCACTTTTTCGAAATAAAGCCTTTCGAAAAAATTCAAATTTTCAACCCCTTGTAACATCGTTGCTATTCATTTAAAACAAGTCATCGAACACTAAGGTAATTCCTTCTTTCCCCAATCCTTTCTTCCTTCCCTTTTCCCGGATTGTTTGCTCGCCGAGGAACGTCATCCCTCAAATCGTGACAGGCTAAATGGCCTTAGATGCCGAAAGCCCAAAAATCTATATCCTAAATCCGCCCCCCCCCCTTATAGCTGAATAATATTTTTTTATCCCATGGAGAAAATAGCGTCTTCTCCTGGGTGTCCTTCCTTCCTTTCCAGGAGTAAATCTGTTTGCAGTTCGGTTGAGTTCAGTTATCAAACAAAAATCAGAAAATTAATTAGTTTTGCGTCTTAGGCCATATTAATGGGGAATTATTCTTACGAAACATTTGAGATGGCATCGCTAAGAAAGGAAATGTAGCTTGCCAAATTGTGCAAATTTTAAAAAAGGAAGGAATAAAATCCCCTAAGAAATCAAACTGTTTTATTTGTTTTAAAACTGCTAGCTATCTCTTATATCTTGACACTAGTTTCTTAATTTTAGATATGTAAAGATTGAATCACTCCCTGTTAAGCAGCGTTCTTTTTATTTTAAAACAAAGACGTGAAATGTTTTAATGAAAGTTACATATCACCCTTAATATCAAGGTGTGTATAAAATGACAGAATTCAAATGTGGACAGCAACAAATCATAAAAATACACGTTAATTAAAATTATGAACAATCCTCAGACCAGCAAGAAGTCACAGAATTTTAAATCGTAGTAGGTAAATTGTTAATCATCCTAAATCAATAATCTATATTTATACTACACCAAAAACTGCTCAGATCTTCTATGCTTGGTTATTATAATAACTCTAAACTAGGGATAAACAATTCCGGAATTTGGAAAGTAAAATCGGAAAAAAGTTACAGAATTCAGAAAAAAACCAAGTTTTGGAAAAATCCAGAATTCAGAAAAAATTCTGACTTCGGGAAAATCCCGATTTTGGTAAAAATCCGGAAAAATTTCTAAATTCCAAATTTCTCCGAAGTCTGGAATTTTATAAATTAGGCCTACGTTTTTTTCCGAATTCCATAATTTCTTCCGAATTACGGATTTTTCCGACATTGTAATTTGTCCGAAATCAGGATTTTTTTCCGAATTCCGAATTTTTTCTGAATTCCGAAATTTTTCCAAAATCCGGAAAGTTAAATTTCCGATCCCGGAAAATAAATTTTCCGAAATCCTCATTCCGAAAAAAGTTGTCTATTCCTACTCTAGACCTCTTTAATAATAATTAATATTTCCAAAAGAAATTATAAATAGTCCATAAAAACCTTTGTATATTCCATAAAAAACATACCCAGGGAATCGTAAATATATTAGGCCATACAAAAGTGGGATACCGCGAAAGAAACACGCCTATGAAACTTAAGTTATGGGAACTTTAAAAAATATATATAGTCTGGATACAAATGGCATTGAGAAGGAGAAAATGTGTAAAAGATATTTCTATAGTGTATTAGTTCAAGAATGTAAACATACGAAGGATAGATTTCACAAGAAAAAAAAAAGCAAGTTTGACACCAGAGAAATTAGGAAAATGGTAATTGTTTGCAGCGTACAAGTAATAACTACACTTTAAACAGCTGTGAACACCCACTCAACGCAATTTCAATATTCCTCGTAAGTCAAAGTCATATAATAAAAAGATATTTCCACCAAATGAAAGTTCCTTCTAGAGTTTATTTCAGACAAAGTAGGCCAATCAAACATGGGAATATTTCCTTCTTTCGAATTCTGACAGTGTTCTTTTAGATTGAACGATGTACTGTGTTTTTTATTTGTTGAAATATTATACTTGTGTCTTATTTATTTTCCTCATTTAATTTTTGATTTTAAAAAATGTAATTCTCCAGTTTTTGAGAGGTAACATTTGGTCAGAGAATAACGTCCATTTGTATAGTTATGAAATATAGAACACAAAATAATGAACATTCAATTTTACCAGACTGATCCGATGTTTTGTTTTGAAGTTATGGCTGTTCTTACACATTTCTCTGCAAATTTTCGACTGGTCATAGCGTCGAAAGAAACCATTCGTACACTTAGGTTAATCTATGATATTTGCCTCATCTTAGTGTTAGGAATCACCTTGCAAATGTCATCAGTATTGTTTAGAAACACACTGGATAAATACCCAGACAAAAATATGTCTCTGATCAACTGTGGTTTCAGAATTTCTCTTCTGTAAAATAATTTGAACAGTTCATTATTTAAAAAAAAGAACTAAGATAGTTTTGTTTTGTTCATATTTATTAAATGAATGTTTCATTGATAACTATAAGTAGTGTATACTGAGGATATATATACAGGGTGTCCGGTGAGGAAATGCACAGATTTTGGGAGGTGATAGGGGAGGTCATTCTAAGCCAAAATGCCTATATGAACATAGGGTCTAATCCCCTTCCTTTCGGAGATAGGGGTAAACGTAAGTTTTTGCCGCTTGCACTTCTCAAGTTCCGTGTGAAAGCTGATAGAACACCCTGTGGTTGGTTTTACGTTAAGTATTATACCTCGTTTTAAAGCTATTGAAACAGGCTTTCAGACGGTATACAGTTTGTTCACGTACTGCATACAAGAGGAAACATTTTCGAATTGTGCTATAAAATTCCCTTTTTCAAACAATTTTTCGCCATTCTTGGGTGGAAACATTGGCAATAGAGTAGCAGGATCTAATTGGGGGAAAACGATGCTGTATACTACAAACCCAGGTGAAATGTCAATGTAGTGTCTTCATTAGAAAGTAGAGAAAAATGCTTACGAAAGAATTTAATCGTGAAAAAAGATTTCTACTGGAACCAAACAATTGTGTTGATTGAACACTTATACAGAAATTATGTCCCTTATTGGAATATTATTGGTATTACTGTATTATTCGAAGAATTGTGCGACCTTACAAGAGTCAATATACAATCACGTGGATTATTACCATTGTAATTCTTATGAGTTTAATAATCGTCGAAAAATACATTAATTAGAGCAATAGGAATGCAGTTAAATACAATGGCAGGTAGGAGGGCCGACCCAGATGTAACACTACTAGCATTCATCTTCAACTTTATTATTTGGAGCGTGCAGCACATTTTCAAAGATATCACCTTCCTCCTGAATGCACTTTGCAGTGCGCCTTTGGACATGCATTGTTGCCCGATGGATGTCTGCTCGTCGCTCTTTGACGGTATTGAATGCCTGATCAATATTCTGGAGTAAGTCTTCTCGTGAGTTGGCCCTCCGTCTGTACACAATATCCTTCAACCACCCCCACAAGCAAAAATCCAAAGGTGTAAGAACCGGGGAGCGGGGCGGCCAGTGAATCAGCGACCTGCGTCCTCCGCGACCTATCCAACGATTAGGAAACTTGGAGTCAAGATAGTGACATACACGTCGTGTGACATGGCAGGGAGCCCCGTCGTGCTGGAAGTACATAGACACCCGAGTTTCCAAATTCACATCTTACAGCAGTACCGGCAATTCGTGGCGCAGGAAATGGAAATAATATTCACCAGTCAAACGCCAGGGCAACACAACAGAGACCGATTATCTGATCACAAAGAATCCCCGCCCAAACGTTGACAGAAAATCATTCCTGATATTGTCTAACAGTGATTGCTCTCGGATTTTCGTAACTCCGACGATGCCAGTTGCGGGTGTTGTTTATCCCATTCCTTGTGAAAGTGGCCTCATCAGTGAACAAAATGAATGGCAAAACATTCGGATGCTCCTGTAGCCATTGAGAAAAAGCAACACGTAGTTCCCTGTCTCCTGGATGAAGATGTTGCACTCTTTGAATGTGGAACGGATACAGCCCTTCTCCTCGAAGCACATCATGTACATACGTACGTGGAAATTGATATTGAGTAGCAAGTCTCCTAGAGCTGGTTGTTGGACTTTGCGTTGCAGCCTCAATAACGTTGTCTTCTTGCTCAGGGATGTATTTTGAATTTCGTTCCGACGTTAAATTCACACTGGGAAGCTCACCAGTTTCACGCAGCTAGCACATGAATACACGACACATAATAGCAAGCGAACTTTCAAGCTGGTGAGTTGTGGTACGCAACTTATAATAAAAAGTATGTTAAAACATTTTTAGGAATTTGGGCCAAACCGTGGCAACGTCTCTGTTGCGTGTACGTGAGACAATCAGAATGTTTGTGTGCACTGGAAATAATTATTTGCCGCCTTCAATGACTGTACTGCACTGGATGCTCTGGTCTTGACAACTGTACGAGTACTTCACTTTACGTGGACTTTGCTGTTGCCATCTGTTTTTTTACACGATTATAACATTGTTCTTGGGTAGAAATGTAGAGCTGTCGATGTTCGAGAATAGAATTGTATTCCCACTTTTGCTTAAACACGCGTTTATTAACATTCGTAACCACTATAAGCTATAGCAAATTCGAATCTTGTAATAGAGTGATTAGTAAGAAATGTTCTCTGCTTTCTAATGAAGACACTAAATTTGACATTTCACCTGGGTTTGTGGTATACAGCATCGTTTTCCCCCAATTAGATCCTGTTACTCTATTGCCAGTGTTTCCGCCCAAGAATGGCGAAAAGTTGTTTGAAAAAGGGAATTTTATAGCACAATTCGAAAATGTTCCCTCCATTATTTCCCTCTTGTATGCTGTACGTGGACAAACTGTATACCGTCTGAAAACCCGTTTCAGTAGCTTTAAAACGAGGTATAATACTTAACGTAAAACCAACCACAGGGTGTTCTACAAGCCTCCACACGGAACTTGAGAAGTGCAAGCGGCCAAAACTTACTTTCACCCCTATCTCCGAAACGAAGGGGATTAGACCCTATGTTCATATAGGCATTTTGGCTTAGAATGACCTTCCCTATCACCTCCCAAAATCTTTTCGTATAAGTGTTCCGAATAAACGTACTTTACGTATGAAAAAATGAACTGTATATAGACGGTCTGGATCTCACATACAGATGAACGTATGTAACATATAGCTGACGCATATAAGATATGTACGCGTGTGTATTTTACGGAAGACTGTTACATGTCGGACATCATGCAATGACATGATATAACATATAAGCGAAAAAAGGCCAGTGCGTATGTACCATATGAATAACGTATGCTTCGTACTGATTTCTGTAGTAAACAAAAGGATTCCGTAATTTGTGCAATATACCACTGTCCGGATAACGGATTTTTCTCAATAGTTCATTAATCACGGAAAAAAGTCAGGTATTTTTTACTCTTCAGGTGTGTTTTTCTTGAACTATGTATTTTCTCAAAAACAACTCGAAGGTTTTTTTTTATCTATATATATAAAATTGAAAATCACTGTTTGCGATTCTAAATCTCCTGAACCCCCGACCGATCTCTATCAAATTTGTAACATGGATGAGGTTCGAGGCTAGGCTGGTTTTAGACTATTCAATTTGATGGTAGAACTGAGGAGATGGGGGAGGGGGTATAAAAATAAATAAAACTTATTAACTACTGAACCACTCGACCGATCTTGATCAAATTTTCAACATAGATGAGGTTCAGGCCTGGGATTGTTTTCATGATTTAAAGTTGACGGAGCAACGTAGGAGCGGAGAAGGAGAGGGAGAAATATAAAAATCAATTTATATAAGACTGAAAGTGACTATTTTTGTAACTTAATAAGTCTTTAACTATCCGACCGATTTCAACCAAATTTTCAAGATACGTGAGGTTCGGATCTGGAAAGATTTTGGTAATTTCACTTTAACTGTGGGTCCTAGGGGAGGGGAAGGGGAGGGAGACGTATAAATAAAAAACTAATTAAAAACTATAACTTTTGTACCACACAACCAATGTCGATCAAATTTTCAACATATATGAGGGTCAGGTCTTGGGTGTTTTTTTAGTGTCTCACTTTGACTAGCCAACTTAGGGGAGAGGGATGAGGGAGATATATGTAAAAAAAAGAAATAAAAATGTCTGCCTTTGTGACTTCATCACTCTTGAACCACCCGACCGATCTCAATCAAATTTTTAACATACATGAGTTTATGGGTAGGGATTAGTTTAGGCTATTCACTTCGAGGATGCAACGTAGAGGAGGGGGAGGGGAGAGAAATTTTAAAATGATCAAAAATGACCGATGTTAGTGTTGAATCCATAGTTTTTCCATAGGAGTCGATGAGAGAAACAGTGACACTTCTGATGCTGGTTCAATGCAAGTTCAGCCCTGATAGTTGGAGAGAGGGAGAATGCAACGTAGGAAGGCGGATAAACATTAAACAATGATCGAAAATGAGCAAAATTAGTGTGTAATCCATAGATTCGGGATCATTCAGATTAGGGATGCACACGAGACAAGATTTGAGACTGTCTCGTCTCCAAAATGTGTTGTAAAAGTGATGTCTCGACTCGAAAAATATATATTTTTCTATTGGAAGAGCTGTGTCTCGACATGAATTTTGTCAGGAAAATTCTGTCTCGTCTCGACTCGAGCGCATCCCTAATTCAGATAAACAGTGACATTTCCGATCAGGTTTAAATCCAAAATGCGCCCCGCCACTTGGGGGAGGGGGAGAAAGTGATATATAAAAGTGATAGAAAATGACCTTTATCAGGGTCGCCGAGACGAACAGTAACACTTGTGATGCTGTTTAAATCCAAATTCAGGCCGGCCAAATCAAATTCTTTGGGGAGGGAGAAAGGGAAATACTCAAAACTCGTAAAAAATAACCCATATTATTGTCGAATCAATAGTTTCCTGGCTCGCTGAGATAACCAGTGACACTTCCGACCCCGTTTAAGACCAAATTCAGCCCCGCAATTTGGGAGAGGGGGAGATAAGAACATGATCGAAAATGATCAATATTAGTGTCGAATCCATGGTTTTCTGTGTATTGGAGATGATCAATGATCTTTCCGATGCCGTTTAAACTGATGACATTAAAAACGAAAACAGCATATTTCACGGGTACTAAACGCATGACACACGGAGTTGTGCATTTAAATGTTCATTTCAACCAAGCGAAGCGGGTCATATATATACTAGTATTTAATAAGTATACATGTGGCTTCTCTATTGGTACCTCATTGATTATCGAAAAATAGCATTACAAGAGTAGTTTACTTTTTATATATGTCTAATTTCCGGACTTTTTTCAAAGAGGGTTTAAGTTATTTTATTCTATTCCATAAATGAATGCTTCTTTTATAATTCTTGTATATATCTTTGTTCTATATATTAATTAATTACAAAAATAACAAGAGGTGGTTCACTCTTGGAGTGAATTATATTCTTAGAACGAATTTTGTTCCAAGAACGACTCAAGTAATGTTTATACTTCATAAATGAACGTAATAACTTGAGAATTACGTAACTCAATACCACACATGAGAGCCTGAATTTTAGTGCGGGATCCCATAACTTTTATTAAGATTCCTTCCAAATATTATTAATGTGTCAACTGGCGAAATACAGATTACAAAATTCTTGGAAATCAATTTAAAGATATACACTGAAATACACCGGCAAAAATATAATAAAGGATTATGTATGATATTAATTTGTAATATGTTGCCTAGTTACTTCTTACTAATACCTGGGAAAGGGTTGCATCCACAAACAGACTTATTTTACCTATTTACCAGGTAGTTTCATCTTGTTTATTAAAAGTTTAGTTTACTTGGATGATGATATGAAAATAATATTTACTGAAAAAGTTAAAACAATTACCGTGTTGTGTGCAAATTTTTGTCAAATGAAATATGATTATTCATTGTAGAAAAATTGTTCCCATTTATTCTTTAGGTGAGAAAGAAGTAGTATAAAGGACCTGACTGTGAGAATTAACAACATATATGGCAAAAATAACAGATAAAAAAAATAAATTCCCAAGTATTACTTCTCAAATAAAGCGAATTTAAAAGTTTGTTCTAGCGTAAAATAGTGTGTATTAAAAACTTTATTAACAAATAAAATACATCTTTCAACTGATGGAAGTCAGTGCTAAATAATTATTTTATTGTTTATAAGTGAATTAACAATCAAGTGTTTATAAGTGTAGTACAGTATTTTAAGACTACAAATGAGGTAGTAAATATTTCTCAGTGTAATAAGCTTGTTAAGTACTCTAAATACTTTGTTTCTCCAATCCTATATTTCTATATATTTCAATGTCATAAGAACAAATTTGAAGCTCATTTTTATGAGTCTAACGCGGAATACATCCAGTATCTTTTTCTTTTAGTATGGTGACACCTAGACTACATTTCAGTAATTAACCATAAGAATGTTTATTTATGTAAACAAATTGTATGAAAATTATTCTTGTGCCATTAATATATTATCAGAAGGCTTCTAATATTATATGTTGGAAATCTCATCCCTTCCTAAATCCTAAAGTACGAAGGAAATAACATATTAGCTATATTCCAAACGGAAGTTTTAACAGTGGTTAGTAGTTAG
Source organism: Thermobia domestica (assembly GCF_964235325.1). Lineage (NCBI taxonomy): Eukaryota > Metazoa > Arthropoda > Insecta > Zygentoma > Lepismatidae > Thermobia > Thermobia domestica. The sequence continues at coordinate 346,514,631 of NC_137455.1, forward strand.
ATAGGAAATCAGTTGCCACTAAAATAGGTAGAGCGCTAAACTCAGAGCGCTGTAGATAGGTAGCGTGTAAATTTATCAGGAGTCAAGAGCGTAAATTTATCATGAGTCATGACTGAGTGTAAATTTATCATCGAGAGTCAAATTTAGAGGTTTTGTAGAAGATAGGTGCTTAGTCAAACACGGGGTTATCTGGGGAAGAAGAATTACAAGGATTGTCTGTTAATTGCCGGGTTGCAGCGTTGTTTCATCTACTCCAGAAGCCAGTACGATGTTCAGTATCTCAAAACATCTAAATCACGAGGCAAAGTTCAAGAAGACAGTGTTAAAAAGTTAAGACTCGATCTAGGGACAACAGATTTACTTCTTCCTGGACTAGGGGATCCTTGCTTAGTTCCACTTCCTGATGGTCGTGCTCTCCAACAACCACAGCAGATTTCGCAGGCTTCTTCTAACCTTCGGACGACTGACTGAGCGTTGGGCTTTCTACCACAAAGTCGGGTTATCCATAATCCAAACCACAAGCATAATGACATATAACAGTCACCAAAAGCATAAGATCATCGACCAGAGATGAATAACAAGAGCCTGAAGGCAAATGACTACTTGACAAAACACAGCCTAAAATACCTCTTCACCATTGTGACATCTGTATTTGAGAGTCAATTCTGTGGGTGACAATGAAATGACATAGATCGATCCTCCCTGAGTGTCCTTTCTGGTAATGATGAGGTATCAGATCATGCTAACAGTGAGGAAAATTTGGAACAGAACTGAGAAAGAAAGAAATGGTGATGATCACTTATTAAAAAAATGGTCTATGTTGTTTTCACAGCACGTTCATAGGAAAGGGAAGTTTGTGCAGACAATATATTTCAATCGAGTTAAATAAAATTCTGTAATGCGAATACCGGTACTCCGACTAAATTGAATGTCTTGTGTAACTAATGGGATGTTGAAACGTCCTCCTTCGACGTCTGGGGCACTGTCCTGCCAGTCCACTCATTCAATAACCGATGTCAATAACTTACTTCACAATGTACTGTATATGAAATTGCTAATTACATCAACAGATAGGGATCTATACAATATAACAAAATTGTGAAGTTTCGAATTTGGTTGCAATAAGAATACTATGTAAAGTAGTAGTAATTATTTATTTATATTGTACAACGTGTTCAGTATGGAAACAATATTACAGAAGATTCCGATATATGTGAAATTTCTTCTAACAAAAAAAAAAAAAAAGTCGTAATAAGGGTTCTATAAATAAAAGATGTACACTTGAAATCTTATACCTAGGTACTGTTATTAGTGTTGATCTGCGAAAGTTTAGTTCAAACATGAGACATATAGAAAGTATTGTCAAATTGAACAAACACACGAAAGAAATTCTACTTCGTATATGAATATTGCGTTAGATAATCATTCCAAGTCAAAATGCATCCCTAATGCAACGAGAGATGGAGTCTTAGTAATAGTACATAGTCGGAAATGGAATATTACGCCATTTTGCGTGCAGTATAATACTGACTTCGATTAGAAAAGATGGAGGAGGGAGGAATTCATCGGATTCCTATTTCCTAAACAGACCACAGATGTTCAACTCTATTCAAGTATAGTAATTCAGTGGATCAGAGTAGGTGTTCAAGTTCATCCTGATGTTCTTCAAACGATAACATAACCTTTCCAGCTGTATGATGGCGTATTATCATCCTAGGATAAAGTAGAATTGCCTGGGAACAAGAACTAGACCACAAGATGCCAATGGTTTCCTAAAATGGAGATATAATCATGGGCAATGAAGTGATCAGTAAACATCAATACAAACGAGAATATTGTTGTCCATAGTATCACAGAGCTGCTGCCATGTTTTACGTTTAGGCGAAGATATTACGGATCATAAACGTCATTATGTGTCTGCCAAACGTAAACAAACTCAGCAGTTTGAAGTAAGGTGAATGATAACTGATACCACCATATCATACTTTTTCAGTCATGAGTGATCCACGTTGCATATTCGTGGCACAATGGGCGCCCTGCTAAAGAGTGATGGTCACTTAGTAACGGTTTCACTCGCAGAACCCCATCCATATCACGGGTAGTACTTGTCGATTCTATGTTGTTTGTATTCCCTCATCACTTGCATCGCAGTCATATGACAGTTCACAGTAACAATTTGCTTTAATGCTCGGTACCTGTCATTGAGGGTTTTATTCCGACAACTTGATCTTCGCCATCATAGTTTTGTCGTGAGTTTTGTTATCACCTTGGGTAGTGTCTTTCACAACTCACATAACAACTTTACCACTGTCGTCACGCTTGCTCAAGCGCCAATAATTTGCCATCTTTGTGAAATCAAACAGGTGCCAATTGTACACTAATACGTACTACGGAGTTTGCTCTAACACATCACCACTACAGCTCACAGTTGCTGCATTTGTCCGACCGTTGCAAACCCAGATATCTGATGTGTTCGTAAATCCAATTGATTGCACTAAATTGTTAATTTTCTGTATTAATCGATGGATACATGAGTCTAAAAGCTGATGTGTTTATAGAGAAAATTGAGAAAAACTAACCTTTTGTTTAACTAAAGTTGATGTTGTGCGAAAAAAATAACACCTGTTAATGTAAAACAGATACTTAAGCATCATCTAATGAAGCTCTTCATTACGACACCTACAAGATGGCAGTACTCTAGAGTGAAGAGACATCCTGGATTGCCCGTTTTCTAAGAATGCTATACAATATCCCGAGAAAACTGCAATCGACACATGAAATGGTCCCTTTACGTTTCTTGTATAAGAGGAAGTAACCCTTTTTGTCTCCTAGTCTGATATTATACGTATTCTTAAAAGTAATCGTTTGGAAAGGTTTCAATTATCGTTTGGAAAGGTTTCAATTAAAAAAAAATACTTTCATAATGTTCGAGCAGATCTCTCTGTAGTAAACTTCGTATTTCGACATTCAATAACCTTCTGTGGGTCGATAACAACCGAATATTACGCGTAGATCCGGTAGGTAGATTGTCAAATGATGTCAGTTTGGCAAGTAACTCTTTTTTTTTAAAACTCTTGTTACAATTAATGAGATGCATCCCAAAGTTAAACCTATAAATTATGATTTATATTTAATTAATTTATTGTCCAATCATAAACCATGCATCAGTCGATAGAGCGCATCAACTTGAACAAAATAACATGATTAAGGGTAAATTCTCATGCACAGTTTTCGAAAATGTCGAAAAACAAACTTTTGTGGCGTTAAGAGGCCCATCACAGCGAAATTAAAATACCGCTAATTTCACAGTAATTACCTGATATCTTCAAAAAGATAAAAAGATAAGTGAACAGTGGAACAAGAGCTTGATAGACAATATTATTTTACATGATATCGTTATCACGATTCACTTGTCTGATTTCGATATCCAGCCATTTAGAAAATCGGCATTTATTTTCGCGTTTCTAACGGAAATCTACTAGGATACTCGTGATAACTTCATGCAAAATGCTATTGCCTAGGTCGCTCTTGTTCCACATTTCGATTATCTTTTATTTATTGAAGATATTACATAATTACTGTAAAATTAGCAATATTTTAATTTCACTGTTATTAGGCCTTTTAAAAAGTATATAGTTTGTTGACAATAATAATTGGCATTTTATATTCTACTGGAACAGATCATTTTTACGTACTTCATGTATAAAAAGAGAATTCGTTAATTAGCATATTGAACCACTATTGTTTTTTCTTCTTCTAAGCAATGGCGCCAAAGCTCATATAGGTCCCCCTATTGTATTTATGAATATACAACATTTGGCATAATTTGAATGCAATTTGTCTTAAAATTCTTATATATATACCTTCTCCATCTGAATGTCCCCCCCCCTAAATTTACAGAGAAATCGGCTCCCTTGCTTCTAAGAGTGACATGTACGATCCTAACGATAACACAGATACTTGTAACTGTTATGCATGTAATCTCAACAGTTACGCACATTAGTACTCAGAAAAGTAATGATCACTATACTTGCAATATAGGTATATGTTGTACAGTGTTCAATCATAACTGTTCAAATTATTTAAGTCCATACTATTTCAGCATATCAATCTAAGACAATTATGTTAAGTTATTGCACAGTTATTAATTAGTATTGTTTTTGGCACACATCTGATATGGTAAACACACCGAAATGCAATCAATTAAAACGTCAAGAAGTGTCCAAATCTGATAAAAAAGACTGATACCACTTGGAAAATTGATCTGAATGCTGTCTTACGCCTTAATATCACATATGAACAAACGGACTGGATTTGACTGGAACATTCGCCTCTGACTAATATCATAAAAGAATAATGTTGCTGAATCCTATGCTCTTCCAGATAATTTATCATACTTGTCTACCTAGATCTGAACACACTCTATACGAATGAGTAAACATTTCTTACATCCAATTTCACCTAGAAGAAATCCGAGAAAAGTATGTTACCTCACGCCTCCTCGCTCAGGAAAATGAAATCTTTAAGTTTTACGTCCCACGTTTATGCCGGTTAGGCTAAAGGAGACGGTGATTATGAGAAATGAATGAAATGGTGGAATGAAGAAAGTGGGAGGAAACGGGAGACCCCCGAGAAAACCCACGCACACGGTGTTTGTCCACCACAAAGTTCACTTGGCGGGAGCAGGGTTTGAACCTGAGACCCCAATCCTCGCTCAGGATCCTATATTTATGAATAAAATAGAAACACATTATATCTGAAAGCAGTCATCAACATTGTATGAATCTATTTCTATACAAAATATGATGTTTGAACTTTTCATTCTTTCCAGTAAGCTCCTTCTAATAATTCTATGAAACTTGATGTAAGGAATTCTGTTTTCACAGTATTTTCATGAGTACAAAACAGTTACATGGGATAAAAAATCGAGGGACTACCTACAATAATCGCTTATATCACATTTCTTACGGTGACCATAGAAAGAGGATTTATGGGCAACTCCTGCAGAGTGCCAACAAATATGAGTCAATTATATGTTTTAAGTTCCATTGATTGCCAAATTTCTTGTCAAATATCTTTAGGCATGATTTGGAGGTACTTTTGTTTAAACAAATTGTCACTTACACTGATCCCGAAACTTAAAAACGTGGAACAAGTGACGTGTGGGGTCCATTACAATGTAGGAGGCGCACATTTACAAAAAGACGCACAGGCAAGGTGATGGTAGCGTGTGCGTAGCAATGTCGCAACCGGGGTGAACAGATTTTTCCAAGAAGGGTACACGACAGCCCAGATCTGTACGAGGCTACAAGCAGTGAATTAGTGGTTTGGTGTTGATATCAAGAGTAGACACCTTACAATTGCTGGCAGACAACATTTAGTGACGTTGTCCGGTAATGAATAATTCGGTGATTGGAATAAAACCGATCACAAGTGGATGTGGCGAAGGAATTCAATGGGAACAAAAGTGTCAAGCCAAGGCTGTGGAGTCTCTTCCAAATTGGACATACAGTCAGCAGACGTCATGGAGGAGGTCATAGGAGGAAGACGTCGGCCGCAGATGACATGTTTATCACAATTGCTGCCAGATATGTCCATCAAGCGTCATGCTCGCAACTGGAAAATGATTTGTTTAACCCTAGATTAGGCGCGTGGGTGACAGGTGTCACCCAGTGATATTTATCTCAAACATGCAACACTGTGTTTTGGTATTCGGAGTCGCGCCTTTCAGTAGCTGAACGTTAGTTGTTGTTATGGCGGCAGTAGTACACTTTTGTTTACCCTGTACAGTTTGTAAGAAATAAGTTCTGTCTGCAGCAACGTGTTTGGGTCACAATTGTCAACGACGTTATGCGTTGTTGTCAAATTTGAAGGTTTAATTCTTGGGCTCTAGCATTGCAGTTCGAGAAGCGGAACTTAGCTGTGAATTGCGGTAAGAGTCGAAAACTAATTTATTCAGTAAGTATCAAAGTAGAATTCCTTTATTAGCTGGCACCAGCAAACACTCGATACTACCTGGCAATGCCGCACTATTCAAACAACGTTTAGCATAGCACCGACAACACCTAGTGATCCACCGATTTTTCAGCTTCTTCGCTAGTTACTATTCAGCTTGTCGTTACTATTCAGAGATGGCAGTGAAAACTCCTGAGTGAATGCTCTAAATAGTAGCTCACTCAACAACCTTCAGACAAAGCTTACATACTTTTTTTAAAATGTATATGGGAGTGTTGTAAAAGTTTGATCGAAGATTTGCGTAGCTTAAAATAATCTTCAATTATACGCTACTTTCACAACGCTTGAAACTAGTATATGTCCATCTCATATATTAATTTTTCTTGCATGAATTTTTGAAATAAGTGAAACATGTCATAATTCGACTTTGTATTACAAAATAGATCGAACACACACGTCGGTTACATTAAGGTGGGTGCGCGATTGATGCTTTTTATACACGAATGTACTATTAATGTAAAGATTTTGCAACTCACAATCAGATAAAAGCATTGAAATACATATATTTAAAGGACACATAGGATATAATGAACATTTTCTATATAGGATACAGTAAAAGGGATACAATGTTCTTTTATCCATGGTTTCAACGAAGTATGGAAAGTTTTAAAGCAGTTATTTTCTGCTGTAATTCATAAAGGTACTTGGCATCACTCACATCTTAACCGCGTCTGTGATTTGCAGTTTGGTATTTTCCATCGAAGTCGGTTCGGTATTGGTTGGGGCCACTGACCTATAGTTTCTAGGCGCATGTTATAGTCTGGTACATGTGCCATTGGTCTACGGGATTTCTTTGCTTCTATCTGGGGCTCAAGAGATTTACTTGGCCTTCCTCTTTTGTTTGATACTGTTTTACCTACAGAACAAAGGGCTGCAGCTATTTCAGCTTTGAAGCCATACAATGATATCACCTTGTCTGAAGTGATATCATTGTGTTATTTCAAGAGAAAGAAAACCTTCCTGTTGATGTATTCTTGTTTGTGGAGATTAATATCTCCTTGACTTGAAGAGCTTTATCGGTCCCATCCACACTAGCGCCCTACAAATTGCTCTACTTCTTCCACTGTCACTGTAGTAGGCTTATCAGGGCATTTTTGGCATGTATATAACTCTGTTTGCTGTCTGATCTGATCACCGATATTCTTTGGGACAAGAAAACTAAAAACATCATATGGTGATTGTAGACCGGAAATTTCAGGTGGAAATTTCGAGTTTTCATTGAACTTTATTTCACTCGCTAACTAATTCAAAGCCCCCTTTACCTAAGACACTGTTACTTTATTGTTGGTAACCACGTTCTCTTCATCCGACCTTGTACTATTTTCTAAGTTCACATCATCCCCATCAGGCACATAATTTTCATCGTCACCGAAATCGTCCAAGATTTCATCGACACTATCATTTGGAAGAGGACAAACCTGTCTTCTTCTGCCGTAAAACAATTTACAGTTCGTTTCCAGCAAGTATCTGTTCAAAGGGAAAACTACTAAGAATCTAAGATAATATTTATGTCAGAATTTGAACGTTTTCTACAAACGATCTTACTTTTTCTAGTATATGCAGCTTCCATTTTCCGAACCAAAAATCTCTATATTCGTTTAGAAACCATTATCTAGCGAGTATAAGAAATTGAATATACTGAGATCAGCAACAAATTATCTATACACAGTCTGTAAGCAGGCCCGTGAACAACCAAGAACTGGATAAGCTATGTTAGGAAGCCTGGGGCTGCGATATTTTACATTTAAGTAGCTAAAATTATTACTTTTTGTATAGTACTATGACATTTTCAGTAGGAGGGAGCCCCTCTGGATGCCTTAATGTAGCTGCGATCCTGCCAGTAAGATTTTGTGATATTTATATTTAGTCTTAATTGGACGTGCATGCAACTATAACTTAGAAAAAATGTACTACATAGTGCACGTTAGTGCCAAATGGCATCTTCCGTTAAAAATATATATTAGCACAATGGTGCCAAAAAGCATCATTCACGACAATGACGTGTTATCTCTTGTGAAGTGAAATAAGACAACAATGAAAGTCTGTGTTCAATCTATATCAATAAAAAAGAACCATGTTTTATATTTTGATAAACTTTTCAACTTACTTTGTATTTCGAATTTACAAATATCAGGAACACATCACATTGTGATCTACTAGATGGCAATGGGAGCTCGTACTCTCTCTCACTTGCATTCTTCGCCACCAGATGGAAATCAATCGTGGGTGCGGTGACAGTACGATGCCCAACACCGCTACTATGCACATTCGCACGAGATAACTCGTGCAAGAAATTAAAAATTAAGTATGTATTATGATGCCAATTGGCACGAACCTGCAAAAGAAGGTTAAGTTAATTCTATTTAACATTAGATATTCTGAAATTTACTTGCAAATGTTTGAAACCTTTCATTTCTAACATAGTAAATTCAAATACACTTTATTATAATGAATTCCTATTAATCTATAAAAACTATTTGAAGTCTATACCCAAACAAATTAATACTTACCTAATATAAAATTGATTTGAATAGCAATTTTATGTGGTACTAGTTGAAATACCCGTTATTTGCATGGGGAGAATAGATGTATGGGAAATATTTAGATACCCTTCCCCCTTAGGATACCCATTTTATTGAAAATATAATGATAAAAATTCATAAGATACTTTATTTTTGACATTAATTTGGATCACCTTACCCCCATTTAATAGAAAGTTTAATGGAACTGACCATGATAAATACCATTATTTACAAGGATACTATGTTTCTAAAGTTATTTCAAATGGTCAATAGTTTTATTGACCCCGGAAACTTTCGATTTGACACTAATAGACGCCGTTTTCGATTTTTTACGTGACTCAATCCGACTCAATCCTGAGGTGCTAGGAGTGACTAATTCATATTGGGGGCTGAACTTGGATTTAACAACGACGGAAGTGTCAGTATTCATATCAGTGGCCACAAAAACTATTTATTCGACAATAATATTTGTCAAATTATTATTTTTAAGTCAACCCTATCCAGTGTCTATTAGTTAACCTGTAGATGACTTGATAGAAAGCAATTTTCTCAGATTATAAATCATATGTGTACCAAGTTCGATTGAAATAACTCTATGCGTTTTGCGGTTATGTTAGAACATTTGCGCACATAGATTTCTATATATACTTATATATTAGCAACTTCATTGGTTTTACTGTCAGAAAATTAAAAAAAAAACTAAATAGAAAAATAAATAACCGCAACACCTTTGGCGTTGCCGAGTCACGAAATAAAGAAGTAAGTAGAATTAAGAACGAGAAAAAACGCCTTTGACATTGCGCCTGTCAGCAGGTAAACTTTCATTTGGCGTTACCCCCGTAAATCTTCGATTCAGCCGACATGTTCGTTCTTCTCTAAGCATGGGCTTAAATATAATCGGCATTGACACCCAAGACCTAAGAGATCCCGAAAATATAGTCATGGATGACGAGCTTTCGTTCATTTTAGACATCCTATTTTCCAACCCTTTTCACCCTCGTACCGATGGGGACTGAATTTGGTCTCTTTCATGACCACTTTACGTCTGGTTGACTTTATGTATGCTAACCTTACTAAAAGTTCTTTTCATCTTTCATCCTTGATGCTGATTTGAAGCTAAATATATTTACGTTTCATATTTTCCACTGCCTCAATATATTGATGATATGCGAATACGTGAATTCTCATGGCTGTGTACTCGAACACACAAACATTTCCAGTCGCAAATTGCTTTCTCACAAAAGGCTGATTCAAGACGTTTCGTTTCCTCTCGTGAACAACCAGCTTGGAAAGAAAAATACGAAACCCCTTCTAACATAGGAATGAAGCTATGTTTTACATTATGGTTGGCCATTGTCGAGTATCTGGTGATATTATAAGAACGGGGAAAGTGGCATTTTATTAATTTTTTATATTATTGTTTGGCTGATATGGTTTGATGGAAATTATGAATCGTATGAATTCCTTTTTCTTGTTTTCAGAGTTGGAGTTAAAATTCTAGTTCGAATAATATCACTTGACATGGTGAACTGAGAGGTACAACTATGCTGCCAGCTGAATTTGTGGTAATAGACTTCTATTGCTCAAATTCCTCCTCTATTGTCACCACAACAGCTTCTCCGTATCTTGTTCTAGTGTTATTCTCTATATTTTCCGCTAGAACGTTGGTTTCGTTGACATTTTCCCTAACCTCAGCGTATTTGCATGTGTGTGTTATTTTCAATATTTTCCACTAGACCGTTGGTTTCGTTGACATTTTCCCTAACCTCAGCGTATTTGCAGGTGTGTGTTATTCTCAATATTTTCCACTAGAACGTTGGTTTCGTTGACATTTTCCCTAACCTCAGCGTATTTGCAGGTGTGTGTTATTCTCAATACTTTCCGCTAGAACGTTGGTTTCGTTGACGTTTTCCGTAACCTCAGCGTATTTGTAGGTGTACACCCAACATTGTGCAGCGATTAGTCGAAATTTGGAGCTCAAAATTTGATTCTGATACATCATTTCATTAACTCGTAAAAGTGTCTTCTTTGATGCCGGAAGCTTTCGTTTTCTTCTATTTTTCTCTGCTTCTTCCAATTTTTCGAACGAGAAGTTTGTGGTTTGTTTTCATTTTGAAGAGACTCAAAAATAATAAATGTAGTATTAAGTATTCTGTGTGTTGCCAGGTTTTGAGACTAGTACGTTCTTTTGTTTTTCTTTGTTTAGGTTCGGGTCTGGAAATGTTTCGTCCATACTTCTCGGTCTTCAGTTTCCCCTTTTAACTCTCTATATTTTCTTCTGTTTTTCGAACCATCGATCAGTCGTATTCTTTCTCTTGTTACTCCTTACTTTTCTTCCATCTTTCCCTCAATGTCGGTATGAAGAAGACAAATTCTTCGCCAAATGTGTCTAATCAGTTTGGTCTTCCAACGAAGTATAGTGGCTAAAACCGACATCTTCTCTCATACCCGTTTTAAAAAACATCTTCGTTTGTTCCTATCCCCATCTTCCTCCAACTCCATACTTCGAACCTCAGAAAAATATTTTTTCTCTAACTTCCGTAATATTTAAGTCTCCGAACCATACAGCCCAATACTCTGTGTCAGCACTGGTCGAACTTCTCCCTTAGTCCAAAGTTACGTTTGCCAGTTAAGAGTGATCTTTTCTTGTTTATTGCCTCTTTGGCTACGGTAATTGCTAACCTGATCTATTTTGCGCAGTCAATCTCTTCAACTACCTGAATGCCTTTCTGTATTTTCAGAAGTTTTGCCCATTTGAATAGGCCAAAATCTTATGCTTGTCAATGAAGCACAATCACAACTCCCATGCCTCGAGAACTCGTTCTGATATAATTCTCATCAACCCAATCTTTTCTATCTTACCTATCTTTTCTAGATCTTCTCCTATCTTTTCTATCTTACTTTTCAGCTACCTATTCAGCATGCGCGCAATAATCTTTTTCAGTGTGGCAAATAAGGTTAATGGTTCTGTGATCATTGCCTGTTTTCTTTGCCTGCTTTTCCCATAAATATTGCAACCATTGTAACATCAAGAAAATTCTTTGGCCATTTTGCATTCAGCTAGATCATGTTCATAAATAAAGTCAATGCTTTCATTGCACTGTTTTCTAATCCTTGAACAAATTCGCTACTATGTCGTCGTTTTCAGTGGCCTTCTTCCTTTGTATGTCTTTGATTTTTGTACTACTTCACTTTTCAATATTTTGTGTCTTTTTTCTTCATCGTCTGCCTGTTTATCTCCTACGAACACATTATCTTTTGGATCCTTCTGGGCATATATCTAGTTATACCATAAATACTGTCACAAAGTTTGGAGTGGCGCTGTAGGCATCCGGAATGGCACATGCTGCCATCTGTGAAGATGCATGTAGTGTGTTTGACCGTTCATGACATACGTTGATATTGTACTGAGTTCTGATGCAGTTGGACGATTACGAAAATCGTGTAGCAGTAATTGCACTACACAAGGTCGGGAAGACAGCAGGTAAGATTTTCAACCCCCTGAAACCCCTACAAATCAGCAAGAGATTCGTGTATCGCGCCATACAGCGATACACCGAGGCTAGAACGGCAGCTGACCGCGCAAGGAGTGGCCGGTACAAACCCCGCAGGTCCAGAAAGCAATCGCAGCAAGAATTCGAAGAACTCATGTTCGAACACAAAGTGTGATGGCTGCTGAGATGAACATAAGCAGAAATTCCATGTCTCGTGTGCTCAGGAGTGACCTACATCTACGGGTGTATAGAAGGTGGACTGGTCACTTTCTGACCCAAACTGTTGCAGAGGGTCCTTAAATCAAAGAGACTGTTTCAGCTTTACGCCAACAATCTGCACAGAAAAATTCTGTTCACTGACGAAAAGGTGTTCACAATTGGGCAGGCCTAGAACGCCCAAAATGACCGTGTGTATGCCACGTCATCTACTGCAGCTGCTAAGGCAGCTCCAAGGATTCAGAGGACACATCATCCTGCCTCAGTGATGGTTTGGTGGGGTGTGAGCTATTCAAGCACAACCAACTGCATTTTTGCGAACAACGTGTTAAAACATGTGCCAAGGTGTACCAGGACACAGTGCTAACACCTATAGGGAAACCACTGTCTGCTACCATGTTCCCTGAAGAAAGGTGAACCTTCCAGCAGGATTCCGCTCCAGGCCACAAAGCGAAAACAACCCAGGACTGGCTGGCATGGAACGTCTCCGACTTCATTTCTGCCGCTGATTAGCCTTCTAGCAGCTCGAACCTTAACCGTTGGACTACAAACTTTGGACAGTCTTTCAGGCAAAAGTCCTCCATAAACTGCATCCATCTGTCAATAGTCTGAAACAATTCTTAACACGAGCAGTGAACAATTTTCTCATGGACGTGGTGCATAATGCCATTAACCAGTGGCCGGACAGACTTCGTTCCTGCATCAAGGCCAAGGGGGGAGACCTTTCCGAAAATGATTCATGTGTCAGGTGTACAACATATCAATGTAAAACATGAACAAAATAAATTGCCTTGCTGTTAATACTTTGTGTGTTATTCACATTCAAACTAGTGACAGTATTTATGATATAACTAGGTAGATGCTTTGTGTATTTCTCCCAGATTATATGAATTCTTTAGTGATCAGTTATCGCATGACCATACCAATCTTCCATCTTCGATTGAAAAAGTGAATATACTTTCGTTAGCTTTCCCTCCTAACTCTTCCGGTTTCTGATACATCAGGTCATATCTGCCCCACCTTTGAAGTTCAACTATTTTACCACATATCTATTTCTTGTACTTTTCTTTGGGTTTATCAAAGAAAATGTTTCTCTGTATTTTATGGTGGCCATTGGTTTTGCCCCTGTCGTTCCTCCATCTTCTAGAATTACCCATGATTTCCTCAGTGCTCTTTGCCTCCTGCTAATGTTGTTGTGGAATGTGTCTAGTAGAATCTGTTAGACGCTTCACCAGATAATTTCTACACTGCCTACCATATCATCCAAAATTTTTCTTCAACCTCTTCGTTCATATCACTGTCATACATCTTAGTCGCTCTAAGTTCCATTTTCGACTTCTCTTCAAATTTTTCTTGATTGACTTTATCCAGGTTTGCTCTTCCGTCACTGGAAGAGTTTCATATGTAAACTCTCCGTAGTGGTTTCATGTCTCGTACACTATTCCTGAAACGTTGCTGGACAAGACCGTAATCGATTTTGTAAAATTTCTTATCCCCTTTACTTTTACACGTGCATAACTTGTATCTTTCCTTAAACAACGTATTTGTCTTCATCACATTACGTTGCCTACAAAAGACGATAAGCATCTGATCATATGTGTTTCTTCTATCTACCCCAAATGATCACTTCTCGTTGCTCTTTCTCCCACTACACTTTTGAAATCTCCCATTACTATAACATTAACCTTATTTCTACCTTTCTGAGGCAGTATGTGATCAATCTCCTCATATTTTACTTCTACTTCATTGTCAGTATTGTCGATTGTTGGCATATATACTTATATTATCACAATATGCATTGGTTTTACACTTAGCTTATAAGCATGAAGCAATGAGCTTTTTGCTTGCTCGTTTTTCATTGCTATCACGAATCCTTCCTGGACTTAACGCCATCCTATTGTGTAATTCCCCGATATGTCACCTTTTCCTGACCATCACACTTCATTCAAACCCACCATGTTCACTGTACATTCGTTTCCACTTTTAAATTTTCAAGTTTAACTGTAAATTTCGTATGTTCCAGATTCCAATGTTAAAATAAAAGTTATTATTACTTTCTTATTTGATTATTCTTCCTGGAGTAGTCCCCACCCGGATATATGAACGGGGGACTATTTTCCTTCTTGATTATTTACTTCAGGAAGAAATCTCATTGTATTTATTTTCCTCCTTCATCTCTAATCGGAAAAAGTAATGTGGTAGTATTCCCATTATCTTTTCACATCTCCTGTATTGCCATCTAAGACGTTGTCCGCTTTTTTGTGCGAGGATATGTAGGTTGGGATTTTCCCTTCGTTTAGAATGAAACCCGAAGGTATTCATCATAGAAAATAGTTGGTAATTTTTGACAATTTAATTTTATTAATTATCAGGTTGTGTGAAAACCGCAAGCTATCCTAACAATCGATTAATTTTCCAATGTTCATAATTTTATCCATTAAATTCTACATTAACTTTTACTGTACACTTCGAAATAAATTTTACTACGTAGTACTGCAAGTTTCCATTCTTAATTTTAATTCTAATCGATTAATTTTGATGTTAATTATAACCGTTACTTCCTTCCGACATTATTTGCTAATTTAATCAATTATGTTTTTTCTTAAATACTCTACAAAGGAGTTATTAAACGGAGTCAATATCGATAATATAACATCTAATATGAGAACGTTTAGAATCTACTATTTACGTTCCATAAATGTGAAGATTTGCCTTACAGTGACCCCAGAACTGTCCAGTGTTAATAATAACTAAGGCAGTGTTGTCACAGTTCTAGCTCTAGGGTGGGCTGAAAAATAGTACCAAATTGAAACAGAAAGGGCTGAATTCATTATTTTATACCAGTGTAATACATGGCTCTAT
Source organism: Thermobia domestica (assembly GCF_964235325.1). Classification (NCBI taxonomy): domain Eukaryota; kingdom Metazoa; phylum Arthropoda; class Insecta; order Zygentoma; family Lepismatidae; genus Thermobia; species Thermobia domestica. The sequence goes on from NC_137455.1 coordinate 346,529,740, forward strand.
AATACGAAACTAAAAGAGGTAGAGTTCTAGAACACCCCCTGCCTCTTCCAAGAGTACAAATCAAGAAAGTACTCTTTTCAAACATTACGTTCTAAAAACATCTTAATTTTTATATTTATTTATTTAGGAATGGAGGAATGTATTTTTTCGTGATATTATCATTTTGGTGTAGAATCTTTGCTACGACAAAAATTATAGACTTACTTGAGCACATGCTGGTGTTCTTCAGAATATTCAACACTTTATTCAACGTGTGTGTTTCTTTTTTTAAAAGATTTCAAGATAAAATTTCTACCATACTGCTTTTTTCTCGTCTCCTCCTCTCGTATCAACTTATAACTGATTCACTTAATTCCATTCCCAATTTAATCTTAAGTGCTAGCCGAATAGTTGGGAAAATCGAAACATTTTCTTTTTAATGTGGATAATCATAAATTGCCTCTCAGACTTTTTGATTTGCTTCTGTATAATGATTTGATTCTCAATTAACTTTGCTAACATTTGATCCATTAACTGCGCAATGCATATATTTTTAGGCGGAATGTTTAGATTCTTTACTCCCGTCCTCTGTTCTTTATTTTATTGTACTTGGACCTTTTGCACCACTTTTCTCCTTTCTTCCATATTCTAAAAAAGAAAGGTTTTGTTTGTGATATTGCTTAGTTTTGTAAGGTAGATGGTATGAAAAGGAATTCTTTTTTGGATGTGTCGGTATCATTTGATGTTTCAAGACATACTTCTGCAAAGTCTCCGGAAAGAACATTAGGCATAACATTTGCAATATCATCCACGAATGCAGTTACACGGTTTACGTAATCAACATCTAAGTAAGTTGGCCATGATGTTTAACTCCCTAAGATCACTGGCGCAAATCCCGAGGGAGTGCTTGAGACATGTCCCCTCCAATATTGGAACTGGGGGACTGTCCCCCCCATAATCCGATATGATTTTTTTTTTTTTAGAGAAATGTGATGATTCGCGTAAGATTGCCACAAACGATAGTGAGATGAAATGTCCCCCCAGAATAAACCTCAAATCTGCCAGATCCCAATGTTGAAGACAACTCTGTTCCCCTCATCCTAATCAGCGTTAATTTTCAACTTCATAAATATTTTGAACATGGCTTTAAATAAAATATGGGAACGATCTTATCCTTCGCTCCCAATGTTGAAGATAGATTTGCCCCGTTGCCTAAGATATTCTTTTTCATAATCAAAATTCCCTTGAGCCGAATGTATCCTCGTCGCCAAAAGTGCCTTTACATCGCCGTGACGGGTATGTGACAGCGCAGTACTCCGAGGAAGGGATGGTTGCATAAGAAATTGTGATTAATTTTGAAGAGTTTTTATTTTGACTAGGGAAATAACGTAGTATAGGGACTAAAGGCATAGATTTGAAGCATCAGCGAACTGTCATCTCTGAAAAGATTCGTATTTTCAGTTTTTCAATTTATTGTCCTATATGTGAAGTTAATAACTGCTAACAACTGCTACTAGCGCTTTTCACTCTTCAGGAATTTACTGTGACATTTTCCCAGGACACTTTTCTAAGTCCTAAATAAGTTAGTGAATTACTTGATTCGCCTCACTGTTCTTATTTGAGAATGGAAACTGATTAAGTTGAACGTGAATATGTTTCGCTGTCGTCAAGCAAGGGTTGCAATAAATGTAAATAAGATTATTATTATTAAATAAAACACAACAGTATTTATTCTATGTATAGCACAATATAATAAAGTAATTAAGCTACATGATACTCACTAACGCCTGCAGGATTTTTTCCAACGGGAAGGGGGGAGGTAAAAGACCGATATAGAGTTTTTCGATTTATTGCCCTATATATATTAAAAGTCATAAGATTTATCATTGATAGCGTATATCCTCTTATTTTTTAAAATCGCCACTGTAGCCTATTAGTCAGAACATTCATCTCCAGATATAATGTAGAGAGAAGAAAGGAGATATGAAAAGTGGCGTAAATAATTTTACTGCGCCCTGGATCATCGATTTACTCATACCCGCCCCTGTCCCACGCATTTAAGCTGCTGCGTTATATTTATATATATATATATATATATATATATATATATATATATGATTCCATGTCAAAAGGGCCCGACAAAAGGGCGAGTATAGAAAGGCCGAAGTCAAAATGGCCCGTCAGAAAGGGCCCGAGTCAAAAGGGACATATGTCAAAAACCCGAGTCAAAGAGGACCCCGCCTTAAAAAAGCACAGGTCAAATGGTCCTCACCAGTAAAGAGGACGAGTCAAAAGGTCCCTATGTCAAAAAGCCCAGGTCAAAAAGGACCCCGCCTTAAAAGGGCACTGGTCAAAACGGTCCCGCGTCAAAAAGGCCCGGTAAATTCAATTCCACGGCTAAAAATCCTGAAATCAAGAGTGGAAATCAGGAGAAAGAAAGAGATATGACCAGTGGCGTAACTAATTTTGCTGCGCCCTGAATAATCGATTTACTCATACCCGCCACCTGTCCCACACATTTCAGCTTCTGTGTTATGTGGTTCCATATCAGAATAGCCCGACAAAAGGGCGAGAATGGAAAGGCCCGAGTCAAGACGGACCCGGTCAAAAGCCCCCACGACAAAAGTGCTCGAGTCGAAAGGGTCCTATGTCAAAAAAAGCCCAGGTCAAAGAAAACTCCGCACCAAAACGGTCCGGGTCAAAACGGCCCTGCATAAAAATGACCCAAGTTAAAAGGGCCATCGTTAAGAGGAGCCGAGTCAAAAGAGCCCCGCGTCAAAAGGGCCCGGTAAATACAATTCCGCGCCTGATCGTTCATCATCTATTTACCCATCCCTGCCCCCCACATTTTAGCTGGTGAATATATATATATATATATATATATATATATATATATATATATATATATATATATATATATAGAGAGAGAGAGAGAGAGAGAGAGAGAGAGAGAGAGAGCTCTGTCTGAAGGGCACGGACAAAAGGGCGAAGACAGAAATGCCTGGGTATAAAGAGACCGGCGACAAAAGGGTTCGAGTCAAAAGAGACCCAATGTCAAAAGTGCCCGAATCAAAAGATCGACTTGACAAAAAGGCCCTATCTAAAAAATGCCCGGGTAAAAAATGACACCTCAAAAGGGCACGGCTTAAGACGGTTCCGTGTCAAAATGGCCCTACTCAAAGAGCCCCGCGACAAAAAGCCCCGAGTCAAAAAGGCCCCGCGTTAAAAGAGGCCGAATCAAAGAAGGCCTGCGTCAAAAAGGTCCCTGTCAAAAAGGCCCAGCAACAAAAGGGCCGGTAAATACAATTCCACGGCTCAAAAGCCTGAGATCAGGAGTGCAAATCACGAGAAGGAGAGAGATATGACCAGTTGCGTAACAAATTTTACTGCGCTCTGTATCGTTGATCATCTATTTACTCATACCTTTCCCATGCCCCCACGCATTTCAGCTGTTGAATATTCTATGTCAGAAGAGCACGGACAAAAGGGCGAGGACCGAAATGCCCGAGTCAAAAGTGCCCCACGACAAAACTGCCGTACTCGGTGACAAGAAAGCCCACGTCAAAGAAGCCCTGGTCAAAAGGGCCGGAGTCAAAATGGGCGCGCATCAATAGGGTTCGAGTCGAAAGTGCCCCACGTAAAATAGGTCCTAGTGAAAAAGTATCCGCATCAAAAGGGACCAGACGAGTGGACCGAAACTTTTCAAAATTTGGTCACGGGTAGCTTGGTCTAGGGCCCCAGAGCAAGACGAAGAGCTTTTATTCTAATTTCGAACTAGGGGATCTCAGGGCGACGTTTACCGGGACCGGCCTGGGGACCAGAGAAGTTGACGGCCGAGAGTTACCAAATTTTGATCAAAGATACCTTGGTCCAGGTCCCACACCAAGGGAAAGCGTTTTTGACAAAATTCAAACCAGGGGGTCTCAGGGGGACGTCTACCGGGACATGTAAAAGTAATAGAAAATCACCGATATCATGGTCGATTTCATAGTTTTCGCGGTCGCTGAGATCAATGGTGAAACTCCGATCGCATTAACTTCCAAATTCTCCCTATTCAGCTGCGGGCCGTGAGTCAACGGGGGGGGGGAGGATACCGAAACGTAAAAGTAATCCAAAATGACCGATATTAGTGTCAAATCCATAGTTTTCGCAGTTGCTGATATCAATGGTGACACTACCATTAGTGATGAGTCAAATTCATCCACCGTTGTATGCGGGCCTTGGGTCACCAGAGGGGGGAATTCTGAGACATGTAAAATAATCGAAAATGACCGATATTAATGTCAAATGCATAGTTTTCGGGGTCGCTGGGCTCAATGGTGAAACTTAAAACCGCGTTTACTTTCACAATTAGCAACATCAGCTAAGGGATGGGGCACTATAAAGGGGATCACGAGACAAGTAAAAATAATCCACAATGACCGATGTCAAATCCGTAGTTTTCGCGGTCGCTGAGATCAATGGTGATACTTTCATTAGCGATTTTTTTTTAAATTTAGCCACCATTGTATGCGGGCCGGGAGTCACCGGGGGTGGGGATTGCGAGACATGTAAAAATAATGGAAAATTACCGATATTAGTGTCAAATCCATAGTTTTCGCTGTCGCTGAGATGAATGGTGATACTTCCACAGGCGTTGACTTCAAATTACAGCCCCATCGGTTGCGGACCAGAGGCGTTGTTTTTTCGAAATTGGAACCAGATGATCATAGGGGCTTTTACCGGGATATGTAAAAAGTAGTAGAAAATGGCAGTTGTTAGTTTCACATTCATAGTTTTCGCGGTATTGGTTGGGGGCCAGAGGTTTTTTATACAACTCGAACCAAGGGGGTGTGAGGGGGCGTTCACCGGGACATGTAAATGTAGCAGTAAATGACCAATATTTGTGTCGAATCCATATTTATCGGGGTTGCTCAGATGTATAGTGACACCGCCGATAGTGTTTACGTTCAAATTCAGCCCCCATCGGAATTCCCAATGAAAACACATGTACGTTGTTGGATACACAAAATATGTCTAATTTTAGAAATGTTTCTTAATTGTTCTCCCGTTGTTCAGAGTGTTTACATTGATATTTTATCTGATCCGTGCGAAGAACGGGCATAACAGCTAGTACGAAATGGTAAAGTGTTTTTTATGAACCAAATTACAATGAATTCAATTATATAGATAATTATTATAATTATAATACATAATTATTTCCTTGTTGAATTATAGACACTTTTCAGTGGAAAAAAGAATAAAATTTGGAAGTCTCAAATCAACGTAAAGTAGACCAACGTAAAGGAATAATGTATATTATTTTCCATATAATTAAGCTTACAAACTTAAAATTTCCATGTAATTAAGCTAAATTTCCATTTTTGTGTCGCTTTGTGCGCCTATTTGCTAGTTTTCTGCGTCACCGGAAATGGCTCAATGTTATCCTACAAATATGGCGGAACAAGTTAATGTTGTTCCGTCAGGAACAATTTCGAGGTCATTTCCTTCACATTGTCTTGTGCGTGTTTTCTACCGTTTTGTAAGCCTATGTCCACGTTTTGTAAATCAATGGTAGTGTGTCAAAATGGGCATTCAATGTGAGAAGAAAAATGACCCACTCTCTCACCAAAATCGAATTTCGAGGTCGCTTTTTTCGCATTGTTTAGTGCAGGTATTTACCGTTTCTGCGCATATTTTCACGTTTTGTGCGCCAACGAAAGTGGGTCAAAGACGACCTACAAATATGACAGAAAAAGACATTCATTCCACTTTCAAGGTCCATTTTGACCCACTTGCACTGATGCACAAAGCGACACAAATCATGCATAAAAATGTGAAGGAAACGACCTCGACATTCGATGGTGACGGAACAGCATTAAGTTATTCCGCTATACATGTAGACCATTTTGACACATTTTCGTTGTCGCACTAAAGTGGAAACAGGAGCACAAAACGGTACAAAGCAGGCACTATACGATGCGAAAGAAACGACCTCCAAATTCGATAGTGGCAGAACAATGGCTCTATTTCCTCACACCTTGATGGACCATTTTGACGCATTTCTGGTGATGCTCAAGACGTGGAAGTAGGCGAACAGAACGGTACAAAATACACATTAAACGATGTGAAGGAAACGTCCTCCAAATTCGTTTGTAGCGGATCAACATTAACTTATTTCATTATATTCGTAGGTCCATTTTGACGTACTTCCGGCGACGCACAAAACGTACAAAACAGGCACTAAAAGATGCGAAAGAATCAACCCCGAAATTCGATAGTGGCGGAACAATGAGCCATTTAACTCCCACTTTAAAGGCCCGTTTAACTCAGTTCGGGTGATGCACAAGACGAGAAATAGGCGCAGAAAGCTTTCAAAAAAGGCACAAATGATGCGAAAGTAATGATCTAGAACTTCGATAGTGTCGGAACAGTGGGTCATTTTTGTCACACTTTGGAGGCCCATTTTGACACATTTCTGGTGACGCGCAAAACGTGGAAATAAGGGCACAAAACGGCACGATACATTCACTAGTCGATGTGAAAGGAAGGACCACGAAATTTGGTAGTGGCGGAGCAGTGGATCATTTTTATCCCACCTTCGAGGCCCATTTTGACCGTCTTCCAGTGACGCACAAAACGTCGAAATAGGCGCACAAAAGGGTACGCGATGTGAAATTAACGACCTCGAAATTCGACAATGGTGGAACTCTTTATCATTTTCGTCCCATCTTGGAAGCCGATTTTGACCCACTTCCGGTGACGCACAAAACGTGGAAATAGGGGCACGAAACGGCACGAAAATTCAGTAGTCGATGCGAAAGGAAGGACCTCGAAATTCGGTAGTGGCGGAGCAGTGGGTCATTTTCGTCCCACCTTTGAGGCAAATTTTGACCGTCTTTCAGTGACGTACAAAACGTCGAATTAGACGCACAAAAGGTTACGCGATGTAAAATTAACAACCACGAATTTCGATAGTGGCGGAATTCTTGGTCATTTTCGTCTCATCTTGGAAGCCCATTTTGACCCACTTCCGGTGACGCACAAAACGTGGAAGTAGACGCACAAAACGACACAAAACGATGTGAAGGAAACGAACTCAAAATTCATTGGTGGCAGAACAGCAATAACTTGTTCCGCCATATTTGTAGGCCCATTTTGACCCACTTCCGGTGATTCCAAAAATGTGGGAATAAGCGTATAAAGCGACACAAAACTCGCACAAAAGATACAAAACAAAGTACCTCGAAATTCGTTGGTCGCGGAACAAGTTAATGACGCGGTGAACACCAATATAGACCTAAGTATATACTGTAGTTCTTAACAGGGGGCGCAGTGGCTCAGCGTTCACCTCCGGTGCTTGAGATCCCTGGTTCGATCCCAGCTCGAGCCGTGTGGACTTTGTGGTGGACAAACACCGTGCTCGCGGGTTTTCTCGGGGTTCTCCCCTTTCCTACCACTTTCTTCATTACATTATTTCATTCATTTCCCATCATCACCGTCTCCTTTAGCCTAACCGGCATAACCGTGGGACGTAAAACTAAAGATTTCATTTAATTTTTTTGTAGTTCTTACCATCAAGGCTGAGAACTGCACGGTCCCATTTTTTAGCCAAAGTAGAAGCCCAACCGGGATAGTGATGTCAACCGGCTCGGCTCGGTTCAACTGAGCGTACAGCTTGAGCTGGCTTGGTTGGGATGACCCATCGACTGGGCTCAATTGAGCCAATGGCTTGAACCGGCTCGGTAGAAACAAGTCATCGACTCGGCTCGGTTGAAACGAGTCCATAGGCTGGGTTCGAGTCAGCTTAAATGAGCTGATGGTTCGAACCGGCTCGGTTGGGGTAAGCAATCAGCTCGGTTCGGTTCGGCTTGTGTGAGCCATCGGCTCGAGCTGGCTCGGTTGGATGATCTGTTGGCTCGGCTCACTTCTCGGTTCGGCTCGATAAGTGAATGAGCTGTGAGCGAGCCGCTTGAGTCGTTGACAACTCTAAACCCGGGTCGAGCAATTTTGAACATTTTTGACTGGAGTCCTATAACTTAACAATTTTAGGCTCAGTCCGAATAGTTGCTCATCCTGAACTCAAACCTAGAACCTCGTGATCGATGTCCTTGCCTCCTGAAGATTTCTTGACGACCGAGATCGACAGTCAACTAATTTTTAGTATTCAGATACAAACCGCCTATATCCCATGTTTATACAGGTACACGGTGTTATAATAATAATGAGTTATAGTAGTACTAGTAGTATAATTGATAGTTATATTGTCTATGTAGGATACTTGAAGATAGTAGTACTTGGAACTACACAAAGGATTTAGCTCGAATTGGCTCGACTCGACTGGAAACTCGATCCGAATTCGAGTCGAGTTGGGGGAAATGTTTCGAGCCGAGTTCTCGAGTCGAGCTCAAAGATGTCTGCTTCGAGTCAAGTCGAGTTTTAAAGAAAACTCGCTCGAACTCGCTCGTGCCCATTCCTATTGTATGCATGACGGGCATATAGAGTTCTTTCGAGGGGTATAGAACCATAAACATAATATATTTTAAAAAATTCTTAGTTTCACGGCTTTCTTCCCAGGGGGGCGAAGGGATGGTAGTTATCCAGCATTTCTTATAAGTACCTTATTTGAAATATGTAAAACAGGAACAAGTGGACAACACAATATACACACATCTTTCTTATCTTCAGTTTTAATTGCTGAGTTCAATTGCAATTAACAATTACAATTAACAAAACAAGTTTCAATTGCCAATTGCAATTAACAATTAAATGTTTCAATTGCACCCTTTGCATTTGACAATTAACAATTAAAAGGTTTCAATTGCCTGGTGACCAATTAACAATTAACAATTGACGAAAATTTAATTGCAAATTTTATGATTGAATTCAATTGCATTTGAAATTAATTGTCAATTACAAATTGAAATCATTAGCAATTAAAATCAATTGCAATTAATTTTCAGAGCAATTACTTTAAATTGATTGATCAATTGCAATTGATTTCAATTGATTTTGCCCAACACTGGTCTGTGATTCCTTTTCCTGATTGGGGGCGCGGTGGCTCAGTGGTAGAGCGTTCACCTCCGGTGCTTGGGATCCCTGGTTCGATCCCAGCTCGCGCCGTGTGGACTTCGTGGTGGACAAACACCCTGCTCGTGGGTTTTCTCGGGGTTCTCCCGTTTCCTTCCACTTTCTTCATTCCACCAGTTTTACTCATTATCACCGTCTCCATAACCGTGGGACGTAAAACTCAAAGATTTCATTTCATTTTTTAAAGATTTCATTTCTTTTTTTTTCCTTTTCCTGATCGCACCAAATATTAGGCGTCACTTGGCAACGTCGCATAGCAGATACGTAGACTACAACTTTCGTGCCACAACATGTACTGTGGTTGTCCTTATTCATCCAAGTAAAGCCCGGCATGTAAGTCTTGCAGGCCGAGTATACCTTTTTAATGTTTTCATATACAGTCGTCTTTGGTTCCTTCCAAAACTATTTTCCTTGCCAACGAAATATCTCAGTATCATACGGAAACACACAGTGCAATTGCTGTGACATACTCACTCCCTAAGGGTGTCACGCGACAGTGTACTTATCTAAATGCGACGGTGGCCTTGGTCTTGAAAACATTCAACTTCAGAGCTGCTCGCTGTTCTACAGTTCATAGCGTGTGCCAAACCAAGGCGCTTTAACTTATTAATTTAAAGCGCCCTTGCGAAACACTGCTCATAGTTGGAGTCCCTTTCCAGCACAGTAAAAGAGCGCAAGGACGAAAAAAATGAAAAGAAAGAAAAAAGAAAGAAAGAATACGGAGAACTGTTCCTTATGCAAAGAGCGTTTGAAAACATTTCAAAAGGTACGCTATGACTATTATCAGTTAATTGTCAACAACCGATATCGAGGACAGTTCCATGAATTTTTGATGGGGAGGGGCGCAGGTCTGAAAAATAAATTTGAGACATTTTTCTATATGTGGTTCGCTAACCAAAAATGTGAGCTGGAGTGCTTTCTAATACGTATTTATCGCCCTTCTGGAGGCAGCATTGAGGAAAGCCATGTTGTTCATCACGAGAGAATCCAGGATTACCGTAAAAAAATAAAACTTTTTTATTACCATCTATTTATTATTGCATTATTTTATTTTATTATTATCATTATTTTTCTTAAATTAGATTATGTAGAGTAAACTATTTTTAATTTTATTTCCTATTAACATAATTCATATTAACTCTTCACTAATATCGTTATTTTTATACTGCATAAGTATTATCGTGGGGTTAGATTTAACCCCATTATTTGTTTTGAAATTAAACTATGTTAAAACGTATTACCATTAGCAGTTGATTGTGGACCTTTTACTAGTCCTATACTTTAATGGATTTAACTAGTTTTGGGGACAAAAAATATTTTCAAAATATTTTTGACTAATTGTCTTTTAGTAATAGATTATTACAAAGCGAAACAACATACTTAAATGAAATAAAGTTTTTTGTTATCCGAAAATAACAAAGTATGAAAATAAACTTATTTTCATATAAGGAAAGCATTCAATTATTAGTGCTGAGAAAATGTAACTTGTCATTTAAAAAAAACTGACAATTGATGCTTTTTGTTTCATCAGTTGCTTGGCTATAGGCCCGTACCCACATGGGGACTAGGGGGCCGGGCTCCTCTAAAGTTTTACTGTCCCCCTAAAATATTCACGGTAGGCTTGCAAATGAACTACTATAATATAGTGATGAACTATCATATGGTTGGATCACCCTCCTAACTTCTAACGCCCCCCTCATATTTTTGGGCTGGCTACGGGCCTGCTTGGCTACCTATCAATACACACAATGTTTAGTCTTAAGGGACCGTCCACATATTACATAACACTATTTTTGACCAATTTTTACCCCCTTCCTTCCCCTTGTCACACTTCGTAACGCAAGGCTGAACCCCTCCCCCGTTCGTTACATAACACCTTTGTATTTTTGTTTTTCACCAATCTTCCTTATTTTGGGAGTTATTATAATAAAACACTATTTTTAATGGGAGAACTTTTATTACAAAATGCTTTTATTCTGAATATATTTGTAGTGTTTTTCGCCAATAAATCAAATACCGGTACGTATTAGAAAATGGTAGGATGGTAATCATATTTTAACCTCATAAGATTGCTTAATTAACAGTCCTAATTCTTCAAAACTGCATACTGTCGTTTTCCCAAGGAGATCACACCTATCCTTTTCGGTCAGATGATGACAATGAGAATGAAGGAAGATGAAGGTGGAACAGGCGGTGGCTCAGTGGTAGAGAATTCACCTATGGTGCTTGGGGTCCCGGGTTCGATCCCAGACCCCGCCAAGTGAACTTTGTGGTGGACAAACACCGTGCGCGTGGGTTTTCTCGGGGGTTCTCCCGTTTCCTCCCACTTTCTTCATTCCACCATTTCATTCATTATTCATCACCACAGTCTCCTTTAGCCTAACCGGCATAACCGTGGGACGTAAAACTCAAAGATTTCATTTCATTTCATTGGGGGTATCACAAACGTGTTAGGGCATGAAAAGTGGAAGGGCATCGCGAACGAATCTTGTGTATGCAACTTCTACTAGGAGAACTTATAAGAGTAAGACGGAAAAGAAAGACAGGTAACATACTGTATATAATAAAGTTAGAAGTTCATATTACAGTAAGTTCAATAATGAAATACAAAGTGTGAGTTTTGAATATATATCCTAACATAATACATATTTATTTATACGAGAAGTTAAATCCCAAACTTCCGTTGCATACTCCACAGTGTAAAGACAAAAAAAGTGTGAATATAATGTGACAACTTTGTATATATAATTGCACATTATGTAATAATTACGAACATCCAAATATGTGGATTCTGTCAAAGTACTCCAATGAGAATGATTTTTTTTCTTTTCAGTTCTACACTCAAATCCATTATGATGATTTGGCGCTGTTCGCGCTAATTGTTAAAAGTATTGGTTACATCATGTAATTTTTATTGACTTAAGCCACAATCTTACTAAAGTCCGCGTTAATCACTGATATATATATATATATATATATATATATATATATATATATAGTAGCCGTAACTGTTGCTCTAACGACTAGCGCATGAGCCTTTTCTGTATGAGAGCTCGTGTTCGAGTTCCACTTTAAACTGTAGATCTACCATCTACGTCTCATATAATCTCGGTTCTCAAGAAGAAAGCTAAAATTCACGTTTTGTTTGATTTGGTTTCGTCTCTCTCCCAATTACATAGGGCTGATCTCAAAACAGATATGTAGTACTCTCTTGAATTGCCATCAAGCGACATAAAAATTAGCAGAGTATTTCTTCTGAATCGAGACCAGAAACTACTTTACGAGAAAAGAGGAGAGGGGAAAAACTTTTTAGATTATCGAGACGAAAGAGAAATAATCGTCTTCGAAAATCGAGACGAGACGAGAATTCTATAAAAATTGACGAGACGAGAAAATCTTATTTCTCGTCTTTCTCGTGAGAAACATACTATATTTGGGATTGAATTATGGTCCTCTACTACTGAGCCATCAATCTTCTTTCTCCTTAGTGACACGGAAGACTTGATTTGAACGTTTGTGTACTGTTCCGCACTAGACGAAACGAGAAATAAAGTTTTCTCCTGTCATCTCTTAAATTAAGTGTTGGATTCTCGTCTCGTTTTTATTCTCGAAGAATTATTTCTCTTCTCGTTTTATGAATTTATGCCTTGGCTTTCTTCTTAATTTTATCTAGAAATTATGAGAATGCTTCCGAGTTATGAGAGTTCCACTAAGAGTGTAATATATCAATATTTAAATCAAATTTATTATTGAAGTATATTATGTAATAACTTGCGAATCTTAAAATGTTGATAATTACTCTTCATTGTCCATGCTCTTGGGTTTTCTCGGGATTCTCCCGTTTCCTACCTTTCTTCATTCTAGCATTTCATTCATTTCTCATCATCATCGTCTCCTCTAGCCTAACCGGCATAATCGTGGGACGTAAAACTGAAAGATTTCATTTTACTCTTCATTGTGTTCGTACAACCACTGTTATAAATTATGAACTTTTACTATGAATGATGTAATACTAAAACACTGGTGTCTAAGACTTCAGTGAATTGTTGCCCATGAGACTTGCCTCAAAAATGAGACAAGAATTGTCGTTTCTCGTCTCGTCTCTAACTTGGACATACACTTCTTTTCTTAACTCCTATATGAACATACACTTCTCGTCTCGTTTCCGAAACGACGCTAGAAATTTCTGTATCCTGCACATTACTTTTTTGCTTCTCCAAATACTTAATTTCTCAGTTACCTTTCATGCCACTTGTTTCCATTTGCTTGATTCATCAAGTATTTAAAAGTTAAACTGAATTTAAATATTTCTCTTTGAAGTATAATCTCTTTCTAATCAGATGTTTTATTTCAACGAAAAATTCTCTATGCGATTTAGCATGATGCAAAGATTTTACCAGAACCCGTAGTTATAAATCCTACTAACCTATTATTCTCTTGAAATTTTTGTCAGAAATATAGTTTCTAAGAATTTGTTTTTTTATATAATACGTGTGTTTTCTATTACCATTATTATGCGGACAATAACAATTTTAATGTGATAGGATTTAAGTTCTATATATATATATATATATATATATATATATATATATATATATATATATCTTCTTAGCACTTAGTGCGTATCATTCAAAATTACTATATACATGGTGTTTCAAAACAACACCGAGAACGTTCGGGAGCTGATTCCTAACACTAAGAGAAGACAAAAAGTATAGACCAACCTGTGTGCACAAATGCTTTCTTTGAGTTATAGACTGCCGAAAACGCGAAAAAATGAAATTTAAAGGTCCAAAACTATGGGACCTACCGTAATCGGGTCAAGACTTAACTTAAGATCTAATATGTGCACTATCCAAATATCCATGTTGCAGAATCCTGCGGTACTTCCGCGACATTTTTTATAGAGGTTGTTGGTGAGTGTTTCAAATTATATGCCCTTAGCCAAATTCCTTCTATAAAATTTGTTGCGGAAGTACCGCACGATTCTGAAACATGTATTTTTGGATAGAGTACACGCTAGTTACTAAGTGAAGTCTTCACCCGACTAGGTCCCATAGGTTTGGGGCTATGGACCATTAAAGTTCATTTTTTCATGTTTTCGACAGCCTATAACTCCGAAAGGAAGCATTTGTGCACCTAGGTTGGTCTATACTTTTTGTCTTATCTTGGTGTCAGGAATCACCTTCCAAACGTTGTCGGTGTTGTTTTGAAACATCCTGTATATATATCATGATTTACAAAAATGTCTGTAAAACGGCTTGTTTCTTTAAAAAAAACTCTCGTGTTGAGCTAGGTGTCTCCACTCAGCACATTGTGCGCCTGCCTATCACTACTTTGTGTGACGTCACTCGCTACGGTGAAGGGCTTCTCTTGAGATTGTCTCAATGAAAATCAAACAATATTTTCGCAAACAGCCACAGCTGGGGGACATAGAGTGACACAGAGCGCACACAGCTCGCTGTATAGCTGCAAATACTTAGAACTATGAGACGTGAGACCCATGGACAACTATAGTTGCTCTCTTGTTAAAAGGCGTTCAGTCAGGGAGACAACTTTGGTCTTGGTTGCCTCGCACCTACCAAGGTCAGTTCCTGCGACGGAAGGAAACAACAGCAACATAAAACTACTCCTTTCTGTTTACTTTTCACGAATATTTGTCACCTTCGTGGGTACGGGTCACGTACTGCGTAGATTTAAATTATATGTTTTTCAAGAATATATTCCCTATAAAGATATGAGTACTGAGAAGGAAAAAAAAACATGTAGCTATTTTTGTTCTCCTTTTTCTATTAGCCAGTGGAAGTGTGTATGGCTGTTTGAATACCCTTCTTGTAATTACTTAGGATTCACTTCGTCTTTTTAGTTAACCTTTGGGTATGAATAACACCGGGACAACTCGTGGTTATGATAGTGGCGTATTTTCGCGCCCGAAGGATTACGGAAATAATAAGTAATGTAGACTCCGATGCTTTTGAAACGGACAATGAAGGTAATTTGTAGGAAGATTCTAGCATCAATTTATGTGACACGCATCTACCTCTATCTATTTCGAAATACTGGGTGATATCAATAAAAATAAGTAACTACTCCTGAGAAGTCCTGATCGTGAATCGGAGTAACTACAGCTGGAGTAATCTCCTCCCTCAATTTCGTATCAATAAAACCAGCCACTACTCAGGTCTAGACTGCTCCAGATTTATGAACGTTCACTCGCGTTTTTTCTGCGCGTAGTAGTGAGTCGTATCAATAAAAGAAGTGATTACTCATTTCTTCCATCCGTCGCGCGGTAATTTCGTTGTTTTTAACCTATGGCGTAGTATCCTAAACGCCATGGAACGGGCAGGTAGCAACAACAGTTTCAGTCAAAGTGCATTTGTATTATAAAAGAGTTTCCAATGGTACTTTCAAAGTCACAGCGACCAGAAAGTAAACGAAGAAAAGCCGAAACTTTGAAGGTAATTACAGTGAAATGCAACGAAATACCAAATACATCTACGACTGAGATACAAATTCAAAAGAGAATCTTTAATATTCGAGCGAGAATAAAACAAAAATAAAAAAGAAGAAAAAAACGGGATAGAAGAAGGTAATACTGAAACCATGGGAATGAACCTATTTGAGCTGATGGAAGTTGATTCGAATCCAGCAATATCAAGATTAACACGACAAGCGCATATCACGTGTTGTCCAAGGTCTTTGTAGATTGTTTGGCTTTAAGAACGAAATCAGGCACTTGACTCCTTTGTTTTCTTTTTAAAAAAGTCTAGCCACTCACGTCATAAAGCACGTCCATCTGATTGCGTTTTCCGCACCATACCTGTCCCCTTTCGCCTTGACATAAACAAATACATTCTCATGTATACACCCTTTCTATCAACGTTGAGTTGAGTTGTTTATTAGTTTAACATCCTTTTCAGTAGCGTGCCTATATGAGACGGAACCCACTGATTAACGTGGAATCCGAACCACATGAGCTCCTACCGGGAATCTACCGCGGGTCTCCTACGCCAAAGGCATGTACGCTAACCGCTTAGCCACGAAATAGCTATTCCTATTAACGTATTACTCTCCAAAATACTAGGTTTCTTTAATGCCACTTGTGTATAATCAAGTGCTCCGATAGCACCAGGAAATGTATATTGTTCTTGCCACTCTGCCTTTGCTGTTTGCATATTACGCACACTTCCGGAAACAATCCATTTTCAGGTAGTCATAGACACAGTACTTTGAGCCACACCAGAATCCCCTGACATTCCGACCTGGAATCCCGGATCACTCACGTAACTCAAGAAAACCAAGGGCACCGATTTCTCTGTAAATTTGGTGGGGGGGGCATTCAGATGCAGAAGGTATATATATCAGGATTTTAAGACAAATTGCACTCTAATTATGCCAAATATTGTATACTCATAAATACAATAGGGGGGCCACATGAGCTTTGGGGGGCCCGGGCTCCCTGGCCCTTGAAGAAAACCCGCATCTTTTCATCATTACGTAGTGCACCACCCCGAATTTCGGTTGATTCTCCTTAAAAAATGTGCTAACCACTCTACATTTTCTTTCATAAACTTATAATGCTTTTTGTAATCTCCATTTCTAACATTTCTATGCAGTTTATAAGTTTTTCTACGTATTAAAACAATCATATTCTCTGCCATATTTCGCACGGAGTCACCTATTTAGCTTGCTCCACAAATTTGGAGAGGTTACTAGCATCACAGAGGAGTCTTTGATTTTTATTGATATCAAACGCGAAATAGTTACTCGGCTCGAGAATAGAGGTGTGTTTTCTCCAGAAGGGCGGGGCTTCTCCGAGGTCAGCCGAGACGAGTAGTGCTCAGTTCTCTTTTTATTGATACCAATGCGAGTAACTACTACAAATTAGGGAATAATGAGTAACTTCTCCGTTTTATTGATATTACCCACTGTGTGGTATACAATATACGGAATTCAAGATGGCTGCCATGATGTACACTAAATCATTTAACGCTGTTTCTACACCAATGCCAAATTGTAACATTTTCGTTTACTCCGTTCATGCGTCTCTTTGTTACTGCCCTGTCACAATACATTTTTTCTATTAGATACATATGTCAAACATATCATTCCCTGTCCCAAACAGATGATGTGTAAAAAATGAGTTCACATTCTCATTTGGGAGAATATTCAAGCCTAGGTTGAAGTGTAAAATCATAACCTTTTACATTTAAAACAATGTTGTGTGATATGCAATATGGTGGAATTCACGTACTGCGCAGATTTAAATGGTACGCTGTGTCAAGTATATATTCCCTATAAAGATATGAGTACTCAGAAGAAAACATCCGCTCCAAATCAGTGCGTCTACGCATGTCGTTATTATTGTTTTGTCCCAATGACCTGTATACAGATCCACATATGTCTTCTCACAGCAACATTATACTAATCTTTTCCATAGAATATTTTTCATTCTATACTTTGATCCAGGGGTAGAAATGAAATTTTAGAACTAAGGGGAAAGTCAATAATAGATAGAGTTTGATTAAGCTATGTATCAAGAATACAAACTCAGACAGTCGGAAGTGCAAACAAACTTTAATGGAGAACGACTTAAGCAATAGCGATTGTTGCAGAACAATCAACAGCCACACAAAACTAATTTCACCATTCAAATTTCCTATTTGTTACTAATAACTACAGATATTTTTCCTTCTTTTGCACAAACACTTCAACTTACTAAGGAAATACTTTCTCCTTGTGCATGCCTGATTTCCACTGTTGCTTTCATCTCAGGCTTTTTACACGTGGACCGTATTTACCGGGCAATTTTGACGCTGGGCCCTTTTGACTCGTGTCTTTTTGTCGCGGGGCCCTTTCGCCCGGACCTTTTCCACGCGGGGCCGTTTTGACTCAGGCCCTTTTGAGGCGGGGCCCTTTTGACCCTGACTCTTTTGACGCAGGGCCATTTTAATTCGAGACCTTTTGACCCGGGAAATTTTGACGCGGGGCCGTTTCTACTCAGGGCCTTTTGTCGCTAGGCCCTTTTACCCGAGCCCTTTTGACCTGCGCTCTTGTAACTCGGGGCCGTTTCTACTCGGGCCCGTTTGACGCAGCGCCCTTTTGACTCTTGTCTTTTTTTCTCGCAGGACCCTTTTCACCCGGGACCCTTTGACGCAGGGCCGGTTTGACTCGGACACTTTTGTTGCGGAGACTTTTGACCCGGACCTTTTGTTGCGGAGACTTTTGACCCGGACCTTTTGGCTAAGGCCTTCTTGTAGCGGGGCCCGTTTTGACATGGGTCCATTTGACATAAGGCCCTTTTGAGTCGGGGTCCTTTTGACTCGGGATCTTTTGACGCAGGGCCCTTTTAACTAGAGTCCTTTTGACCCGGGCCCTTTTGATGGGGGCCGTTTAAACGGGGGCCCTTTTTTCGCGGAGACCCTTTCACCCGGGCCCTTTAGACTCGAACCCTTTGGTCGTCGAGATCTTTTGACCCCGGGCCGTTTAGACTCAGGCACTTTTGTCGTGGAGTCCTTTTACCCGGGCCCTTTTGACCAGGGCTCTTTTCACGCAGAGCCGTTTTTACTCGGGCCCGTTTGACGCAGGGCCGTTTTGACTCGGGTCTTTTTGTCGCGGGACCTTCTGACCCGAGCCTTTTTGACTCGGGCATTTTAGTAGCGTACCCCTTTTGGTACGGTCCATTTGACGTAGGGCCTTTTTGACTCTACCCCTCTTAACACGGGGCCCTTTTGAATCTGGTCATTTTTTCGCGGAGAACATTGGACCAAGGCCTTTTTCACGCTGGGCTGTTTTGAAACGGGACCTTTTGAGGCGGGGTCCATTTGACCCGGGCTCTTTTGACGCAGTGCCCTTTAAACTCGAGACCTTTTCAGCCGGATCATTTTGACCAGGGGTTGTTTTGACTCGTGCCTTTTGTCGCGGAAACATTTTGACCCAAGCCTTTTTGACGCGGAGCCGTTCTCACTCGGGCCCTTTTGAGCGGGCCCTCTTGACCGGGCCTCTTTTGACCCAGGGCCACTTTGTCGCGGGTCCTTTTGACCCGGCTCCCTTTGACGCGGGGCAGTTTGGACTCGGGCCCTTTTGGCACAGAGCATTTTGTCGTGAAGATCTCATGACCCTGGGCCGTTTTTAGTCGGGGCCTTTTGTCGCGGGTGGCCATTTACCCGGGTTCTTCTGACCGGATACCTTTTGACCTGGGCTCTTTTCACGTGGGGCCGTTTTTACTCGGGAAAGTTTGACGCAGGACCCTTTTGACTCGGGTCTTTTTTGTCCCAGGACCCTTTTGAGCTGGATCCATTTGACGCGGGGCCGTTTTGACTCGTTCACTTTTGTTGCGGAGATCTTTCGACCAGGTCTCTTTTGACTCGGGCTCTTTTGTAGTGGGTCTCGTTTTGACACGGGTCTATTTGACGCAGGGCCCTTTTGACGTGGGCCCGTTTTGCCTTGAGCCCTTTCCTCGCCCTTTTGTCTGGCCCTTTTGACATAGAACCATATATATAACACAGCAGCTGAAATTCCTGGGGCAGGCGGCGGGTATGAGTAAATTGATTATTAATCGATCCCTGGCGCAGTAAAATTAGTTACGCTACTGGTCATATCTCTTTCTTTCTCTTCTCTCTACATCGTGTCTGGAGATGAATGTTCTGACTAATAGGCTACAGCGGCGATTTTAAAAAGTAAGAAGATATATGCTACCAATTATAAATGTTATGAATTTAAACAATATATATAGGGCAATAAATCGAAAAACTCTCTATGGGCCTTTTGCCCCCCCCCCTCCCGTTGGAAAAAATTCTGCTGGTGTTAGTGATGATCATGTTGCTTAGTTACTGTATTATATTGTGCTATACATACAATAAATACTTCTGTGTTTTATTTAATAATAAGAACCTTATTTATGTTTATTACGGCCCTTGCTTGACGACAGCGAAACATATTCACGCTCAGTGTAATTAGATTCCATTCTCAAATAAGGTCAGTGAAGCGAATGAAATAATTCACGCACAAATTTAGGACTTAGAAAAGTGTCTTGCGAATATGTCGTAGGAAATTTCTGAAGAGTAAAAAGCGCTAGTAGCAATTGTTAGCAGTTATTAATTTAACATATAAGACAATAAATTGAAAAACTGAGAATACGAATCTTTTCAGAGATGGCAGTGTACTGACGGTTCAAATCTGTGCCTTTACTCCCTATACCTACGTTATTTCCCTAGTCAAAATAAAAACTCTTCAAAATTAATCACAATTTCTTATGCAACCATCCCTTCCTTGGTGTACTGCGCCGTCACATACCCGTCACAGCGATGTAAAGGCACTTTTGGCGACGAGGATACAATTAGTACTAGTACCTATTGTTTATACATGGAAACTTCAAATAGTGTCATATTTACAAACACGTGAGAAACGACTTTTCCGACCACATTTCATGCAATGTTTCCCGCCATGCTGGACAATCTCCTTTTCCATGTTGATCTCCACAAAATAAACACCTAGCTATCATTTGTGGTAATGAACCTGGAGAAGATGATAATTTTGCCCTTGATTTTGGGAGAAACGATCGTTCGTGTGTTATAATACATTACGTCGCAATCATAGACAATTTAAATAAATGCAATTGCTTCTGCGTACTCTTCATGGCTTGAGCAATTACAGCCACTTTTTAGAATGTGATATTTTGTGTATATAACAATTTACACCGTATCGGATCGCCCCAGATGCCAAAATAACGTACTGGTCCAGAAGATTACCATTCGGACAACATTTATACTCACAATAACTGTTTCCTAAGCTCCAAAACAAATATTACTCATAGTATCGATTGGAGTTATTTTTATCTTATGGAGTGAAATTAGTACAGTTCTGATATGACATTTATCTATGTGAGATAATGCTCTTTCATAGTTGTTTGTTAAATTTCCGTATAAGACTTACCAGCCGGTGATACTGGCCAAGAAATATTATACAATATTGATACAGAGGGCTAACCGCGTTGAAAGAAAGTGTCAAGGTAGAACAAGACCCATAGTGTGTAAATTTTTGAGTGATAAGAAAAGGGAAAACGTATTAAAACAGAAATAAACTACGGAGAACAAACGTTTACGTGGATCAAAATTACTCTGGTTTGGTAAGACAAGAACGTAAACAATTACAATATTATTTAATGACAGCGCACAAACAAGGAAAATATGCGAATATCAATTTCCGATATTTGTATATTGAAGGGAAAAGATTCACCCTTGCCGAACTGCATAAACAGTGAAGAAAGGCATTTCCAAGGAACTAACCAGGCTTAGGGAGTTTACAATCAGCCATCTGAACAGCCTAAAGCATCTGTCAATGAAGAGCAAGGAAAATGTCGACATCTGCGACAAGAAAACGAAGCGTCCGCTCCCTCCCCCTAACCCTCCATGTGGTCATTCCAAGGCAAAAAGAAAGATATCAGATTGAGGGGTACACCAAGGACACTTCCGGAAGTAAAACACTTTCAAAGTGAGAGAAGAAGGTGACAGTATAGTTAGAGAAGGATTGCTATATATATATATATATATATATATATATATATATATATATATAGGGTGGGTGCGCTATATATGGAATACGTTCTTAATATGAAATACTAGACTATTTCGCCTACTATGTGCTGCCGCCGAGAAGACTTTACGTAAACTTGTACACAGTGACACCCTCAGTCTGCGCATGAGTGGTTTGCTGCCGAACGATAACAAAACATTTTCTTTTGTTGCAGAATATTTTTCTGAAGAACTTGAGTTTTTCGGACGTACACTTCCAAGCTCTGAATGTACGCAAAAAGGCATGTATTATCTTCGAGTTTGTGATGTTTAGATTACATATATAGTGTACCATAAGAACATAAAGATTCAGCAGACTGAGAATCACGTAAACGCGTGTAGGAAGAGAACTATCCAAAATAGCAATTTCCCTAATATGGAATACTAGTAGGATCCTAATATGGAATATTCTTAAATAGGTTCATACGTATGTGAACTAGAAGTGAAGAAGAATAACTGAATTGTAAGTTATATTATAGTCCGCGTCACTCGAGTTGGCGTATGGCGTCAACCAATAAACTTGCAGTGCGCTGTTGGCAAACCTTCAGTGAGGTTTCTAATCATTCGTAAATGACCATAAATATGAAAAAAACAACTACGAAAGATTAAATTTCTTACTGAAGGTTTGGAATCAGCGCACTGCGAGTTTATTGGTTCACTCCATACGCCAAATCGAGTGACGCGGACTGACAGGCATGACATATTATTTTAGACCGAGCGTCAGCGAACGTCTCCTAGTCCAGACGTTTGGCATTTGTGTTGTCTGTCTGTGTGTCTCGCGATAACTCCTGAATGCGTGAACTGATTTGAATGAAATTTGCACAGATTATTTATTAGTTTGAATGTCCCAAATAGTTTGAATGTCGTCTAGAGTGCAAAGTGAAGAGAACAGCACGACAGTACCGACTGAAGTAGTGTGTCCGCTACCACAGCATTGCAGCATTGTAAGCCCACAACTACGGCCACAGCATTGCAACACATTTGGTCGAAAGCCAGGTGAGGCTAAAGTAGTTACGAGCACTCTACACAAAAACTATTTAGAAGCTGCCTCTACCTCATCACAACGGGCCTTTACCTCATCACTGCAAGTAGTTTAAAAAATATTTAACTTTTGAAGCCCCTTCCAAAAAGAAATCCAATCGAAACCGCCAAAGATAAGGACATCGAGTGGCTACAAGTTAGAATGTTAATCTGAAGAGTCAGTGAGTGATTTGAACGAAGATTGTGATAGTTTAAGTGATCCTACTGCTGATGACGATGATGAGGAATGTAGACATTGTGATAAATTATGGTCGCTTAGTGCAGGGTAGGGAAATTGGTTAAAGTGGACACTTTGTAAAAGATGGTCCCACGAAACGTATCCCATGAAAGATGGAGAAAAATATGTTTGTGGCCAGTGTTTTGCAAAGCAAAACTGGAATTAAAAATTTGGACGCCTTGAAAGACATTAATCCAGTATGTTTGAACTTTTTCTTTATATAGGGCATTTTTGTATACTTTATTTGTCGCACGTAGTTTGCTTCCCCGAATATTCCGTTTTACAAGCATTTTGCAGACATAGGCCTAATAATGAATAAGTCCAGTCAAGTTCGATAGTTATCTTTGTACTACGTAGAATTCTGGTATTTCTGCTGTTTTATGTTCTAATTATCTTAAGAACGTTATGTAATTTTTGTTTACTTGTTTTATAGACCTATAGGCCGCAATGCCTACAACGCGACATTTGGATAATTCGAGCATGGGCACGATCACTGCTCAGACCGCCTATTCTGAGTGAGGTTTTCCCTTATTTTCCTCAGTCCCATCAGGCGTATGAAGAGATGGTACTTTTCTGGAGGCCGGACCGAGTCCTTTACAATTCATAGACTTATATTAAGGGCCTATGTGATTTCGGAGTTCGACGCTTGAACGCTTCATATGCTTCTTTCCTTGAACTAATATCTAAGTAAATTTATTCCTTAAATAAACAAATAAACTGCTCGAATACATCGCCCATGCTCGAGTTGTCTGAATGTCGTATTGTAGGTAGACACATACATTTGTTCTAGTATTCCATTTTAAGAACAGGTAGTGTTCCATATTAGGAGCGGGGTGTGCCTAATATGGGAAATTGAGTTTTTTTTTTCAATTTTGTAATAGTGTAAAAAATCAATAATGTGGAACACACTTTCATACATGTATTTTGTTTTGCAAAGATACCACAAGTATTATGATGTATAATATTTTTATTCTGGAATACGCATTTCTGAGAAATGAAGAAGAAACAAAAAGTATTCCCGCTGCTGACGTTTTGCGTCCCTTGGGGTTTTGGTAGTATACGAATTGATTCCCGCATTCGACAAGTTTGTCTAACGATAACACCCGAGTTGATTCCCAACACTACGAACCCTCACTGTCCGTGTTGATTCCCGGGCTGCTTTCACACAGTTCGTGCAGGTGTGGCTACTCACTTGCGAGAAATGATTAAACTAACACCGCCTTATGCAGGCTATATGACGTCTGATTAGCGTCATACTAAACCACTGACTACTGCTGGAGATTTATCTTAGTCATACTCTTTAGTATGGCACTAATCGCGCTTCAAAACGACTCTGCATAAGGCTCACAGAGTCTGCCATTACCCGTTATGTATATCTTCGGAAAATCTGCTACAAGTTTCTAGCATGTACATAATTCCATTACTCATGCTTGACAGTTGCAACTTAGCACGTAAATTATGAGAGTAACAATACAATAAATAATAAAAATGTGTAATATATGTGAACTAGTGTTTCTTAATAGGTGGGCCGCGGCATCTTTGCTAGTAATTGTGCTTCCTGAGTGTTAGTGAATGACTGAGTTCAGTGATTGAAAATAGTTTAGTGGTGTGCTTAGTGATGCAAATGAAGTTGACATATTTATTTCAGCATCTTCCAAGTAGCGGAAATGGTGAGTCAAAAGTAATTTTCTTCTTTTTTTGTAGTTTGTTCACTGTATAAAATTTCTCAAATTTATATTGCAACTTGCATCTCTCAAGTGAGTTATTCAAAAGTTGAAAGTTGGAATTATTTAGGATAGTTCGCTTAACTACAGCTTCACAAGCAGCCAAGATGTGGTTGGCACACGTCGTACGGTATGCAAAATCGGAATTGCACGGTATGGGAATCAACTCGTACGCTAAGGGTAAATACGCACGTACCAGATGGGAATCAACTCGTACGCTTGGAGTAAATCCATTGTCAGCTAATGGGAATCAACTCGTCCGTTTCGGAATCAATTCGGTATCAGCCAGTATTCCATATTCGGTGCCTTTACCCTATATATATATATATATATATATATATATATATATATATATATATATTCAAAACTTAAGGGGAACTTTTACCAAATTAAGAACACTGACCGAAAATGTATTAAGTAACAACTATCAAAATATTTCACAACTTCATAAATATTTTGAACATCGCTATAATATATAAATGTGTTGACAGATTCGCGCCGCTGGTGATGCAGGCCTAGTTCAATTTAGAACCTAGAACATTTTTTGTTGATATTCTGATTGTTGAACATCCAAGTAGATTTATAGAGCTTTTCTTTGTATTGATAACTTTTAGAGTTTTGTTGAATTTTTATTTATTTAACTGTAAGTTTTTCCCATTCAAGTTACATATCAGAACGTGGAAAATTCCAAATATTTCTGAGTTTACATGGGTCTATTCAGCTATGTGAAAACTGCATTTCCTCAATCCAATCACATATATATATATATATATATATATATATATATATATATATCAAACCTGTCATCTACCGCAGAAGAAATGCAATTTTCAATTTTATTATTTTCAATTAAGGTTTAAGAAAATATTTCGTATTCATTTTAAAAACATGAGCTTTAGGACCAAAAGTAAACTACACCCCAGATCTGAATTCTAAATTATGGTTATTTATTCAGAAATCAAACTATCACTGATCGGCATGTGTTCGTTTGTCTCGCAGGTAATTATTGTTTCTTAATAATTTCGGTATAATAATTTCGAAAGTCAAAACTGTTTGTTTCCATCCCGTACGGGTTTTACACGAAACTTGTATGTAATAATTTCCTTAACAGAATAGGGTTTTGTTTCAGATGTTGCCACTGAGTGGCACTGTATAAATATGTGCAAAATACATGGAGTTTTACATTACAAATGTTCCATTCTGCAACTGTACAAGAATAAAAATAGCTATAAACTCTTACTCCACATTATGCAAATATATTTTAACATTGAGTTTGGTTATGTATATGTCTACGTCTAAGGTCTCACAGAGACATTATAAGTGTAATTCTATGTTAATTATCTCCAAACAATACGGTTTAGTTTACTTAACTTCATCGCATTGAGGTTCACTGGCTGACGTGCACTAACTCAATTAGTAGAAAACAACGTCATGTAAGTTTGATTCATCCTGATAAGTTCTGTATGGCCATTATATTGTGCTCAAAAAGATATTTTGTTACGACTTTCGTGTATAAATGTATATAGCTTATTTTGGCCTCAAATTAGGTGATCAAGGTAAGTCGTGGGCTCCTCATAGTGTGTGCAGAATGTGTGTAGACACTGAAGTCTTTGGCAAATTGTAAGAAGAAAGGAATTTAGATCGGAATATCTATGGTATCAGGGGCAACCTGGAAACCATTATGACGACTACTATTTCTGTGCAATAAATGTTAAAAGAATAGGCCTACAATGCAAAGAACACAAAGAATCTGATGTATCCGAACAACATTGCCTAGGCAATTCGCTCATTCTTCTTCGTTAAAGTTGTCCATCCCACATCCAAATCCCAAATCATGTTGTTTTGGAATTCTGTGAACTGTCTTTTAAATAATGTTATATTTAGTTTGTAATAAACAATATAGTTTTAACATACAATTATTAAAGTAGTTCACAGGATACCAAAACAACATGGTACGTAATCAAATGCAGTGAGTTCGTTCCTCTAGTCGCTGTTTAAGTTATTTTGGAGAAAGTGTTATTCTGGCAACACTGCGATTTATATGGATGGGGGCATTAGTTCTGAGGGGGTTCCCAAGAAAAAATATATTTAACAAAAAAAAGTTTCGAGAACTTTGGTATTTGTTTACAAGAATAATTTAATAGGTTATTTTATAATTTTAGAATAAAGTACCGGTACTAATTTAATATTAATCTTGCACTTTATTCTTTAAAAAAGCTCTGCAATTTTGATGGCAGTAAACACCTAAAAAGGTGCCCATGTTGTGGTTTCCAAGGGGGACAAGTATAACGACATTTCAAATATAGTTTCAAATTTTGATGTAACTATTCTAAAAATTCTATTTGGTTTTCGATATTCCGAAGTGCAATTTCCTCTAGGGGGCGAACGCCCCACCTTGCCCCCCTGATGGGCGCCCTTGAACACCTCGACCTAATTTGCTGAAACGCGAAGCGGCCAGTTGTATAGCTAAACAAATTACTGTTACTACTGTGGACCTGGATTATTTAAAGGAGGACAGATGGCAGCACTGAACAGTACCAAACTCTTTAGATTTTACCTATGTATTAAAGTATTACCGTCCAAATTAGAACATGTAAAGATTTACCCTATAGGCCTACACACTGTAAGGTTCAAAACGTGAAAAATGTTTGTTTTATGTATTGTGATAATAGGTATTTTTATATGCCGATATGTAAAGAATATATTTTAAAATATAAACATTAATTTCGCAGGTGTGCTTGTGTTTCACCTATCTTACTACTGCCTCGCTCTGCAAAATTCCCTCATACCATCTACTCCGTCACGATTGCCTCCTGCCCTCACGTCGCGCAAACGGTGGGGTAGCTATCGGATTTCCTCCTTCAATTCCCCATAGACTCCATAGCTCTGGGATACAATATTTGCCTGAACATTTGATCACTACTTTATATTTTCCACAATGTTATGTAACAGTGGCCACCATATACATCCGACCTGGACGTCCCATTCCTTTGCAGTTCTTCCAGTTTATTTCCGACTCCTTTCGCAACTATGTTATCATGGCTGACATCAACTTCCACAGTCGCTCTGACAGACAAAAATCTGACTTTCGCACATATATCCAAACCCATACTACTGGCTTTATCCATCATCTTCCAAAACCTACCCGACCTACCAGTAACACTACACCCGATATGGTTATTACTTCATCCAGCTTACTCTCCCAGGTACAAGTGGCTGTCCTTGATCGCATGGGCAGAAACCACGTGCCCGTAACACTTACCATAACTCCAAGACTTGAGGCCGTGAGAGGTAATACAAATTTTAAGCTTTGTTTTGTAAATATTTTCATCGTGACATTATTGTTATTTAGCATAAACCGTTAATGAATTTACAGTGATTAGAATTGTTTTCGTTTCCATCGTTTCTCGGTAGGAATAACACACTAATTTTCCCTTTCTATAGGTGCAACTAGTAAGTTGGAAATCACAAATCATTATAACACTGCTCGGCCTTCATGCCTCATTCTTTTTGACCTAGAGAAGGCTTTTGATAAAGTGTGGCATTTAGCCCTCATGTTCAAACTTCACCGTTTTAGGCTTCCACTCTGCTACCTCCGTTTCATTTTCCATTTTCTTTCTAACCGCCTATCTTATGTTACCTTCAATAGTTCCTAATCAAATCCGATCTTTATCCATTCTGGTGTACCTCAAGGCTCCGCTCTCTCGCCTCTTCTATACCTTCTGTTTGTAGCTGATATGCCAACCCTTCCTCCCAATGTTCATACTTTTCAATATGCAGATGACACTGCCTTCCTTTGCACGGCCAGAACTATTCAACAAATAAATTCTGCTCTCCGCCTAGCAATAGATTCTTTCCTCCGATGGTGTACTCAGTGGCGCCTTCATATTAACTCGACTAAGACCCAAGCTATCATTTTCATACCACCTCGAAAACGTTCTCGGGTTCAGAAAAACCCCGATCTACTTAATCTAGAGGTTCACGGCACACGAATATCACCTACTAAACAGGTTACCTATCTTGGTATCATAATCGATCATCACTTAACTTGGCGGCCGCATCTTCACGCAATCATTCGTAAAGCGTATGCTTGGCTCAATTTACTAAAACGTCTAGTTGGTACCACATGGGGATTGCAACCCACTACAATCCTTAATACGTATTAGGTATTCTTACGTCCAGTTCTAACTTATGGTCATCCCGCTTGGGTTGCTGCACTACCTTTTTTCTATCAGAAATTACAAGTTCTTGAAAGGCACGCATTTCGTCTGGCTTATAGGATCAAGCTTCCCAGTCCGACACAGGAGCTTTACGACCGTATCTCTTTTCCTACCATTCTCCGTCATCTTGAACAGTTGCGACTAAAGTTTATCACAAACCGGTTTCAGCAACGTCATCCATTACTTCTAGATACTATGGATGCCGAAAGCCACTATGATTTAGGATATCAATTTTCTACTTGCCCTCTATCCCTACTCTTCTCTTTATATCTCAAAACCATTCCACCGGACCATCCAGATCATTTTGTCGCTTCAGCTTATTCTTCTGATCACCTTCCATTTCATATATCACCTACATACGCTGCACCGTAACCTATTGTGCTAACAGGGCTCCACTTGTTTACATTACTGTCCAGAGCAGCCCCTGGACAAGAAGATAATCTGCATTCGTCTCACTAACATATCCTTGTGTTGTCCTGTCATATGCACTTCATTGTCATTTTTTTCCCTGTCCTCATGATTATGAACAAAGTTCATAATGTCCAATGAAATTGAATAAAATGCAATAAAAGCAATAAACTGAAATTATGATCTAAATAAAATAAATGATTCTTTCCGCTTACTCTTACTTCCCATAGACCACCTACAATATCCTTCCTTCCCCAGTCTCTGCACTTCTCACCCCGGATAGAGGGCGTAACCCTCGCAAGGGAGCTAGCCTTCGGCTAGCACTAAAAAAAAAGTTGGAAAACAAAATTTCTAAAACAGTGTGCCCTGTTGTACGAACGAACATAAGCACATTTTTATTTTATTGAAGATATTGATCACTACAGTGTTGTCAGAGCTACTGATTTTTTCAGATCTGCTTTTTCTACGTTCTACTGATCTACTATAAAAGAAAATGAAAAGTGAACAATCTCCTGCTTTTTCCTTACTTAGAGAAGTTAAAGAAATATATTATTATTAATATTGAATTTTCATTTTTTCCTTACATAAAAAGAGGACATTTCTCTGTATCCATACACAAAGTTCTGTAGCGCAAATAGTTATAAATGTTTGAATAAAAGGATACAACTGTACGTCATCTTCTATATGTATTGTATTGTATTTATTTCGTCCTTTTTTCATACATTTAGCACTGTATTGCAATGCATATGAAGTGGATACGTCATTTATATGTAAACATGATGGTTGGCAATCTTTATGACTTACTGTATGATTTACGAGTAAGTGTTGTTTAAATTGGGACTTGGGTTGGAAGTAGTGATGGGTAAATTCCAGGGAAGATATTTTTCGGGAATATTCCCTGGGAAGATTCTCAAAATGGGAATTTATGCGGGAATTTATGTTCAATCAGAAAGAAAATTGCATTATATTACCGTATTATGATTTCAAAGTTGAATTAGTTTTTATATCACAGCATATGATTACTGTTGTCCACAGAGGATTCTTTAAAATGTATATTCTGAACGGTACTATGTTACTTTATTAACACTTTATTATGTTTAGAGAGTACGCATAAATGTATATTTATATACAATATGTTCAATCAATTAAATATGTGTGAAAAAATTATATCGTAAATTATATAGTAACAGTTTAAATTTATATGTAAGTGGATTTGCTCTACTTGACTCTATTAATGATATTATAAACACATTAAATTTATAAATGTTATAAACCAAATAGGTTGGGTAAGTGCTAGAAGATAAATGTCTCACAAATTTATCAACATTTGCGCATACATATTTATGTTCACAAAATTTGCAAGATACTTACTTATCTTTATATTTTAACACGTAACATTGCCATACACGACCTTTCATTCTACCTATTTCTCGAAATTCCATACGTTAATTCTCATGTAAGAGAAGTCCGAGTTCATCTTCAGAAATTCGAGTCAGAGAGAGAAGACAGACCGACGTCTATTACTAATGGTGGTTCAGGGTTTATTAATAGTACGGTACTTTATCTCTATTTCTACATAATTCTAAATTACTTTACAAAAAGGTTCCTTTTCGTCATTTGTAAATTAGTACTTTGCTAATTTTGGTTGTTCTTTAGCATTGGCGGCCAGCTTTTGCACCTACTTTTTTGCGATATTCTATTCCGATGCGGTTGTTTTATGGTCTCTTACGTTAAATTACGTTACCAACATTAAATTCAGACAGCGTTGCAGAGCGAGCGTTAGCGAATGAAGGCGGTCTAGAGCCCCGCATAGCACGTTGTTTTCTATCTTCGTTACCAACAATTCACTTTCTTTTCTAACATAAATCACTTCCACTTACCTTTCCGTTTTGTATAAATCCCGTACTGCCCAAAAAAATGTGTTCGATACTTTCTTGGCTACTTGAACATCACTATCAACTCATTTCTTCTGTAAATCATCCTACTTTTTGCTAGTTTTGGCCTTCCAATTCTAAACAATTACCTTACCTTTTAATGCAAATGGAAATGGAGCTTAAATCATATTATTAGTTATATAAAACACCGTCAAATAATTTTAAATTTTTTAACCTCCAAATTTTTTAAAACGTAGAAGTAAATCATAATATATTAAAATAAAGTAACTAGTCATATGGTTCTAATAATTTGGAAGATAAAATAAAGAAATGGAAATAAATTCCTTCCCGGGAATTTATAGGTCAGGGAACAAACCCGGGAATATTAACATTTTTAAATTCCTTCCCACCGGGAATATTCCCACTGCCCATCACTAGTTGGAAGCAGGGTAAAAGTGAGGGGTATGCTGGGGAACGTCGTTACCCCACTTCCAAATTATGTCTATGGCGTCTCCCACTTCCTAAAAAATTACAGTAAATAAACATAGGCAAGTAGGATGCCTATCATGCGTCACCCTACTATTTCAGAACCACTTTTACCCCTGGTTGGAAGAGTAGCTTAGATCACTTCACCATGATCGTCAGCTCTTATTTTGAAGTAATTAAAATTCAAATTTATGTTTTGTATGTATTGTTTTATTCTGAAATTAAAGTAATAATGAATTCTGGACCTCTCGTTTTGACCGCTGTCCCCTTAATAATGGCAATTTTTTTGGTTCCCCTGCATTTGCACTAAAATGCCGCTACTTTATGTTTCTACTGCTTTCTTCTGTTTTTTATGTTCGAATCTTCTGCTTTTCCAAGTAATCGGTCTGGCAAAACTGCAATCACATGAAGTATATCTGGAGTAAAGGGGGTGCCTTTCGACCCGGAAGCTATGGAAAAAAGCTATTGAAGTTGTTACAGCTGAACCTGATACGAAGATTTCAACTAGGGAAGCCTGAAAAGTATACAACCTAAAGCTCGCTACGCTTTCTAGGAGTTTGTCCAAGTTCAAGAAATCTGGAGTACAAACTTACAAATGTTCTACAAATTTTGATGTAAAGCGTGTGTTTAGTCGTCAGGAAGAAAATCAATTGGTGGAATAGATAAAAGGATGTAAAAATGAGCTATGATTTGTCAAAAAGCGTATAATGCTATTGGTATATAAATATGCGATTCTAAATGATAAGAAAATTCCTGACACTTGGAATGTAGAGAAATAGGCTGGGGAACAATGGATGCGTGGTTTCTTGCGAAGAAACGGCAATGAAGTCTCAATAAGAAAGCCGGAATCGTTCAACAAGCTTCAACAAGCAAATGTTGACTGCATTTTTAAAACTCTTGAGGGTGTTCATAATCGTTTTGACACCATTCCCCCTCACAGAATATGGAATTTTGTTTGAAACAGGGATGTCCACAGTACAAAATTCAGGTCTCATTGTTTGTCCTAAGGGCATTAAACAAGTTGGTGGTTGTACGTCAGCGGAAAGGCGGGCGTTTGTAACAATGATAGTTGCAATTAACACATTAGGGAATCACATTCCAGCAATGTTGGTTTTCCGCAGAGTGTGTTTCAAAGACAGAATGATATGTATTGCACCTCCAGGAACAATTGGGGCGGCAACGCCAAATGGTTGCTCAATGGTAAAATATTTGGAAAATCTGATCACTCACGTTAAATGTTCTAAAGAAGAACGTGTTCTGCTGCTTATTGACAATCATGAGACACACTTGTCCATCGAGGCTAACGAACGAGCAATGAGGCTGGTGTTATTATGATAACTTCTTCCCCACATACATTGCACAAATTACAATCTGTTCATGTCAATGTATGTGGAGTTGTATTACAACCAAACTGTGAATAAATGGCATGTGAATCATACAAGTAGGAATTTCGATATTTACTGTGTAGCTCAGATAGTAGGAACAGTTTTACCACGTGTCTCAACATCCAATATTTTTAGCTTTTCAGCGGAGAAGATATTTATCCTCTAGATCATGCGGTAATATTTAATGACGAAAAGTTCCTTTGTTCATCGGTCACTGAGCGTCCTCTACCAGAAACTGAGATTGAGAACCTTACGACGTCTGAAACTGCCTCTTGTTCATCCGCAAAAACCTTCTGATATGCAAACATCTTCACCAAGCGCAGAGAATCAAAATACTGTAACTTTAGAAGGGGCACAGCCATACCCAAAGCCTAACCCTGGAGAGGTAGGTAACAGAGGCAAGAAAAAAAAAAGAAAAGTGCGAATCCTAACAGACACAGCAGAGACAGAAGAAATCAAGGAACAGAAATGTAGACAGCAAAAAAATAAAGTGCAACTCTTGAAACCCAACATTCGGAAACTCAATTTTGAGAAGTAATGCAAGTTAAGTGAAAGTAGGGTCGGAAAGCAGAAGGCAATTGAAGTGACACTTCATACAAGGACCGGAAGAAAGAAGCCAAAAGGCACGTGAAAGGAGGAGTCTTTTTCTTTGTTTTCCGATGATAACGAAGATAGTGCGGACGAAGAGTGCATATATTGCACACAACCTTATAGGGAACATAAAGGCGGAGAACAGTGGAACCGTTGTGTGAACTATTTTCAATGTACTCACAAGCTTCGTGCTGAGTCTGACAAGAAGACTTACATCTGTGACTTTTGTAGGGCTACTCATCCCTGAACATCGGCGCAAATCTGTCTTCAACATTGGGGGGGACGGGTAAGACCGCTCGCATATTATATATATATATATATATATATATATATATATATATATATATATATATATATGTGTGTGTGTGTGTGTGTGTGTGTGTGTGTGTGTGTAAAAGCGATGTTAAAATATGTATGAAGTTGAAAAACAATGCTGTGAAGAATCAGGGGACAGAATTGTCTTCAATGGCGTATTTAGGAGGCTATCGGGCTCAAGCTCCCCCTGAAATAAATTTGTTAGTTTTTCGCATTCCACGTACAACAATAATCCTTCTAACCATTTCTAAGAATGTCATTGACTTTCCATTTTCTTATGCTATTTGTTCAGAAATAATACTGTATTTGCCAAATTTCATTCCATGTAAGAACTGCGTCCTTTTGTTCTTTCTTTCGTCCTTTCTACTTTTCTGTTTCTTTTTCTTGACGTTACTTTCTTTCATTTTGTCTATCATACTTTATCGACCATTGTCAGTTCTGATTCAAGTCGGCCGTCATCAGTAACACCAAAACTAAGAGGAGTTGATAAGCGAAACTGGTGCTCCACACCAACTTGCGCGGATATCAACATGACAGGACTTTAGTTATTATAACAAAGGAAAATTATATCATTTAGTTATTTTTAAAAGAAGGAAATGTTTGAATTTAAAAAAATCAAAACGGGGAAATAATTAGCCCGGGAAATTTGAAAGGCCAAGGGGATGCTTCCTTTTTCTTGTATGAATACAATAAAGGGTTATATTCACTCCTAAATTTTTGTATCGTATCACATAGGATTTATCGGTCTGCAATTCTTGCCATTATAACTTCAATTTATGCATAAATTAAAATATATTTAATTCTCAAACTCAGGTGGGCGATTGCCCACTTCCTTCCTTGTGTTGGGCATAGCACCTCGAAACAAAATCCTAAATACGCCATTGGTTGTCTTCAACATTGGGAGGTGGGCACATTTGAGGCTTATTCTAGAGAAGGGAGATGAAACTCATATTACGGTAGATGAATCTCATAAACTGTTGTAGAGTATATTATATATTAGGCGATGTAGATGAAGTAGTAGTACATATCAGTATTACAAGTCACTGCAATGAACACATTCTGAAAACTGAATACATGCATATTTATAATTTGTATGTTTCTAATTAGGCATCCACAACGATCCACGTTAAAATTGTTTTATAATAATATAAATAATGACTTCCCCAAAACTATGAAGAAAGAATATCAATTATGTATTGACGCAACAATACTCTTTGAGCAAAATGATGATAATCTCAATCAAGGACGCCGATTTCTCTGTAACTTTGGGGGGGGGGGGCATTCATAAAAAATGCATAAAACAATACATATAACAAGAGAAGGTACATATAAAAATCCATATTCATAAAAATACAGGGAATCCACGTGAGCTTTCTGGGGGGCCTCCGACTTCCCAGGATCGGCCCCCTTGATCTCAATAACATTAAAGGAATCGTTACAGAAATCTAACGCATGTCATATACTCTTTAGTTAACAGATGTAACCTTAAGATTCTGGAGAAAAATATTCCAGTAATTGAATTCTTTTCTTTGCTTACGAAGCATCCTCTCTCAAAAGAAAAATTGGGACACGCGGAAATACGTAGGAACAAACCATGGTTCGAACGAGCAGAAAAGAGAAAACAAGCAAAATTGCGTTAGCTACAAAATCCGAATGAAATAACCACACAAAATTTCGTAGACATCAGGCGGGAAACTTCCAAAACTTTTAGAACAAAGAAACGCAATTTTTTGAAAGCTAAAATTTAGGAACCTGAAGATAATAGTAAAAATAAAAACATTCTGGACATGTATAAAAGGGTCAACGAATTTAAGAAAGGCTATCAACCTCGTGCTTATATTAAAGAGAGCTGATCGAACAGTTCTCACTGATACAAATAGCGTTTTAAAAAGATGGAGAGATTTCTTTAACGATTTGCTTAACACGCAGCAAAAACTAATGTGCGTGGAGAAAGGGAGATACACACCACAGAAATGTATATTCCAGAACCCAACCGAATAGAAGTAGAAATCGCTATAAAGAAATTAAAGAAACACAAATATCCGGGTGTAGATGAAATTCCGGCTGAGTTAGTTTTAGCTGGAGGCGAAAAATTCTGGAACAAGATACACACACTCATTCTCCTTATCTACAACATGGAAGAATTGCCACAAGAGTGGAAAGAATCAATCATTGTTCCAATCCACAAGAAAAGCGACAAAACTGACTTCTCGAGGCATCTCTTTTCTGTCAACATCCTATAAAATCCTTTCAAACATTCTATTAGCAAGATTGACCCCATATGCAGATGAAATGATTGGAGATTATCGGTGTGGATTTAGACGAAATTGATCAACTATCGACCAAATATTTACCATTCGCCAAATACTCGAAAAGAAGTGGGAATACAATACCCCGGTACATCAACTATTTATTGATTTTAGAAAGGCTTACGACTCGGTTAGGAGAGAAACATTGTACAACGTTCTTACAGAATTTGGAATACCGAAGAAGCTAATTAGATCTATTAAGGCATGTTTAAATGAATTCCAAAGTAAAGTCCGGGTAGGAAAATTTTTAGCCACGAGCTTTTCCGTCGAGAATGGCCTGAAACAAGGAGATACGTTGTCGCCATTATTATTTAATTTTGTGCTGGAATACGCTATAAAAAAAATCAAAGATAGCAACCAGGGCCTAGAATTGAACGGTATTCACCAGGTTATGGCATATGCTGATGTAAATTTAATAGAGGATGACAGGAGAATAATAGAAAGAAATGCAGAGATCTTATTAAACCCTTGCAGGGGCATGGGTTTAGAAGCAAATGCAGAGAAAACTAAATACATGGAAGTGCGTCGGGACCGTAATACGATAAATTATGGATGCGTTAAAATATTAAATAATTCTTTTGATAAAGTGGATACTTTCAAATATCTAGGATCAATATTAACAGACGAAAATCATATTCACGAAGAAATTAAATGTCGACTAAAATCAGGGAATTTGTATTCAGTTCAAATCTCATGTCGTCGCAAATTCTGTCGAGGAATTTGAAGCCTAAAATATATAAAACGATAATCATACCTGTTGTTCTGCATGGTTGCGAAACATGGTCGCTTACTCTGAGGGAAGAACATAGACTGAAAGTATTTGAGAACAAGATCGTGAGACGAATATTCGGACCCAAGAGGAACGGGAATGGAGAATGACGGAACTTTATAACGAGGAACTACATAATTTATACGGTTTACCAAACATTGTTAGGGTCATCAAGTCTAGGAGGCTTAGGTGGGCAGGTCATGTAGCCAGGATGGAAGAAAGTAGGATCGCTTTCAAAGTGTTAGCGGTAAGATCAATCGGAAAACGACCATTAGGAAGACCTAGGCGCAGATGGAAAGACAATATTAAGATGGATCTCGCAAAAATAGGAATACAAAGTAAAAACTGGATCCAGTTGGTTTAGGATAGAAGTCAGTGAAGAGCTTTTGTGAAGGCGCCATTGAACCTCCGGGTTCCATAGGCTATAGAGTTAGTTAGCTTACGAAGCATGAGTAGATGCCTAGGCTGATACTACAAATAGATTAAATTCCCATTTACTGAAAAGATGGGTTCTACTGACATTGGATAGTCTATATATTCTTCATGTGCTAGGGCCTAGGGGAGAAAAGGAGAAAAGATTTCATATCAGGTTACGTCACGCATAGTCGCACGCCTTAATTTTTATTAAAAATGAAAAAGCCAAGAGAAACAAATTTCACCTCACTTTCCTTTGTGGCAATCGCACATAGATCATTCTGCAAAAAACACTTTTCAAATCGGACCTCCAATTCCAATGTTTGGGGGGACATATATCCCCATTTCCCTGGAATTTGTGCCCGTACCTACAGCTGAGACAACTTTTCAGCATGAGGAGAGGGGTATATCTTCCTCTGGCATCACAGGCGTGCGCAACATGGGTGCCATGGGTGCCTTGGCACCCCCATTAGACAAACTTTTTTTTATGTAGACTTATTACAAACTGAGAAGAGATTACGTGTTAATTATTTCCCGTCTGCTTGTGTGCCGTGCGTCGCCGACGCAGCGTCGGATGCAATGATGCTATCTTTTCTTAGGGAAAAGGGGGGAGGACGACATTCCATATGGTGGTACTCAAGATCTGGCACCCACATTCCCAATGTCCTGCGCACGCTAGTGTCTGGCATTTATTGCAATTTGTGCCCATGTGGTGGAAGTGGAATTAATACATATTGATGAGACTACTAAACGCACTACAGCACGAAGTTCAGTTTGAAATACTACAGATTACGATTCTTTTTAAAAAATGGAAAAGCCAAGAGAAATCATTTTCACCTTACATTCCTTTGCGGCAGTCGGGCAGAAATCATCAAGCTATCCCAAAAAGCACTTTTTAAGTCAGATTATTGGGGGGGACATGTCCCCCTCGTCCCCCCGGGATTTGCGCCAGTGTCCCTGAAACTGATTTCGATTCTGAAAGAGGATAACTAATAGTTCTTAAGTTAAAATCTTTCCTGTATGCTACAATTTATTAGCTTATCTATAAGCTATAGTTAATCTAAGGTCATCTAAAAAGTCTTTCTGAAGAATCTTACTATAATTATTATTTAGCAGTGTGTTCTTTTCTTTAACTCATTTTAATAATTGTTGTCTAGATCGTAAATACAAGTATTTCTGTTTATATTGTGTTTCTAATTTTTACACAAATGTTGTGTTCCAAGGTACAAGCGTCAACATGTTGTACCATGCAACATTAATAATTATGTAGTTATTTTTCATTTATTTCTACAGGACAGTAGTATTACAACTTATAATTATGAAATTAATTAGGATAAATATGACAGTTTTTAGATGTGACATTTATTACTTTCTGCAATTCAAATTAATTATACAGTATTTAAAGCAGTTATGAAAAAAAGTGTTCCATGGTACAACACTCTCTCCTACACCCACGTAAACTAACACATTCTTAGAACACAAGAAAACAATTTGTTGTCTGTTATGTATGTAGTTTCTATTTAATTGCGCTCATTTTTACATATCTCTGTGCATATAATAGTATAACTCTCACTGTTCGTGAGTGTATTCGTAGTGTGTCTTGGTTGCTAAATATTTTCCCTCTTTCTTCATTAATAAGAGCTGTTTATGTAAGAAAATATTTGTTAATCAACGAAAAAATGAAAAATGTTCAGAAACAGGTACTTTAGGTATTAACACTAGCCTAACTGTACACGCGATGAAAAAGAAGAAAATTAGATTTATTTATCTAATATTGGTTTTTCTTTTTCGAAAACTTATGGTAGCAGATTTGTTTATAATGTCACAATTGAGTGAATAAAACTAGTGAACATATCATACAATTCGAATTACGAGTGGCATTAAGAATAGTTAATTAATGCACTGTACGTTGCCTAATGAAATATCAAATAATTTACAATAATATTTATGTAACGTTAGGATATTATCAGAAACGTTCCTGAAAATGAAAACTTTTGGTTTAACATCCCACAATTATGCCTTTTAAGCTAAAGAATTTGGATGATTAATGAACAAGTGACTATGAAAGTATTGGTGGAAAAAAAAGAGGAATACTTTGTATCACAGGTAACGCTGTACTAATGAGCCACCGTGGTCGATTTTGGGCTTGTTTTGTGCGAGGTTATCTTTGTGATCGTAGTAAGTTATTCAGATACGCCTACACTCTATTTATTCTATTCAAATATATTATAACGTTTATTCTGTCAGATATGTATATCGCTCTTTTTCTTATTTGTTTTGTACTTATCTTGTTCCATCTAGGTTCGCATACACCTACCGTAATTCTTAACATCTAAAATCTGTCATTTTAAAAATTACTTTCAAATGTTGTTAACAGAATAGTATGAATTGAGAAAATACTGAAAACCTACTAAAATATACACCAAGAACAGAAAAATTTACCATAATGTTACATTTATTTAACATTAATTTTTCAACATTAATACATTAATAACATATAGGAGGAAATGGCTGTACTCTCGACAGAAAGGGAAACCAAATTGATAGGCAGTAGGATAATAGAGAAATGAATACACATATTTATTTTCAACTTTCTTATTAAAAAGCTAGTTTACTTGAACGATGACATGAAATAACAATTAATGAGAAAGTTAAATAGTTATTATCTACTCATAAATTACCGTGTGCGTTTTTTAAAATATCAAATATGATTAGGCTTATTCATTGTAAATATTGTTCCCCATCATTCCTTTTAAGGTAAAAAGAAAATGATACTCTGCACTTCTAGAGATCCTCCGTCTAATAGCAAAATACCTGGCAAAACCTGAGGGTGATCAAAAGTAGACTGCAACTAAATTCTAGAAGACGATAAATTAGCTTGTTTCACAATGAAATATCCTGTATCAGAAATTTTATTAACAAATGAGTTTTGTTTTATTGTATGGAACTACGATAGACATCCAAATTATGTGAATTCAATATTTAAAGTTGAAGTAACACATCTATAGCTCTTATTTGCGATATAGGGGTAAGATCAAAGGTGCATCATGTTCTTCAGACGCTGAATCATATGGAAAGCTCATTACTTCCTATTCCTTACAACTTTTCATCCATTGGGATTGACAGCAAAAGGATTAACATTAAAACTGAAAGTGGTAATTGATGTCTTTCACTTCTGGTTGCAATAAAAAGAATAAAATCAGAGATGAAATATATTCTTGGTATTCTACTCACATGAAACATCTGTTTTTCCCTATTTCAGATTTATCCATTCTGCGATCAGTTTTGTAACTGAATAAACGTATATTTTCACATTTTCCTGTTTCAACAGATAGATAAAATTCGAAGCAAAACTCATTGTTGGGGCTCTCAATCTGTGTAAAAAAAAAA
Organism: Thermobia domestica; assembly: GCF_964235325.1. Lineage (NCBI taxonomy): Eukaryota > Metazoa > Arthropoda > Insecta > Zygentoma > Lepismatidae > Thermobia > Thermobia domestica. The sequence goes on from NC_137455.1 coordinate 346,570,503, forward strand.
ACTGTGTCCTGATATCTCTTACCGATTTTGCTTATGAAAATAGTTATTACAACCAGAAATACTAGAAAATTCTAACTACTTCCGGTTTTAGGTCAAATTTTGCTGAAGCTAATGATACGTTCTCTTGAGACACTAAATCGATTGAAGAAATCAGCTTATCGCTGTCTATTGCCATTTTTGTTCTATGATAATCAGGATCAGTACCGGAAACAGCTATCACTTCCGATTTGAATAGAGAGTTAACGAAAGATTAAGATTCAGATCTTACTGTATGTTTGACACGCTGAATCGAGTGCAGAAACCCATATCTCAATATTCTTACCGTTTTTGTTCTATTTAAATTAATATTAGAATCGGAAGAATAATTAAATTCCAACCACTTCCAGTTTCGGTAGAGTGCGGGAGGTGGTGATTTCGTGTTCTATTAACACGTTGAAATAATTGCAAAAAAGAAAGAAAGAAAACACTTGTTACTATCTATTACTGTTTCTATTCTATATCGATGAACGTTGAAACCAAAGTAGTTAATTTATACCAGTTATGATTTGAATAGAGGACCAACAATAGATATGGAACATATTCTTCGGACGCTAAATCGAGTGCAGAAAACCCTTTCTCGACATCACTTACAGTTTTAGCTCAATAAAAATCAGTATTAAAACCGGAAGTACTAATAAATTTCAACCAATTTAGTTTGTGCAGAATGTTTGGGATGGTGGTGACAGGTTTCCTTTGAGATGCTGGATCGATTCTGGAAAATCGTTCATGACTATTGATTGCTGCTTTTGTTCTACGGCGAAAAGCGTTGAAACCGGAAATGGCTAATTTCAACCACTCCTGGTTTGAATAATATTAGAGGATATAGATCCTATTCTAAAGACGCTTCTTGATATCTTACCGTTTTTCCTCGAAAATCTGTCAACCACGGGCGACGGATACAGCTATTCTATACGACTTCTAACACTTATGCACAGCATAGTCTGGAAGTCTAATTAAGAAAAAAATACAATGTATCGAAGAAAGTCAGCGGAAAAATATATATTGATATTTTTGTAAATATTTCAGCACGAAAGCAAGAATTAGAAGGGAATACTCCCGTGTTTAAGTGGATCTGCGCTAGTGCGTTTGACTTTATAAAGCGGGATAGTTTTGAACAAATTATTTTTTGCCATATTTTTTTGCTATGTCCAGCTTCCTTCAGGAAATCTGGCTTAAAAATTATATTATAACCATAATCTATGTTGTTACATAATTCAGGGTTCTAAACATATTCACTGAAAATATGCTCGGTCAGCATTAAGTTTAGAAATGGAGCTAATAGAGAATGCCAGGAGTTTGGCTTTTTTTGTAACTCAGCAATTTAGTAATTTTATTGTACTAAATCTCAATTCTGTCAATCCAACTAAATATCACATTACAGTACTTGATTTGATTTACCGAAAAATTTCTTACATGGAACCCCTCTGAGTGCGAGGTCGGGAAAGCAAGAAATCGTTGGTGGCATTAAAAACCCCTTCCCATCAAATAACCGTATACAAAATATTAGCTGCTAATAGCCATCACAAGGGGAACCGGGGGGGGGGGCTTTATCAAACACAGACGCGTGTGGTGCAATTTCAGGAGTACGTGATGGACACGATGGAGGTGGAAGGAATGTGAATCTTTGGAAATGAATAGACAAGGCAAAGATAAGTAGTACGTATTTCATGGAACAAGCTAGACAACGATAAGTCCGGGGGAAATAAGCCCCGAAAGTGATTCACATTCGACGAAGTGAAGGAAGGGTATCCGGTCATAGCAGAAGTTGACAGAGCGATTGGGAAATGTTGTTAAGGGTGACCGAAGCGCCACTGGGTACTGCCGGCGATTGCATGTTAGTAATGGACAAGTCTTGGACGGGTTCGCCCGAGAGGTAGTCCAATAGAGTGGAAGATGCGGACAGTAGAACACGTGAACGGGCAGTGACGAATGTGGCAAATGCAACAGTGTAGTGATTTGTTCGTGTGTAGCAGAAAAGGTAAGTGGCAATGGAAAGCGTTAATAGGGCTAATATTGCATGATATTTGCAGCAACATTTGCCAAAGTTGATATTTCGCGGGCCAAGAACAGCTCGCATTTTTACAGGACGATACAGTTGATTGCATAATTGCAGATACTCTGAATTGTGACGACCATGTAGAGCTGGAGGCACATGAGGGCGAGACATATACGTAATAGGAACAGTGATACAGCAACCGATATTGAGTAGCGATCGTCATCAGCAAAATCAGATGACACTATCCCCTCTTCACAAAGTAAACGGCGGAAAGGGGAAGGAATACCAGTGGAAAAGATACAGACTATTATTACCTATATTAATGAACATTGGCGTCATAAAAAGAAAACAATTATGAACACCTTTCGTATAGTAAACAGTAATATGATCGAGTAGTACAAAAAAAATTACGAGGAGTCACAAGAGGATAAAGCAAGATTATTACAACTTGTGTTCATACGATTCAAAAAGGTTCGGGGCGAATTACACGATGTTCATGATAGTGATACAACGTTATGGGTTTTAATGTGCTGGTGATATTGGGTACACTGATTTTCAAGCAAGCAGAGTGGCTGGAGAAGTTTAAGAAACACTACAAAATAGGGAGACGTAAAATCACAAAATTTCAAACAAGACGACAATGTGCCGATGAACAAACAACTACACCGTCCGTACAAGCATTTTTAAATTAGGTAAACGCACCACGTTCAGCAGGACCTGTGTTATCAATGCAGACCAGTCAGGATTCGAAGAGGAAATGCATAAGAAAGGTACCTTTGCTAATCGTGGTATCAAGACTGTTGTAAAACGAGCAACGTCCATCAGTGCATTGACCCACTCGTACACTATAATGCGAATTATTCGGTTAGATGGGACGTTAGCAGGTAAATTATTTATTGTTCTGCGTGAAGTTGCAGGTTCTCTACCGCCCACAATTAGGCTGTGTGTGGACGAACTTACAAATGCATTAGGGAATGTGTACGTCACTGTCAACAAAAGTGGTAAAATAGGATTGCAGGAACTGCGACTTTGATATGAACATTGTTTATGGCCCATAGCTGGTGAAAATAACTTGTTTCTGCTGGACTCCTGGACTGCGTATAAAAATCACGATATTCTGGGTGAAACTATCCCTCTTCGAAAGTGTGTGACATTCAAATTCATTCCACCTGGAACCACTGGACATATTCAGCCATTGGACATTTGTTTTTTACGAGCATACAAGACTTACTTTCGCACCATTTGCAGTTACGCTCTTCGGAATGCTCGTTTACAGGAAAAACTCCATGACCGACTGTTTCGTATACGACTTCATACAATCACCTTTCATCAGTTCTGTTCAACACGATATACCAATATGATTCTGTACGCATTTCATACAAGTGGCTACAAATGTGCTCGTCCTGAATGCTTTATAGCTCCAAAGGAGTTTGCCTCTGATCTCACCGAGATTACATTCTGTCCCTATTGTGGGTTATCGTTTTTTATTTGTTGCTCGTTGTGCAAGGAGCCAGTGTGTTTGGAGCATTTCTTCAACACGACAGATGCACATTTTGTGACGTGCAACAAGTATGTTCCGTAAAAGTTTGGATTTTGCATCACGAATGAGACCTTGCTTTACTATATATACTGTGACTATATATACTATATTTGGATCCGCATGGAGCACTTCCGGGTCTTATGCCCCCGCCCCTGTCGTTGTTCAGCTTTATGCCTTATTTTTGCTTTGTCTATTCATTTCCAAAGATTCACATTTCTTCCACCTCCCTCGTGTCCATCACGTCCTTCTCAAATTGCATCACATGCGTCTGTCTTTGATAAAGCCCCCCCGGTTCCCCCTGTGGTGGCCATTAGCAGCTAATATTTTGTATACGGTTATTTGTGGCTGTGGATGGGAAGGGGCTTTTAATGCCACCAACGATTTCTTGCTTTCCCGACCTCGCACTTAGAGGGGTTCCTTGTTAGCAGTTGTCAAATTCATAGCCAGTGCTGCCAAACAATTCTTCGAAAAATCAGGAAAATTTTTATCCAAAATCCAGGGAAAATCCAGGAGACACAACTTACTCTCCAAAGATGTTAATTGGGAAGATTATCTTTTACAAGGCAAACAGTGAATCATCAATGCTTATACTTACCAATAAAAGGATAATCCTCTTCATCTACGTATATGTCAACATTGACTCTACGTTGGAAGGCAACCTTTTTGTGTTTAGCAATCCTTGCAAAGTTTGTGCACAACTCTGTTTCTTTGCTATGTCTTAATCAAATTTACGATAGAAAACACTCTTTCTACAGCGGTACGTGAGTGACGAAGGCACAGCAGAGACGCAAGAAAAACATCATTTTCAGTTTGCAATTCCGTGTTTCGAAATACCTGCCACTCTGTGTCTACTTGCTGCAATTTACTCTGTTCTATAATATTAGAAACGTCAGCTACGAGAGGAACAATTGATTGTGCCGATTTCTGTATCACATTTGATGGGTTAATGATCTCTAAATGTTACATGAAGGGATCATGAAGCGCATATCTCTCTCTCCAAGAACCTCGATTTCTCTGTAAGTTTGCAGGGGGCACATTCAGATGCACAAAGTATATATATATATATATATATATATATATATATATATATATATATATATATATATATATGAAGACTTTAAGACAAATTGCACTCAAATTATGCCAAATATTGTATATTCACAAATACAGTAAGGGGGCCCAGACCCCATAGCCCTCCCCCCAGTATTGGCGCCCTTGTCCCTCTCCAATCTTGATATTATGTTTCAATATAGAATTGAAGACACCTGAGTTCAAAATCTAGCAGTCCATTATCTGGGAGATTTCTTGATGATTTGAATACGGAAACTTTCCCTCCAAAGCACATATCATCTTCCTAGGTATAAATAAGAACTCCCAGGAGCTTTTGAAGTCCACATTTTCAAAGGGCTTTTGGTGATGCGGAAAACCAGGAGAATTGTAACATTTTTTTGAAAATCAGTAGATAACTCGAAAAACCAGGAAATCTCTTGGAAAATCAGATTTGGCAACACTGTAGCACAAAACGTTCAGGAACTGAGAGACATTATAGAACTTCAGCATTGGCAGCATATCATACAAATTATAGTGTAACTATTTCAGAACTGGTAGAGAGTATTTATATTAATTTTAATATTTTTCAAAAAACAGAGTATGCGGTAGGTAGTATATTTGACCTTTATATCAAGTTTTAACACCGCGTAATACTTAATGTAATACTTTGCAAAAATAGTGTTGTGAGCATTTGATTTTTTTCGAGGTATACACAAACAAAAATTCTGTCATCTATAAGTTTTATGTGTACTTGAAACGGAGGGGTTTAGTACGCTACTTTAGGCACACCGGTATCTAAAAGACATTTTTATTTTCTACACTTGATCTGTATGACTACTCGTTCTTTCTATCCTTGCGCAAAAGTAGAAATGATTGCATTGGTTATTGGTTATGTCTTAATAATAACGAAGGAATATTTGCCGGGATAGGTTAAGCAAAGACAAGGAGGATATTGGCCGGCCCTAATTTTACATATTCTATATCGGCATTTCACTGGTGTACCTGAGGAAATTTCAGCAAAAACT